>NC_051330.1:14177490-14797050 GCF_015220235.1 Choloepus didactylus | reverse complement strand
AGTAGTGTGCTGGTGTGGATATATTATGTCCCCCCAAAAGCCATGTTTTAATCCACTTTTTTGGTATATTTGGATTAGGTTGTTTCCATGAAGATGTGCCTCACCCAACTGTGGGTGATACTTTTGATTAGATTATTTCCATGAAGGTGTGGTCCTGCCCACTCAGCATGGGTCTTGATTAGTTTACTGGAGTCCTTTAAAAGAGACACACAGGCCCAGATACTTGCTGACACTTAGAAATGCTTGGAAATATGGACAGAAGGATGCTTGGCAATGCTTAGCCAAGAGATGCTAGCCCGGAGTTTGCTCCAGAGAAACTAAGAGAAACATGCCCAGAGACATTTTGGAGAAAGCCATTTTGAAATGCAACCCAGGAGCAAAGGAACAGCAGATGTCAGCCACGTGCCTTCCCAGATGACAGAGGTGTTCTAGACACCATCGGCCTTTCCTCAGTGAAGGTATCCTCTAACTGATGCCTTTGTTTGGACACATTTACGGCCTTAGAACTGTAAATCTGTAGCCAAATAAACCCATTATAAAAGGCAATTCATTTCTGGTATTTTGCATAATTGCAGCTCTAGCAAACTGGAACAGGTAGCATTTAGAAGCATTTAAGATGAACTCTCAAATTGTTCTAGATTGTCTCAGAAGATTGTTGTATCTAATGGTCCAGATTTTTGAAACTCTGAGAAATGATGACAGAGCATACATGAGAGATGAAGAACTCTATAAACAAGTGATTCCAGCCTAGAAGATAGGTCAGGGAGGAGGGGAAGCTCATAAACTTCTAGAGACAAGTCATAATCTGACACAACCTAGCATGTCTCACTAGATTGACATCACTGTCCATAATGGAGATAATTTTCAGAAGAATGTATTATTTTTGCTAATGTATAGATTCATGAAAATGATTAAAAAACACTGATTGTTTTTCTGATAAGTCATAATCAGGTAGGTCATTTTTTAATAGTTTGTTTAGTAGAGGTTTTGGAATGCAAACCATATGCATGCAAGTAGAACTAGACTTGAGCATAAAAAAAGGTTTGATTTAAGGGCTATCTCCCTATAATTCCCATCATCAGCATCATTCTTTTGTGTTTTATATCATTTACCCTAGGAGATTGCTGTTGAAATCTAAAATATTCAGTGGGAGGGATAAATCGTTTAGGAAATCACTAGATATTTGGTTGTCATGCATAGAAATTCTGGGAAAGAATGGAAAGGGAGAAATTAGCTTTGATTGCAAAAAAGAGAAAGGAAAAGGCTGATGGAGAGTGTGCCCCTCTCCTGGGATAACTAATGCCTAGCATATCAAAGGCTGGCAACACTCTAGGAGCAACTAGCACAATAGCAGGGAGGATCTAAAAGCCCAAATTGTAGTAGACTTGGGGGCGCCAGAGTTCCTGTGAACTCCATGACTCACAATTTCCCACCAGACCAAATGTCTCAGTCTTTGTTTTATGCCTGGAGAGTCCTCAAGTTCTCCTGATAGAACTAGGATTTTTCCCTGAACTCAAGTCCCACTGATCGGGGCACTGAAAAGCTGTTTGACCCTTGCAGCACCCCTCTCTGCCCAGGTGTGGGCTTTTCCCCAAGCCTGGTGACGTGGGACTACCTGCTGTCTAACTCCTATTGCTGACGAACTTTAAACATGGCCAGAAGTGGGAAAAAATATCCTACTATGTTTGTGGTAGGCAGAAGTCCAAAAGGGCTTTCGAGATCCCCTCTCCCTTTCATACACATCCCACATTTATCCCTTCCCCTTCAGTGTGAGCAGGATCTGTGAATAGGATGAAAGCCACTCTTGGGATTAGGTTAGATCATATGGCAAAAGTGAAGAGGTTCTACAGATAGAATTCAAGTCCCTAATCAATCAATTGACTTCTTAATTAAAAGGAAGGTTATATGAGTAGACCTCACCTAATCATGTGAACCTTATAAAGTCCAGAGGTCAGAGACTAGAAGTGAGAGAGATCCTCTCCTGCTGGCCTCAAAGAAGCAAGTCACTATGGGTTCCACAGCTGCATGGAAATGAATTATTCCAACAAATGTGTGATCTTGGAAGAGGCTCCCCAGCCTCAGGGGGAGCCCCAGCCCTGGCCAAAACCTTGATTGCAGCCTAGGGGGACCCCAAGCAGAGTTCCCAGGTAAGCTGAGCCCAGAATACATAGAAACTGTAAGAAACTCATTCTTTTACCACCATAGCATTTAGAAACAGCAGCTATGTCTATCATCCCAGGCATTCTTGCTGTTTGCAGAGCTCTACCCACTGCCGCTGCCATGTCAGCTACTGCAGAAGAAACATGGAAGCCAGCTGAGAACAAAAGAAAAACAGTTTTTGTGTCTATATGTAAGAGTGTGTGTATTTTTGTTTTTTTTAACTTTCAAAACAGTGTCTTGAAGCTAATTTCAGCGGAACCATTGTGAAATTCAACATTCTTTACCTGCAAGGCCATGTTAAATGGAGAAAGGGTTTGTTGCCCAAGTTTTACTACAAGCTAGGAGTAGGATATGACAAAGGAGTATCTCCTACCACTGAGGAAGGGAAAAAGCAACTCCTGGATTGGGATGGAGCTGGGAGGAGCAGGAGGGAAGCAGGAGAATTGGTACAGGATGTGGATCTGCTTTGGGCACTTTCTAGGGTTGGAGTCCTAGGTCATTAAGGAGGAAAATTTCCCCAGAGTGGTTCAGAAGTTGCACAACAGAGAAAGCTCATGCTCTACTTTTTACCTGTAATTCTGGAAAGAAACTACCTGTCAGCCTATCCTTCCATCAATCTGAGGCATCTGAAGTACTTTAAAGTGACGGCAAGTTTGCTTTGTATGTTCAGACAAACAGAGGCTGTGATGGTCCTCTCTCCCCACCATCACCCCGAGTTTTTATCTTCAGTGGGGGTACAGGTGGAAGTGATCCTATGAGAGGCACAGAAGTGGGCTAGAAGTTAATGTACCTACCAGAGTCCTCTAGGGCTCAGGTCAGTGGATTTTCCAGCAGAGGTTCTTGATTGAGCAGATCAAAGTCAGAGGCTGGGGGGGAAGATGGCAAATTCTCCGAGGATCAACAGCAGCCTCCAAAGCCAAGGTGGGAGACTAGTCAGCAGAGATGACCAAGCTCCCTGGGAACACTCCCTGTGGACTGTCCACGGCAAAAGGAGGCTGCACAAGTTACACCAGACTTGGACACATCAGAAGGAGATGCAGGAAAGATGGAAGCAGATTTCACAGGCCAGCGTCTCACCTGGAGGGCGGGGAAGGCCAACCGCCTCTGAGGAGGGTGGGAACAAAGCTGCCCCCTCCCAATTCAAACAACCTGATGGGGGAGGCGTCAGGGGGCATATTAGTCAGGGTTCTCCAGGGAAAGAAAACTGAGATATATACAATATAAAATATATTATACATATAATGTAAATATCCTGAGACTTATTATAGAAATTGGCTAATCGTGGAGATGGACATGACCAATTTCCACAGGGCAGGCCTCAAGCTGGGAATTTCAATGAAGGTTTTCAGTGAACTCCCCAGGAGAAGTTGGCTGGCTGGAGTATAGATGGAAATTTTCCCTTCTGACTGCTGAAATCATCACTTTTAATATCTTCAACTGATTGGATGAGACATCTCTCACTGTTGAAGGCAATCTCCTCAGTTGGTTGTAGATGTCATCAGCCATAGATGCAATCAACTTTCTTTCATGAGGACTTATATCCATGAAATACCATCAGAGTAATAATCAGGCCAGTGCTTGGTTGACCAAACAACTGGCCACAATAACCTGGCCAAGTCGACACAGGAAATTAACCATCACAGGGGTTGGGGCAGAATAAAGGAAAATTAACATCCTGAATCTGAAAATTAAGATCCTGAATTTTGAAAATTAAGATCCTGTATATTGTCCTTGATTTGAAAGAAAAGGAGCTACCTGGAAGTGGGAAGATTAATTTTTCCTGTCCTTTTATGAGTGGAATCAAAGCCTTGTGAGAAAGTTGAGAGGTAGAGAAAGTTTCATTTCAGCATACTCTTGTTGTCATGTGCTAATATTTTTTATTAGTGCCACATGTGCTGGACTAGACTCCTGGGTACCTCACACATGTGCCAGATCGTGTTCAGAGGAAGAATCTAAGACTCTTTTCACTTTGTCCTCAATCCAAGTCAATAGGCCATCATTCTCTGCCATTATCTATGCAGGAATTATGCATACTGAGAAACTGTCTTAAATGTATATACGCACATAACAAATTTGGTCAAATAAAGTTGTTTGTGTGTATGTGTGTGTGTGTGTGTGTGTGTTTGCTTTGATTCAAGATATTAAAAGACCAAGACTTCACTGAATTAGCTTATTAAACAGAAGGGCCAGCCAGCTTTTCTACTGTTGATTGGCTTCTTAATGACTTTGTGGAAATGCAAATAAATCCATGCAGAGTATCAGAATTTCCTTCATCTTAATTAAAAAAAATTCTCATTTAAAACATTATACCTTATTCTTATGTTAAGTTTGATTTTTCAAACAATACCTTTATATTCTACCATATTAAATTAGGTGACAATAACATTTATGAGTAATTCTTCCTCACCAAGGGTTTAATGTCTCATATGCATTTTTCAATAGACTTATTGAATATCATGACAATATTGTCATAAATTTTTAGACTGAAGCAAGTCTAAAATGAAAAATTCTTAAAACAAAGTAAAAGGACTACCTTTAATGTGTTAAAACAATTTCCTCCTTAAAATCTCTCAATATCTTAAAGTCTGCCTTAAGAATCTAAAAGAAGTTCAGAGAAAAACTTTCTGACATGGAAATACCAGGAGGAGGAGTTATAAGTTTCTTGGCAAAGACATTAACAACTTTTCTGGTTAACAGCAGAAGAGGTCATCAGACCAAATCAAAAAATGAGCATGAAACCAGTCTTATCAGTTGAGCCAGTTAACTGCTCATTCCCAAAGTTTCTGGTGGAAAGAAAGTTGACAGAATTAAATATCAAATATGATCTTCTACATTCAGAGATGTTAGGATATTAATTTCTGCACTTAAAGGAAAGGGGGCTTACCCTGGATGATCCCCTAAACTTAGCACAGAACCAGACAAGACAGCCAAGTATCTGCTGAGATGTGGGCACATAAAAACATGAATTGGAAAATTCAAGGGTAGAAAGAAGATACAGGAAGTGTAATTATGATAAATTATGTCATAACCTAAGCCAAGAAAGCCACAATGACCTCAGAAAACTACAACACAGGTGAAGGTGTGCAAGACGATGATAATTATGTTTCCGAGAACCAGTGGGCAAGAGTGACTCATCCAAATGGAGACTTCCATCAGCATCATTGGCACAAACTGTCTCTGCTAGGCACGTCACAAAAGGAGTGGGGGGAAGGGGAGCATAAAAATTAAGATCTTTATCCAAACTTTTTACTCTCTGAGGCCATCCCCATCCCTGAGCAGCATTCCAATCCTCTGTCCCTCTAACACATTAGGAAACAGGCGCCAGAATAGCTCTAGAAAACCAACAAAACTTGACACATTTCTATATACTTAATCTCCTGCTTGAAAGACAGGTGAAGAAGCCTTGTTGAGTCAAAGATGAAGGATGTTTTTGATAGTTAGACTGCAGAGGAAGGCTCTGTAAAAAGATAAAAGACCCCACTTTAAGAGAGCGCCTTTTCATTTTTACCTTGAAAAAGGCTTGCCTGTTATGTTTCCCTGAGGTTATTTAATGATAGGACAACAATCTTCAATGGCTTGTTTTCCATTACAGAAGAGGAAAAGGTTTGGCATTGGGATTTGGTGAGGAAATAAAAATTGAAGATAAACAAGATTTCTGATATTGAGCAAACTTGGTGACTCCTTTTGCAACTGTGAACAGCAATTTCCAGGTAAAATTCAATTTATCTTTCTAGTTATTTTGTTGTTTGTCAAATGACCCATCCTTCAAAGACATTCAACTATTGAACAAAGAAGCAATCCAGTAATGAAGCAGAATATGTTGAAATGCTATGATATATTTTTCTTTCTTTGTTATCCCTTTTATGTCCCGCAGCCCTCTACCCTGCAGACTAGAGCCTCGGGCAGAAGCTCACTGCCTCAGGGAAGGGAAATCCTACAGGCAAACACAACATCCCAGGAAAACAAAAGGTCAAGCAATTGGCCTCTGAGTTTCTAAGAAGATGTTGGTGAATCCACAGCAGAAGTAACAGTCGAGTACAGAATTTTCTCCATAAAATCATAAAAGTGGGAGGAATGGAGGATGATGTAAAAAGCCCTAAAGTGGGCTAAGTCTGATGAGCTAGACAGAGGTAGATACCTGGAAGGTGTGTGATGAGCGCTGAGACCTCAGTGGGTCTGAGAAGCGGCACCTCCCCTGCCTCCAACACACCCGCCGGGATCAGCTCCTGGGGCCGGGACGGGGAGGGTGGGCAACAGGACTGCCGGGGTCGGTTTGCTCTGGTGACAGTGCAGGGACCAACAGGCTGCTTCCTCTAGGGACTCCGACGGGAGTCCCCAAAACCTCCACAACAGCTGACTCCCAACACAGGGCAGCAGCAACACGACAGATATATAAGTCCATAAGTACATAAATACACGAATACATGGAGTATTTATGCAGATAGTCTAGAGGCTCCTGTGGCCCCAAAGCCGTGCTAGAAAGAAGCTAAGAGAAGAACAAGGAGCAGGGCAAAGAGATTGTCTGAGTTGAGGCTGGCGTCTCTGACGGGCCATGGCTTGAAAAAAATAGTATTTTTTTGGGTGCCTGCAGACCTGGAAAAGACAATCAAGAACTTCAGCAGCAGATGCATCAGAGAAAGAAGCTGATGCCACAGATCAGGGCTGCTGGGTTCCCCTTGGGTGGAGACCAGCGAGACAGAGAAAAGAGGAAAATCAAGCCTCTTCCTTGAAGCCAGAACAATATGCAAAGCCCTCTGGCCTATTCATCCCTAAGGAAAAGAAAAAATGGGTAAGCAGAGGGAGAAAACCCTGAATTTCACTATTTACCCAAAAGAGGCCAAGTTTTAATACACGAGATTAAAGGAATAGGGTGTTAACATTGAAATTTAAAAGAAGACCAAAATACAGAAAAAAAAAGAAAAAAAAAAACATTGACTTGAATTCCAAGATGAGACTCCACAGGAATAATTTCTAAGAGAAGTGAATAGAAAACAGTTCCACAACTCTTACACTGCTAAGCCATGTCATAAGTATAAAAGGAGATTGTAATTTTTTTAAAAAAAGAGTTTTGTCTTGAATGCAGTTTCAAGATGCCTATTAAATAAAAAAAAAAAAAAAAAAAAGAAACAGGAATGGATGTAAGATACAAAAATACGATACGTACAAATCATGACTGACTCTTGGGGGTGGGAGGGATAGCGGAGGAGGGACGGAATTCAAGAATGACCCTCAGGTTTCTGGATCACTAGGTAATGGTGGTCTTGGGAAATGTGATGTGCTTCCCTTGTGCTAAGAATCCTATATTTTTCTTATGTTTCTTTCCTAATACCCATCACACTGGAAAAGAGTCTTTGTCTTTTCTGGCAGTCTATATAATCTGCCTGAGGTCCCGGACCACACTGCATTCACCACTGGCCCTATCAACTAGTTCAGGCTCTGAAAAAAAAAAAAAAGGAGACCCAGAATAAAGGCAGGGCAGTGTGTGTGTGCTGGGGGTGGGGATGGGAGGTTAGGTCTGAAAAACATCTCCTTGGAGAGCACTGCTGTCCTGCAGAGGCCACCTCTCCCTCAGTGGGTGCCGTTCATCCACCTCAAGCTCACTGGGCCATGGAACCCCGTGGGACTCCTCAGAGAGCTTCCGAATGTGCAGGTGACACAGAGGGCTGGTGTCACAGCCCAATTCACACCTGAGAAAGCTAGACCAGGAGGACACGGGCTGCACTGGGTGGGCCCCGGATGCCAGAGCTGGAGGGGGCAAGGAATGGTGCTTCCTGGAGGCCAGATGTGGGCCAGGTGGGGAGAGAGAGAGAGAGAGAGAGAGAGAGAGAGAGAGAGAGAGAGAGAGAGAGAGAGAGAGGTGGTGTACTCTTACATCCCGGACAGTATGGCCAACAGGGTGGTGGGAACCCAACAGCAGGACGTGGAAAGGAAATTTTTAGGAGCAATGAATGAGACCCCAAGAGGCCACCCCAAGATGTACCCACCAGGAGTCAGGGGAATGCAGGACCCATCTCTGAAGAGCTCACATATGCTCATATGAGGGAAAGAACCGACCATAACCCTCTCCAGGCCCGGAGAGCCTGAGGCCGGCCGGCCCCTTCAGTTCTGTCTCATCTTCCCTCCCTGCAAGGCCTCTTAAAGCTTCCTCAGATTCCCTCAGAGCAGGAGCCCAGCCTGTGAGGCCTGTGAGTGGGGAGGAGGTGAGCAGAGAGGGCGGGAGAGGCTCCGCACACAGCTTTTTCCAGGTCAGGCAGCAAACCAGTGACCTCCGGCCCGTACCCTGGGCGAGAAATAACCATCGAGGATCTGATTACAATCTTGGCCTGATTATGACAGCTACTAAATCGAGACAGTGTGTCCTACTTCAGGTGACTACAGGACTGTCTGTTACCTAAGAGGGAAGGAAAGGTTGAAGGGCCTGCTGAGATTTTGTACAGAAGTAGGAGAATGATTTTATCCCTGAATAAAATTTAGAGGGACAATTGGAAGAAAGAAATAGGAAGTTTGCTTTGACTATATCATGATGAGAGCATGCTCAACACAATTATTATATTAAATTTTCTGCTAAGAAAGGGGAGGACAAAAAGGAAGAAAGGGAAGTAAATAAGCTGGGTTCATATTATAGGAAGAGGAAAAGTTACGTCTTTGCACACCCACACTTGTGACCACTGGAATATCATGGTCACTCTGGTGATAAGGAAAAGTATGAGACTAGACCTGATTTTAGGTCTTCCTAAAAGCCTCCCTCATCAACTGTAGCATCCTTACCTATTACCTAAAGACTGCTGTCCTTAGTTCAATCTGTAAAACCAGTTTGCTAGCACATAGTCCTGCACAGGTTAGCTAAATGTGCACCTAAAGGAAATAGCCATCCTTTCAATGGACTTGAAAACAATTGATTAAGCAAAGTACTGTTTTGTTTCACTATCTGTAGGAGAATCAGCCTTCCAGCAGCCTCCCATTATGGATTTCAACATCAGAATGCTGTTCCAAACAATATTAACCAAATCCTTACAATGAACGGACATTTTCCCCCCAGACTATATAGCTTTCCAGAAGGAAGAAATAGGGCCACAATAATAAATAGATCAATTATAGACACACTATTTATACTGACGTTTGACAAAATTTTAAACTTTTTAATCCTAGTGTTGAAATCAGGGAGTTTTGCTATTATTTAGTGTGTATGTATGAAAAAGGCCTAACGAGGCTAGATGTGGAATTGGTCCTGTGATCTGACCCCATATAAGAGACCCATCATGTTCCCCATCAGCTGAGATCAAGTTTAATGACACCTTCATTTCCCCCCAAAATGGAACTTTCTCTGACTTTTTAATCTTTTCCTATCTGGTCCAATACTCTTTAGCTAATCTTAAAACAGCTTCAGCTGGATGCAAGCTATAACATGCAAATATTATGCTAGCCTTAGTGGGGTAGCTCCCTGAAGAAGGGCGTATTATTAATCTAATTATTTGCTATCTATAGAAGGGCTACGATTAATCTAATTAATAACCTAATCTTGCTCCTCACAGCCCAGGGAGGCAGACCCTCTGAACCCATATTCTTTCAGAGCAAGGTGTGCTGTACACATAACAGTACATTTGCCCTGATTTTTATTTTGACTTCTGCATAGATGGGTGGCAGGCAGGTGTCTGATCAGATTTGAAATTCAGGTGCCCAACATCCTTTCTTTTCTCTTACTTTTCCCCAGTGAGATGTAATATATGTTGGAGATGTGTATCACTCAATGTCCTCCAGAGAAACAGGACCAACAGGTTCTATATACGCATATAAGTATTTATATGATATACACATATACATTATACATACATATATAAGGAATTGTAAGTAAGGAATCGGCTCATGTAATTGTGGAGGCTGGCAAGTTTGAATTTGTAGAACAGGCTAGAGGCTGGAACTTCTGGCAAGAATGACATTGTAATGTTGAATTCCTAAGTCCCAACACCTTAGGTTGGAAAATCAGGAAGGAATGGAGGGTGTAGTCCTGAGGCAGAATCCCTTCTCATCTCTGCAACTCTCACTTCTTGCTGTTAAGGCTCCAACTGATGGGTGAGGCCCACCCACCTTGTAGAGGATAAGCTTTAATTAAGGTCAATTGATTGTAGATGCTAATCCCATCCAGGAAATACCTCCACAGCAGCTACTGACCACCATAACCCAGCCAAGAGGACAACTGAAGTTAACCAGTCACAAGGAGGGAAGTAAGAGGCACATCGGAAGGGCTTTATAATCAGGGATGGGATAAATTTCTGATGATCCAGATGCTACCGGTCAGAATCCTGAATTAAAGGGAAATATCTCATTAGACTACAGTTTCAGAGGAACCAAAGCAAACATTAAGAAAGCAAGCTCATATCTGAGACGTGTTTATCAAAGATGAAAAAGAAAACAAACCAAACAAAAAGAACAAAGAAGGGCAAGAGGGAATGAAGGAAAGGAAGAAAGGAAACGATGGAGGGAGGGAAGGAAAAAAAAACCAGCAGCTGCTAAGGTCTGTGGTGGGCTCCATATGGGATCAGCTCCCTTCCTGTCTTTGCCCCCGTGCAGCACCTCATTCTCCGTCCCCTCCCCTTCCTTCCACCTGCCTGGGCAGGAAGCCCCCGGGTGGCCTCCTCTCTAGGGGGGACGGTGTCAAGCTCCCTTCTCGCTATCACCTGAGTCTGTCATCCCCACACACAGCTGCTTCCTTGACACTAAACGCTGTCAGGACACTGTGTGGGGCCCAGGCCCAATCCCACCCCAACTTCTGTGACCCCCTGGTGCTGCCTGTCTCCCCATGCTCTGCACCCTGGGGAAAAACTTCTTACTCCACAACTCTCTTCATAGCATACAAGCTCCCATCTATTGTCGTCCAAGTTATCATGAGTCAACGACATTGAGGCAGAGCAAAAATTAACTTTAAAAAGATTAAAATGTATCATGGTGCAAAATTTATATACCTTTTAAGTCTAACAGGAAAAAAATAGTTATTTATTTTAGAAAATGTTCCAATTTGAGGGATGAAACAAAAATACAAAGAGGGAAGAAACCTTGTGTTAAATTCCTTTAACTAGAAAGTCAAAGTGAAAATTCTCAGAGTATCTTCAGCTACCCAGAGATTTACTGTAATTAGGCAGAAAGAGTCCTTTGCTGTCCCCCTTCAGCATTCCAAATCCGTCATTCTCAGGCTTTAAAATAAGTACCTAATCTGGAAAATAAAGCAGATCTTCAGACCTCTGAAATGACGTGTTTAATCACACTTTCAGCAAGGAAGAAATTAATGGCACATGAGGCCATGAGTTAACTGCTATAGTGGTTAACTAGAAAAGGCCCTGTTGAAATTAATCCTCATGATGTAATGTAAATTTCATAGTCACCTATAGTTGCAATAGGGATTGCTTGGGTCTGTTAATCATCTCGATTCTATTTTTTTTCTTTTTTAAGCATCTTGGTTTCTCAAAAGCAACTCGCTATGCTTGCTATGCTTCCTTTGGCCCCTCTCTTCTGAAAGTATACATGCTACGTAAAATAGCTTGGAGTCCTTTGCAATTGTGGCAATTACATCATTGAAATACATTACTGAGATCCCGGTAGTGATGTTAGTATAACCAAGTACCAACTAAACCATTTGCACGAGGGCATAGAACAAGCTGTGTTTGCACATTCCACCTCCAGTCCCAAGGAGGGGTGAAAGACAGATCTAATTCTACAGGACTGGATTTTGAAAAAGCTTCTATTTGATAAGTGAGCAAAGTAGGATGTGGCATGTGAATGAAAAAAAAAAATGAATGACGGAGCATATAAGTTGATAACACAAAGAAATTATTGTAATCCTCAGATCTGTTAACTTCATCAGGAAATATATTTTTATATATGTTATATAATTTTGAGCATTTTTATGATCCATACTCATTGTTTTCAGGTTTACTAGGGGGAAAAACATGTTCTTCTTGGCTATCAAGTTCACATTCAGAAAAAATCAAATTGAAAATCACCACATACTACCAGAAGAAACAATAAGTAAGTCTCCTTGAATAATTAAAAAAAAAACTTAGTAACATCCCTCATGGGCTCGTTATCCCTCCTGCTTCCTGGATTCCACTCTCCTGAGACCTCCATCCCAGCCCTTGCTAAAAACCGTGCTCTCAACCCTAAACATCAAGTCTCAGCTCCATCACGTATGTTCATATTAGTGGGTCCAACAAACAGAATGTTTGCAATCAGGAGTGTACCTGTGGGTGGTGCCATTAAATTCTCTGTTCTGGGTATTCTCTGTTTCCTTTTCTTTTTTTTTTTTAACTTTATTTATTAATTTGTTTTTAATTTCAAACAAAACAAAAGAAAGGAATAAGAAAAGCAAATATCCTAAAATAATGCACTGTGTTCTGGGTTTTGTGCCCACCCACCCCACCCATTCTCCACCCTCCTCTGCTCTGCTGTGGGCCCCGCAGGGCTGACACCCCTGGACCCCGTCGCTCGGGCTCCTCTGACCTCCAGTTGGGTTTAGAGGAAGGAGGTCCCAGTCAGAGACCAGTGGGCACAGGAGAAAGAGAGTTTGGGACATTGCTCCACTCTGCCGGGACCTCCCTGCTTTGTGCTCTGGTTCTGGGGTGACCACAGCCCCCTCAGACTGCCCACCAGCCGCCCCTGTGCATGGCTCCAGCTCCCACGGGCTCCAGGAATGGGATCAGTTCCTCTGTCCCCAAGGCCTAACCCTGGTAACCACCACTCCCTGTTACTAGTCCTCCTGGGGCCTCAACATCCCTTGTTGGTTTCTTAAAATTGCCAAATAAGTGGTTCCTTCATTCAGTTCTCTTCAGCCTCCTATCCGAGGGTGCTTTCTGCTTCCTTCCGGGACCTGAACTGACACACACTTGGATTACAGGACTATTTAACCTGGACGCAGGATGACACGTGAGGAATGAATGGAAAGGCTCCCTCCTCCATCAGCATGTGTGACAGCCTATGCCTGCCCAACCGAGGACAGCAAGGGGGCACCAGAGCACACAGGCGTGCAGTCCGTGACCTGCAAGTTTATGAAAATGCATGTACTGTGCAGGGCAGAAGGCTTTTGGAAGAAAACTTGTTGAGTAAGCTGTTTTGGGCGCCACACACCCCACGTTGAATTACATAAGATTCTCTGAGCTTTGGTAAAGAAAGCAAGGGCAGGGGCTGAGTCCAGGATGGTGGGCAGGGAACAATACCAGAACTCTGTACCCTTTTCCTGTATGCACAGCTGAGAGGGGGCAGCCTAGCCCCTGTCTAGAGGAGAGATGAGGAGAGATGGCCGAGTGGGGTGTCAGAGGCAGCCAGGAGCTGAGGGACCCCAAAGAGGAACCTTCATATCCATCTGTATAGGGCATCAGGGCTGGCTAGGAAAACACAAGTAGCCCAAAGTGGCTCTGGTGGGCACAGAAAGAAATGATGTTCTTGGGGAAAGCTGCACACACCATGCGAATGGAAGGTGGATCTGAGAGAATGCCAGCCTTATGGAGGGGAGAAACTTGATCAACAACAACAACAGGAACACAAGTGTACATCTCAGTGGACGCCGCCTCAGGACAGACAAAGACAAACAGCAGAGGGCCCCTCCCCACTGACACTGCAGCTCTGTGTATAGGTTCCCGGAGCTTAGAGTCAACCCGGGGAAGAGGGAGGGAGAGAGAAAACGCTGAATTGAAGAAGCTTAAAATGTGAAATAACAGAGTTTTTCTGGAAATGATTACAATGGTGGTTTTGGTTATTACATGGAAGGTGGAATGGGCATGCCAGAAAACTGTTCTTTCCTCTATCTTTGTTAGCAGTTACTTAAATAAAAGTATCTTTTGTTCCCCAGATGCACCAAAGTGTTCAGTGGCCTGAATTAACCCCAAGTCCCTGGAAAACATGGGTACATTAGGCTCATTTCTATTTAATTAGATAGAACTTTAATTTTGTGTGTGTGTGAAATTGGCTCTTAATTATGCCAATATATACTAAGATAATCCCTCCACGGCCCTCTGTTTGCACCTTTTTATTCATAAGTGCATGTAGGTCTGTGCTCTCGTCTCCACATGGCAGGCTGCGGGCTGCTCGGAAGGAATCCATCCTTCCTGCTAAGCTTAGTGTTCTGCACACAGGTGTGCAAGGGGTATCTGCAATAAATGAATAAAATACCTCCACTTCTGTATTGTTTATTATCAATTTAAGTACAGTTAGGTAAAGCTCTAGTATGTATTTTCTTGAATAAAAAGCAAAAATGAAATAAAATCTGCAATCAAAATTTTTATGCAGAAAATCCAAGCTTTCATTTTAGCTTGATGCCAGGTTTCCTGGATACACATATTTAGTGTTGAGTAACATTCATCTTACTTTTCATTTTTTTATATAATCCAAACATTTTCATACAAAAATGTACTATTCTAAGGATATGCACTAGCATAATGGAAGCACCACAGTAGGCAGTAAATGATATATGAAACTATCTACTGCGGATAATGTAAAACATATGCAATTACTTTCACAAAATCTGGAACACAGACTGGCCTAGGAATGCCTCCTAACATTCAGTGTATTATGCCAGTCTTTATAAAAAATTACTTCTGAGCACAGAGGTTTTTCTCCTTTTGAAGAAACCACCACTCTATCAGAATCTAAACCATTTCAAAGATGTGAAAAGCTGTCATAATTTTTAAGAGGAACAGAGAAAAAGATTTCAGAATTATCCCTGCCAATGCTTGATGTCAGTTAAATATTTCTTAGCACTAATCTAGATTTTTAAGAGTGAAAACCATGCAAAATGTCCACTTTAACTCTCCTTCGTGGAGACTGAAGAATGTCATCCAGCTCTTGGCATGGCTTTGTCTTCTTAAGGTTAAATTATTTGACTTCTTTAAACCTCTTGCCTGAATATCTCCAAAGTTTTCCACTTGTGCCTTTAATAGAGCAGCCCTGGAACAAACCAAACACAGAGTGACACCCACTTCTGTAAAGTTCACTTTCCCCTGGAAAGGTTAGTCACTCATGCAATAGTCAAGGCCCAGGAAGGGAACGAGAAGAACACCCAGCTGCCAGGAGTTGTGAAGCTGGGCTGGAGCGCAGAGGGGACGCCTAGAGTCCCAGCTCCCTGACCCACGGAGACTGTTTATTGTTGCTGGAGACAATCACAACTACTTGGTGTTCAACTTACAAATTAACGTTTAGCGTAAGTGGCTGGGCACACTGGGCATTACCCAGACAGCAGTAGGAAGTGAGAGCTGACAGGGCGGCTGCAATAAAAAAACCACTTACAAGCACAGATGAACACTAAAGATACAGAATAGTTTTTTGCCTTTTTTTTGTAATGGATGTTGTCAGAATTCCAGTTTTATATCTCCTGAAACCACTAATGATAACAGATATTGTCTACTACTTCATAGTTTAGAAAAAAAGCTTTTAGATTTATATAGCTATAGAAATATAAATATATCTACAATCTATAGAAACTTATTTAAACCTCCCAGTAACCTAGGAGAAAGACATGATTATCCCTGCTGTATGGACCTATGGCTTTGAGGGTATAATCAGCTCACCCAAAGCCAGATAGCTCTTTCCACGGAAGAATGAAGACTGGATTCTGAGCCCTGTGACCCCAAGTCTACTGATTCTCATAGTTTACCATGATGCAGACTCAGCATTCTGAGACTTAAGGTTGTTTTTCTCAGTAGCTCCATTCTCTTTGCCTCCTAAATATATTGTGCTGGTTTGAATGTATTATGTCCCCCAGAAAAAGCCATATTCTTTGATGCAATCTTGTGGGGCAGACATATTAGTGGGGATTAAGTTGGAATATTTGGATTAGGTTGTTTGCATGGAAATGTGCCTCACCCAACTGTAGGTGATAAGTCTGATGAGATATTTCCATGGAGGAATGGCCCCACCCATTCAGGGTGGGCCTTGATCAGTGGAGCCAGATAAATGAGCTGATGGGCAGGGGAACTCAGTGCAGCTCAGAGTGACCTTTTGAAGAGGAGCTACAGCCAAGAGGGACACTATGAAGAAAGCACAGGAGCTGCAGATGAGAGACAGCTTGAAGACAGCCATTGGAAGCAGGCTCTTGCTCCGGAGAAGCTGAGAGAGAACAAATATCCCAAGTGCAACTAAGAGTGACATTTTTGCGGAACTGCAGCCTAGAGAGGAACGTCCTGGGAGAAAGCCATTTTGAAACCAGAACTTTGGAGCAGACTCCAGCCACATGCCTTCCCAGCTAACAGAGGTTTTCCAGACACCATTGACCATCCTCCAGTGAAGGTATCCGATTGCTAATGTGTCACCTTGGACACTTTATGACCTTCAGACTGTAACTGTGTAACCAAATAAACCCCCTTTATAAAAGCCAGTCCATCTCTGGTGTTTTGCATTCCGGCAGCATTAGCAAACTAGAACATATATGCATCTTCTTAGGAACTGTACTGGGCTTCTAAGCCATTTTCCATGAAACATATATTTATTCTCAAAGCTTAGACTAAACTTCCACAGTGATGAATACTAAGTTTGTTTCTGCAGATCTGGGCTTTTACTCATGCTACAGGCATATATTTATTCACAACTGCCTAAAAAATATTCTTTCTGATGCCCCACAAACTTATACTCAACTTGTCCCAAACCAAATTCATTGACTGTGTTGTCAAAAACATTTTCTTTCCTCATGTCTTTGTCTCCATCAATGGATTGATTTGGTTTGAACTATCTTTTCTTCTTTATCTGATTCTTCATTCCTTATGCCAATCATCAAGTCTTTTTGGCCTTATCTTCAAAATGTGTTTGCATCTATCTGTTTTATTCTTTGACCCCACCATGTAAATTAAGGACTTTGAAACAATGCCTAGATAAATACAGTTACCTCCTAACTAAATTTCTATAACTTGGTATGGTAGTAGAAGAGTGTAGAAATGAGTATTAGTAAGGGTAAAGAGAAAAAGAGAAAAAAGAATAAAATACATCATATAAAATCCAAAAGACAAAATGGTGGCCAGTAGACATTATGTTGAGTGAAATTGGCCAGAAATAAAAGGACAAATACTGTATGGTGTCAGTAATACAAACTAACATTAATGAGTGAACTTTAAGAGTTAAACTTGAGAACACAGGTTATCAGGAAATAGAAAGAGAGTAGAGATCAGGCATTTGATGCTGAAGGAGCACAGAATGCTGAGCAGAACGGACTGTATCGATCCAGAGATGGATAGCATTGCACAATACTGTGTGATGTCAGCACAATATTATTAAGAACTCTGAAAAATTTGAGTTTGAGTACGGTTGAAAGAAGAAAGCTTGGGGCATGTATGACACCAGAAGGAAAGACAGAAGATAAACATTGGGATTGTATAATTTAGCAAAACCCAGAGTGGTCAATGATAGTGATTAAATGTAAAAATATAAGACTGTTATTACATGAGGAAGAACAAATGAATGTCAACATTGCAAGGTGTTGAAAATTGGATGGTATGGGGGAAAATATGATCAATGCAAACTAGAGTTTATGCTTAACAGTAACATTGCAATATGTTTCCATTAATGGTAACAAAGGCAATATACCAAAGCTAAATGTCTATAAGGGGGGAATATAAGGGAGGGGTATGGGATTCTTGATGATGTTGTTGTTCTCTGATCTTTTCATTGTATTTTATTTATTTTATTTTTATTTTTTCTTCTATCTTTCACTTTTTTTATTCTTCATTTTTTTTTTTGTCCTCTTCCTCTTTCTTCATGGAAGAAATGGAAATGTCCTCATATAGATTGTGGGGGTGAATGGTGATTATACTGGGAATCATTGATTGTTTACTTAGGATGGATTGTATGATGCATGAATAAAACTATTTAAAAAATAAATGAAGGGATACAAGAGCTGGAGAAAATGTGGAGAGAGGGATGTCCCTATTCACTGTTGGTGGGCAAGTAGAATGGTGTGGCTCGTCTGGAAGTCAGTGTGGTGCTCCCACAGGAAGCTGAGTGTGGGGCTGCCATGTGGCCCTGCAACCCGGGAAGCACTCAGAGCAGGGACACGAATGGACATTTGCACACTGGTGCTTATGGCCACAGTATTCACGATCTGCAATGGATGCAGGTGGTCTAAGGGTACATCGACTGATGAATGGAATGGTGACCTGTGGTGTATAAATACAATGGAATATTGAAAGGTGGTAAGAAGGAATGAAGTTGTGAGGTTTGCAACTAGGTGAATGGGCTTTGAGGACAGTTTGTTGAGTGAAATAAGCCAGAAACGAAAAGACAAACATTATAATGCCTCACTAATATGGACTAACTATAATGGGCAAACTCTGAGAATTGAATCTGAGGGCACAGGTTATCAGGGGAAGGCTTATGGTAAAGGTTCCTAGATTGTATGCTTTTACTGTAGTCACATCTATTCATGAGCTGTAACGGTTATTTCTAAATTCTGAGATGCTGAGCTCTTTGTGTACAACCTGGTTGTTCCTGGAACTTTGGGTATTTGTGTGACATCTGAGACTCGGAGCCAGAGTTCAGCAGTTATGAATGTCAGTATTACCTCATACAGCATACAGAAGGTGAAAAAGAGATCCGACTTCAGTTAGAAATATGAACAAAATGGACTTGGTTAGGACTGAGGCAAATCAGACTAAAGGGTAAAGGATGATATTGACTGTGTTTTAAAACCTCAACTTCTGTGTGAGACCAAAGGAAGAGATGTTTATTTGTGTAAAATCTATATTTTCTCTAGGGCTTGCCATTATGAAGCTTCTTATTGCAAAGGAGAAGCTAAGCCTACTGATAATTGTGCCTAAGAGTCACCCACAGAGAACCTCTTTTGTCTTCAGTTCTGGCCTCTCTCTCTAAGCCAACGCTGCAGGTAAACTCACTGCCCTCCCCCCTACAGAGGACATGACTCCCGGGGATGTAAATCTCCCTGGCAACATGGGGCATGACTTCTGGGGATGAGCCTGGACCCAGCATCATGGGATTGAGAAAGCCTTCTGGACCAAACGGGGAAGAGAAATGAAACAAAATAAAGTTTCAATGACTGAGAGATTTCAAATGGAGTCAAGAGGTCATTCTGAGGGCTATTCTTATGCATTATAGAGATACCACTTTTTTGATTTTGGTTTATTAGAATAGCTAGAAGGAAATACCTGAAACTATTGAACTGCAATCCAGTAGCCTTGATTCTTGAGGATGACCTTATAACTATACAGCTTATACGGTGTGACCATGTGATTGTAAAAACCTTGTGGTTCACACTCCCTTTATCCAGTGAGTAGAAAAATGGGGATGAAAATTAAATGAATAGTGGGGGGATCGGGGGATGGGATGTTTTGAGTGTTCCTTTTTACTTTTATTTTTATTCTTATTTTTGTTTTTTGGAGTAATGAAAATGTTCAAAAACAGTGGTGATGAATGCACAGCTATATGGTGATATTGTGAACAATTGATTGTTCAGTTTGGATGACTGTATGGTATGTGAATGTATCTCAATAAAATTACACACAAAAAGAATTCAACTTTACTCTTACAAAAGATCTCCATGAACAATATGGGGATATTGTTAGAAATGAAAAAAAAAACAAGGCTCACATGTATAGTTGACTACATTTTGCATAAGGAAGTAAAGGAAAAAAGAAGAATAAAATGAATATGGGAGGGAGTGACCCTTCTCTGAGGGTACTTTTCTGAATAGATTTTACTCTTGGGAGTATGTTAATTCTCTACATAGTCCAACAATAAACCCTAGTCAACAAAGTTGAGAAGGTGGGCAAATCCTATAACTGAAAGCAAACAAACAAATCAAACCAACTGTAATTCAAATGAATGCCGTTATCACTGAAGGGAGGAAAGAAAGGAAGGAAGAAAGGAAGGGAGGGAGAAAGGGAGAAAAAGGGGAAGGAAGGAAGGACAGATTAATCCAAGTAATCTATAAACAAAACTTTTGACTGTAATCCAATTTGAACAGGCCTTTTCCCTACCTCTGAATTTCATTTGGGTTCTGAGTATTTAAGTGACTTAAACTCATGTCATACATTGCTTGATCCCCTATTATTTTGTACTCCTAACCAGCCTAACCAGTCAGTTTCCATCTGATCTTAATGTTATTTCCCTGCCTAAGTACACTCTATAGAAAGAAACTTTACTTTACCAAACTTATCCCTCTTAATTCATGACCACTTGTCACTGTTACGTTAATATTTCTGCCTGTGGTTATTAGAGAAAGTTGTTTTTAACTTGGTATAATACTAATAAAATCATAAAAGATATATCTAGAACTTATTCTCTCTCTCTCTCTCTCACACACACACACGCAAACAGACACACACACACTTGAAATCACAAACTTTCCAGGTAACTAAAGCTTAATATAGTTAAGCTTTAGTTTTGATCATTTGGGGACTTTTTCATCTTGATAGTTGAGCCCCTGCCTTATTACACAAGATATAAAAAAGACAGTTTTAAGGGCTCCACATGAACAATAATTACTAGAAAGTAGTGACCTCGGAGCCTCTGTAATCCAAGGTGACTTGCTCACCATGCAATGAAAGCCAGCAGGGTTTTGTGAGTTCTGAGCTAGTCAGACCACAGGAAGTCTCTAACATGACGACACGTGTGCTGTGCCCAGTAAGATTCAGGGCAGGATGACTCCTTCATAGTTTGATTTTCCCACTCTACCTATATTTTATTTCTTAATCTCTCATCACTGCATTTTTTTCAGTTGATAGTGTCTGCCACCTTCCTCAATGTCCAGCTGTTTTCACTTTTGCTGGGTCAGATGAGAAGCTCCCAGCAAGTTCCCCGTTTACTTGTGAGTTATCTGGGACATTGGGTCCAATATTCTCAACTAAGAAGATAAGAAAGTTATGAGTATGTGATACTCTCATGAGAAAAATTTTGTGGTTTTATTTTCCTAAACAGGTTTTATAGAATCAGTATAGTTTCTTAGTTACTTCTAGATTCTCTGTCACTAACATTTGATTGCTAAATAAGTATTGTTTTGTATACTTTCAGTTGTTATCCATCACAAAATATATACATATTTTCACCTATTTCTAAGTATATTGAAAAGCCAACATCCAAAACCATACCTTTTATGTGTATATAATTCTGTATTTTTTTCTGTTTAAACTCCTTTAGCATTTTACAATGGGGATAAAAAAACAGAGAATTTCAAGTTCCTAAGAACTAATTCTTGTAAGAAGTTATTTAAAAATTGAAGTCTGTTAAATTAAATTTTTAGTTATAAAGACAATGAATCTCATAAGCCCCTTGCTCTCAAATGGTATATTTCAAATATTCTTTACACAACTAAAGGCGTTAACAGGACAAGAATTCTGAGATGGAACATTTCTAGTGGACCATAGTCTGGCTGAGTATGGATCTGTGAACAGGCGAGAGATGCCGACTGAGGCCACAGGGCAGGTTGGTGATGCTCGCTGGGCACGAGGGTTCCCGGAGGCTGTGGGGCTGGAGGGGGGCAGCCCCCCTTCTCTGAGAGCCCATGGCGCTTGCTGGTGAAGCACTGGCTGTTACGAAACCCTGCAGGGCAATTTCCAATACAGGTAATTACTTTTTGTGCATCTACATCTTCCCTGAACATTCAGTTGGGAATAATTTCATTAAATGTTAGTCTTTTCACACCATAAATTAATCCCCTATCCATATATCCCTTGTGTACCTCAAAAAGGAGCTGTGAAGATTAATCATTTCATTCGTGTGAACTGTTGGGAGATTTTCCTCCTCCGCTCTTTGAAAAGCTCAATATACATCCAGCTGCATAGAGCAGACATCTTTTAACAAATTAATTAATTGAACAATGACTGTGTGTCCAGGACTATGGAAGGCAGGGTGAGGATGGAGAAAACTTCTCCTAAGATAATCTCTGACTCCAAGGAATTTATAACCTGGTTTAGTAAACAAAACTCTGAAAAGACATGTAGAGACAGGTGCCACGATCTCAAATATCCATAGGTTCAGGAAGGTAATTTAAAGAAAAGCATAATGTCTGGGGGGACCCAGGTGAACTGGAGACCCTGCAGACCATCCCAGGGGCAGCTGTGCCCCAGCTCAGGCCAACTGCTGCCGTGAGTGAGGGCTCTGCAGTGACAGCCCCGTGTTGCCAGATGTGCCTGGTCTCCAGGGAGATGGAGAATCTAGACTTTTAAGTGTAATCAACCCGTTTTCAAATGTTGGTCCCTAATTCAAGAATTTTTAGAACTGTCTGTGAGCCAATCCGAGCGCATCTCTAAGTCACATCCAGCAGGTGAGCTGACCCTGAAACCTCAGATATGAAAGAACAACAACAGAATCAACTGTATATAGTGAAGCAGCAATGGATATGCAACAAATAGCATATGCATATAAGGGAAAAATGAAATTGGGAGTAGGAGTGGAAGATGCCATAGAAGGAAGAATTGAACTGAATTTTGAAAGAAAATACTAAATCTTAGACTTCTAAAAATGTAAATAAATAAATAAGTAAATAAATAAATAAATAAATGTGCCACCATGTCATGGCTAATTATACTGTATTGTCTGGAGATGTGTCCTAAGTGACTGAGATGTGCCCTTAACCGAAAAATCAGAAAGCACTGCAAACACTAAAAGAAAACAATTAACTATTTTCAAATAAATGCACTTGTGAACCAACTCCAAGCTCTCAGATGTGTCTCCATCAGTAATAATAAAGATGATTCTGGAAAGGAAAACTCTTGTGGCCTTCAGCTCTTAAGCCATTTAAAGTTGGGATTTGTAATGCATTATGAGCTCCAGCAGGTCACACAGAGAAGAATGAGGACCCTAACGGTTGCTTTGAGGACATTTTGAAGCACTTGTTATTGTTGTCAAGCTGGAGAATTGTGTGCAGATGGCACTGAAGAATTCAATGTTCTTTGGAAGCTTCCTTCCCCTGGAAACGCCTGGCCTAAGCTGGATCCGCGCAGATGTGCAGCAGCTTCTCTGCAGCTGCTACCAGGAGCCGTGGAATCATCACACGTGTCCCTGTTGACTGTAAACCTGTGGGGCCATGACACAGCCTCAGACCCACCTTTTATTGCCTGATAGATGGAGATGCAGCCACAGTGGAGTGTAAAATAATATTCACGCACCTCTGTTAAGAAAGGAAAAATCAAAAATAGAAGGGGGAGAGAAAAAGCTTTTTTTGTGTGGGAAAGAGAAATTGGAACAAGATTGGTTGGAATAAAAGATTGATGAAGAGGTATTCAATGCTTGCAGGGAAAAAATATTGTGAAAACAATTGATGCCAGGAAGCGTTTGATAAGGCAGTCAAAAATTCCACTTTAATATCACTTGTCGTGAAATTGATTGGTGTCTCCTGCATGATGAGGTCACGAAAGAAGAGACTGATGCAGGCAAATTCATTATTTCTGCTTCTGTTCCTTCTATTTTGATATTCATCTACCCCCCGCTCCCCAATAAACTATCTGACTGCATACCTCCCCACTCCCCATTGCTGTGATATTTTTGGTAATGTAATTTTCCTGTCATCTTTTATAAAATAAAAGAAGACCCATCTGTTATAAAGGTAGGGTTAAAAATAGCTTCTTTTAGAAGAAAACACTGACTCTAACCTGCTCAGGATCTATATTGTAAACCATATGAAAGATAATTCAATACTCTAACAGACTTTTATAAAATACTATTTTCTGGAGCCTTGTACGTCTTTACCTGTGTGGATGAGATGGTACTGAGAGTGCTAATTAATATAGAGATTCACTCAGCCATACCATAAAATTCTGGGTTGTTTTCTTTTCATATTTATTCAACAAGAAGATGTTCATGGACTCTGATCTCATTTTATTAAAATCAAGAAAATTAAAATAAAAAAATAAATGATACAATTTAGCCAAAGGTCCTCAAACACCACTGACTGAGCCACACAACTCAAAGATTAGTTTCAGATGTCAGGGTATGTCCTTATAAGCATCATGGACTTCTACACTTCACTTTTTTTAATCATAAAAATAGAAATGATAATGACAGCTATCTCCCTCAGAGCATTGTAGTGAATCAGATTATTTTTATGCAAACAATGCTCCTGAACCTCTACATAGAAGCAGTTAGGAGCAGCCAGCTCATGGAAGTGGTAAAGCGCTCTTCGTCTTGGCTGATTTACCAAGGAAGTCTATGGGGCTTACATAGACTGTATGGATGTGCTGATACTGTACATGAGCTTGAGAAAATAGCCCTTAGCTTTATAGAAAAAAAAAGTGGTTACTGTTGAAACTATTTTAATATTACTGCTTTATTATGAGAAACTTGGAGTAAGGCATATAAAGATTATTAGAGATGAAGCACTACCAAACCATTTCAGATGTTGCCATTAGATTGAGGATATGAATAATTTTAGGATCTTGAGATGGGGAGAGTGTTCTGGACTATTGGGGTGGGCCCTAAATGCAGTCACAAGAGTTCTTATAAGAGGGAGGCAGGAGGGTCAGGGTCAAAGAAGGAGAAGTGATGACAGGAGCAGGGGTTCGAGTGATGCAGAGCCATAGAAAACAGAATCGAAACACAGAACGCAGGCGGGAGCTAGAAGCTGATACAAGCAAGGAAGTGGACTCTCCCCTGGAGCCTCCAGGAGGAACCCACCCTGCTGACACCTTGAGTTTAGCCAACTGAGACTGATTTACAGACTGTAAAATAATAAATTTGTATTGCAAACCACTAAGTTTGCAATAATTTGTTACACGGCAGCAACAGGAAACTAGCATAGCAGTGGACATATGAAACGTTTTATACATAATTCAAAGGTAATAGTGATTACACTCCAAAACAACTGAAATATTTTTAGGGTAAATGCAGATTGAAGCATCCATAGCAAACGGTTTGGTTAAGTGAAGTGTACATGTTATACCATTACATATTTATTTATAGAGATAAAATAAGTATATCATTCGTATGTTTCCAATATCAAAATGAAAATTAAAAATCACAGAATCAGTAACAGAAATCATCTGATCCTTCCATCTCCTGACAGCCTTTACCAAAGAAATGTGGAAACAAAAAATTGTGAATGCCATATTTTTTCAAAAGTGCCCTGGCTGGAAAAGCAAAACAAGGTCATTGACGGTAAGCCTATGTTCATGATGAAAATGAAGAACTAGGAAACTGTAAGACCAGGGGCACTGAGAAGAAAATCCCTTCACTATCCATTAGCTAACAGAGGAAGATTAACTGATAGTTAACACCAGCTACTAAGTTGAAGTTGAAAGTGTATTTATTTGGTATCTTATCAAAAAGCTGAGTTTCATTTATGTTTCTTTGCTAACAAGGACAACTAGCTTTTCTGTAATATGTGACATTTTGTTATACTGGATTGAAGGTCTGTTGATTTATAACTTTGAGATTAAAAATATTTATTAAAATACATTGTTAAAGTGTTTCTTGGAGGAAACTGTGTTTACTGATAGTGGCAACAGATGCTTCATGGGAAATGGTTTGTATCTGGCAACTCATAACAACTAGCTTACAACAATTGCATTGAGCTGGATCTAATTAACCGAAATTTTATAAAAAGATTATGAAGAGTCTCTTAAAATTAGGAACAAAGCTCAGTTATTCCCCCTTTTAAAATCAGTGACTAGTGGAAATAAAAATGTCCCTTACAGTGCAGAATCTCAATTTGTTTAGGTAATTATTACATATAAAACTATTCTTAATTTTTTTCTGTGCTTACAATTAGAAAATCCTACATGATGGAAACCCTTCCCAACACTACCCAAGGCTGTGGTTCTCTTGAGGACCTTCATAGAACATAGCAATTTTCCGTGCTCTCTTCAGCACATTGCCTTAAATTTATTTTCTGTTCTTTGAGACAATGAATCTTCAAGTTTCAATTTTCCTTTTCCTCTCATTGTGTCTTTTCTTTTTCTCAACAATTCTCCAAAATTCCCATATGGGTGCCTTTTAAGCTTCTGAGACTCCAACAACAAAACACAGCTAAGATTCTTGCTACTGTGCTCACACCCGTACACAAACACACAAACACACAAATACATATTAATGCACTATGCACATATGTGCAAGTCTGTTTGTGTACAAAAATTCTGTCTTCGAAAACAGAACCAATGTCATGGAAATAACTACTTGGAAATCATCAGTATTCAAAGAAACAGATGATGCCTCAATTGCTAGATCTAAGTTCCAGGCAAGAAAAAGCCTCTATTTCTCTCAGTAACACTCCTCTGAAGTCGCAGATTCCATCGCATGGGTTTTACCTTTATCTCTAACCCTCAGCCTGTGGTTCTTTATGACCCTTAGAATTCTTGTCATTTGGCTTTCCCTTAATCACTTCTTTCCACTAGACTTGCCAGCCTGTGTTTCCTCCCTGGTTTTTATGATTCTCCCCTTGTCCTTTTTGACCTCATTGTAACTGGCTTCTGGCCATTTTTCCAACCTGTCAAGACCAGTTGGAATTCCAATCCTATCCCCCAAGGTTTCTGACCCCATCTGATTTTATGACATCCTCCTACAAGGTGAGCATGTTCTCCATTCCATCATCCTATCACTAGTGAAGATGTTTAATAGCACTGGGCACAGGGCTGACCCCCTGAAGCACCCCCTGTGTCTGCCAAGTTAGTGCCAGGCTGTTATTAATCACTCTTGAAGAGAAACACAGAGGATGGAGGGAATAATGTGCATGTAGCAATCCCAAAGATTTAAACAAGTATCTCATGGGCTTCTGAGGAAGTTCATTCAGGTAAGTGGTTCTTGATTTTTTATAGGTCATTGAGCTTTTGAGGATCTGATAAAAGCCATGAATTCCCTTCCACTAAAGATGTGCACACACACACATGCACACACACACACACGCACACACATCATAACATTTTGCATAAAATTTCAGAGGGTGCAAGGGTCTTCTCCTTGATGTACATTTATGGAGATCCTAGAGATGTGGGAAATTCAGGTTAGTAAATCTAATTAAGTTACCTAAAAGAACTACAACATGTACATTACCTTGGAAATAAATGCTAAATACTGTAGATGGCAGAAGAAATTACAGTCTGAGGAATATTTTTTAACATGAGTGATATCACAAAAATACCTCAAGCTTCTCTTGATTGACATATACTATCAGGCAAAATAAGAAATTATTTATATGTTTACATGAGAGGATTTTTATTCCCTTCAAATGGAGTGAAATTCAATTTTTAACAAAGTAATCTTACAAGCTATATAAAGGCTATTATTGCACTTATTAATTTCAGGTTTGTTTTCAATTTTTTAAAATATTTTGTATCATTTTTATTGCTAAGCATAACAGATACGCAGAAAAATACACAAATGACTCAATGAATTATCACACAGTAAGCAGTTACATAACCACTGCCCAGAAAAGGGATCTGTGTGCACCTTACATTCCAAAGTGTATCTACCACATACCGGATATTTCTTACGCAAAATTTATTTGGTCAACCCCCAAAAAAGGTATCATTATCCCCTTATTCTGGGAAGAGAAAAGGGGGAAGTTTAGAGATTGTTACGCAAGGTCACACAGCCAATGAATGATAGAGGGTATTCAAAAGACCAGCCACATCTGCTTTTTTGGATAATGGTCATTCTGGTAGGTGTGAGATTATATCTCATTGAGGTTTTGATTTGCATCCCTAATAGTGAAGCTGAGCATTGCTACGTGGGACCTGACTCCCAGGGGTGTAAATCTCCCTGGCAATACAGGATATGACTGCCGGGGATGAATCTCGACCTGACATCGTGTGATTGAGAAAATCTCAGGTAACAGCTTTGGACATGGCAATTATTAATTAACAGAAATTTTTATATCAAGAATTCATCACCTGGATAAAAAAGGATAGCCAACGCAAGTTTATAATTGACTTCTGCAAAATTAGAAGGCAGAAGTGTTTTTTTTTGGAAATCATTTTTAAAAAAAGAGTATGACAAGACCTCAGAGATGCCAACTGTCATTTTCCACTATATGTAGTCATTTCTTCAAATTAGATAGGCAGAAAAAGTTGTGGGAAACTGAGTCTTCCATGTTGCCTGAGGCATATCTGGGGTGGTGGCTTGGAATGCTGAGCCGCAGGCCTGCATAGAATGCCATGCAGGCCCGCCCTGTAAAGAGGTGTGTCTTGTGACTACCATTATCATAAACCTAGATTGGATACACCTGATGGGCTCTCCCCCACCTGAGCACCTTTAGCATATACACCTAATCTTCTGAAATAAATAGCTGGAGCAAGGCTGCATTGTCGTCCACTTAGCACGAGATGCAAGTGGGCCCCCTGCTCCCTTAACTCTTAGCTTTGTGTCCGTGTCTCATTCCTGCATCGCCCTGTCAGCAATAAGTGGCGTCTGTACGTTTGCAAGGTACCCCTTCACCCACCCAAGTCTCACCAAAATGTGACCAATTTGGTTTAGGATAGAAACCTTTTTTAGTGGCGGCCACTGTTCATTCACCTCCCCAACCTGTCCCATTAGTATGGACTACAACAAAACCGGTATGGCTAGAGCAGTGGCCACTTACAAAAGATAAATTAGAGGCTTTACATGAATTGGTTCAAGAACAATTGTCCTTGCAACATATCGAAGAGTCTTTTAGTCCTTGGAATTCTCCTGTGTTCCCAATAAAGAAAAAATCAGGAAAATGGAGACTGTTAACTGACCTAAGAGGTGTTAATGCTGTCATTCAGCCCATGGGAACTTTTACAACCTGGGCTCCCCAATCCTAGCATGATTCCTGAAAACTGGGCTTTAGTGGTCATTGATATTAAAGACTGTTTCTTTTCCATCCCTTTAGCTGATCAAGATAAGGAAAAATTCGCTTTTACTATTTTGTCCCTTAACAATAAAACCCCTTCTAAACAATATCAGTGGAAGGTTTTACCACAAGGTGTGCTAAATAGTCCTACAATATGTCAATATTATGTCGACCGTGCTTTACAGCCTGTCTATTTAAATTTTCCTAAAGCTTATATAATCTATTATATGGATGATATTTTGTGCTCTGCACCTCAGGAGACTGAAGTAGAAGCTTTGTTCTATGCTGTTCAAAAAGCTTTACAGAATGTAGGATTGCATATTGCTACTGACAAAGTGCAACGTACTTTACCTGTAGAGTATTTGGGTTCTAGTATCAATAGACTTACAATTCAACCCCAAAAAGTACAACTCCGCAGAGATGCTGTTACCACCTTAAATGATTTACAAAAACTACTAGGGGATATTAATTGGCTTCGCCCCAAAGCAGGTATAGCTAACTATGAGCTTTCCAACCTATTTTCTCTCCTTTGTGGAGATTCTAAATTAAACAGCCCTAGATCTTTAACTTCAGCTGCAGAGAAGGAATTACAATTAGTGGAAGCTAAAGTTCAACAAGCTCAGATATCCCCTGTTGATCCTACACAACCTTTATCTCTACTTATTTTTTCCACTCCCAAATCCCCCACAGGCTTGCTTTTGCAAAATGATAAGCTTGTAGAATGGATCTTCTTGTCCAATTCTTCTGTAAAATCCATTTCCCCTTATCTAGATCTCTTAGCTACTTTAGTTGCTCAAGCCAGAAAAAATGCAAAACAACTCAATGGTTTTGACCTTCATTTAATTGTGCTCCCTATAACTGCTAAAGAACTCTCAGTTATTTTGCAACAACATCTAGCCTGGCAAATAGCTCTAGCTGACTATGTTGGCTAGGTGGATAATCATTATCCAAAAAATGATCTTTTCCAGTTCATTCGACTTACACAATGGATACTGCCTAAGTATACTTCTTGTGAGCCTTTAATCAATGCTCCCATTGTTTTTACTGATGGGTCATCTAAAGGTCGAGCTGCCTATACTGGCCCTAAGTCCAAAGTTTTAGATCTTCCTCATTTCTCTGCTCAGCAAGCTGAACTGGCTGCTGTAATAGCCATCTTAACAGATTTTTCTGAGGCTGTTAATATTTTATCTGATTCTGCCTATGTTGTTCATGTAGTTAGTAAAATTGAAACAGCATCCATTAAGCAACAGTTGCCTCCTTGTTTATTTAACCTTTTTCTTGAGCTACAATCAGCTATTCATGCTCGTGTATCTCCTTTTTATATTACCCATATTCGTTCCCATACCAACCTCCCAGGCCCTTTAGCAGCTGGCAATGCTGATGCGGATAAATTATTACTGCCTGTTATTTCAGAAGCTTCTCATTTTCACTCGCTTACTCATCTTAATGTGCAAGGACTCATGACTCAATTTTCCCTTACTAGAAAACAAGCTAAAGATATTGTTTCTTCTTGTCCTAATTGTCAACTGCTTACTGCTCCACCTTTGCAGGATCCTGGTGTTAACCCTCGTGGTCTAGCCCCTAATGATTTATGGCAAATGGATGTTACTCATATCCCTTCCTTTGGCCGCTTAGCCACTGTTCATGTCAGCATTGACACACACTCTGGCTTTCTTTGGGCCACAGCACAAACCGGTGAAACATTTCGACATGTTCGCACTCACCTTTTTGCCTGTTTTGCCTCTATGGGCTTGCCCCGTGCTTTAAAAACCGATAATTAACATGGGGAAGAGGTTATACTTGTGTTTCCCTAGGTGATGGACGAGCACCACTTTGAATACCGGCCCGACAACTGAAGCCGTACCATGAACCCATCAAAGAAAAGAGAATTCCTATGGGACGTTGAGCCACCAGTGAAGCAGTTCCAGGGTCTGACACTGAAGACAACAGTGATCGGGCCAACACCCTGAACTAGGGAAGCCTGACATCCAACTTGGGGGCAGACAAAGAAATTATATCTCCGGCATGTGCTCATTCTGAAAATTATACCTATTGGGCTTATATTTCTAACCCCCCATTGCTGCAACAAGGCAACAGTTCGTTCAGTTTTCCCTCCTCCTTATTTTGGCTGCCTGGGTCCAAACCATTGTTGGGCATGAAGGCCACGGGGCATAGGCTGTCAAGGAGACAAAACCAACCCTCTTGGGGGGCATTGCCCCTCCCTTACATCACCCTGTATGGCCCCGGAGGATGGCTGGTTAGCCAGAGACGGGTAAGATCCCTCAGGGAAGGAACAACCTAAGACAGGCACAGTTGCAGAGGGGCCATCAGGAGAAAACTTGGGGGCCAACAGAGGTGGGGCACAGAACCTCACCCCCCCAGCTTTGCAAGGGTCTGAACCCTCACCCCTTTTTAAGGGAGGTCTCCTGCCCCCGTGGCTACTTTGTTTCCCATGCCCAGCTCAGATCGGAGCCCAAGTGACAGACAGAGATCTGGCCAGCAGCTAAAATAAAAAGGGGGATATGTGGGAAACTGAGTCTTCCATGTTGCCTGAGGCATATCTGGGGTGGTGGCTTGGAATGCTGAGCCGCAGGCCTGCATAGAATGCCATGCAGGCCCGCCCTGTAAAGAGGTGTGTCTTGTGACTACCATTATCATAAACCTAGATTGGATACATCTGAACTTCTGAAATAAATAGCTGGAGCAAGGCTGCATTGTCGTCCATTTAGCACGAGATGCAAGTGGGCCTCCTGCTCCCTTAATTCTTAGCTTTGTGTCCGTGTCTCATTCCTGCGTCGCCCTGTCAGCAATAAACAGTCATTAATTACATACCTATATATTTAGACATTTTATGAAACCATAAAGGTCTCCATTTAAAATATTTCTTCAGAAGTTGATTTTACATCTACTCATATGTTTCATTTCGAAAGCTGGAAGGCCTCTGAACTAAGAAGGATGCTGCGGTAGATGCGACCATCAGGAGGCTGGTGGAGAGGGAGTGGAGAACACGGGGCAGCAGGGAATAGGACTAGCGGCTGAGAGAGGACAGACGGTGAACCAGTCACGGTCTGTGATGTCCTGGTGGCTGTGAGCGTAGAAAGACTCTGAGGCTGCGAGGACTCTGCAGGGGGGGTGCAGCAACAAGAAGAGCAGTGGCTAGGAAACGTGGGGCGAGGCACAGATGCTGAAAGATTTCTGGTGTATTGAAAGGTGGGGGAGCCGAAATATGTTAGCATTTTTGGTGGACAGCTAGTTTTTCTAAGTTTGATTCTATAGTTGGATGTGACAGAGACACACTGGCCATGCCATCCGTCACCAAGGTTGATTTAGCTGCAAAACAGACTTACAAAGCTGGCAGTGACCCCGTCCTTCTCATTGCTCTATCTGATTGCCTCCTTTAGGTGAACATTCTCTTGACAATACCTTTCTAGATTTAAGACCATTTTCAGCATAGGTGAGATTGACAGTCTATACTGCAGAAGTCTGTAATCTGTGACTTTCTGCAAGTTATGTTTATCATTCCCAAACACTGTCCAATCCCTCATACACATACTGCAGCAACAAAATGGTCAAAATTGTAAAATAAACAAAAAACATCCAATACATATTCATAGTTCTGTACTTATCCACTCTAGACACTTAGTGGTTTTTCCTTTTGTTTTATGCTGATAAGGTTTGAATCCATAACTTCACTTAGACATCTCTGCACCAGTAAGCATTAACTCTGTTTAAGTTATTGAAAACAGTGAAACAGGGAAAATATAAAATGGATATGACTTCATCCATTTCTGTAAATGGGCTCTCAGTATAGCTGATGAGATAAGAAATATTCATATGAAAAGTTTTCATATATTGCCTGTGTTTTTAGGTAAATGCTACTTTAGTATATACACAGTAAAGGTTATAGGATTTCAAAGGGGAGATACTACTTTCTATGGGGATGATCAAACTTCAACTAAGAAAAAAGAGAAGAAAAAGAAAGAAAAAGTGGAAATTGAACCTGGACTTAAAAAGCTAAGATTCAATGAAAATGGATTATTTGAGCATCTATAACATGGGAAGAGTAGGCATATTCACATAAATTATCTAAATTTAGATTGTCATTAATTGAACATTAAATAACATTAAAGCCTCAACTACATGTTTTAAGTCTTCATTGTATATTAAATAGGAAATAAGGTGCCCTAGTATAAACTAAATTTGTGCTTGCTTTGTTTTCCCTCTTCCTTGGGAATCCAGGTGTCAGAAATTCTCTCGGACTCCCTGGATTGGAGGAAGGTCTATTCTTGAGGATTCTTTCCACAAAGATAACAATCACTAAGGTAGCTGACTCAAGACCAGTGCTCTAGTATTCAGGGTCAAGCACTTTGAGATGTGATGGCTCTTGGTGGTTTTGGGATTGGAGTGAAAAAGGAGGAAAGTCCTGATGGGGGGGATGAGCAGACACAAATAGGAAGAACGGCAGAAGTTGGTGACTTTGAGTAACTCAACATGGTTGCATGGTAGCAGTTACAAAGATCTGAAAGTCAGATTCTATAAACGTGGCAACAACTCAAGTAGATCAAACAAATGATATTTGTAAAGTCAAAAACCAATCAAAGAAACTTCATTAACACATCATTTTTAGCGCTGAAAAATGGGGAAAAAAGAAACTTTAAAATCCAAATATAGAGAAAACGGCTAAATGTGTTCAAAGCACTGATATTATGAAGTACTATGTAGCAGCAAAAGGAATCTTGTTTTCAAAGGATGTTAACAGGAGACATTAATGTAGCAATAGAATGCTAAGTGATAAAAGCAGAAAAGACTGGAAGGAAATATACCAAAATCTTTATATTGATTACATCTAAGAGAGTTCCATGAATAAATTTTATTCTCTACAGATTCTTCATCATAGGTATACAATAAATACTTGTTGAATTGGATTACTGAATTCTAATTTTCATAATGGTGTGCACTTAAATAATAAGAAAAAATAACACATTTAAGTAAAAAGAAAATTAAAATTGAACTGTTGGTAAAGAAGTTTTCAACTTCAGTTAAAAAAATCAGTGGTTGGATGGGTTCAGGGAAGGGGAATGAAGAGCTGGCACACAGGGGGGTTTTAGGGCAATGAAACTATTTCATATGCAACTTTAATGGTGGATACAAGACATTATGCATTTGTCAAAACCTATGGAACTGTACAACCCAAAAGTGAACTCTAATGTTAACTATGGTCTTTAGTACTAATAATGTATTGATATTGTTTCATCAATTGAAACTAATGTACCATTTGTAACTAATGAAACATATTTATAATAATGGAAATTAGAGGGGCAGGTGGGTAGGGAGGTTGGGGAGATAACATGGGAACTCTACTTTCTGTGCAATTTTTCTGTAAACTTAAAATTGCTCTAAAAATAAAGTTTATTATTTAAAATACATAAAATATAAATGTCTGATACTACTTCTAACCAAGTAAATCACAGCATCTCTGATATGGATTCACAAGGAGACCTGCTGTCATGGAAAATAAGGACAAATGACTCTATCTCGGAAGTGGATCCCCAGTCTCAGTAGTCCCAGTTGACACTACACGGATCAGAGATAAACTACCCAGCTGAGCCTAAATCCCTGACCAGAAAATCATGACTAAAATAAAATATTTGTTTTAATGCTCTAAGTTCTGGGTGGCTACTTATGCAATAATAAATAAGCCAAATCACATGATAATATTAACCCTAATAAGGTTTACTATGGGTCAGGCACTAAAGCGCAGGCTGAACATTTATTCTCTCATTAAATTGTCATAACAATCCAATGAAGAAACTACTTTTATTATCTCAATAGGAAAACAACCTTGGGATTGTGAAATAATTTGCCTTTTTAGAGGCCAATTCAAACTATAAGCACACTAACATTTGCCTAATATGATGTATGGTAAATTAATGTTGGCAAATTTTGTGATATTATATCATAAATACACAATAATGTCAATCTCATCAGCATGCTTCTTTTTCAGTTATTTTAAACCCCCAATATTTAAGTAGTCAGTTATGCCACATAGGTTCGTTTCCAATTTCTGCCTATTTTCATTTTAATAGTTTTGTTTGACTATAAAATACTTTGTTATTCTTCTCACAAACTTCAATTAATTTATTTTAGCCATATTTGTTTTGTGATTTCTTTATCAAATAAATATAACTGAATAAAAGTGATTATAGTATCCAAAGCTGACTATTGGGAAAAGTGGGACATGAAATGGCTACAATTCAAAAGGTTCTGTTAGTCCCCAAACCCCACCAGTCTCTAAAGTTGTGTGACTTTAGGTGTGCCACAATCTCTCTGATTGATTTCTGTTTCTTTTTAAAATCAGTTTTATTGAGATATATTCACATACCATACAATCATCCATGGTGTACAATCAACTGTTCACAGTACCATCATATAGTTGTGTATTCATCACCCCAATCTATTTCTGAACATTTTCTTTATACCAGAATCAGAATAATAATAAAAAATAAAAATAAAAAAGAACACCCAAATCATTCTCCACCATATTTTCATTTAGTTTTTGTCCCCATTTTTCTACTCATCCATCTGTACACTGGATAAAGGAAGTGCAAGATGATTGATTTCTTCATCCATAAATTATATATTCTGGTGGGAATTAGAAGAATTAGTCCATATCACAATGCCTGGTATATCCATAGATATTCAATTCTTATTAAAATTATAACGGTTATAGCTTGATTACAACAAATATTTATTGAGCAATTTGTTATATATCCCAAATCAAATGTACTAAAAATCTTCATACACTTTATAGCATTTAAAGAACATGTCCTAATGTCCCCAAAATTATTGTTATTAAGATAACATTACACATTTATATATAGTAGTCCCATGGGTCAATAGATTGAAACTTCATCTCACTTATCTGAAAAATGATATTGAAACTTCATCTCATTTATCTGAAAAATGAGTATTTAGAAAGATCTATTCTAAACCATGTGATATAAAGAATTCTCCCTAGCTTTACTATACTAATTAAAATAGCAGTAGGACTTAGAGAAATTAAGCATACATATATCCTATGACTCAGTGACCCTACTGTTAACTATGTGTCATAAGAAATTGACCAATGGCAGAGAATAGAAAACCACACATGCATGGGCAAACAAAAGTACAAAGGCAATTCAGCAGAGAAAAAAATAGTCTTTCAACAAATGGTGATGAAACAATAGCACATCAATGCACAAATAAAAAAACAAACAAAAAAGCAAGCTTTAATACATAACAAGATCATTATACAAAAATCAATAATTTTTAGACCTCAATGTAATGTAAAGTAATAAAACATCTAGGAAAAAATATAAGAGAAATTCTTTGGAACTTTGAAATAGAAAAATATTTATGGGATATGACAACAAAAGAATGATCAAAAAAAAAAGCCAAATTTATAAATTACATTTAATAAAAAATTAAACTTTTTTCTATTCAAAAAGTACTATTAAGAGAATGATAAAACAGACTGCGAGAAATACTTGCAAATCATATCTGATAGAGAACTTGAATCTAGAATATATAAAGAACTCCGAAAATTTAATAACAGGAAAATACACACCAAAAAATATTAAAAAGTTTAGAAATGTATTTCACCAAAGAAGATAAATAGATCACAAATAGATACATGAAGAGATGTGCAACATCATTAGTCATTAAGAGAATGCAAATTAAAGCCAGTGATACCAAATACTAGCTGACTATAAGCTTAAGGAACAAAAGCCTCAGAGTCTAAAGTCCAATGAAAGCTTTTTAAAATAACAAAATGTCCAGGTTTCAACAAAAGATTATAAAACATAAAACAAATAGGAATTGATGGACCAGGCAAGGAAGAAGGTTAAAGCATTAGAAACCATCAATGAGGAGGACAAGACCCGGGACATTCCAGACAAAGACTTTTAAAAAATGGTCTTAAATATGCTCAAAGAGCTAAAGGAAAACAAACACAAGGAACTAAAGGACATCAGGAAAATGACAGATGAAAATAAAGAGAATATCAACAGAGAGATGGAAATTATGAAAAGGAATTCAATAGAGCTGAAGACCACAGTAACAGAAACTAAAAATCCCCTAGAGGAGTCAACAGCAGATCGGAGGTGATGGAAGAAAGAATTAGTGAACTTGAAGATAAGATATTAAAATCATCCAGTCTGAGGAGCAGAAAGAGGAAAGAATGAAGAGAAGTGAACAGAGCCCGAGGAACCTGAGGGACACCACTTAGCACATCAATGTACACGTTGTGGGAGTCCCAGAAGGAGAAGGAGAGAAAGGGGCAGAGAGAGTATTCAAAATAATAGGAACTGAAAACTTCCCAAATTTAAGACATGAATATACACATGCAAGATGCTCAATAAACTCCAAAGAGGTTAAATCCAAATAGACCCACAATACACCAAGTTGTAATCAAGCTGTCAATGCCAAAGATTAAGAGAGAATTCTGAAAGCCACAAGACAGAAGCAATGTGGCACATACAAAGGAGTCTCACTACAATAAGTGCTGGTTTCTCACTGGAAACCACAGGGCAAAGAAGGCAGTGGGGAGGCATATAAAAAGGGCTGACAGCAAAAAATTGCAAACCAAGAATTTTGTATCTGGCAAAACTGTCTTTCAAGAGTGAGGGTGGGATTAAGACATTCCCAGGTAAACAAAATCGAGGGGGTTCGTCACCACTGGAGTGACCTCACAAGAAATGCTAAAGGGATTTCTGCAGGCTGTAAGGAAAGGACACTAGACAATTGACTGAAGCCACAAGAAGAAATAAAAATCTCTGGTAAATATAATGACATAGGTAAATATAAATGCCAACTATTGTATTTTTGGTTTGCAACTCCACTTTTTACCTTCTACAGGATCTAAAAGGCAAATGCATAAAATATAATGATAAATCAGTGGACTTGGACTCATAATGTATAAATATATAATATGTGGCAAGAACTATGTAAAGGTGTAGGGACAGAGGGGTATAAGAACATAGTGTGTATATACTTTTGAAATTAGGTTGGTATCAATGGGATTGTTAAAGATTTAGGATGCTATATTTAAGCCCTACGATAACTACAAAGACAATTTCAGAAATTATGCACACTTATAGAGACAGAATAGAGTATAGGTTACCAGGCAAGGGGGTGTGGGCAATGAGGAATTAATGCAAAATGAATATGAGGCTATTGTTTGGAGTGAAGGGAGAGTTCTGGTAATGGATGGCGGTGAGGCTCCTGCAACACTGTGAATGTGATTAATCTCACTGAATGGTAAGCTTGGGAGGGGGTGAGAGGGGAAGATGTAAATTGTGTATATGTTTCTGCAATAAAAAAACAACTAAGAATTAAAATAAAGAAATAATTACAATTATACATGATACTGGATGGGATCTAAAAATGGTAGAGAAAGGCTCAAAAGGACATTATTGGGACATAAGGAAAAAATGGAAAATAGAATGTAAGCTTTACATCAAATTTAATGTTTTTGAACTTGATAACTATACTCAAGGTAATTATGTAGATGCATATCCTTGTTTGCAGGAAATAGACATGGAAGTATTATGTGTTCAAGGAGTACGATGTGTGCAACGTGCTCTCAAATGTTCAGAAGGTAGATGGATAGATGGATAGATGGATGGATGATAGAATGTTATAGCAAAGGTTGCAAAATTTTAAAATTGGTAGATCTGGGTACCTAGAGGGTGGGAGTATGTTGGACGGTTCTGAAGGGGTTTGTATCATTTTTGCAACTGTCCTGTAAGGTTGAAATTATTTCAAAATAAGAAGTTAAAAAAAAGAAGTGGGGGATGTATAACTCAGTAAATATTCTCAGGAACATTGTATTTCCTATTATACTCTGTGTCATGGATATGGATTTGGGGGCTGGAAAAATCTGACATCTGGAGTCTTTGCTTATCAGCTTTATAAACACATTCCTGCATTTGTGCCTCAATTTCCTTCTTTAACCATAAGAGAGACTTTTTACCCATCTCTTATGGTGGTAGGGAGGATTCCATAGGCAAATGAACAAATGTCGTAAATAACAAAACATTTACATAGGTACACACCTTGCCTGATGTAGGCAGTAGGGAATGACATGATTTTGTCTAGCTCCCCCCAAAAAGAGTAGAGTAGAAAAGATTTCAAAGTCACTGCTAGTTCTCTATGTTTATAAGTCAGATAACATAGAAACTGTTTTTCTGTAGCTCTGGCTAGCCAGAAAGCTATCCACCTTTGGATCTGGGTGTGGGGGGCAGGCTGGGAAGGCAGAGGGGCAGAGAGGTATGTTGGAATTCTCTGTGTGGGTTTTGTATTGTCCTGTAAGTTTGAAATTATTTCAAAGTAAAAAGTTTAAGGAAAACAAAACACACAATACCCCTACATACCAATTAGGATGCCTAAAAATATAAAAAAGACTGACCATACCAAGAGTTGGTCAAGGAGTTACTGCTAGTTGTGAATGTAAAAATGGGATAACTACTTGGGAGAACACTTGAGCACTTTCTTATGAGTCAGCAAGTCCATCCCTAGGTATTGCAAAAGAGAAAGGAGCACATATTCTGAAATATTAGGAAACTGAATAATATTTACCAGAATGACCCATGGGATAAAGGAATCAAAATAATATTCTGAATGTAAATGAAAGCACTTTTGAGGGTAACATAAACAATCACTGTCTTGACTGCAGTGATGTTTCGTGGGTGTTGGATTAGCTCCCTGGGGCTGCTCTAACAAGTCACTACACATTGAGTGGCTGGAGACCAGAACTGTGTTCTCTCCCGGTTCTGGGAGCCCAGAAGTGAAACACCAAGGTGTCCGCAGGGCCTGCTCCTCACAAAGGCTCTGGCAGGATCCTGCCTTGCCTCTTCCAGCTTCCAGTGTCTCCTGGAACGCGTTGGCTTCAGACAGTCTAACCTCAATGTTTAACCTCTCCGCCTTGACAGGGCCCTCTTCTCTGTGCGTGTGTGTGTGCTCTCCTCTTCTCAGAAGGACACGGGCACTGGATTTAGGTCCCATCCGAAATCCAGCGTGACTTCATCTCAAGATCCTTAACTAGTTATATCTGCAAAGACCCTGTTTCAAAATGAGGTCCTATTCTGAAGTTCCAGGCAGGCATGTATTTTGGGGGACACTATTCAACCCACTACAGGTGAATCTGTGTGCCAAAACTTATAAACGTGCACACGTTAGATGCGTACAGTTTATTATATGTTAATTTTATGCCAAAACTCCATTAAAAATCAACAAGTCAAACTAACCAAATATTCTTTAGGGAGAAGGCTTATGCAGTAAAATGTGGGCTGGGAAGTAGGACCTGGAAATCTTTAACAATATTATCCATGCTTTGCTAAGTTGTACAGAGGTCCGTGGGTGTGCATTTCATTTTTCTGTTTTATAACTTACAAATAGATTATATATATGTGTGTGTGTATATATAAATATATATATCTTATGAAATAATACATAAAAGTAATTACAGATTCTTGAACAGAAATAAAACACTCCCCCTATTTTACAATAGTATGTATGCATATGTAAATGAATATGACTATGACATACATCAAACACATTAAAGGGGGGTCCCCATGGCAGGTGGTGGAAAAATGAGAATGTGGATCTGGGATGAAAGAAAAAAATAATAAACGAAGAAAAATGCCTCACATAAACCAATGATAATATGCCATGAACTAGCAAGTATGATTAATTTAATTCTTTGCATCTGATGTAAAACATCAAACAGACGAAATCACCACTGGTTTTTAAATCCTTTGGGTGCTTTCCCAGTAGTTTAACTTTAAAAACAAAATTAGCATGCTAATCTAAGCAGACTTGAGATATTTTAATTTGGAAAAATTATATATGCATGTGTACATAAGGATTAACATAATTTTAAAATTAAATGACTAACTGCTTTCAGAAGGAAATGTTTCGACAAGTTTATCAGTGACAGCTGAACTACGGGTTTGCTAGAGCCCTCGTGCTACAGCTATTGAAAAGCTAAGGCTCTCAGTGTAAGCTCCTTCAATGTGAAGAGAACCAGATAAGCCACTTTTCTTCTCTAACACTCCTATTTGGCTGGGTAACAGGAGGCACCGATCCTGGGGTTTAATGTGACCAAATACTGTATTAAGAGCTCGAGGCTATTGACTATCTTGGTTTTCCCGGAACCTCTTTCCTTAGTCATGAGTTAAACTGGAAACAACTCTCTGTACATTATTCAGCTCACCTCAAGGGAAACAACCTTGATTTATTATGCAAAAGGCATCAGCTCACTGGTGAGCCGATCTCAAGAGTCAGGAACCCTGCTCCCTACTTCTTTTTGCTATGTTTCCAAGGTTAAGCCTCTTCCTAACTGGATTTTGTGGTCCTGTTTGTAAACCCACTGATGACTGACACACACGTGCACACACACACACACACACACACACACACACACTGAGCCAGTAGCACAATCCCACTACTTCCCTAAAAAATCAGCCCAACATACCTGTCAGGTTGAAACACTGTTCTGAGATTTCTGAGTTTTGTGTTCATCCTAAACAACCATGAATGTTAGTAGATACTGTTTTTAAAGTATATGAGGATGTTTTTGGAGAAAATTAATCTTGATAGTATGGCTAATTTTTTTATGTAAATAAATGATTACTTTGAAAGTTAATCTACTTCCTTCAACCCTTTAGAATTGGCCTTATTGCTTAAAGATTGTTTTCTTTAGACAAAGTACCATATTTTGAAAGAATAAGCCAAACAGATTGTAAATACATTTCTAATTTGTTGAAAACCCATTGTTCTCAAAGGCTCCAAATCTAGGGAGATCTTTACAAACATCCATAATGATAAAAAACAAGGTTCATAAATATAAACATATACATATATATGTGTATGTATATATATATATCAGTGACATCAGCTGGTCAGTGTATAAGGTAATAGCTATTTGGAACTCAATAAAATGTATACCTTCAAACAGGAGGCCATTCACAGTAGGAACTAGCAGTTACTTACTTTGGGATGAATAATTTGTAAAATCCGGATCACAATACTGCATTGTCATCATGCAGATGAAGGTTGAAGAGGGCAGAAAAGCAAGGGAGGAAGCTTACAGTATTTGGATTGCAGCATTGTTGAGGTTTTATTAAATTAGGGGAAAAATGCATAGTTAGAAGACAAACTGAAATGCATGAATCATAATGGAGAAAGGATTTTTAAAGAAACAGTATTCAAATCTTTTCAGGGATTATGAGTCAGACAAAATTAAGTTGTGCAGGATTTTTACATAATGTTTGGTATCCTACGCTTACCTGAAGGCTTATCCTAAGGCAGTGTTTCTGTTTCTACCAAGTGCCTAAGGATGGAAAACTATCAATGATTTTAGGAGTTTTAAACCTCTTTAATATTTGCATAATATTAGATGAGCTATAATCACATATAAAACTACCTCCACGAGAGCTTTTGAGAATTGCTTTTGCCTGAGGTTTCTGGCACTAAAACTTCAAGAGATTAAAAACATCTTTCTTAAAAAGAATTTTCTTTGTGCCCATAGAAATCAAACAAGCTTTGTTAAAAACTGAGGCAGAAAAGGTGTTGTATGTCAGTGATGTTCCCCTTCATTGCCCAAGGTTTTTTTTTATCATAGATAAAAAACCAGTCACAGAAATGAAAGAAGCAACACGGTCACATGCTTCCCACCACACTAATTTACTGAACTTAGGGAGGAAAACACTTTACATAGATTTAAATAGTTTTCTATGCAGTGCTCAATGATTGGATTGACTGTTTTGCTTTGGTATCAGGAAGAAAGTGGCTGTGTATATGAAACATGTAAGAGAGGAAGAGTGGTGAAAAAGCACCTGAAGACACAATTTCTACGTATTTATGCAATAATTTTACATTGAAGTTTTCTCTAACTCCACGCCTTTAACACAGATTTTTTTCTTTAATTTCTCTTGGGTATAATATCATTTCTGTGCTATTAGTAATCTTTCCCCAGTTAAAGCATTCTGTTACAATATGATCTAACAAACCACCGGGTTTGAATTATAGACCCCTACCATGATACACAGTCCTTCCGTTCTAACTTTTATATGCTTTGTTTCCTCCTTTCTTCCCTTGAGCATGGAAAATTAGCATCATTCATATGCTGAATATTGATCAGAGAAGAAAAATATATGAGGTATGAGCTATATTCTGACTAGAATGGTTTTCCATTCACTCAGTATCACTTATCACATCAGTCACTTAATCCTACAGCTTATGATCTGTATTCTCAATGATGAAAAGTTTTGTTTTGTTTTTTGAAAAGAAGAATGAGTAATCTGATTTCGTTCAGAGTTCACAGAATGCAAGAAAGAAGATTTACTGAAAAACTTAACTGCTTAACAGTTTTAGGGCTTTGATAATGGTTTTCTTTGTATTTTTCATATTATGCTTTAGTAAATTCTGAGTGTGTACAACATGAATAGGATTTTTTTCTTTTTTCTTTTTTTTTTTTTTTGAGAGAGAGATGGATTAACAATTAGGGAAGTGTTTATTCAAATAGAAGCTCATGAGCTCTGTGTTTGTATATTTCCTCTCTGATTGGTGGCCTGGGCCAAGAGAATATAAGGAAACATAAAGGAATCTATCCCAGTGGAGTAGAAATGTCCAGGGCTGGTCTGGGCTGTCACAACCCCTGGGGATCAAAACTGACTGTGCCAGTTTGTATATATTATGTCCCCCAGAAAAAGCCACGTTCTTTAATGCAGTCTTGTGGGGGCAGATATATTAGTGTTAGGTTGGAAACTTCTGATTGAGTGTTTCCATGGAGATGTGACCCACCCAACTGTGAGTGACACCTTTGATTAGGGTGTGACCTCTTGATTGAATGTTTCCATGGAAATGTGGCCCCGCCCATTCAGGGTGGGTCTTGATTAATTCACTGGAGTCCTATAGAAAGAGCTCACAGACAGAGGGACCTGAGAGCAGCCAAGAGAGACATTTTGAAGATAGCTGTTGAAAGCTGAAACTGACATTTTGGAGAACACCATTTTGAAACACAACCTGGGATCAGCAGACACCAGCCATGTGCCTTCCCAGCTAACAGAAGTTTTCCAGATGTCATCGGAGTCCTTCAGTGAAGGTACCCTACTGTTGATGGCTTAATATGGACATTTTCATGGCTTTCAGACTATAACTTTGTAACCAGATAAACCCCCTTTATAAAGGCCAATCCATTTCTGGTATTTTGCGTAACAGTAGCATTAACAAACCAGCACACTGCCTTTTCAGGGGACAGGGCCAGGGTTGCTAAACATACTGCAGTGCTCTGAACAATCCCACATGAAACAGAATTTGCCCCTCAAGTTGCACCACTAGCATGCTTAAGAAACACTCCTTCCACAGCTCCCTCCATCTTTCCTTAAAGGAACTCAAAAAGCATTTATTGAACAACTATTCTGTACCAGGCCAGGAGAAACATGGATGAATTAAAAAAAAAAAAAAAAAAAAAAAAAAAAAGCTCACATCTCCTTCCTTCAAGGATCTCCCTATCTAGAGAATAAAAGAGACCGGTAAGCAATGGACTTTGCAGTGACAGTTCATAAGTGCTGAGTGAGCATCAGGAACAAAAGAATAAAAGGACAAATGGGGGCCCTGATATTAAAGCCAACAGTTTCTCTTAGAAAGAGAGCAGGGCCTGGATAAAGCTTGATAGAAGAGGGGACATTTAAATCAGGCCTCGAAGGGTGTGAAGAATGTGCCAGGCAGGGAGGAGGTGTGAGGACTCAGCAGTGGAGGGTGGGTGTGCATCCCCGACGAGGAGGAAGGGAGCACCAACAAGGACGCAGACCACGAACACACACGGTCCACCTGCCACACGGTGTCACGGACCATCCTCTATGGCTGAGCTGTTTTTGTTTGTTTGTTCTTTTCTTTTCTAGTTCATTATTCATCCTTTCATCCATAGCAAATCACATTACTTAGTGGTGTTGGGGCCTAGAAACATGAAAAGTCCTGATTAAAAAAAAAGCCAGTATTTGTTAAAATGCTACTCCCTCTGCTAACATACATGTGTGTTCATTTGTATATATTTGTGTATGTGCCATTTCTTAACTTCCTAAGCACCAAAGCTAACTTGGATGCTTTTTATTTCCTTTTCTTGACAAGTTGCTTTGGCTAGAATTTCCAGTACATTGTTGAATAAAGAAGTGCAAGTGTGCATTCTTCTTTTGTCCCTGAACTTAGAGGGAAAGCATTTGGTCCTTCATCACTGAGTAGGTTAGCTGTAGGTTTCTCATTTATGCTCTTCATCATGGTGAGGACATTTCCTTCTATTCCTCATTTTCTGAGTGTTTTATCAAGAAGGGGTGCTGGGTTTTGTCAAATGCCTTTTCTCACCAATTGAGATGGCAACATCATTGTCTCCTTCATTCTACTAATGTGGTGTAGTCCAATAACTGATTTCCTTCCGTTGAACCACCCTTGCATATCTGGGATAAATCACACTTGATCTTGTTGCATAGTGATTTTAATGTGCTGTTGGATTCAGGTTGCTAGTATTTTGTTGTAGGTTTTTGCATCTTTAATCATAAGGGATGTTGGTCTGCAATTTTCTTTTCTTGTGATATTTTTATCCAGCTTTTGTATTAGAGTGATGCTAGTCTCGGAATGAGTTAGGAAGTATTTTCTCCTCTTCAATTTATTAGAAGACTTTGAGTAGGATTGGTGTTAATTCTTCTTGGAATGTTTGGAAAACTTCACCAGTGAAGCCATCTGGTCCTGGGCTTTTCTTTGTTGGAAGATTCTTGATTACTGATTCAGTCTCTTTACTTGTGATAGGTCTGTTGAGTTCTTCTGTGTCCTCCTGAGACACTGTAGTAGTGTCAAGAAACACACATTCCTGTATGTTCCTAGGAATTTGTCCATTTCATCTAGATTATCTAATTTGTTGGTGTACAATTGTTCATATTATCCTCTTATAATGTTTTCTTTTTTTTTTTTTTAATTCTTTGGGGTCAGTAGTAATGTCTCCCCTTTCATTACTAATTTTAGTTACTTGCATTCTCTCTTTTTTCCTTTGTTAGTCTAGCTAAAAGTTTGTCAATTTAAATGATCTTTTCAAAGAACCAACTTTTGATTTTTTAAAATTCTATTGTTGTTGTTGTTGTTTAATTCTCTATTTCATTTATCCCTGCCCTGCTCATTCTTGTTTCTTTCCTTCTGCTCTTTGAGTTTAGTTTGTGCTTCTTTTACTAGTTCCTCCATTTGTGAGGTTAGGTATCTGATTTGAAGTCTTTATTATGTTTTAATGTAAGCATTCAGAGCTGTATATTTCCCTTTCAGCACTGCCTTTGCTGCATCTCATAAGTTTTGGTATGCTGTGTTTTGTTTATATTTGCCTCAAGATATTTCCTAATTTCCCTTGTGATTTCTTCTTCTACCCATTGGTTGTCTTCTGTTTCCTTATTAACCTTCTGTCCATAGGCTTTACTCATTATGGAAGTGGTGTATTGTAGTCTCCTACTATTATTGTAGGGAGGCCCGTTTCTTCCTTCAAATATGTCAAAATTTGTTTCATGTATTTTGGTGCTCTGTTGTTAGGTGCATACATATTTATCAATTGTTAAATTGACCCTTTACCACTATGCAGTGACCTTCTTTGACTTTCATAACAGATTTTGACAAAGTCTATTTTATCTGATATTAGTATAACTACCCCAATTCTTTTTTGGTTACTGTTTGCATGGTGTATATTGTTTTCCATCCTTTCACTTTTAATTTACTTGTGTCTTTGAATTTAAGGCAGTCTTTTGCAAACAGCATACAGTTGTATCATGCTTTTTTTATCCATTCTACCAATCTCTGCCTTTTGACTGGAAAGTTTAATCCATTTACATGTAAAGTAACTATTGATAATGCAGCACTTGCTCTTTCCATTTTCCTATTTGATCACTATAAGTCTTGTAAATTTTTTGTCTCTCAATTCCTCCATTAATGTCTACTTTCACATTTATTGGATTTTTTTGTAGTGTACTGTTTTGTGTCTCTTCTAATTTCCTTCTGTATATACTTTCCAGATATTTTCTTTGTTGCTACCATGGGGCTTAAATGTAACATCCTAAATCTGTAACAATCATGTTTGGTTTGATATCAAATTCACTTCAGTAGCTATACCACCCATGTTCCTATACTCCTCTGCTCCCTACATTTTTGTTGTACTTGTTACAAATTTTATCTTTATACATTGTTTCCAAACCAAAGATTTAAAATGATTTTACTATGCATTTTCATTTTAGAATCTGTAAGAAGTAAAAAATGGAGTCACATACCAAAAGATCCAATATTAATGGCATTTATACTTATTTATAAGGCTACCTTTACCCAAGGTGTTTGTCTCTTTATGCCTCTTTGATCCACTGCCTTGTATCCTTTCCTTTCAGTACAAAGAACCCCATTTTGCATTGCTTATAGGGCAGGTCTCATGGTGGTGAACTCCCTCAGCTTTTCTTTACCTGGGAATGCCTTAATCTATCCCTCACTTTTATAGTCTCACCATATATATATATATATATATATATATATATATATATATATATATATATAAATTCTTGTTTGGCAATTATTTTCTTTCAGTATTTTACATATTTCAAACCACTGCCTTCTTACCTCCATAGTTTCTGATGAGAAATCGGCACAATCTTATTGGGACTCTCTTCTATATAACATGTTGCTTTTCTCTTGCAGTTTTCAGATCTCTCTCCCTGTCCTAGGCAGTTGGCAATTTGACAACTATATGTCTGGGTGGTGTTCTCTTCCAGTTTATCTGATTTGCGTTGTGTTGGGTTTCTTCGACGTGTATATTCATGCCATTTTTTCTTTTTAATTTGGCAAGTTTAATGCCATTACTTCTTTGAATATTTCTCCTGCCCCTTCTGCCTGTTTCTTCTTCTGGTACTCCCATAATGAGTATAATTGTATCCTTGATGGTGTCCCACAGATCTCTTAGCCTCTGTTGGCTTGCTTTCTTTTTTTTTTTTTATTCTTTTTTTTTTTTCTACTCTTCAGCCAGAATCATTTCAATTGTGTGTCTTCAAGTTCACTGATTCTTTCTTCTGACAGCTCAATCAGCTGTTGAAACCCTCCTGGGAATTTTTCATTTCAGTTATTGTGGTCTTTAACTTCAGGATTTCTGTTTGGTTGCTTTTTATAATTTCTATCTCTTTATGGAGTTTTTCACATTGTTTACTCATTGTTTTCCTGATATCCTTTAGTTCTTTCTCCCTTTTTTTCTTTATGTCCTTGAGCATATTGAGGACAATTCTTTTAAAGTCTTTGTCTGGTATGTCCAAAGTTTGATTTTCTTGGTTGAAGGTTTCTGAATTTTTATCTTGTTCCTATGGACAGGCCATCATTTCCAGTTTCTTTGTTTGTCTTGTGATCTTTTGTTGCACATTGTACATTTTACTATTTTAATATGTTAACTCTAGGAATTAATCCCTGATCTGTCTGTTCCTTAAGTTTGTATCCAGATAGAGATTTTCTTGAGTGCCAGGGGCTAACAAAAACAGACTAATGCAAAAAAGCACCTTTCATGGCCTGAAAATGGGCTCTGAGTTGGCTGGTGCTGTGCTTCAGAGTGCAGTCCTCCTATCAAGATGATCAGGCTGAGGTGAAAATGAAGTGCAGGGTCTTCTCCATATTTTCTGAGCCTGTGTCCTGGTTTGGGTTGTGCTCACTAATGGCCTTAGGAATTCCTCCATTTACAGGAACCTGAATGTCCCCTCTACCCCCAATGAAACAGACCCCTCCTCCCTTCCTGGGTGTGCTAGTGTATGCCTTACAGCTGTCATGCTTTGCTCCATGACACTTTGACTTCATTGTTTCTTGCTTTAGCTGCCTAAAGGTGCTTCTGCCTGCAGGGCAAGCTCATGGAAAGCAACCCAGAGATGAGTTTCCTGGTTTGGTCTTTTAGGCTGCCTGATGGACTGGCACCAACACATAGGCACCCCAGACTTGCACAGAGGTTACTACTCTGTCCCTCCAGAACAGGGCCAGGAAACTGCAGTGGGAGTTCAGGCTGGCTCCACACCAACCAGAGAGGTAGTGGGGGCAGGGCCAGCAAGGGAGCCACAAGCCTTTCCTACCATTCTTAAAGCTGTGTTTTCTTGACTTGGCACTTGCCCAGTAACTGCAGGCTTTGAATTGTTTTCTGGAGTTTTGAGTAAGATGGCCCTGCAAGTTTTTTATTTGCTCAGAGATTCTGTTGGAGAACAGCACACTGGGGCATCTAACATCATCATCTTGGCTGACCACAAGTCCTCTCTCTGTATTTTAATGCTTATCATGTCCCCCTATAGTTCTCTTTTCCAGACTTTATAGTCAAATACTTCCTATGTTGTTGTATCTGTCTGTGTCACATCCTAGGCACTCTCCTTTCTGAGTGATAGAGGGTAACAATATCCTCTGAAATTGCAGGGTCTAAAATTGAATGGGCAGTGGCAATTCGAACTTCTTTTTTTATGAACATATGCTTCCATTAATTTAAACTTGTTTTCTTCTATTTTATACTTATGCAATAGTTTTGTTTTGTTTTATTTTGTTATGTTTTTCATAAAACAAAGGAAAGGGTTTCACCACTCTGTCTGGTAAATAACATCCTGTGGTTTCAGCCCATAATTCTCACTGTAAAGGTCTGTCTGAATTCTAAATTTTGAGTCTGTCATCCAGAGTGTGGGTTGTTCCTTCAAGCTTGGGATCAAGTCTTTTAAGTATTCCTTCTGAATATTCATATAAGAGGATGGCAAAGGTATGAAACAAATATGAACTGAGCAGGTAGCCCTCTGACATGTCACTAGAGACTTCCTTCTATTTCAACAGTGCAGTTGTATTTATGTGAAGTTCTGGGAGCTATAAATCTCCTAACACTACTCTACTGCCCTATGAAAGACAAGAAAGGGAATAAGTGCATGCTGTGTGCCAGGCACTTCATTTACACCTTCTCATCAACCCAACCCATGTCAAGGGTATTTACCACACTTCACATATGAATAGTTTGTGCTGTGTAGGGGTTGATATATGATCTGAAAGTATTCAGTGAGGTGGTAAGTAGGGGAGTGACTGCAATACAGGCCTGAATGATCCTTGAGATCCTCAAGTCCATGTCCTATTTCATATTTCTTCACTTATTCACAAATACGTCAGGAGAAGATTCAACAAATGGTGCTGCCCAGACACACCATCTCAGGTTTTCCTTCATAGTCTATCAACATATAGAAATAGTCATTTTGGTATCTTGATTATTATTAGACAACATACGCAGTCCTTATTGATCATCACTACCCTTTCTAAGCACTCGAAAGCCATTTCTTTGTCTCTTTTTACAATTTTGCCAGGTTATCAGTGCCTAACTCACCCATCAACAGCTTCTGTGAAAACAGGAGCAGCATGCCTCCACCTCAGACTTTTTCCATCCTCCCCACTGTCTGGACTTCATCACAGATGATAGATGGAAGTGCCCTGTGCCCTCTGTAATTCTCTCAAGACTCTGCCAAGCAGCAATCTACACTGATGGACTTTAACTAACTGGGGACAATATAGCTTATTGATTGGGCATGTAGGGCCTGGAGAGAGATGGCAATCCTGACTTCACCACTCACCATCTGTGGACCCAGTCTTAGACCCCCTCAAGCTTCCATCTAACTATAAAATGGGACCAATAGTAGTAGCTATAGTGTAGGTCTAACAATAGATGGGATGACACATGTAAAGCACTTCACCTAGTTCCTGGCACACTGTAAGTTCTCAGTAATGTCAGCTATTATTTAAAGCATAAAGATGTTGTCTTACTGTCTCCTTACCTGCATTGAGTTTTCACTACCCTTGAAATGCTTGTTTTGCCTTTTTCAGTGTAATTATTCATTCATCTTTTAGAGATAACATAAACAAACATAAAAAGTTGAGTAATATTCTTGTTCTTAATTATTCATTAACATTACATGATCAATCCTAAAATGTGGCCCTAACTTTCCTTTCTGATCTCATGAAAAGCGTTAAGAGCAATAAAATATGCTCTTTTTATTATTATTTCATTCCTTCATTCATTCACTCATACATTCAATGCTTGTTCTGGGCCTTTGCTTCAGCTCTGTGAAAATATTTCCATAGCTTCTTGTCTTTCTTCCATTTTTCTTAGTTACTTTCCATTTCTTGCAATGTTTATACATCTCCTTTTACAAACAGCATCTAAGTCAGTTTTGTAGCCATCATTCCATTTTTCTTTCCTAAATTATCACTTGTTGGTGAATAGGTGGAATTCCTTTTTCCAGAACCCATATGCCTTGAATCAAATCCCTTCACAGTGTCTAGACCCCAGACTTTCCCCTGGACATGGATGTCAGTTTTCCCAAAAGCCACAGCATGTATCTGATTATCATGACATTTTCTTCCTTGCTTACTAAGACCTCCACAATGAAAAGGTTCTTGATTCCCAGATCACATCTCAGTCTAGAGTAAGCAGATCCACTGTAGTTTCCTCTCTCTTCTTGGAGAAGGCATTGTCAACAATTGAAGCTAAAAAATTTAACTATTTTTAGCAGACTAGAACTTTCAGAAAACATTTAGACATCTGCTCATTCAATATATATTGACTAAATTCCCACACCATGCCACACAATACCCCTGAGCCTGCCTTACCATTTATATTGGTAAAGGGCCACCCCCATTCCCTGCTGGCTTAGGAGACTGCACTCCAATTTTTAAAGATCACAAATATTTATCTAAAAAGATGTGCTTTTTTAGCTTATACATTGCATTAAAAATAATCCACCTTTCAAAAATCAAAGATTTCACTTGAAAATTCAAATTTTAAATGTGCCCGGAAAACTGGAGGATCAAGCAACTCTGGGACTGTGTTTCCATAGGGTGACTATCAACTAGAGACAACTATTAGCTGTCCCTTCAGATGAGTTTTATTTCTTCATATAAATGAAGACCATTTCTACAGGTGTGATATGTGAGCCAAGCATCACTCTGTTTAAAGCACATAAGCTGACCTGCTCCAAGCATTTATCTTCCTGAGCCCTTTAGGCATTCAAGTTTATTCCTCTTGTCCTTTAATATCACCTGAATTTTGTCAATCCTTCCAGACTCCTATAATTTATCTTTGCCATCCCTGCTAACGTGGCTTTGTAAATTATCGTATTGGTGTAAACCCTGGACATCAGTAGTCTATATGGCCCTTGAACGGTCCATTGAAAATTTGTTGTGAAATACAGATTTTGTTAGTGGAAGGCACCCGTCTGCTTTCAGCCAGAAAGATGTCATAGGAAATACAACACTCTGTGACGTCCACTGTGCAGATGGTGTCTTAGATCTCTCTAGATGTGGTTCTGTTGGGCAGGACCCAATTTGCTAAACCCTGTACCATGGCCATGAATAAACCTTCCTGTCACTTACAGGGTTTCTTTCCAACACCGCCCCTATCACCACCAACACAACACTTCCACTGTCTTATACAAACTTTCACAAAGGCCCTTATATCTGTGAGGTGCTTTCTCCTTCTGATCATTATCCCCATGAGATTTTTTCCCTACTGAAATTAGATGTCTAAATACTCTGCCCTGCACAGGGCTCTACATGTTGCTATTTGAAAAACTAATAGAAGAATTTTACTGACTTCCCAATCGGTTATCTTGAGATGATAGTAAGGGGAATTACTTTTCTTGCTTAAAGAAATATGCAACTCTATTACCACACTTTTTCCTTTTTATTCATTTTTAAGTGGAGAAAAGGGATTGGTGTGCTTGAATAACAAAGAACAAGTTACCCTTTCCCTAAATCTCCTCTTTCTCTGATACCTTCATTCTTCTTATGATAAGTAAAGCAAATAAAATGACACATTAAAAGTTCTACTGAAGAAAACACATTTGACAAACAATAACAACTATTTGGTGAAGAGGACTGAGGACAGCTCTTTGTTTCTCTGGCAGAAGAGTAAAATATTTCATCACACTTGTTGATTTTACCTAGACCATGCCATAAAGCATTATACAGGTGTGAGTTTGTCATCATCATCATCAAGAAAATAAGTAGTCAAACAGGTACTCAACCAAGATCCCGTGCTCGTCCCACTCTACCAGGCTCCTTGTAAGTACCAAGCGCGAGTCTCAGGGCCACAGGCAATAGCGTGGGGGAAATGCAGGCAGAACCCGGAGACTTGCATCTTTCAGTGTCCAGGAGGAGAGCTTAAGTTTGTTTGAGGGTGAAGTGGGTGAAGGATGTCACAGAGCAAACAACCCTGCTTGCCCAAAAGTGCTTAGGAAGAGCTGCCGTTCGTTCTGGGGTAGCTCTCAGTTTTCTCCAGAAGAGGTAGTGACCGTGAGTCCATTGTCTTCCCACTCCCCACCAGGACCCCAGGGACACCTGCTCTCCAGGGACAGGGCCCCATGAGCATCTGCTGCTCAGGCCAGAAACAGTCCCTCAGTGCCCATCTGCTTTCCAACACATGCAAGACCCAGAACAAGCAGGACGTGTGATGGGCGATCTCCAGCTGTCAGCTGAATGAAAGAACAGAATCTACACACTAATGCACAGTAAAAGATAAATATTTAATATTGTAATCCTGCATAATTAAAATTGCAAATTCTACAATTACATACCATACATAGTCGTTTGCAGACTTTTGAATTGCACAGAATAATAAAATTTTAAAAATAAGGAAAAGAAAACAAATGGGAGTAACATCATGATCTTACCAGCTTTATTTTTACTTGATAAAGATATTTTTTATAAAAGCCCCATCACTTTAATTTAAAGAAGATATGCTTATACCTACAAAGGACAAAATGTACAATCTCAGAAATTAAAACAAAATAACTTAAAAAATTTATTACCCTTAGAATATGAAAATTTATTTAACTATTCTTATTCCATTTTACCTCTGACCAGAGATTTAGATATGACTAAGACCTCTTCCTCCCCCTTTTCCCCCTCCTGAATCCCCCCACCTCTTCTCCTTCTCTTCCTTCCCCATCCCCTCCCCCCTTCCTCTCCTTCTTTCCCCCAGTCCTACCCCCTCCTCCACAGCTGAAAGCCAGGCCTGGCTCACCACACCTTCAGAGTGAGGAAGTTACCCAATGGCAAATCCAAACCCAGTTACAGCTGGGGACCCACAGTCCCAGGGCTAAGAGGTGTCCCTGGGCAAGGAACTTTTGGTGCCAAGACCTGAAAAGTCCTGGGTAAAATGGGACGAGTTGATCACACTAAGGGGCAGCTAGATTCAAGTAACTATAGGATTTTGACCACTCATCCTGGCTTTCTCTAAGCAGAGCGCTGCCCGTCTCCTGCAGGGACCTGAAACACTAACTGGACCTAAGCAAGGGCAGGGACAACAATGGAATGGATGGTCTCCATTTGCCAAATACATGATGGCAGCCAGGGGTATGAGGGATATTCAAAATAAGCTCTGACACATGTGTGTGCTTTCTTCCAATACCTAAACAAGTGTTTTCATAAAACTCAACAGAAAAATTATCAAAGTACAAAATGTTCAAATTCTGTCTCCACATACTCTCAATGCCAATTCCACTATACGTTCTGGTCACAACTGTGCCTCCTCTCTCTGGATGCCTCTGGGGAATGTTTGGGTAATGGAAAGCACTGTATCCAAACAGACTTCAGTTCCAGAAGGTAAAGCTACCCATCTGGTACTTAGGACAGTGCCAACTGTCAAGGATTGAACTGATAAAGATTCACACCATAATGCTAATTCTCTGCACGAAGAAGAAATGAAAAGTACATGTCAAAATCTGAAAAATGATTGATGCCTGCCATCTCATCAAGAGTGTCTCTCACACTTAATTTCAGCTGATGATTTCAGATTACATCCATGTGAAATGGGCGGCAGGTGTTTGAGATTGCCTGACTAGCACAACGCCTGTTTTCAGCGATGGTAAAACAGATTAATCTCAGCCTCAGAATACTTTCCGTGAAGTTCACCAGGCTTCAGTTTGTCCAAGAGAGACTCGGGGTGCTAAGACCCATTCCCGGAAATAATAAATGACTAAATGACTTGAGAAATGGCTGTGGCTCAGGAGTGCAGCCATTTTCAAGTGGCACTAGTGGTTCCCATGGACCCTAAAGCTCTAAAACCAATGTCCTGGTCATTGCTAAGGCAATGGATTGTTTCCTTATCAGTGGCAGAAGAACTTATCCACACATAGAAAAAGTACGTCACTGTAATCTCTTGCTGTTAGACTGAGATTTCTAAAGACTAGGTCAGAGATTTATAATGTGAATAGCAACTCTAGAGTAAAATGAATATTTCAAAAACACATAGAACTTTTTAAACATCATTCTTATAAATCTTATTAGTAAAATTACTCAGCAAATTCTTATCTATCCAAAGAGATAAGACTTGACTTGACTCTTGAATATAAACTCTTGACTTGAAATTTTGACTTGAAAATAAACTCAGCCACAAGATTATAAACTGAATGTGGCAAACCAATTAGTATGAACCAGCCTAATTAGACAAGGTCCTTTCAAATCATCAATCAAATAACCACCAAACAGATCAGTTACATACCTACCCATAATTTGTGAAATTGTATTTATGGTTGCATAAATATTTAAAATGTTTTCATCTTTAACAGTACAGATAACTAGATAATTCATCATCTTTTCTTAGAGTTTAACATATTCAGATCCATTCCTTAAGTAGATGAACTTATAAAAGTGTAATATCGATGCCACTGCATTAGCACACAGTATATAATCCAAGTTATTTTCAGACCTAATCAGGGATTAGGGATTTGAGAAGAATAAGAGGGAAGCTGGGTGCCTCTGCCACTTCTGTCCACCACCTAAAGTGGGAATCACTAGGTGCAGAGCCTCCTGGTCTCACCGGCAGCTGTTACCGACATCGTTACTTCCTCGGCCCCACACTGGCTATTGGAACACGGGTCTAAGAACAACTAACAACTTGGCATAATATATAAGAAAGAGACAGGAACAGAAGGGAAATTAGAGAAAAATAACAAATGTAACAGAAAAGTAGAATGAAGACATTTAAGTGAAGAAGCGTGGGATTATAGAATATTTTATATAAATAAGGTGGTATTACTTTTTAGAACAAAGTAATAAACCACCCCTAATAACCACATATCGACTTACAAAAGTGAATTATAAATGTATTATGTAATACATTTATGTATTACATTTATGTATTATGTAATACATTTATGCTTTATTATAATATATGATTAGTGCATTTTTTTTACAGGTTTCAAAACATGAAACTAAGCACTAATCTTAAAACAGGATTTGAATATGCAAAGAGGATGGAGACAACTGCTATAACAATGCATTTAGACAATGAGACAATGCAATGCAAGGAGAATAAGAATTTGCCCTGACTTCAAAATCCTTAAAATCTTTTAGGAGAGACAGATGCTATATATATGTATCACCACAACAAGAGACATTAAGACTAATATGGAACTCTCAAAAGAAGTAATTCTCTGATTTTTGTAATTCTATAGTATTTCATTTTAAGAACAGTGCTCTAATTCTGCATTTTTTGTTCAAATTACTCATACTTCCTATATTTCAAGTAATTTGGCTATAACACACTAATAGCTTCTTCTCTGAAAAGTATTCAACCTTATGCTAAATTTTAAACCATTGTTCTAGAAATTGGTTGGAAAAAGTTAACTTTTTTTGAAAGTTTGTGAATAAAAAGATGTAGTGAAACCAAAATGAAATTCTTCCTGCATACAAATATCTAGGACTTTCCCATTAGAAAATCAGCAGCTATCTGATAGAGTTCTGCCTTTTAAAAAGGTGATAGAATTTAACTGTAGTTCTGTGGCACAAAACCACTTTCTTCAAATCTTCTGGTGTCATTTCTGCCATTCCAAGTTAAATGTTCTTCTAAATCCAGGTAGTAATTGAATTAACATCGTAGAGGCATTATTTGTATAGGAAATATTTCTTTTTTGAAACCTCACTAATACTGGTTCTTCAGTAGTTCTTACATGAATATGCACACTTTAGTTTGAATTATTGGTAAATATTTTCTGTGAGTAACTAATGTGACTGTGTTCTTTAAGTTCTGCATTACCCCATTTGGTAGAAGGCAGCAGAGGTTGGCAAGAATATTTTGAATCTCCCAACTGACACTGAATGCAGTTTTTATCATATATTTGAGCTCATCTGAATATAGTCAAACTTGTTCTTAAATTTTCCACTCTAAAATAATTGCAATGTAATTTTTCCATGGTTAGATCAGTAATGCTGAATGGAACTTAAAAAGCAAAATGAGACTAAACAAAAACAGAAACAAAAACTTGGTGTTGAACAAGACCCTGAACAAGTTATTGATGATAATCTACAAATTAGCCCCAGGCACAATGTGAGTATTTTGCGTATTTTGTATCATATGATCCTCTCAATAACCTAATGAGGTGCTTTATGATATTTTGTGTTTATTTTATGGTGGAAAAAGACTAATGCTTCAAGAAGTGAGGTAACTTGTCAGAGCTTATACAGTGAGCAAATGGTGGGCCTATGATTCTAACTCATTAATTAATTCAACAAGTAATTAAGGGTTGACTACATGCCAAGCACTGTGCTAGAGAAGGCAGATATATTCATTCACTCAATCAGTGACCTCGAAACTATATTCAAACCGTGCACACCATGGGTTCTCTGTCATTTTCTGTTATCATTTTCTGAATAACACGAACATAGAAACTAGGTTGATTGCACTTCCAAACCTAATAATGGTGATACATTTTCTTAATGTTATTAATGGTTAACTTTGATTTCTGATCCCCAAAAGATTATATTTATCTGATGATTACAAAAATCTTTGTTTTAGCTTTATTTTATTTTCCAAGCAAACACAATGTGTGATAACATAAAAAAGTTAATTTTTTTTAATATACTTGCATAAAATGTTGCCCATAGTTTTCTAGGTCTCTCTCTTTAGAGTGTCATGTATTGCATCAGACAAGCAAAATTCTGGAATTTGTTTGACCTAAGTTATTTATTATGAGGAATGCGGTCTATAAAGCTGTAATGAAGCCATTTTTTTTAAACAAAGGAAGATTGTAGTTTACCCACATTATAAAGGTCCTTTTAAAACAAATATTCATGAAATCTAAGGTCTGAAATATAAGCAACCATAGTGAAGAAAGAGGTAGAGGCAGAATTCATTTTGCAGAAACCATGGGAAGCTTTTACAAAGCATTTGCATCACCAAAGCAAATATTTATCGGTAAAAACATCTGCTCTTGTTTGTTGTTATACTTTCTTCTTCTTAACAAATGCACTTTGCTTTCTGCATCCTTTCACAAAAGACTCAACAAATGTGCAAGTAAAATAATATTGAGATAAGGTGGTTAACCTCCAAGACAAGAGGTTGTTTGTTAACAATTTTTAAAAACTGCGGTTGAATGCGAATCACTCTATAATAAGGCCGGGTCCTAGGGGGACCTCACATTCTCCATCCCTGCCTGTCTTCACATTTTGACCTTGAGGAGGCCGGGGACAAATGTGTACAATGAAGCCACAGTGGTCATGTCTGCTTCCTGGTTTGGTACCACAATGGCAGCCACCAATCTCTGTCTCTCACAGGAGCAGTCGAATCATTTTTATCCCAGATAAAATATCTGGGTTATCCAGATATCCAGATAAAATATCTGGTTTCTCAGATATTGCAAAAATAAGAGAGCAGGTAGTAGAATGGCAGACAACTTGGTGTCTCTGCTGGTGGCCAGGTGAAGAATATTGATGCCTAAAACTCAGGGAGTTTTTTGAGACTCCTTGCATTTGATTTAATAGCATATAATTATATGTGTATGAATTTAGTGGGTATAATGCATGAAGTACTTGTGTGCACTCATTTCCATGGAAGAGAGATGTGTATGTGCACGCATATGCATGTGTAATTCTATACATGTAGAAGGCAGAGATTTTAGAAGTAGAATAATAATATTGCGAGACACATGTAAAATTACCTATTGAAATTTTAGGAAACCTAAATGACTTCTAAAGCAGTTGCAAGAATCATATAAAGCTTTTGCTATTAAAACCAACATATCCAAAAATGCTCCTATGGAGAAGTATTGTAGAGATTTCATCCATAAACAATACATGATAATGAAAGATAATATTACAAAAGCATTAGAAACCTGGTCTTATGGCCACTCACGTTTCTGGCATCTGTACAATAGCTATGACTCAGAGCTTTCCCAAAGTGAATTTCTATGCCAGTTCTTCCATCTGTTGCTTTCTTACAAATGGAATAACAGTTTTAAAAGAAAGTTTTTTTGGAGGTGCCATTCCTATATGCATACAATGCGCAAACTGCTGCATATAACTGTGGTCCAGCATAATACCAGAAAGGAGTTGGTTTTGTGGGAAGAGCATATTGCACAGCATTTTCTGGAAATGTTCCCAATATTAGATACGTGTCACATGTGCATAGAAACATATGGTCTTCAATGTGTAATCTCAGATCGTCTGCAGAGAGTCTGTAATCAGAGGCTCCCTGTTATACCTCCCTTTTATGAGTCAATTTTCACTTAGTGAATTATCACACTGTGGTGATTTGGAGGCATTATCTTAATTCCTAATGTAAATTTATTTTCAACAGATGTAGTTCTATGAATGTTATAAAAGTAGATGACATCTTATTAGTTATTAGCAGAAATTATGCCAAGGGGTGCTAGGTTTCCAATGCCAGAGCAAATGAGCAACACCAAGCTCATCAGCCAGAGCTGCCTCTTCGGCTCGTAAGGGCAGGCCACGGCACTTCATCATTTTGAGAGTGGAGAAGAAAGTGGCCTCTCTTTGGCAACCCCCTCCCAGATTATGCCACTCTGTCCTTGATGCGGCCCACTCCCAGGAAAACTGGCTGAGGATATTAAGGTAAAGAAAAAGTATGCAGGCAGTGTCGCAGAGCATTTTGTTTTCTCTGTGCTCCTCTCCTTTCTGGACTGTTTAGCTGAAAATGGATGGGGCTTCAGGGAAATTGAGCACAGGTGAATTCACATACAAGAAGGAAAAAGGAGTTTGTTTTGATTTTGGTTTTGGCAGCAGTTTAGACATTCTAAGGACAGGAGGTAAGCAGTCCACTGTGTTTTAACAAAATGCATCCATGGTGATCAGTCTCTGTTTCAAATTTCAAATAGAAACACATAATGGTCACAGAGAGGTGAAGAAGTTTGCAATCCCAGGGAGAAACACAAATAGAAGGGAGCTGTTCAGAAACCTTGTTCACCACTTTCTCTTATACCCCTGAGTTCAACAGGATTATCCCCAGACTCCAGGGCCTTCCACTGCAGACTCGTGGAGGTGAAGACTAAATCGGTCATGACTCACAAGACAACAACATTCCTCCATATGCACCAGCTCCTTCTTTTCCCTGCCCACTACTGAAAAAGCATAGACGAATCATTCCCTTTCTTTTCTGTCAGTGGAACTGGGTCATTGCAGGAATCACAGCAGATGTTGGCTACACACAAAAAGCTGTCTAGGCAGAGGCTTAACTTTGATGGTTGACTCAAAGCAAAGAAATTAAGAAAAACACATTGTATTCTGGAGTGGGAGGAAACTGATTACAGCAACAAATCTGCACTCTTTCCAAATAATGAGTTAATGACTCAACTTGCTAATTTTATATTGTGGTTGCTGAATGTATTCTGGGATGGTTAACAAAAGGACTGATTGCTCATAATTCTAGCCAAATCTCTCCCTTTACGGAGGTTTTATTTAACATCAGGCAATAAAGTTTTGTCAAGTAATTCTTGAAGGATCTGAGAAATCTTTCGTTGGATTATTCCAAGGTACAATCTAGTTTTGATGCATGTAACTGTAAATGTTTATTTAGAAAAATATAACATTTTCTGTCTGTTGCTGGCATATAGAAATACAATTGATTTCTGTATGTTGAATTTTTATCCAGCAAAGTCACAAAATTCTCATGAATTTGTATGACACATCTTTTGCTTCTTTTGGGTTTTCTAAATAGAAGAGGCTCCTTACATTTCATTTCTGCTGTTGCAACTTACAATGACTAAAGCAAACACATGGCTACATTTGCCATGATAACAGTTAAGGAGAGTAGTGTAAAATGTACTGACCCATTGCTCACTTAATACCAGGTCTATCTATGAAATAAATCCTGGTCCAGTATTGTCCATGGCTGGCCCAGGATTTTATTTCAAATACAGTGGCATGCAAATGAGGCATCAACATTCAAGATTCCTGAGTATCACTGGGATCACATACAGGATCTCACACTGAGGAATAATTAACAAAAGTACCCTGAATATAAATTTTCACGCCTAGAGAAAGCTTCAGTGAGTACTACATTTTGCTGGATTTTATTTCCGTGGTGTGCCGGTTTGGATTTACTATGTCCCCCAAAAAGCCATGTTCTTTAATGCAATCTTGTGAGGGCAAATTTATTAGTCTTTTGATCAGGATGGAAACTTTTGACTGAGTGTTTCCATGGAGATGTGACTCACCCAACTGTGGGTGATACTTTTTGATTAGATTATTTACATGGAGATGTGGCCCCACCCATTCAGGGTGGGTCTTGATTAGTTCACTGGAGTATTTAAGAGAGAGGCTAAGAGCCAACACAGGCCCAGATGCTTGCTGATGCTTAGAGATGGCTGGAGATGTGAACAGAAGGATGTTTGGAAATGCTAAGCTAAGAGATGCAGCCCAGAGTTTGCCCCAGAGAAGCTAAGAGAGACCCAGAGACATTTTGGAGAAAGCCATTTTGAAACGCAAGCCAGGAACAGAGGATCAGAGAGGCCAGCCACATGTCTTCCCGGCTGACAGAGGTGTTCTGGACGCCATCGGCCTTTCTTCAGTGAAGGTATCCTCTTGTTGATGCCCTAGTTTGGACACTTTTATGACCTTAGAACTCTACATTTGTAATCAAATAAACCCCCTGTGCCAGTTTAAATGCATTATGTCCCCCAAACACCATTAACTTTGATGCAATCTTGTTTGGGCAGAGGTATTAGTGTTGATCAGATTATAATTCTTTTATTGAGTGTTTCTATGGAGATGTGATTCAATCAACTGTGGACAAGACCTTTGATTGGATAATTTCCATGGAGGTGTTACACCACCCATTCAGGGTGGGTCAGAATTAAATCACTGGAGCCATATAAATGAGTTGACAAACAGAAGGAGCTCAGAGCAACTGAGAGTGACATTTTGAAGAGGAGCTGCAGCTAAGAGAGGACAAAATGCCCCAAGAGCAGCATTTTGGAGAACACCATTTTGAAATGCAATCTAGGAGCAAGCAGACGCCAGCCACGTGCCTTCTGAGCTAACAGAGGTTTTCCGGACACCATTGGCCATCCTCCAGTGAAGGTACCCGATTGTTGATGCCTTATCTTGGACACTTTATGGCCTTAAGACTATAACCTTGTAACCAAATAATAAAGCCAATCCATTTCTGGTGTTTTGCAAAAATGCAGCACTAGCAAACCAGAACACCCCTTTATAAAAGCCAATCAATTTCTGGTATTTTGCATAAGGGCAGCATTAGCAAACTGGAACATGCAGGATCAAAACAAATGAGAAAATCAAGGCTGTTTCCCCACCACCTTTGAGCTACACTTAACATTAAATGACAAAGCTACAGCCTGGAAAGTTTTTGAGTCACCCCCTACTAACACTGGAGTGTTAAATATAGCATACCCCACTGGGCTGGACACAAGTGAAAGGTGGGTGGCAGCAAGCAATGCAGAGCTTGGTGATGCCAACATCATGATTCAAAGGTATTTAAGACTTTGGGCTTCACAACCACCAGTGCCATAGGTTTCCCTGAAGCACAACTTTCTGTGAATCGGAGTGGAGGAGGAGATCCGGGAAACCCCTGCACCCAGGTTAACCTGGCAGGGGGCAGGGAGGAGCAGAACACTCTTGATAAGCAAGTTCTAGGTGGCCTCTGAGCACAAAAGGCAGATTCCACAAAGCAGCATCTACAAACAGGGGGCAGCAAACCCAGGGACCACCTTGGCTCCTCTCTAAGAGAGAAAGCAGTGCTCATCCAGCTTTCTTCACCATTTATCCTTTGTAGCGTGCCAAGGAATAATGAGTTCAGAGTCTTTTAATTCCAATTGCTATTTTAGGAAAAATAACCTCCATAGTACAAAACGCTGGTCCAGGCAGCCTGACTGGATTCTCGTCCCCTCCAGGACCACGGAAACCTGTGTTTGGGAAGAAAGAGGTTTCCAGACACAGGCACACAGGTGGAAAGAAACATTGTACACATGAAGGATGTGGATAAAGGGATACAGGCAGTGAAAGCAGGTTAAAACATAATAGTCGTGTTACTGTAGAAATCATTTTCATCTCATGAATGTCTAATTATTTTCTATTCCATTGCTATTCCAAAATTAGTACTGCTTTTGTAATAGAAACATCAAGAAAGGACACAGGGGGTATGATAATTCTAGCAATTAAAAAGCTAGCCTCCTCATTCTCTAGGTTTCATTTCAAGTCCTTAAATGTATATACTCTTTTCCAAATTTAAATGGCAGCATAATAGCATGATTTAAACCTTAAGTAGATAAGATAAACAGATGGGGACTGAACACAGCGTGCTTAATATAAAACTGAAATGTTGTTTCTTTTTTCCTAGGGAATGAACAAAATTAAAATTCCTTGATAATTTAAAGTACTATATTTCATGTTTATTGTTTTTTGGTTTACACTGAGTGAGAGGCATTCTTCACACTAACGTCCACTGTAAATGTTTCCAAAGCTCTTACACAATGTTGGTGCTAGAAAATCGCCATATTGTCAGCCTAATGGCATGACAGGTTAATTCAGCTCTGCTTTCCACATTCAGTGTTTTCTGGGTTTTATTTTTGTTCCTTTGAACAATAAAAATCACAGCATCAGAGTTGACTCTTAGGTATCTAAATTAAAGCTGGAGAGCAGAAAATAAATAAATAACCCCCAAATCCAATTTTAAGCTTGCTCCCAAATAAGCAACACCTCTACAGAAAATTATTACAACTGCTATAAAAATAATAATAATAATAAAATGCCTAGCAGTTCAACAGCTATTCTTCATCCTAATGGATAGAAAATTGTATTTAAATAAAAACAAACAAACAGGGATTCAAAAGATAAGGCAAAACAAAGAATGAATTGGGGACATGAATAACTCACAGCCAGCAATAAGTAACTTGTGAACTAATTACCTGTGTCTTTTACCTGTCTACACCTCCTGGAATTGTTGGAAAGTAGTATGGTGTGTGGAAAGAGCACAGGCTTTAGAGCCACATGGACTTGATTTGAACTGTACTGTCCGCTTGACTTTGAGCATGTTATCATGTAAGCTTTAGTTTCCTCATCTATGAAATGGGGATGATAATACTTCCATAGAAGTCTGCTGTGGGGATTGAACAATGTACTGTATCTACAGTGTCAACAATGGCTGGTACATGTGTTAGTTACCATCCCTCTTCCCTTGGGGCAAAGAGGATAGAGTTCAGAACATGAAATTTGCAAGAAGTAGGGATAAACTACACACTCACTATCTACACCTGCCGTTCTCATTAGCTTTTATGATTGTTATTGTTGTTTTATCATTGATTCATTATCAGTTCCCAGATGAGGGATCTGTTTCATCGATTATCTAAGCATAACTTTCTTTTATCTCTTCATTTTGAAATTATTTACCTGTCTAGATTTTCATTTTGCAGGGCATGGAAATTTGACTTTACAATGTTACCTCTGTGTATGTAATTCTCTGGACTATTCTTAACCAAAGAGGAAGATATATACAAAAATATAAAGAAATTAAGAAAAAAAAAAAGAACTAAGGCAGTTATCATTATTCATATATCCGTACATAGAATAGCAGTATAAAGGTATAATTTATCTCACCATTGCTAACGTGACTGCTAGTTGCAAGATTTATGAAAACAACCTAATATTTGAATAGAATTGGATAACAATGTGCTCTCTTGATTAGCAAGACTAAAATCATTTGCACTTGCCATGAGCAATGGAGAGATTAAACCTTCTTCTAACTCTAAATGAGCAACACCAGAGATTAAAATCTCCATTTTGGCCAGACCCTGAAAATACACTTTTTAAAATATACTCTTTAAAATACCATCATATGAGGGACCTGTAACAAAGAGAATGCACTTCCACCTTTAAGTAGTATCTGAAAAAAACTAGAAGTACATGCCAAATCTGTATTATACTTAATTTCCAAAATACATATCATCAACTTATTATACAATATGATATCAATAAAAAATAATTTTCTGTTTTCTTCTATCCTTCATTGAACTGTAAGAGCTTTTCTTAGAGGTTTTACCTCTTGTAAGAGCTTTTCTTAGAGGTTTTACCCTCTCATATTGTTTGTCTTGACTAATGCCTATCAACTGTCAGCCAATCATTAATTGGATAAGATTATGAATTGGCCTCTCTATTTTCAAACTAAAATAATAAACTAATAGTTTATTTATGCAGTTATTCTTATTTGGGAGTTTTAAAATATCAAATCACTGTGTTTTACAATCAGACTTGAGGAAAATGAATACAAACAAAATCTACTTTTCCTTGTTCAATTAAAAAAGTGATACTGATACTCTCAGTAGTTAAACAAAGGATATAGACATCAACAAATTAAGCATCATAAGGGATCCTTCATTCATTCACTCAATAACTCCTATATTATTAATTTATGTTATTAAATGGAACTAGGCTTGGTTCTGTGGAAGATTAAAAATATAAAGTTAACTAGTTATATTGTACACAGTAGAAGGAATCACTATTTACAAACACTTATTTTTCTGCTTTTGTAGAACTAAAGAATACTACTTATGTTTATAGCATCTTGTTGAACAATAAAGAATTGCAGGCTTCACTTAAGATTTAATTACTGGTGCTTTAAAATATATTCTAGGCTAGATATATAAAGAATACCACATTATCTATTTACTTAAGAGGCTTTAAAAAAGAAACCAAGGTACAAGAACTAGAACTTTAAGAAATATATTTGCAGCACCATTTCTAACCTACATGCATTTCAGTTTTGTTTTCTATATATCATTTCTAAGAAGAGTTAGGAAGTACTCTGAAAACAATATATACTGTTTCCCCATATTCCTTCACAATTTGGTTATTGAATTTCCCATTTTAACTACTGAAACAGAAAGCCATTTACTTAACTGAAGCTGTAGTAGCAAGTTGAGCATGAAAAATCCATTTCTGCAGCATTTATAAAAGGCAAGAATAAGCAAGGAAGGAGGAGAAATAAGTTATTCAAATAGTTAGCATAAACTGGATACATTGTTTTGCACCAAATAAAAATAAAATCACATGGTCAATTTTCAAAAATTATCATATCTACTTCAGGGATCCTGAGTGACATAAAAGGAAACTAAATCAATGAAATAATTTATCTTTCTTTGGAAATCTCTTGCAAGGCAGAGTTTGTTTATAAAGGGTCATTTAGGTTTACCTTACTAGATCTATGTGATGAGGTCTCAAATATAAACTCTAAAAAGCAATCTACCAAAAGAAAAGAAGATTCCAAATGGACCAGTCTTTGACAATGGTACCCAAGATATTCTGTGTGAGGACACCATTTATACCCAACAGCAGCCACGTCCAACTTGAAGGGTTCAGCTGCCAATGTGCCCTTCATTCCCTTATTTAAAATCTATAATTTCATACTCTATCAACAACCTTCTATTCTTGGTCATTATTGCTTTGATGGGATTTACCTGTTCAGAGTGTTTACTACCTAGTATAGAAAGTGGAACTTTTTCTTGCAGCTTTAGTCTTCTCTACCTTAAGGGTGCTAATGAAGATATTTTCATAAATTGAACCCCTTAGGCATTTTAACAGCTCTCAGCACCTTTCCCCCCACCTCTTCCAGGTCCATCATTTCCTTCCTAAGGACCAGGAGTGACCACAGTTTTCCATGGATACAACACCCTGGTTTATACAAAGGTAAGAGAACACCTTTCACGGTGATTGCTGTAAGGCAGCCGCTTGGGCTGCACACACCTCAGGAGACTAAACTGATACTTAAGAGACCATCTACTAAGATTCTTTTTAGTCAATATTAGTCAAAATACTGTCTGGAATTTTTTTTTTTTTTTGCAAAAATCTTTATTTTAACTTGCCACACTAAAAGTCTTCTGGCATTATTCTTCTTACTCTTGGAGGCTCTCAAAATAGTCCCACAATCTGATTCAAACAGCTTGGTATTTTGCTATATTAAAGACCTGGCATTATTTGCAGATTTGAAGTTTTTCTGTACCCTTCATTAAAAAAAATTAAATATTAAATAAAATATCTCCAGCTCTGAACATTTCAGCACTGAAAATTTACATTTCTCCATTCATAGAAGGCCCTGCTATTTTTTTTTTTTTTTTTTTTTTTGGTGACTTATCTTTAAACTAACACCCTGTCTGTGATAAAAATCACTCCACTAATTGAGTGGATGTCATTTAGTTCTCTACATTAAAGTACAACATAATCTAAAGTACCTCCACACCCATCCCTCTGTATTTTAACATTGCTTTATTTTCTTCATAGTATTTAACACTATCAGAAATCATCTTGTCCAAGGATTTGTGTACTATTGTTTTTTGAAAGCACTAGCCTAGACAATTCATTTTAGAGAACTGGAAATTGAGGCTATTAGATATTAAACTACTTTGTCTGGAATCTTAGTGGTGGAACCAGAAATAGACTTCAGTCACTTGACTTCTAATCCAATAATCTTTTCACTACAAGAGTTAATTTTCTAGTGAAATCTCCTTAGTATGTTCTCAAAACAGAATAGAACCATGAGTTTAGCATCTCTGATTTTTCTTTGTTATAACTGAATATGTTTTGTTACTAAAAAAAAAAACAAAACAAAACATGGTTATGATTGATTTCCCATTCTGCCTTTGATGTACCTAAATCAGTATTTCATAAATGTGTCAACAATGATCTCCTGAGTTGTGTTTAGGAAAAAGAAAATTGTTCAGTGGTCAAATAGGCTCAAGAATCATTGAATATTACATAACAAGAGACATTAGCATATTAAAGTTGTTGGAAGGGTCCTATGGTAAAGATACCTATTTAATTAAGGATTTCCTAAACTTATTTCACCAGGGCACCCTCTTTTGAGAGACCCTGTTAATCTCCTACAGAATAAATATACTGTAGAACAAACTTTGGGAAACACTGATTTAAGAATCTGTTATAACTGGTTTAAAATATCTCACAAAGTTATCTTCAAAATATTTTCTAAACTGTGTAATTTCGTATCTTCCTATATCATATAATACCTATTTCAATATTCAATTATTTTCCCACCTTTTAAAAATGGCTAAAGAATACTTATATACAGTACTTGGCATAATGTAGTGGGAAATAAAGGTTGATTTCCTTCCTCTCTGTTCCACACCTTTAAAAATACAACAAAACAAAAAAACAAAAAAATGTTCTTTACAGTAGTACAAACTATGGTCAATTTATTTTTTCATTATCTGTTATTTTGATCGATGGCATTTTTTTCTTTCTTTCTTTCTTTTTTTTTTTTTTTTTGGCTTTCCAATATGGAAATTTTAAACAATCCCCAGTTTTCCAGTGGATCACTGGAAAATGCTCCATTTACATATATTGCCTAATATTTGGAGAATATTTTAATTTATTCACTTTCCTTTGAAAATAAATGGAAAACAAATTAATGGATTTTAAAGAAGAAAAGATCTCCTTTGGAAAGAATTTTAACCTTCATATAGTTGTGCTCTTATACTTCCCCTGAAGCCTCTCTCCATTCCTCAGATCCAGGCCGACAGCTTTTCTTTTCTTTTCTTTTTTTGAATCCTAAAAATAGTATTTAAAAGAAGTCATTTGCTCTTTAAAAAAAAAAAATCCAATACTTGAACATCATGTAAACCAGAAATCTCTCACAGAGGTCAAGAAGCTGAAGGAAAATCCTGACAATGGTAAGGTCCTTGGGGAGATTTTGAGGCCCCTCAGTGTTTACTTTTATGCTCTCTTAGCACACCACAGGCCAGTGCCTAATGTTAGAGCTCTGTTGAAAGTTGCCAGTGCAATGGATCTCGGGAGTGGAAAATATTATTGATTAAAAAACAAAGAAGGGGGAGAGAACCTAAGATGGCACCTAGGTGAGACAGGGCAAAAAAACACCTCTGTGAAAAATACTAGATAAAAACCAAAAAGTGACTCAGAACACCACTACCAGTGATGCACCAGCTGGACAAGGTCTGCTAAATCCACAGGGAATGTGCATTTGGTGAAACCAGGAGCCTGCATTCTGAAACAAGTGAGTAAGCTGGCTGAAAGTCCTGCAGCCACACTGTGGTGTGGGGAAACGGTGGGCTGGCATTTGGAGACGGACTAGTTCTTTAAAAAAAAAGCCCAGGAGTGATGACAGGGAGAGCCATGCAGTGAAGCACAGCAGGAGCCAGCTGGGCTAATGCCTCGGTGTCTGGCGTGGAGGATACCCCTTCTCACACACGCTGCTGATTGTTTTGAGACCAGAGGAGCAGAGGGGAGCCAAAAGGAGAAAAAAAAAAAAAAACACATTCCTTGCAGTCATCTTCCCAATAGGTGGGGGACGCTCCTACCCGGGGCCAGACCCACAGCCCAGAGCTGCACCAAGAAACCCAGTGTGATGGGGAATCTTTCCTGCAGCACTACACACAAGCCACAATATCGGCGGTGGACAGTGGCCTTTAATACACCCATGGCTGACTGTCCTGGAGCTGGGAGGGTGGAGCTGTGTGAAAAGGGGGAAGTTAATGTGTCCCATTCAACCATCTGGGAAGCAGGCCAGGAACACCCCTGCTCGGCCCAGCGACCCAGGGCTTCCCTGGAGGCTGGCATGCACTAGTGATGTGGTGTGGCCCTCCCTCAGCAGAGGTCCTGGAAGAGCACCGCTGGGAAGGGGGAACCACTCAGAAATCCCAGGGACTCCATGTGAATACAAAGGACATGTGGGTCAGCAGCAGAGACAATCAGTGGAAAGACTAAAATGAAGGCTTAGGCTCCTGCAACAGCCTTAAATCTCTGGGAACACCTGGGAGGTTTGATTATTAAAGCTGCCCTGCCTCCCTAACTGCTCAGACACACACCGCACATTCAGGGCGGACAGCACCATCAACACACCCAAACTTGGTGCACCAACTGGACCCCACAAGAATCAGACCCCCACACACCACAAAGACAAAGTGGGAGAGAACTGACTTGAGGGGAATAGGTGACTCACGGACGCCATCTGCTGGTTAGTTAGAGAAAGTGTACGCCACCAAGCTGCAGTTCTGTCCAATTAGGGATCAAGTAAAGCAAATACCAAGAGGCCTAAAACAACAGAAAATCTTAAAGCATATGATAAAACCAAACGATATGGAGAACTCAAACCAAAACACCCAAATCAAAAGATCAGAAGACATACAGTACTTGGCACAATTAATCAAAGAATTACAGACAGGTAACAAGAGCATGGCTCAGGATATAAAAGACATAAAGAAGACCCTAGAAGACCATAAAGAAGATATTGCAAGAGTAAATAAAAAAATAGAAGATCTTATGGAAATTAAAGAAACTGTAGGCCAAATTAAAAAGACTCTGGATACTCATAATACAAGATTAGAGGAAGTTGAACAACAACTCAGCCTCCTTGAGGACCACAGAACAGAAAATGAAAGAACAAAAGAAAGAATGGGGAAAAAATTGAAAAAATCAAAATGGATCTCAGGGATATGGTAAATAAAATAAAAGGTCCAAATTTAAGATTCATTGGTGTCCCAGAAGGGGAAGAGAAGGGTAAAGGTCTAGAAAGAGGATTCAAAGAAATTGTTGGGGAAAACTTCCCAAACCTTCTACACAATATAAATACACAAAGCATAAATGCCCAGCAAACTCCAAATAGAATAAATTCAAACAAACGCACTCCAAGACATATTCTGATCAGACTCTCAAATACTGAAGAGAAGGAGCAAGTTCTGAAAGCAGCAAGAGAAAAGCAATTCACCACATACAAAGGAAACAACATAAGAGTAAGTACTGACTACTCAGCGGCCACCATGGAGGCGAGAAGGCAGTGGCATGACATATTTAAAATCCTGAGAGAGAAAAATTTCCAACCAAGAATACTTTATCCAGCAAAACTCTCCTTCAAATTTGAGGGAGTGCTTAAATTTTTCACAGACAAACAAATGCGGAGAGATTTTGCTAATAAAAGACCTGCCCTACTTCAGATACTAAAGGGAGCCCTACCAACAGAGAAGCAAAGAAAGGAGAGAGAGATATAGAAAATCTTAACAGACATATATAGAATATTACATCCAGGTCACCAGGACACACATTCTTCTCTAGTGATCACGGATCTTTCTCCAGAATGGACCATATGCTGGGGCATAAAAACAAGCCTCAATAAATTAAAAAAAAAAAAAATGAATTTGTTCAAAGCACATTCTCTGACCACAATGGAATACAAATAGAAATCAATAACCATCAGAGACATGGAGAATTCACAAACACCTGGAGGATAAAAATGAGGGGGAGGTAAAAACATTCCCAGATAATCAAAAGCTGAGCGACTTCATCACCAGTAATCAGTCCTATAAGAAATCCTAAAGGGAGTTGAGCAGGCTGAAAGGAAGGGACACTAAACAATTGACTGAAACTACATGAAGAAATAAAGATTTCCAGTAAAGTTCACATGGTAAATATAAATACCAATACTACTGTATTTTTGGTATTTTTGATTTATAACTCCACTATTTACTTCCTACAGGATCTAAAATACATAAACTGTGATGATAAATCAGTGGTTTTGGACTAATGTAAAATTCGCAATTTTTTACAAAAACTACATAAAGGTGGGGGAATAATGGAGTATAGGAACATAGTTTATGTGTCCTATTGAAGTTAAGTTGGTATCAAAGAAAAACAAGATTGTTATAGATTTAAGAGGTTAAATTTAAGCCCCATGGGAAACACAAAGAAAGTAGCAGAGAATATGACCATAGAGATGATATGTAGAGTAGGGGTTCCAAGAAGTGGGGGAAGGGGCAATGGGGAGTTAAGAAATGAGAGTAGGGGTTTTGGTTGGGGTGAAGGGAAACTTCTAGAAATGGATGGTCAGAAGGTGATAGCATTGTAACATTCTAAATGTGATTAATCCCACTAAGGGAATGCTAAGGAGGGGTGGAATAGGAAGATTTAGGCTATATATGTATCTTTCCACAATTGAAAAAAAAAACAATAAGACAGTCTAAATAGATGACAATTAAATGCCAAGGATGATCCTGGATGGGATCTGAGGTTGGAGGAGAGGAGGATCAAAGGGGCACAGATGGGACACAAAGAAAAAAGAAAAAGGAAATATAGAATGTAAGCTTTATATCGATGTGAATTTCTTGAACTTCTTAGCTGTGTTTAATGAGATTGCATAAAATAATGTTCTTGTTCCTGGGAAAGGTATATGTGAATTATATTGTTTGTTCAAAGACATGTGCAGCTTGCTCTCATGTTCAGAGGACAGAGCAATAGATGATGAGTGTTAGGGAGGGAGGGAGGGAGAGAGGGAGGGAAAGAAAGAGACAGTGGTGTGACAGGATCTTAAAGGTGATGGATTGAGGTATCGGGGGAAGGGGGTCGGGGTATGATGGAATTCTATGTAGGGGGTTTGTACTGTTTTTACAACTGTTCCTGTAAGATTGAACTTATTTCAAAATAAAATTTATTATAATAACATATATATATATATATAAAGAAAATGAGGGAGATATTTACAGTATTAATATGTCAAAAGGCCTATTGCTCACACACTTCCAATCTACATAAGCAATTGAAACATGTTATCAGATCAAACCTCCAAGGCCGTTAAATATGACATTCCAGGAGAAAGAGCTGAAACCCTAAAAACAAATAAAGGTCAAAAAAATCAAAGCTGACACCTACAATTCTACCCCCTGATAAAAAGAAAAGCATTTATATGAATTATGAAAAAGTGTGACTGTGCAACTCTCAAATTTCCGAACATGAATTGCTCACATTCTGTACTGTGTATGATAAATGCTTAAAGGTAGAAGATCCAAAAACATTTTGTCAAATAAATCTTGCAGTGTTTCAAGAGGAAGCATCAAAAGGATATTCATTTATAAAATTTTGGTTCAGTGGGTAAAGTATGACGTCCCACAGAACATGCTGTTTCCTCTATTTGTCAATTTATGTTGGGTCAGCAGGACTAAATTTAATTTATGGACCATCAAATTGTCTCAAGAATGTTTTCTGCTTTTTTTTTTCCTTCCACTACATAAAATGAATACTTCAAAAGTTGCATCCTATAAATTTTACAATTTAGCCATATAGAACATATAAAATCTATTTCCATAAGTTAAAATATTATAATATTTAGCTACTTATCTTTAATAAATTAATAGTAAGGCTTTGAGATATTTAGAAAAAAAGGAATATAACTGTCAGAGATGTTATTTAAAATAAATGCAATCTTAGAGTTAAAATTGAGTAACAACGTTAAAAATTCATTCTACCTCAAATTAAATGTTTTTTTTCCTCAGTTTTACCTTTCTTCCTTTAAAATTAAAAAAAAAAAATTCCCTCAGATGAATTAGACTAATTTGAAGAAAACTGAAAATATTTGGAAAAATAGTAGAAAGGCAGAGGGGTGATCAGGGAGAAAAAGTCATCTCTAATCCAGTGGGAACATGACTCTATGTAAAACATTCCTCACTCACAATAAAATTTTTTTTTTCTACCCAAAATTGTTTCCACTAAAATGTGAAGTGGCTATTGTCGACCATTCACACCAGTGGTGTATTTGTCCCTTATGCCCCTTGGCCACACACATGCCCATACCACTGCCCCACAAAGACAATTCAAAGTATATTGTGAAAAAGCTTCACTTCCAAAGTCCTTTATGCTGTTTTAACTCAATTTGATTTTGATGTTGAAACTGAAATTCTGAGTCACCACAAACCCTCTTTTCCTATGAAAAATTTTATTTTTCTATATAAGCCCATATGCCTTCAAGGCAGTCTGTATCTTAATGAACAGAGCTTCCAAACAGGGATATTTGGAAATTCCATTCATTCTTCCACACTTAGTAATAGTGAACTCAACTCTACATCCAAACTCGACAGCACAAGGAATTGAAAACGGGATAGCAGCTTCTTTCATTTCTATGCTAATTTCCCAAAATAGTCTCTTTTTTTTTCTCCAGAAATATACAAAGGTATCATCATTGTCTACTACTATTCATGAGTTTAAAAAAAACTTTTAAAAAAGATGGTCTATAATATATCTATAATATGCATGCATATATTAACATAATTATATACATATTATCCTCATGGTATAAAATCATAGACTTTTGGGAGTCATAGTCCTCTTTGCCTCCACCCTCTAGACGTCTTGATGGGTGCTCCAAGGCTCTAAGGCCCTGTCTGCTCTTTACCAAGGCCATTTCTCAGGGTTGCTTATGCAGCTGATAACCTTAGGAGGTAAGGCAATGTCTCCCCCTGAACAAAAAGCAGACTTGCTTACTGCTTGTTATATCGGCAGTGGACTCTCCCAGCTCAGTGCTCCTCAGTGGTGAGGCACAGTCCCTCCAGGAGTAGCATCCCTCTCACTCCAAACTTCACTCCCAGGGGACCTGGGTGCAAGAGGAATGGACACAACATGCCAACGCTCAAGCTGCTTGCTTTGCTGTGTGCAATAATGTGCTTTGTCTCTGGCCCAAGAATCTCATGTCTTCTGCCAACATTCTGAATCAATAGCAGGCTCATGTAATGGTTTGTAAGTAGGGTAAAATCAAGTCCCACATCTGATAATATTATATATGCAGACATTCACAGTTGTGATTTGAAAGTATAAATAATCAGTGTTTTATGTATCCAAAAGCAATTGGGATGAACATATTGCTAAAGCATGTCTCTTTAAAACAATACAAAAACAATTAAGTTATCTTAATTATCTTCATCTCCTAACCTTCTAATTGGACTATTTTTAAAATCGAATTTCTGTTTCTGTGAGAGGCCATCAGTTTCAAAATATAGAAACCCCTGTCCTCAAATTCCAAAGTAATTCTAAACCTTTCTTCCTTGTGACTATAAATTAACCCAGAAATACATGTTTCCAAACATTGAAAAAGGCTTTTACTTTGGCAAGTGGGAGACCAGAAGAAAAGGGCTCCCAACTTCAAAGGAAGCTCTCAAAATATTCTTTCAAATGAAGAAAGACCCACTTTCAGTACCTTATCTTGAAAGCTCACATTGGTTAGAGGGTGACTTTTATAGGATTATCTTAACATGCAAGGAATTGGACCTTCTCTGATGTGTTCTGAAATTTACACTAAAAAATGGCTGCACCACTGACTTTGGGGTTGTAAGGGAGATAAAGAAGAGAGAGGGGACTCGGGCAAGATGGCAGCATAGAGAGGAGTGGAAGCTAAGTAGTCCCCCTGGAACAACTACAAAAAACCAGAAACAACTAGTAAATAATCCAGAATAACTGCGGGGGGACAAACGAGACCATCCATTCATCATACACCAACCTGAATTGGGAGGAATGCCCGAGAACACAGCATAAAATCTGTAAGTAAAACCTGCGGAACCAGGTTGGGAGACCCCCTCCCCCATAGCTCGAGCTGCAGAGCCACGTGGTGCCACAGAGAAGCTCTCTCCCAGCAAGCGAATACAGCTCAGCTGAGCTCCAACTGGGGTTTTAAGTAGCGACTGTGAACTGCTCACTACAGGTATGCAGCCCCAAAAAACAGACGGAGGCTTTGGGTGACGACTGACCTGGGAGAGCCGGAGGGTTGCCTTGGACAGGGTCTGAAGGGGACTATCCGTTTCTTTTTTGGCTCAGTGGAGAAAGCCCCAGTCATTTTCAGTTTCCAGGGCTGTGACTCTGGGAAGGGTGGAGACACCACAAGCAGAGAGCGAGACCATTGAAATGCTAATGACCTCCACCTGAGGGGTCTGTCTTCTCTAGGAGGAAAGGGGTGGGGCCCTTTCCATTCAGAACCAGACTCCAGAGCCTGGGGGAACACGGCCATACCTCCTCACACCAGTCAAGAATTATAGGCTAACAGGTGTCACCTGCTGGGCAGAAAAGCACAGTGACCCGAGGCATCAAAGGGTGGAGCAATTTTCTAAGACACACCCGCGGGGAAACCAGATACTGAATATTTCTTCCCTCTGGGACCTGAGCCTGTTCTGGTCTGGGAAAACCTGATTTGGATAACCAAGGAAACCATGCCTAGACAACAGAAAATTACAACCTACACGAAGAAAAACAAAGTTATGGCCCAGTCAAAGGAACAAACGTACACTTCAACTGAGATACAGGAATTTAAACAACTAATGCTAAATCAATTCAAAAAGTTTAGAGAAGGTATTGCAAAAGAGATAGAGGCTGTAAAGGAAGCACTGGACATGTATATGGCAGAAATCAAAAGTTCAAAAAACCTACTGGTAGAATCTATGGAAATGAAAGGCACAACACAAGAGATGAAAGACACAATGGAAACATACAACAGCAGATCTCAAGAGGCAGAAGAAAACACTCAGGAACTGAAAAACAAAACACCTGAAAGCCTACACGCAAAGGAGCAGATGGAGAAAACAATGAAAAAATATGAGCAACATCTCCGGGAACTCAAGGATGAAACAAAGTACAATAATGTACGTATCATTGGTGTCCCAGAAGGAGAAGAGAAGGGAAAGGGGGCAGAAGCAATAATAGAGGAAATAATTAATGAAAATTTCCCATCTCTTATGGAAGACATAAAATTACAGATCCAAGAAGCGCAGTGTACTCCAAACAGAAGAGATATGAATAGGCCTACGCCAAGACACTTAATAATCAGATTATCAAATGTCAAAGACAAAGAGAGAATCCTGAAAGCAGTAAGAGAAAAGCAATCCATTACATACAAAGGAAGCTTAATAAGACTATGTGCGGATCTCTCAGCAGAAACCATGGAGGCAAGAGGAAGTGGTGTGATATATTTAAGATGCTGAAAGAGAAAAACCACCAACCAAGAATCCTGTATCCAGCAAAGCTGTCCTTCAAATATGAGGGAGAGCTCAAAATATTTTCTGACAAACAGACAATGAGAGACTTTGTGAACAAGACACCTGCCCTACAGGAAATACTAAAGGGAGCACTACAGGGTGATAGAAGACAGGAGTGTGTGGTTTGGAACACAATTTTGGGAGATGGTAGCACAACAATGTAAATACACTGAACAAAGGTAACTATGAATATGGCTGAGAGAGGAAGATGGGGAGCATGTGAGATACCACAAGAAAGGAGAAAAGATAACGACTGGGACTGTGTAACTTGGTGAAATCTAGAGTATTCAACAATTGTGATAAAATGTACAAATATGTTCTTTTACAAGGGAGAACAAGCAAATGTCAACCTTGCAAGGTGTTAAAAATGGGGAGGCATTGGGGGAGGGATACAATCAGCATAAACTAGAGACTGTAACTAATAGAATCATTGTATTATGCTTCCTTTAATGTAACAAAGGTGATATACCAAGGTGAATGCAGATAAGAGGGGGGGATAGGGGAGGCATGTTAGACACTTGACATTGGTGGTATTGTTTGATTCTTTATTCTACTTTGATTTAAGGTTATTTTTCCTTTTGCTGCTTCCTAGCTGTTATTTTTTTTTGTTTCCTCTTTCTTTTGCCTCTCTACCTTCTTTGACTCTCCCTCCTGCCTTGTGGAAGAAATGTAGATGTTCTTGCTTAGTATGAGCAGAATGTTCAATTAGGATGAACTTAAATGTTTGGAAATGAACAGGGGTGTTGGTAGCAAGATGTGAGAAGAATGGTGTGTGAATGAGGTGGAAAGGGGAAGCTCAGAGTCATATATGTCACCAGAAGGAAAGTTGGAGGTCAAAAGATGGAAATGTATAAAACTGAATCCTGTGGTGGGCAATGTCCATGATCAACTGTACAAATACTAGAAATCGTTTCCATGAACCAGAACAAATGTATGACAATACAATTAGAAGTTAATAGAGGGGCATATAGGGAAGAACTATATACCTATTACAAACTATATACTACAATTAATAGTACTCCAACATATTTTCATAAACAGTAACAAACGTACTATATCAATACTAGGAGTCAACAATTGAGGGGGGTTGGTTAGGGATAGGGGAGGTTTAGAGTTTCCTTTTCTTTTTTTCTTTTTTCATCTTTCACTTTATTTCTTGTCTGGAGTAATGAAAAGTTTCTAAAAATTGAACAAAAATTAAGTGTGGTGATGGACGCAAAGCTGTATGAGGGTACCCAGGGGCAAGTGATTGTACACTTTGGATCTTTGGATAATTGTATGGTATCTGAACAATCTCAATAAAAATGAAAAAAAAAAACAAAAAAAAAAAACAAAAAAAAAAAGAAGAGAGAGGAAAGGCTTAAATTCCAAAAATGAACTGGAGTTCAGATTTAAAGCCACTGTGTAAAAAACAAGCAAACAGGAATATGATAGCTGGTTGTCAATTTGCAGAATGCTAACTAATGTTTATACTCCATGAACTAGTCAAGTAAGGCATAAGAAACCACAGACTCTAAGGCCTTTTTTTTTTTTTAGAATATAAGTCACTTTACTTTGCCAATAGATGGAATAGGATTTTCTTTGGCTAAAACTGTCCCAATTTCCCACTTTCTCAAGCATGCTTTTCTATATACCCTCTGTGATGGTTTGGAGCTATGTTAACCCAGAAAGACATGTTCTTAAACTATCCATTCCCGTGGGTGTAAACTCATGGTAAGTAGGACTTCTGATGAGGTTATTTCAGTTACGGTGTAGCCATGAGGATAGTTCTTATTCATATTACTGGAGTCCTTTATATACAGAATAAAATTCAGACACAGAGAAAGAAAGCCATGGGAAGTAAGAAGCTGAAGGTTAGTGGAACCCAGAAGAGAAGGGAGAGGCCAGTAGAGGTCACCATGTGCTTTGCCACATGACAGAAAAGCCAAGGACCGAGGATCACCGGCAGCTTCCCCCAGAATGACAGTCTTCAGGAAGAAAGCATCGCCCTGATGATGCCTTGATTTGAACTTCTCCTAGCCTCAAAACCATGAGCCAATATATTCCCATTGTTTAAGCCAAGCCATTGCATGGTATTTGCCTTAGCAACAAGAAAAATAAAACCTTTTCCTTTCTATAGCATTGGTTGTTTTTATTTTTATACATTTTTAACAATATTAAAATAAATCCATGTTCATTAAAGAAACCAAAAAATAATTAAGTATATAAAGTAAAAAGTCAAAGACTCCCTTCTCCCTTCTCAGTTCCACCTTACCCACTACCACAAATACAGAATTTCGTGTGTACCTTCCAGATCTTTCTGTGTGTGTACATGTGTAATTTGATTGTTTTTTGTAATTTACATATTATAATCATTGTTCTGCAACATACTTTTCTTTTCATTTGATAACATCATGCACATTTTTCATGTCACATGGAGAACTATCACATTTTTTAAACATCTAGATGGTATTTTACAGTATGTCTATATTTCAATAATTTATTTAAGATTTCTCGTATTAATGGATGTTGATGTATTTTTTCTCTAAGTTTTCACTGTTTCCAATGTAAAATGATCTTCAAAGTTTTTACTTTTACAAAGCCCATGGGCTCTGTATGATTTAGTACCCTCCTTTCCCTCGAACCTCCCCTCCCACCTCTGTCCCAGTGCCCTTCCTTCTGTTCCTAAACTATGCCAACTTTGTTTCTGCTTCTGTGTGGAATTCTCTACTGGAGACCTTAGAGCTTCTTCTGCTCTCTCACCACTCAGCTCAAAGGTAATTTCCTTGGGGAGGCCCCTCTACACCTCCCAATCAAAGTAATTTATCATCAGCCAGGTGCTATTATAACTTCTTGGCTTATTTCCTTCACAGAATCCATCATTCTCTGAAATTATCTTGTTCATATATTTGTTTACATAGTTATTGTCTCCCTTCACTATAAAAAGGGACTTCTCTGGTGTTCTCCAATGAACCCTTTATGAGAACAGTGCCTGACACATTGTAGGTTTGCCATAAATATCCACCGGAAAAAATATTTATAAAGGGCAGTGGGAATGACCTTCAACTTGTGTCTTCACACATTTACCCAAGTATTCCCATGGAAGACTTGCCTAGAAGTAAAATTGCTGTCCAAAGCTATGTATACTTAAAATTTTAATAGGTACTTTCCAAATGTACACCAAGAAAACTTTAATACTAATTTATATTCCCACCCCAAACTGTGCAAGTAGCTCTTTCTCCCAAATGTGGAGTCATTTTTTTTAACATCAAAAAAAAGTGAAAAAAAGATTTTTTTTAATTAATTAAAATGTTATCCTGACTTCAGGAATCATTATAAATGTTTAATGCCTTAGCATTTCAACTACAAATTCATCACTGTCGAAAATCTTTCTACTGGTTTTCCTTTGGTATATGAAAATATCTTTTTTATTTGTTTTCTATTAATGTAAAAGTTAGGAGGATCTTTTGTTGGTTTGTTGAGATCTTAAATCCACCTGGAATCTATTTTTTGTGTATGGTATAAGGACCATTATCCTTATGTATAAGTGTCTTTTTGTTATGAGAAAATAGTCACTGTAAAGTTTCGATACTGGAGGGTTGTTATTGTAACACAACATTGAGAATGTAATTAACAACACTGAATTGAACACTTGAAAATGCCTAAAATGGGAAATCTTCAATTTTAAAATCATGAATATTAAAAGTTAAAAAATTAAAAAAAGAAAATAGTCACTGTAGACATTTTAGAAAATTCCAAAAGCATAGCAATAAAATAAAATATTGAGAGAACAAGAGCAGAGAAATTGAATAACAAATACAGAAAAAAAAATAAATAAAATCACCCAGTTAGAATCATTATTAATTTTTAATTTCTTTCCACTATTTTTCCTATGAATATGTATTTATAGAAATGTTTATTCATTCATGCAACATGTATTCTTTAATACACTGTTTTTTTTTTCATTTGTGCTATGAATGTTTTCTTCTGTTAATAAGATTTGAAAACATGGCTTTTACTGATGGCAAAATATTTTAATGTATAGGTACTTCATAATTGTATGACATATTTTAATAGTTGCTATTGTTCAAGAGTTAATTTCATGTTTTACTATTTAAAAAATAGCCCATCAATTAAAACTCTTGCTCTTAGAATCTCTAGGACTGTATCTGATTACATGCCTAAGGCAGATAAATGTGCACTTACTATAAAAAAAAAAAAAGAGTACAACTTATTTCAGGGATCTTTTCAGAGCTTTTCCAGATAAGTTGCATTATTTTATCCATTAATCTCTCCAAATGCCAATCCGGGTCCTACTAGGACCCACCTATTGCCATTTCAATAATGGCAAATTTAATGCAAGAAATTAGTTATGAAAGTGTTGGAAGGGCTGAAAGTGAAAAAGAAAACTGGTGGTGGCAGTGGTCGTGGTGAGCTTAGATGACTAGACGACCTTAGACATGGGAAGCTGCTACTCTCCCCAGAACTGGGGAGACAAAAGGGAGAAAGCGGTTGCATCAGGAGCTGTGAGTGCACTCACAGAGGCACAGCTCGTGGGCTACATGGGGGTCTAGGACCACCAAAGATGGGCTGCCTCACTGGGGAGAAACCAAGGATTTGCCGCCTAGTCACGGAAGAGGGGTGTGGAAAAGGGATTGCAGACTTTGCCAGAGATGTCACCAGAAGCAGAAAGGAGAGAGGGGAGCAGAGTAAAGTGGAGAAGTGAAGAGAGAAAATTTTAGTTTCTCTTCTCTGCTTGCCTTCTGATCTACTGGAAGAATGTAACAGGGTGTAGCTGGCAAAGGAATCTGGGAAACGTAGTTTGTGAGCTTCCAACTCAAGCATCACAGTCACATGAGAAGACTAGGGTCTGAGGGAAAACAGGCAATTAACAGCACACACCAAAACTATGTGCAAGCACAGCTGGGTGTATACACAAGTGAGTATATGAGGGGGCAAAACTGTACTTCTCAGGATTCTAAGACAGTTTTCTAGAGCAATTAACAAGAAACTTAGGAACATCATTGAGCCTAGATGAAGAAACAGAAACCAGACAGATGTATTGCTGTACAACTTGACTCCAGTGGTTACTGAAAACCAGGACTGCCCATGCCTATTGCCATAAAGACTTAAAATTATGGTTATTTCCTAAAACACAACCAATGTTGAGTACGTTAAAGGTCAAAGAACGATTATTTAACATTCTTCACTCTGTGACCCTCATATGATTGTCACAATTCAGCACGAATCCTAAAGGCAACAAAAATTCAGACTCTCATATTTTCTATTAATAATTGGGTGAGCAGGAACAGGAATGCTTAATCAAATGAAGACTGACTTCTTAGCAAACATATAACATTTAGAAAAAGAAAGTCAAAAGACTGAGGCTTAAACTTGTAAGTTTTAGTTTAGCTTCCAAAACTAATTTTAATACATATATGAAGTCTCACTTCTAACACAGACAACCAGTGGCTGTTAGTTAGTTATCTACTTTTCAATATTAGTCAAATACTAAAAACAATCCCTTATGCCAACACCAAGTGATTTTCACATTGATACTGAGAGCTAATCCTGGGTCTCTCTGCTCACCGTTCGGGTCACATGTTATATTGGCCTATTTCTATCAGTTGGCAGCACAATTACTTCATGATTAAAAAGAAAATGGTGATATGAATTTCTTCTGCAGCAACTGGGTCAGTGTTGCATGGATGCAAGTTCCCATCCACCCCAGCGACATTTTGCAGAAATTTTGTTTGTTTGTTTGTTTGATTTTCACAGCAGCCTAAACTTCCCCTGGAATAAACTTCTTGGTTGGAAAAATGACTTATAGTAGGTCAAATAGTCTTATATTTGCTTTATATTTCAGTTTAGCTTCAGAAACTAACTTTAATACACATACAAAAAAACAGAAAACTTTTGTGAAGTTCCTGTGTTGATATATTTATATTAATTGTGACATTTAATTATGTCTGTGGTAAAGAGAACACAATTGGAAAGACAGTTTTAGAAAAGTTGGTGATGCTGCCCTACCCCTAATAAAGGAAAGTCTGGTTACACAGAATACCGCTTGAGCAAATTTTCTGGATAATTAAAAGCCATCAGTGTCATAAATTTACCCTTAAACATCCAGTATGACTCTTATGATAATACCTGTTGCCTATTATTAAAATTTGCCTCATTAGACAATTGGTGTTGGCAATAAAATTGTACACATTCCAAAAAATACTAACCACTTTAATAGTTCAATATCTGGTGAAATCAATTCAATTAAGGGTCTTATTTATCCATAGAGGAAAAAACAACAGTAAATATATTTTATTCAAGTTAAGACCCACTAGTCTATTGGGGTACCTAATCTACATAATCTAGTATGCATTTAAGTTTTTGTTTTTTTCTCCCCAGGGTAGAAGAGATCATTGAAGGGATTCAACATTCAGCGATGGGAACTAACAACAAGAATGGTAATGATATTTAAGGAAACACTTCTCACTTTCACAGTTATTAAAAAATAATCCCTTTTCTTCCTACAGTGCCTTTCTGTATTGTGTATTGAAAGCACTGAGGATAGCAGAGCTTGGGACACTGAGTCAACCAACTTTGGACTCGCTGTTATGTTGGAACACAAATGTCTTTGCCACTTAGGTCCATTAGTGCAGGGATTTCTCTGCTTGTTGAAGTGAAAAAATCTGTTGCGAGTTGAATTGTGAACCCCGAGATATGTCAAAGTCCTAATCCTAGTACCTGAGAATGTGACTCTATTTGGAAACAGGGTTGTAGCAGATGGAGTTAGTTAAGATCGGGTCTCACTGGAGTCGGATGGGCTCTTAATCCATCACGACTGGTGTCCTTATAAAAAGAGAAGGAAAAGGCCATGTGAGGATGGAGGCAGAGGCTGGGCTGAGGCGTCTACACGCCAAGGAACACCAACGACTGCCAGGATCCACCAGGAGGCAGATGAGGCCAAAAGATTCTCCCCAACAAGTTTCTGAGGGCACGGCCCTGCTGGCTCCCTGATTTCTAGCTTCCAGAAATGTGAATTAAATTCCTGCTGTTTTAAGCACCTAGTTTATGATAATTTGTTGTGGGGATAGCAGATTAATAAACACCCTAACCAGCAAACCTTGTGCTCTACATTACTAATGAATAAACATAAACAAGGACTCTCTCTTTACCATCTCTTTTTTACTTTTTGAGTATTAACTCTAGAAATGTATATATTTTAAATTAAGAACCACTTTCCATACAGAAAGCTTAACAGAAAATTTCATTGGAATGGGAACATTTTGTCCACTCCTTCCTCTCCTTTTTGATGTGATCTTCAGCACTTAAAAGAATCTCTTGTTCTCATCCTCGGTTTCCTTCTGCTGTCAGCAGTGACACTTTGGTGACAAGATAAGTTCACCTGGCATGTTGTTTGCAGTTGCCTCTCTTGGAGATACATTTTGCTGACCTTTTCAAACTCAGGTTTACATGTATATGATGTGAGATGGGGAAAAAATAGGATACTATTGGCTTCAGGCACAGGAGATAATTTCAGTTCTTGAAATTACTACATTTAACTACAAAATGGAAAGCATTGACAGGTGCCACTTAACCCATTAAGACAGTACAGTGGCTACTGTGATTTTTTTTTTTTTTTTGGAGGGGGTCAGGTGAATTTATTTAGATTTCTTAAAGGAAATAAGCATATATAAGGGAAAGCACATGCCAAAGTCACAGTGAAATTCTCTTTTTCCACACACTATCTCTCTGTACAACCTACCAAAAAACAGTATAAATGCATATAATTACAGCAACTAACTGAGTTATCAGCATCTCCAGAGGAGGTGTTCTCTGTCTTGGCATGCTAATGGTAGCTATTTGGGACATTAGTGGCTCACAAAGAGTCCTACAGGACTTCTTGTTTCTGGAAAAATAGTTCAGTGAATGATACTGAAAACCAACAGCTTGGCTCATGGATGTCATTGAGCAAATGGTTCAGAGCACAGAACACAGCTACTCTGACCTTATGAGCCTAACGGGTGTTTTCTTTACACAGGTTTCTCCAATGGCCATCGCTAGCTTAGCAGATGTCCTGACCCATGTCACAGCCAGACCAAGGCAGAAGGCTACCCAGGGAAGGCAAATAATTTCCTGCTTAAGGCAAGATAACAATTTGGTGTGTTTCAATCCATTTGTTCAACATTTCCTCCTAGGAGAGGTGGAGAACTTCCTGGGGAAACTTCAGAGAGAAGAAGGAACATTGCTAAGCACTCATGTATTATTTCAAACCACTCAGCTCTGGGCCCAAACCCAAATGCTCATTCCACAAACCAAAACCCTGCAGGTAATGGGAACGTGGCTCTTTAGAGAGCAACCTGTGACAGGTGCTGTTAATCATTCATGTCCCTCGGTGACTCACAACCAACTCCAGCAGCTTTGTGAATTTTAACCGCCAACACATCCAGGACTGTTTTAGTTTCCCAGGCTGCTCAAAGCAGATACCATAAAATGGGTTTGCATAAACGATGTGAATTTATTAGCTTACAGTTTGAGGCTGAGAAAATGTCCAAATCAAAGCATCATCAAGGCGATGCTTTCTTCCCAAACACCAGCTGCCGGAAATCCTTGGCTCCTCTGCCACACGGCAAGGCACATGGTGGTGTCTGCTGGTCTCTCCCTTCTCTTTTGAGTTTCATTGATTTTAGCTTCTTGCTTCCATGGTTAGCTTTCTCTCTCGTTCTTGCTCTCTCTCTCCTTTTCTCTCACACTCTCTATCTCTGTATTCATCCTGTTTAGAAAGGACTCCAGCAAGAGGATTAAGATCCTTCCTGAGTGAGATGGGTAACAACTTAACTGAAGTAGCCTCATCAAAAGAGCCTACTTACAAGGGTCCACACACATAGGAATGGATTAAATTTAAAATTGGAATAAATGGATTAAATTTAAAAACATGTCTTTCTGGAGTATATGTAGCTTCAAACCACCAGAGGCACTCTTCCTAAAAGAATTACTAGAAGTGGATTCTGGGATCAGAATGGTGAGGTTTCAATCCCGGCTCTCCCACTTACTAATGGAGTGACCATGGACACATTATTTAGCTTCCCTGGCCTCAGTTTTATTACCTACAAAAATAAGAATAATAATAGTACCTACTCCATTGGTTGTTGTGAGGATCAAGTAAAATAACACAACTAAAGTGTTATCTGGCACATAATAAGCATTCCATAAACCTGGGCTCTTAGTGATCTTAGTGTCCATTTTACAGCGATACCTTGAACAGCTGCCTGAGGGGCCTAACCTTTACATTAGCTGTGTCCCCACCACCTACTTCCAGTCCTGTGCTCACCAACAGGTAGGGCAGTTGTGTTTCAGCAGGTCAGTACAGCTTTTTCATCTTCCCTTCTTAAAATCAGTCTCTTCTCCTGCCTCAGACATGGCAGCATATGGGCTCTTGATGATTCCCACCTTAAAAAAGTCATCTTGTGAACACTGAGACATTAAAAGGTCACACTTACACAGGTGGATCATTGTGCTCCAGGACTTTCTTGACAGGGGTCTTGTCATGGTGCCAATGCAGTTCTGCAGCTCTTCAAAGGGGCTGCCTTGTCAGGTGCCCCCCGCCCAGCTACCTGGAAGCTTGCGGAGATGCCGGGATAGACTCCGTGCTTCTTGCCATCCGCCTGTAGGACACCCTGGCTTCCTTAGTTTGTTATCTCTCCCTCTCTCTCTCTCTCTCTCTCTCTCTCTCTCTCTCTCTCTATATATATATATATATATATATACATTTTTTTTTTTTTTTACCTTAAGTATATTGACCCAGCACAGCTATACGAGAAAAACCAAGATGACAGATTTTGCATCTTTTTGTGGCCAGTGAAAACCATTGGCTAAAGATTTGGCTGTAGCCTGTGCCAAGTGGCTCTGACTCTGCGAACAGTTCATTATTTCCTAACTGCCTATTTGCCTGCAAGTCTCTAGGCCAGAGACATCAGTAATATCCCAGAAATCTGCCCCTGTAGGCTGTGGGAAGCTCATCCACTGGGAGCCCACTGCACTCCACTCACTGGGCTGAGTTCACTCATATATGTTATACGTTTAATCCTCACAACAACTCTGTAGGATGGACATTGTTATTCCCACTTTGTAAGAAGAAAAATCAGGCTCCAAGAGGTATAGCTGGTTCACCTGATGCTAAAGCCCATGGTTTTTCTTTACCACACTGTACTAAAGAATCCTTTTAGAAAGAAGCAAGGATTATAAAAAAAAAAAAAATTAAAAATAAATAAATAAATAAATAGAATCCCTAGATAAGTTAATTTTGTTTATTTGGCTGCTAACTATTGGAAGAGTACTCAATAGACATAAATTACAGACCATTTTAAGCAGTAATTTTTTCAGGTCAATTCTCTTATCTGGCACTAGAAATAAATAATGGGTCTCTTTGGAGACTAACATAGTCAGAAAGGAGTACATTTACCTAGTAACAGCTATTGAGACTTGAATAACTAGAACAGTGTATTTGAAAAATAATGGTTTAAATGGTTAATATATGATTAAGTACTGATATAATAGTTATTTCCACTGAGCTTTCATTTGATAATTGAATTTAATTTCAAGTTCAGTATTCTTCTGAGACAAATTTGACTAGGTAACTAAAGATGAATTTAGCAATTCAAAAAGTTTACAACTTGCCAGGCAATGAGTAGTATCATTTGTGTTGGCTAAGTAAATAAAATATATTCTTAGGCAATTAATTTCCTTGTTGTATAGTAACAAGTAGTGCTTATTTGACCTGGTTCTTTTGGACATAGCTAAACTACCCTTATAAAGTGAGCAAAATTCTAATTGCTTTCTTTTTTAATATTGGCAATTGGCTGATTTTGTTTTCTTTTGAGGACTCTTGAAACTAAAACATAATAGTTTTGCTTCAGTGAGATAGGAATTCTCCTTGGGATTTATTAGGAGAAACTGAAGACAGACCACCTGTGATGGTTTGAAGCCGTATGTACCCCAGAAAAGCATGCTCTTAAAGTTAATCCATTCCTGCCTGTGTGGACCCATTGGAAGTAGGATCTTTTGGTGAGTAGGATCTTAAGATGTGACCCACCTCATTCAGGGTAGATCTTAATCCTCTTATTAGAGTCATATATAAGAGAATTAAATACAGACAGAGAGAAAGTCATGGAATCAAGAAGCTGGAAGCAACAAAACCCAGAAGAGAAGGGAGAGACCAGCAGATGCCACCGTGTGCCTTGCACGTGACAGAGGAGTCCGGGATCTCAGGCAGCCAGTCTTCAGGAAGAAGGCATTGTCTTGATGATGCCTTGATTTGGACATCTGCATGGCCTCAGAACTGTAAGCTTGCAAGCTAATACATTCCCATCGTAAAAACCAACCCATGTCATGGTATCTGCTTTGAGCTCCTTAGCAAACTAGAACAGCACCTATGCAAAGATGCTCTGTGTTTCCTTCACAGGAATTGCTTACAGAGTTTTAATACCCTTGTTACATGTCTTTTGTTCCCAGTGATGAAGGACAAAGAATTTAGCACCACTTAAGGAAAATTACTACTTATTTGCAGTCACAAAACTTCAAGGGTGAGCAGATGGGTAAGCAACCAGGAGCTAAAGCCTGGTAGTTGCTCAAGCAACAAATAGTTCAAAAAGCCATTAAGTTCAGTTTTGTACATGTTGAAGAGTTAAAATAAGGGGTGTGCAGGGGTAAGAAGATCTGCTTAATAACTTCTAACTGGTTTTGTTCTTCTTTTCTCTGTGTATTTGGTGCCTACATAAAAGCCTTGGCATGGTTTAATAAGCATTTTCCACATACTGCACATATTTATTATTTATTTTATTACCTAATAAGTAGTTGCTATGTGGAGAGAATTTATATAAGTTCCCTGGATCAGAAGCACCATAGACTGACTTGTTCCAAATGCTTTATCCTCCATACACTGGCACACACATTTCTCACGAAGGGGTTAAAATACAAACATGGAATACTAAATACTAATACAATGGCTTTGAAAAGCTTCTTAGTACAAGCAAAGCTTTGAAATCTGATGTAAATTACAGGTCTTCTACATGCACACAAAATATTCATATAGACAGCACATATACACACATAAATAAATTTTTGCATATAATTTTGGGGTGGAAATGGACTCAAGGTCCATGCCCAGTCCATGAACCCCAAGGTATGTGTCCCTACTCCATTCTCTGTGTGCTCACGAATTTGTACTTAAGCCTCAAAACTCACAAACCATCATCTTCCCTGTGAGGTGCTGCTGCTACCTCCAGCCCTGCAGCTTTAGTGGCTCCTGCTTCTTACCAACCAGAGCATACTTTGCAAATCTCCATTTGAATGCTCAGCACATGTCATAGTATTTTGTTAATTGGTGGACTAGATTCTGTCTCATTTATTTTTGTATTCTTATTGCCTAGCATAGTTTCACGCACATGGTAGAGCCTGCGAAGGAGGAAATCACAGTAAGGATTTGTGTGTTAAAAAAGGAAAGGAATTTTGCTTTTCCGGATGACTCTGCTCATCCTAGAATATGCTGAACTTTGCCATTGAAGAAGTAGGAGGGGATAGTGTCATCTACTCATAAAGAATAAAGAAGAAAAGTAGACTGGGAAATGTGCTCTATCATCCATTTCAAACATATACACACAGATACTTAAATTTTGGAGACCACAGCCTGATCATTTTCATCCCTGCCACAGACATACCCTACCCCACTTAAGGAAAACAGCACAATATGTTCCTCCCATTCTAGTAAAGATCACCCACTGTCCTTGCCAAAAGTGACTAGACAAAGCCATCGTCTGAGCCGGGGCCACTCGGGGAAAGTCAGCCCAGGGACGAGGACCCCACACCCAAGGCCTCCATGTAGGGGTTACTACACCAGACAATGAGCTCTCCTCTCCGGGGGAGTTTGAATGTTAATTACTTAAAAATACTAGATAGCAAAGTAGTGCAGAAATCAAGAAATGGACACAGAGAGACAGCAATAAAGAGAAATCATGAGGGGAAAGGGGAGGAGGAAGGAGAAAAGGAAGAGGTGAAAAGTAAACAAAGACAGGGAGGAGAAGCCTCATCTCAGAAGTAGCGACAGTGGAAACTTGAGTCATAAGTTGGATGAATTCACGTTTAAGAGGGAACCACTAGAGCTACAGAAATATCTGAAATAGTGAAAACTGGTAGGATGGTTGACACGGTCCTTCTGGTTCTTTCCTCATTTTCCTGGGAATCCATACAGTTACCCACCCCCTCTAAGATAATGAAAGAATATTTCTGTTTCTTGTCACTTCGTTTAACAAATACCCAAACCCAAATCTGAATAGGAGGCTAGTTAGGCATTTCGAGATGGTAAGGGACAGAGAAGATACATAGAAATTGCTAGATAAAGAAGGATGACCGGACAGTCATTAAGGAAGAGCAGATGCCCCAGAGGACTGACAACAAGGCTGGGGACCCCACAGCAAGTTTTGTGGCTTTGATCTCCGAAGAAGATATTCTTTGCTCCCCACTGAGGGCCCAGACATGGCAACTGCACCACTCCCAGTGTCTGCTTCTTTGGCTTCTCCACGTGCAGACCAAAATTCTCTTTGAGTCTAGTTTAAACTCTCTAAGAAAAAGGATCCATTTGGTTCAATTAGTTGTACTGGGCAGAGTTCTTGCTCCAGGACATATCATAGGCACGTGCCCAGCACAGAGACTGGCTGCCTAGTCCCATGCTTGTGGCCAAGAAAAAAGTGACAAGGCAAATCGCTTACCAGGAACCATCACAGAAGGCAGCTGCTAGCATCATGACAGACAAGCTTAAACATCACAAAAGGAAGTAAGAATAGAGATACACACACACACATTAGATTGTTTATGTTAGTAAACTATATGGTGATATTAGGGGGCTTAGGATGATGGTAAAGAGGTTATCAACCAGAAGTTTACTATATCCCAGCGTGTTTTAAAATTGGCCTTTGAAGCTTATAGGAATTCAAGATTGTTGATACCCAAACTATGAATGCTTGAGCCAATGTGGAATATCAAGTTAAAGCTAGATAGCTCTTGGACAGGAGGGGAAATGTGTGCACTGAAAACAAAGCATCATCTATTTGAGAAAATGCTTGCTAAAAGAAGAAAAACCTAAGACAGTCCTGGGGACAGTGTGGGAATCTCTATTCTCTTTGCAGAAGATTTATTGATTCTTCTTCTGCACAAACACGGCACTTTCAAACAGAATGCATTCTATATTATGAAATCAACTATATGTATACATGTAAGGTAAGAGAAAGATATAAGCAATCTACTGTAGGGTTTTTTGTTGTTTTTTTTTCTACATGTAGACTAAAAAGACAGAAGAACAGACAGAAATTAGAAGAGAAGAAAGGCAGGGGCTGAGATAAATCTGCCATCTATTTTGATTTGGGGTGCAAGGGTATTTCTCTCTGTCTCTCCCTTTCTTATCAGTCTGGTCCAAGATCATCAGGGGAAATGGCAAAACAATTATCAATAAGAAAAGTGTGTTCAATCTAGTAGCAACTATTTAATGTGCAGATTAATGCATTTTCAATGAGATAAGGCTCTAAGGGCCTGAAAATCTATAGGACCACAGATGTTTATTTGCAACCAGAAGTAACAGCGTCATCAAGAGTAATTTCCTTCTCCTATTGCCCAGTTTATTTTAAGACATGATTATTCAAGCTTTCATCTACTATACTTGGTCTCGTGTTTTCAAGATGGTAAGATTGGTGACCCGGGTTATCAAGTGCCCACGTACAAGAGTATTCACGAGTCTTCCTTCTACCTGGCAAGCTCAAGACTGTTAAACGAGCTTAAACTCGTTCTGAGTGAACACTCTGAGTGAAAGGCCTGCTTCATTGTTAAATTTAAAACTAAAGGCACTTGATTGGTCTCTGGAACTTTGGGTGTCTGTGTGACACCTGAAACTCAGAGCTGGAGCTCAGCAGATATGACTGTCAGTATTAGTGCATACAGCAACTGTTAAAAAAAAATGCTGAAAAGGAACCCAGACTTCAATTAGAGATACGAATGAAGCAGATCTGGTTAGGACTAGGGCAAATCGGGCCAAAGGGTCAATACTGGGCCAAAAGGTCAATACTGACAGTGTTTTTAAAACTTCAACTTCCATGTGAGACCAAGGGAAGAGATGTTTATTTGGTGCAGGATCTATATTTTCTGAACAATTTAAGTTGTACAGTCAGTTTGTTCAAACACCATAAATACACAGAACTTTGAATACGAAGTGAGATCTGGTACGTTTGTGTAGGTTAGTGAGAAATAGCAACACATCCCAAAGTAATCTGGGCAGAGAAAAAAATACATATATGCAGGGCCTCCCTGAGGAGCTGGGAGAAAATGCAGAGATGTTGGGCTTCCTCACCTGGATTGTTGTTGATGTTCTCACAAACATTGAGGACTGGTGGTTTGATGTGCCAAGCCCTCTGTCTTGGCACTTGACCTTATGAAGCTAGTTACTGCAAAGGAGAGGCTAAACCTGCTTATAATTGCACCTAAGGGTCTCCCCCTGAGTGTCTCTTTCTTGCTCAGATGTGGCCTCTCTCTAACTAAGCCGCCTTGGCAGGTGATCTCACTGCCCTCCCCTCTATATGGGACCTGACTCCCAAGGGTGTAAATCTCCCTGGCAATGCAGGATATGATTCCCGGGGATGAATCTGGACCCGGCATCGTGGGATTGAGAACATCTTCTTGGCCAAAAGGGGGATGCAAAATGAAATGAAATAAAGCTTCAGTGGTTGAGAGATTCCAAATAGAGTTGAGAGGTCACTCTGGTGGACATTCTTATGCAGTATACAGCCATCCCTTTTTAGGTTTTTTTTGTTTTAATTAATTTTATTGAGATATATTCACATACCACGCAGTCATACAAAACAAAGCGTACATTCGATTGTTCACAGTACCATTACATAGTTGTGCCTTCATCACCAAAATCAAACCCTGACACCTTCATTACCACACACAAAAAACAAGAATAATAATTAAAGTGAAAAAGAGCAATTAAAGTAAAAAAGAACACTGGGTGCCTTTGTTTGTTTGCTTCATTCCCCCATTTTTCTACTCATCCATCCATAAACTAGACAAAGGGGTGTGTGGTCCATATGGCTTTCCCAATCACACTGTCGCCCCTCATAAGCTACATTTTTATACAATCATCTTCAAGATTCATGGATTCTGGGTTGTAGTTTGATAGTTTCAGGTATTTACTGCTAGCTATTCCAATTCACTAGAACCTAAAAAGGGTTATCTATATTGTGTATAAGAGTGCCCACCAGAGTGACCTCTTGGCTCCTTTTAAGATCTCTCTGCCACTGTAGCTTATTTCATTTCCTTTCACATCTCCCTTTTCATCAAGAAGATGTTCTCCATCCCACAATGCCGGGTCTACATTCCTCCCCAGGAGTCATATTCCACGTGGCTAGGGAGATTCACTCCCCTGGGTGTCAGATTCCACATAGGGGGGAGGGCAATGATTTCACCTGCCAAGTTGGCTTAGGTAGAGAGAGAGGGCCACATCTAAGCAACAAAGAGGCATTTGGGAGGAGGCTCTTAGGCACAATTATAGGGAGATCTAGCCTCTCCTTTGCAGCAACAGTCTTCCCAAGGGCAAGTCCTGTGGTAGAGGGAAGCTGGAAGTAAATACCTGAAACTATCAAACTCCAACCCAGTAGCCTGGACTTTTCAAGATGATTGTATAACAATGTAGGTTACAAGGGGTGACAGTGTGATTGTGAAAGCCTTGTGGATCACACTCCCTTTATCCAGATGGATGAGTAGAAAAATGGGGACAAAAACTAAATTAAAAATACGGGGGATGCAGGGAAGGATTTGGGTGTTTTTTTTTTGTTTGTTTGTTTTTTAACTTTTTATTCTTATTCTTTCTGGTGTAAGGAAAATATTCAAAAATAGATTGGGGTGATGAATGCACAAATACATGATGTTACTGTGAACAGCTGATTGTACACCATGGATGATTGTATGGTATGTGAACATATCTCAATAAAACTGAATTTAATTAAGAAAAAAAAAAAAACCTAAACGTACTTAAGAATCTTACACACTCGTATCTGAAACCTGGAGGAGACCTCAAAAGGGCATTTGAGGTCACTTTTAAAATGGTCTTCAAAAATGTCCACAAATAAGTCCCAGAAGGAGATTCCAGGTCAGCTGTCCTTGCAGGACCACGTGTGACCAAACACAACGACGTTAGTCCTTTAATGGAGAGCTGGGAGTGAACAGATGTGAAGAAGTCACACAAGGACCCACCTTTCAAGTATCTGGAAACATCAGACAGGGAGTCTATTTAAGTAATTTAAATAAATCGTATCTCTATTTTCTCGACTCTCCTCTCTCTCTGTTTAAAAATTTTCAACCTAGTAGATGTTTTCCGTTGGATTTCTCTCAGATGTATAAACTCTGTGGTCACTGGGCTATATTTGACAAGACTTTTCATCTGAACACAAGGTGTTTAAAAGATTCTGAATCTGAATGCCTTTAGGTGGGCAAGCTCTGAAGATGGCTGACTGCCATCGTTTACAAAGGTCTTATCACTCACTGCGTGATTCATAAAATCCCGTTTCCCACATGGCTCCTATAAGGCGTGAGTAGGGCATCCTCAAATTCTCATACATTTGAAAGACCCAGATCTATGAATTGGAAAGTTTAGTTGTACTCAGCCATTCTAGTCTCTCCTTTCTGTGTGCTTTAAGATTAAGAGGAGTAAGAAAAAGATGTGTGGCAAGATGTCTCCTTCTCTACCCATCAAGGCTAAGTAAATACTAACTCGACTATCAAACTTACTTCAAGTCCCTGAATAAATCTTCCACTGGGGCCAGGCTAATCCCCCTAACTCTCCCCTCCAATAGCCCTCTGATGCCTACCCCACTCCTCCCCAGTCCAGCCCTGAAGGCCTTTCCAGCAGGCTCCCCACACCCGGCTACGGAGCTCTGCGGGCTGGTTCTCCACGGGCCACTCAGCACCTCCTGGGAAAGTGGCACTTTACTTTCATTATGACTGCCACAGAGCATGGTATGAGCGGAAAATGGATTTTAAGACACTTTAAAAAATGCTTGTGCAAAGAAAATGGAGCATTTGGATCTGATTCAGTAGCCTTACACGATACCTGCTTTTATTTCAGAGCGACTTCCTATGAGACGGCCAGACCTTCGGATTAACAGGCCCGGGCAGAGGAGCTTTATTGTGAAGTGTATTTGTTATTCCGATCCCAGGGAAGACAATGTCGGGAAGTTTTAATTTAAACAGAAACCCTGCAGGACTCACTTATGCATACAGCTGTCAAAACAATTCACTCTCCAGAGATAAACAGAGGGTGAGGGACCCACTTGGATATTTTCCTGGAAGGCAGCATCTTTTCAAATTATGTTGCCACATTCTGTACTTTATGGGGCACCCTTGATTTTAATATTTTATCTAATAGGCTATGTAATTTGGTATTTGGGGTAGTAAATAGGGAATTAAATGCTTACGTGATTTAGTAGCACAAGTAAATTCAGAATAAAGCAAAATGATAACATCATAATATGACTTATTGGTTTTCAGAATAAATTTCTCTAAGGAACACTAAGCTCCGGATATATGAATGTTGATATTAACATAGAGAAAAGCAAATATTCATTATTCATTTAGGAAAGGAATGGTTTACCCTTATAATAAGTTTAAAACAAGGAGAAAGAAGATAAATTTCAGGGACAGAAAGAATGTCTGTCCTCTTTGCCTTCTTCCTTTTGGTCTACCACCATCACCTCCATCACACATACAAACTTTGGCACAGACATATCCTTTATCCAACATATCCATTTTCTCACACCCTCATAGAACTCACGTCTCATTTCTCCACCTTACTCTCTTTTTTGTATCTTCCCTCTCGCTCCAGCCACAACCTGTCAGTCACCAGATCTGTTCCAGTCTAACTCCTACGTATCTCTTGAACCTGCCCCTTTCTCTGCATTTGCACTTTTGAAACTGCCACCAACTAACTCACTAGAGGAGCCCCTCCCGTACTAACTTGGTAAAGCTCTCCCTTCCCTCTTGTAAGATTAATGAGGGACTTGCCTTAAAGATTCCAGAACAAGTTCCTGTTTTCTTCTTTCCCTACAGAACGAGTTAAAACTAGTGAAGTATGCACCAACAGAAGAAGCCTGAATTTAAAAGTCACCCTGGAACGTAAAAATTCCTTGTAAGTGGAATCAAAGTGAACAGAAACAAGAGGAAACAGAAACACTGGACCCAAAAAGGAAGCGAGAAGTCTGACCTATACAAGTTCCGGCAAGATCACAAACCCACTCATCAAAACCGAGGACCAATCAGCAGTAACAGCCAACTTGCAGTCCCTAATCTGAATGTTTAAACAGCCAATGGCAACAGCCAACTTGCAGTCTTTAATTTGAATGCTTACTAGCCCATCACCATGTGTCAACATCCCTAATATCTTTATCTCCACCTCCCTTTGTCTAACAAAAATCCCTCACCTCTCTAGCTTGAGGAGATAGAGCTGAGGACTTCCCTCCTGTCTCCTCTGGGATAGTCTTTACTGATAAACTCTCTTTTCTAGAAATCCTGGTGTCACTGAATTGGCTTCTGTGTGCATGGGGCAAGAACTCACTTGAGCAGTTTCCATCTGATTGTCCAGACCAATCTCATTATCTCTTCTCTAGTTATCATAACCTCTTTCCTGTCCCCCTACCTCCTCTGTCTCCTTTTCTCTCAATCTCCTCTTTCCGGGTGATCAAGCCACTCCATGGCCACAGGGATCTCTTTAAAGCATAAACACGTCATCATCATTACCCGCTGCTCCACCTGCCTCACCTGCAGACCTAGCACCTCTCATAAAGGCTCAAAAGGCCTCTGTGACCTGGTCCCAGACTCTCTGCCTCCTCTCTCTCTCCTGTGGTTCAAAGAACACTTCCAAGTAACCAATGTGTTCTGTATGAAACACAGGGGAGGTGGTGTGGACAGTGGAAAGAGCAGAGGCTCTGGAGGTAAAGCCTCCCATTCAAACCCATTTCTATCACTTGCTAAACAAGGAATCTTGAGAAATATACTTCTCTGAGCTTCAGCTTTCTCAACTGTAAAATAAAGGTGATAAAACCCACCTTGCCACTTTGTTTGCAATTGTCAGTAACAGAGTACTGCTGCCCTCAGTGAACGGAAGGTCTCGTAAATGGGGAAACTTACCAGATAAGGAAATAAGAGAGTTATTAAGGATGCTGAATCGCCATATCATGGGCAGTCTGCTTGGGCCAAACTTTACAAGTCCCCCTTCTTAATGAAGCTACCCCAGCCAAGCATGAGAGCTGATAACCAGAATTAGCCATTATCATTCAGATAATGAAATACCCCCACGACCCAGTCTGACTCCAAACAGCAGCAGGCAAATGGTTCTTCCTAATACTTCTGGGTGAGCACATTGTGTTTCTCTCCTGCTACCTAAGAACTTTTGCATCTTTGTTTCCCCTGCCTTAAAGCCCTCCTTGCCCTTTCCTAGCCTGGTTCATCTTTAGAGACGAAGTTTGGGCATTGCCATGCTTGGAAAATATTTCCAGATGCTTCCTGATGTTCTCTCTAGCCCCACCCTCCATCCTCAGAGCAGGCAGAGATAAATGTTCATTTCTCTCCTTCTCAATTATATTTCTGTAACTATTGTCGCCCTCTCCGTCTAAGTAATGTAAAAAAACTGTTCACAATGTCTTCTGTGTCCTAATTTTCCCCACTTAATTTCTATCTCTGAGATTGCCTGATGGCTGCCTATTACCTTACACTTTTCTCTAAGTGATGCTTACTTTCAGGTAAGTAATTCACTGTTACCTCCAAAGTGAACATGCCTGTAATATAACTGCATCCACTTATGTACCCACTGTAATTACAGTAACTTAAAATCTCATCTGTGGAACAAAAGACGTTTCCATTTATCATGTTTCTATTGTATATAAGCTGTCCTTAAGTATCATAAACCACAGTCTTCTAAATTATCTACTGTAAATGCCCTCTCTCCATCTCTGTATATCTACCTCAGTTAAAAATGGTAGGTTTTTACCCTTCAGAACTCCTGTTCTGATTCTTTTACTCTTACTAAAGTCAGAGGAAATAAAGTACAGACAAATAGTTGAGTGGAATGAAGCAAGTGAGACCATTAGCATTCTATACTGGTAATTAATACACAATTCTATTATCAACAACACAGTCTTAGATTTCAGATATAAATCCAGGGAAAAGCGCACCAGAATAAAGAAAACCACATTCACTAGCTTTATTGTTCCTTTTCTTTCATTTTTGCCTAACAACAAATCCCAAATAGCGGACATATAGGGAGACGTCGTGGGGACCTCCTGAGGCTGATTCATGTCACATCCAGGGTCACACAGACTAAAGGTTCTGGACATCTGCTTTCTGAAAAGGTAGTACTATTTTTAAATGTTTAACTAATTTAATTTTTATAATGGAAACCAAATCTTTATTTTATCCTATAATCAGTAAAGTTGTACACCACTTCAGAATTATAAATAAGGTCGAATGTTACACGATTTGTTAAAGCATCTACTGATGCTAATGACTGACTATCCAACACACCCAAAACAAACAAACAAACAAACAACAACAAAGAGATCTGTAAAATCAGATGAACTAATATAAATATAATAAAATAAACAAAAGGTTAACTGGAAATGGAATTCCATGTCTATATATTTCCTGAAAAAATAAGTAATAATGAAAACTTGGGGAAAATACCAGTAAATATTTATTGCATGCTGCATTTCTTAAAATGACTCTGTATGGTAGGTATTATTTTTTACATTTTCACAGATGAGGAAACTGAGTCTTAGAAAGGATACATGACTTGTTTAAGAAAGTGGAGTAGGTAAATACTAGAGAGAGGATTACAATATTGAATGGCTTTGAAGTCCTTATTTTCCAATAAAGCACCCTATCCTTTCCTCCCTTCCACTACTTTGCCTCCAACTTTATTATGCAGGAATCCATGTGTACATTATAGCTCAGTTGTAAATATTTCTGGATATGGTATTTGTCCCATATATATCACGTGATTTACTTGTTTCAGTGTGTTCTATTACTGTAATTAGAAACAGCAATGCCATGTTAATTGTCTGAAAAATAACAAAAAAATGCCATAGAGATGCTTATGGAATTGACATGCAAGTGAAATATGAATTGCCTCTGTCTCCAATTGAGGAATTGAGAATTACATTAAAGTTTAAGCATTAATGGCAATAGGTTTGCACGCCACTTCTGTGAGATTATATAAACACAGCAGTTATTTGCACCTCAAGTCTGCCTGCATAAGAGCCAAAAGAGAACCACTTTACCACTTTTATATTAGCTGGTAATTCCAGTAATAAAAGGAAGGCCATTATATCTAACCAGTGTCAAAAAAAAAAAAAAAAATCCCTCTCTGTTGCTTGTTAATAATCATTGAGCTGCTAATATCATTACTGATTTATAGTGCCAATTGTAGTAACTTTTTACTGTTCTCTTTGATAAGCTCTGCTATCCTGAGGAGAATAACATCTGTCAGATCTCACTTATCCCAAACATCAAATATGACACTGAGGTGTTTAAACAACTCAACTGCCTGCTATTTCAGCAGATCGTCTCCCTCTGTCCCTTTCTCATCTTCTCATCTTCACAAGACTGACGATGGGCCCGTAGCCTGTGCTCATTACAGAGTTTCATGTAGACATGATTGGGAAGGAGGGAAAGCTTATTATTTGCTTTCTTCCTTATCTCCCATCCTTGCTGTTGTTGTCTTTCACATATCTCTTTGGGGGGCAGGGGGGAATATATATATATATATATATATATGTGTGTGTGTATATATATACACATACAGTTTTCTGAAAAAAGGGAAATTATTTTTTAATCTTTTTCAAACAATTATACTTGAATTTTAGTCATTTTTGCTCTCTGAAAAAAAATAACTTTGAGATTCAAAAGTTTCTCAAAAAGTATCCTCAAGTTTAATATATACCAAAATAAGTAAGAGAGAAAAAAGTCCCCTTGCCCTATTAAGAATGACAAGCTCGACATCATGTTGGGACAATCAATTTCTATAATTGATTACTGTAATCCACCAATTACTTTGTGATTAAAAATAAAAAGACATGCCTATGAAGATGCAGCCTACATATAAATATCTAGTTTATTGCTTCCTGGGGGCTCTCAAGCATTAAATATTTGCTTGACTTAAATAAACTAAACTCTTCAGGTAAAACAAAGATTCTCTAGGTGACATTTTATCTGCAAACACATATTACATGAATTAAATATTTCCACTTAATGTTATGCTGCTGTGCTCCCACCACAAAACACAAGAAATTCCACTCTTACTTTTGAGAAACTGGTTCTCTTTCTCGGTTGTCTCCTCTGGGAAGTCTCCCGCCCCCACCCCAGGCTGGGCTACGTGTCACCCAGAGGTTCTGCCGGACCTGAAACCCCCTGTCTGGGCTCTCAGGGCACTGGTCTACTCTCCCCAGGTCAGGCCTCTGCTCCGCCCCACCCTGTCGGAGAGATCTGTGAGGGAAACACAGTGCAAGTGTGTGTGCGTGTGAGTGTGAGTGTGTGTGAGACAGAGAGAGACAGAGACAGAGAGACAGAGAGAAAAAGGATCAGGATGGATGGAGGAAGAAAGGTTACTGACCATACTGAGATTCCAATCAGAAGCTTGAGTGTGGTTTCATAGTTTTAGACTCAATCTAAACATTTTTGGAGGTACAACATTTTGCTATTTAGCAGACACCTACTAGATAAAATTATCCACAAATTAATATATAAATTTGGTAATATTACATTCAATTATTTCCCCAAGGCAGAAGTCATGCTTGTTCTATGATATAAATGCCTTTTATTATTCTTCCATGATTTAGAAATTAAAAAGTCAATTTGAGCATTTACTGTATATGCGTATTTCTTTGTAAGTTATACACAGGCATTACTATGCTGGTGTCCGCATTACAAAATATGCACAAAACTAGAAGTTCAAAAGGATGGCATGAATGAAATGAACATTTTTAAAAAGTATATAGGGAGTAATAATGATTGAAAATACAGGAATTCTACTTTAAGAACAATAAAAAAAAACTTGGTTATGCAGTTATCTTAGTTTGCCTGAGTTGCTATCACAAATATCACAGACTGGTTTTGGGTGAACAGCAGGAATTTGTAAGGCCTCCAGTAATCCTGGTAAGGCCCACCCTCCTCCAGTTGGGCCACAGATGTTTTCACACCCACAGGAAAGCAGATTAAGGTTAAGAACATGGGTGTGCTGGGGTACGTAATTCAATATATCACAGTAGCTATTCCTCAAGAGTTTATTGGAAAATCATGATATTTTTTAAGCTGAAGATTGTTGTTTTGACCCAGTTTTATTTTTTCCCTAGTGATGTTTCTTGAGCACAGTTTAAAAACACAAATCTTCTAGTTTTACTGTGAAAAAACGGACACAAACAATGTTATTATCATAATGGACACAGAGAAGTTGAGACACTGCAATGATATTTGGTCAAATTGATAGAAGTAAGAAGAAAATCAAATGAATGTCTAATGGTCCCATAACCCCTACACACACATACACACACACACACACACACACACACACACACACATACACACACAGGCAGAAAAATTTTCCCTATATCTGCATATGTTCCCTAAGATTGGTCAAGGTGTAGATCTCAAAGTCTGAAGCACGTACAGAAGACTTAAAAGTTGAATTGATAGAATGTTTTATCACAAAAGCTTCACTAACATGGCATTTGAAATTATGTTCTAAGAACACTTAGAATTCTGTTTCTTAATTTTATTGTTGGGAAAAGCTTAGGAGAATGAGTCAAATGGAAGCCTGCATAGGAGAAAAAGTGATTAGTCCGGACTCGCCCTTGGCTTAGTAGACACATTCATTCATTCCTTCAACAGATATTGATCCCGGCCAACTCCAGGCCAGATTCCTTGTGAGAGCCAAGGGCCATGGCAGGAAACATGATGGACGAGGTCCCTGTAAAACTTACAGCTGAGTGGGGAGACAGAACCGACAACATATGAATATTATTTTCTGCAGAACAGAATTTGAGTAGATTCATGTGATAGACAGTGACTGGGGTGCTATTTTAGGAGATGCTTGAATTCTTTGAGCTGGCCCAGTGGAGTATGACAATGACAAGCCAGGTTTCAGCATGATGGGGGCTGTGCGGGGAGCTGGTGGTGACTGAGGGTGCAGCATCAGGCGTGGGAAGGGCCTGCCCGGGTGAGGCTCTCCCGGGAAACTTCCAGAGATCCTACCTCCTGCCCTCCCCGGCTCGGGTTCAGGCTTCCCAGACACCCACCACAGAGAAAGCGCCAATGTTCTTTCTAAATTTCTATCACAAGTGGCAATTATGAATCCCCAATGATGTCTCTGCCCCAATGATAAAGGTGAGAGGGTCTAGAAGGAAAATGAAAGTTCAAGGCATTACCTCCTCTGCTAAGTTCACAGCAAAGCTTAGGGGCAGCTGCTCTGAACCTGAACCTGGAACTTTTTTTTTTTTTTTTAAATTCAGTTTTATTGAGCTATATACACATACCATACAATCATCCACGGTGCACAATCAACTGTTCACAGTACCATCACATAGATGTGCATTCATCACCCCAATCAATCCCTGAACATTGTTCTTCCTCCAAAAAGAATGAAAATAAGAATAAAAATAAAAGTAAAAAAGAATACCCAAAACATTCCATCCTCCCCCCTCATTCCACTCAATCTTTCTTTTAGTTTTTGTCCTCATGTTTCTATGCATCCATCCATACACTGGGTAAAGGGAGTGCAAACCACTGACTTTCACAATCACACTGTCACCCCTTGTAAGCTACATTGTTATACAATCTACTGGGTTGTAGTTTGATAGTTTCAGGTATTTACTCTTAGCTGTTCCAATACACTAAAACCTAAAAAGCGTTATCTATATAGTGCATAAGAATGTCCACCAGAGTAACCGCTCGACTCCATTTGGAATCCTCAGCCACTGAAGCTTTATTTTGTTTCATTTTGCTTCCCCTTTTCTGTCCCTGGCACTTTTATGACTCCAGATCCAAAGGAAGCTTGTGTGTTAATAATAACTGACATCTGTGAACATGCTCAATGCCAGCCACTGTCCTCAGTGCTTGTGCAGGGGCGATCTCACCTTGTGCCACCCTCTCTTTTTCATTAAATTGTGTTTCATGCATCCAGAATCCCCCTTCTTTTGCACTGCTGCCATCCAGAAACAAACTGGGATGAATATGGAGCAAATAGATGTACACAGTACCTGATGCACGGACCAAAAACTTAAAGGTACTTAAAGCCCCCACCATTCCCACCCCAAAGCCCCTAAACAAAAGTCCACACATCAAACCCCCCACACCCCCCCATACATCTCCTCCCCCAGCCCCCAAAGAAAGTCCTGTATCTACCTCCCAATATCTTAACTTTAAAATCCTTTTAGTTCACCAGCCACAAGGTCCCTACCGTCAATTTTTAGACTTGATAGGTAAAGAAAGAGAGAACAAGGTGTTAAACCATTCCAATCTTCTCTTGGTTTTAAAGGGCTTGGTGTCTGGTGAAAGTCCAGGCTATTTGCATTTTACAAATGGCTTCTTGCCTCAGTGAGGGTTGTGTGCCCAGAGGTGGGATGGGGTGGGTGAGGGGATGTTTAGAAACCTGGGCAGCGAGAGAGCAACTGCGGCACAGGCTAATTCAATTTCCTTAAGGTGCTAAAAGGAAAGTGATGGGGAAAATGTACCACAGAGTGGAGCTTGGACACTGATCTGGGTTCTGAGAGAGCCCCTTCTTCCCTAAGTGCTCATCGCCCCTGAGGAAACATCAGGCAGGTCTTCACCCAGGAAAATAATAGCTGCTGTTCAGAGTGCTTGACTGGAAGTGAGGTATTTCCAAGTATAAATAATAGTTAACAAACAAACAAAAATTTTGCACATTGGATGCTCCTTTAAAAACAAAACAAAAACAAAAACTCCTGCTACCTTTATGATGGCCTGTGAACAACTGAGTGTACACTGTGGATGACTGTAGGGTATGTGAGTGTATCTCAATAAAACTGAATTGGAAAAGCAAACAAACAAAAACTCCTGCAACCACTTTGTCCCTCCCCCATAAAAGGTGCTCCTGCGGTTCATTTCAATACAAAGATAATTATTCAGCACCTACTGTGTATCATAGCAAATTCCTGGTAGAAGTATGCTCATTAAATTCTCTCAACTGTATAAAATAGACATCATTATTCACAATTTACAAAAACAGAAATAGAACTTCAGAGAAAATGAGTAACTTATACAAGATTATCCTGCTAATAACTGAAAAGTGGAATTCAAACCCAGGTCCCTGTGATATTGTATATACTCAATATACAACTAGACAAGCTTCTTAATTTGCAGAATTTCATGCTATACTCTGTGTTCGAAGTAACAATGTCATGCATGGCTTTATTACTGTATTTCTCTGTACTGGCATTCTGCATTTTTTGTCTTTTCCCGCCCTAGTCTCATAAGATTACCCCACACTAATCACAGAAACCCACATGCCTGCCGCAATCTGCTTATAAAAGTGAAACTTGCAGAAAATGGGGTGAGAGAGTTAACACATTTCTTTTATTGACTGATGTTGCCCAAGTCCCAACTGAATGAATCAAGGGAAACTACCTCCTGCGGGGCCCGGGGGGCGAGGACGTCTTTCCCCGGGGGGTTCCCGCCACGTGGGCCCCTTGCCTGGAGGACGCTGGCCGAGTGAGCAACATTAAGCAGACAGCGGGAACTTGCCTGAGCCTTTGCTGGGTGAGAGAAATGCCAGAACTCCAAGGAAATGATGATGGGGCTGGTTCTCTCCTCTGCAAACACAATAGCAGCATTGGGGATCGATGCAATTCTTTTTTTTTTTTTTTTTCTCTTTGTAAAAGGCCTTCCTTGTTACATGGCTTTCCGATTCAATGTAGGCCCAAGGAAAAACCCTATTTATCCATTTTTCTTAGCTTAATCTTTGGGGAATGTCAACACTTGGAAGAGGAGCAGTGCCAACATTAACCTAATGATGTTGGATTAACCTCCACAGCTGAGTAATAGGAAGCAGTGGACTGACAGTCTGACACATGTACTTTTCCCAGTGAATGCTATAAACTTCTTTGATCTTGTAGCTCCTACATAAATCAGAAGAGCCTACTTCAAACTCCGAAATCTGAATAATTAGCTTTTAGTTTTGACAGTTTCTTTTCTTAAAATTAAATCTTTTACATCAGAAAATAATTTGAAAAATGCAAATCTTCTTGTACCAAAATTTCTTTAAAAGACAGTTATATTTGCCTTCTAAAATGTCTGTCCTTTTTTGATGCAAGTGACAAATGTGTGATTACTTGTTAGGGAATATTAGCTATCAGATTAGTACTACTTGCCTATTTATGAAAATAATTCTTAAGAGTAAAATTTAATGCTGTTTTATGGTAGAAATAATGCAAAAGGGCACAGTGAAAAATATAAAATTCTATGAAAACAGAAAGACAAGTTAGACAAGAAATTAACTTCTAGAGCAAAGACATGAAAAGAAAAAAATTATTCCCCACTTAAGTCAAATATTTGATAAATACCATGGGTACTTTCTTTTAATTCTAAATATTGAATTTTGTTAGTCCTTTTAAAAAGTGTTGTTAGAATTCCAAGTATGTTTTGGTGAAACCTCACCATTAGCCCATATAATTGACCTTTTAGAAACAGCACACTGCACTCAGCTAAGATTTTTCATAAGTCTATCAAAAAAAGGGTGAATCTAGCAGTACCACATACTTCCAAACAGGAGTCCGGGGGCTGTGTGAATGAAGTCTGGAAATTATGCAATGTGATGCCTTTGCTGTCAAATATACATAGTAGTGAAGTTATCTTCTGGAATGAGCTCATGTCGTAGACTGTCTCAATCCACTTGACATAACTATTTCACCATTTTAGTACCACATCCACAATTGTTGTAGATGAGCCAATATATTACATTTTTCCTAGGAATAAATATTGACAGCTCTAGAATTTAAGTAGTATGCTGGGCTAAGATTATGGATTTCAGGTGGTCTGTATATCTTTATGATATACAGATATTTTAACATTTTCACGTTTCTTGATGCTTCCATTATATATTTTTTCTTTCAGATGTCATTGATTAGTACATGAATTTCTTGATTGATTGATCTTGATTGATTCATCTTTTTTGATTATTGATCAAGTAGAAGAAAAGCAATATGCCTAATATCTTTAACATAAAATATTTTATTGCATTTGCTGCTTGGAATCTTATGGGATACAGTGTCTTCTCTACATCTAGTTATTGCTGTTATTCAAAGATAATGATACAATGATGCCTGCTCAGTCCAGAGTTTGTCAAAATCCAGGAACTCAAAGAAGGTTCTGTTGCTTTCAGCCGTGTTTGGTTCTTTGCCTCACACACTTTTTGCTAATCCCAGGGAACCACCCCATATTTGTACACTGTAATGTACATACAAGCAGGTGCAACAACTCTTCTTCTCTCACTCTCCTTCCTTTGGGAGACTTTTAAAAGTTTTTCTAAATAGTCAATGTAGTGTTGATAGGAATATTTTTTATATTTAGTTGTTAGTACAATCACTATTTTCAATTTTCTCACATGTAGCTTTGTTTTCCCTCACTGTAATAACTTGAAATCTTGATTAAATTTCATGTTTTCCATGTTATAAACAAATATTTGAGATATTTGAAGACTAATTCCTTGAAGCATAATGGTGAGAATATACTTATTCATGAATCTCTCTTTTTCATTTTAGGACTATAAACATCAGGTAGTTCATGTGATTCAGTGGAATCTGAAATGGTCCTCTGTAACTCTAGGGAGTTCACCTCAAAATGAGGTAGAGCTTTGCTTCTCCTTAGAAAGAAACTGACAGAAAGTGAATACTTCTTAAGAGCTTAGAGCATTATATAGAAATAGGAATTCTTTTAAATTATCATTATTATGCAGTAACTACCAAGCCTGAATGATTTTAAGGTGAACTGAATACTCCACAGAATTGTAACAGATTCATTTAGTGACTCCCACAAGACAGGCCATGTAGCTGAAATCTATAAGGGGCAGGCTTTTCTTTTTTTCTTTACAGAGGTAACATTTGGGACACATTAAATAATACATCATAAAGCTATTTTAGATAAAGGCATCCCTTTAGAAATGATGGCATATATGATATACCCCAAAACTGTATCTTACGAAGTTCAGTGACATACATTTATTTTGCTTAGGCAAAAGCAACACACTAGTGACTTACTGAGAACTCCCCAATTCAATGTAAATTTTATACTCAAGAAGTAGAGCCAAGCACTTAGGGGAACAAAAAAGTAGCCTATACATAATTCTATGGTTATTATAATAAAAAGTATTTGTTAACCTGTATTAGGTTTCTCCAGGGAAACAGAACTGACAGTGGGAGATATTATATTTAATATAATACACTGTAAATATTATGAGATATATTATAGGAATTGGCTCATGTGGCCATGGGGATTGGCAAGTCAGAATTCTGTAGGACAGGCCACACTCTGGGAACTCTGTTGAGGGTTTCAGTGAATTCCCTGGGAGAATCTGGCTGGCTGAGGTATAGACAGGAATTCTTCCTTCTCACTGCTGAAGTTATCAGTTCTCCCTTTAAGGCCTTCTACTGATTGGAGGAGACTTCTCTCATTGCTGAAGGCAATCTCCTGCGTTGATTTAGATGTAATCAGCCATAGATGCAATCAATGGACTGATGATTTCAATCCAGGAAATTTCCTCACAGCAGCAATCAGGCCAGTGCTTGCTTGACTAAACAACTGGACACCATAACCTAGCCAAGGTGACACCAGAGCTAAACCATTACATAACCCATTTTCCTAGGGTAATCAATTTGGCACTGTTTGCTGTATATGACCTGTGTGGCATGGGTGAATGCCAGTGGTTGCTTTATTTATTTACCTTAATGTAAGTTTGCAGAGGGAAGCCAACAAAGGTAACCAAGAAGTCTTCAAATTTGAGGGTGCTGAATATAAAAGTATCTTGGCTACAGCTCTCCATACCCTCTCCCCACACCACATGCTATGCCCTTGACTAAAAAGGTAACCCATGAAAACCAAGCATTCAGTATTGAATAATGCAAAAAACAATATGCCCTGAATCTATAAAAAGACACTACAAGAAAAAGCCTACTTACAGACTAAAAACTCTCATCACAAAAAAATGCTCCTACCAAGCAGGAGTACACAGAGACAACTTATCATACTAAGAACTAAAAAAAACAGCTGACAAAACAAACAAAACAGAAACAATACAAAAGAACCACCTCATGAAGCAAGACTATAGAGTTCAAATGCAAGAGACCGATGACAAAGTCATATGAAACAAGAGCTGGAAGAACTTAAGAAATAAACGATAGAAAAAATAAATAAAAATATAATTGTAAGAAGCACAAGGGTGAAAACTCAACACACACACATAAAAAAAAAAAAAAAAAAAAAAAAACACTATAAGGAACATAGAGGATAGAAATAAAAAAAAGTGAATAATATTCCTGAAGAAGAAAATCAAAACAAAGGAACAGAACAAATATTCCAAGATGTAATTGAAGAAATAAAGAAGAATTGAATCTACACATTGAAAGGATATGTTGTGACGAAGAGTAAAATGATCTAGTATATTCAACACCAAAATATCCTACCAAATTGTTAGATTCTAGAGCTAAAGAAAGAATCTTTGAGGCAGCCAAAGATCAAGTGACTTATACTGGGAAATAAATCAGACTTACCTCAGACTTCTCCCTGTCAACATTCAGTGTCAAAAAAAATACTAGAGCAACACCATAAAAACCTCAAGGAAACAGTGAGCCAAGATTTTTTGTTTTAACCCAGTCAAACTGGGCTGTCAGTTATAAAGGTAACTTATAGTATTTGGTATTGTCCACATTGACAAAAGAAATAAAATCACCAGCATAATCGAAGTTGCAGGCTTACTAAAGGAGAAACTGCTCAAGCAAGGAGATCTCAAACCTGGGACTTGGAGTTAGTCTTCTCAAAACCCTCTGGTCACAGCTGCTTAGAAAGGCATTTATGGTATTTCCAAGTGGGGGATTACAATGACTAGCTGACAATAAATTCCTTATCTCATGGGGGAGGCCTTACAAAGGAGGGAGCAGATATACCTAGATTAGTTTGGGATGCTTGTCCTATCTGATAACCCATCCCTCATGGACCAGGTGTTACCTATTTGCAATTCTGTAGCGAGCATTCCATTGTCCCATTTCCTCCAAAAGCCCTGCAGATAAATCAGTTTTGTCTTCTGGGAAAATCTCTCTCTGAAAGGGATCCCTCCAGGCAACACTGAATGCAGGGAGCCATTTTATTTTACTTAACAGTCCCCCATTTTGGTCATTTATCCAGTATCATTGGGAACTTGACCAAAACACGCTGGTCCCTGCTATTGATTTATTTTCCTATAGGTGGTCAAGTAGGCTGGGTCAGTCATTTTATCATTTTTTGTTTTGTTTTGCTTTATTTATTTTTCACATTGGTTTCTTTTTTTTTTATTTCAGTAAGGTTAATTTGGTGATGGTTCAAATACACTTACGATCCTTGGAGTGGGGTTACATAATCAGTTGAATGGGCTATGGTTACAGCCCTCTCTCCAAGGCAGGGTGCCTATTATTTTTATTTTTATCTTTAGTCTTGGTCAACCAGTGACAGTCTCATTTCTATCTCACTTTCCTTTTGATTAGCTACCCCAAAAGCACCATGTGTCTTAAGGATAGCAAAGAATTCGACTAGAATCTTGAAACACAGTTTGTACAACAAAAAACAAAAGCATCTAGACTGATATTCACAATTAAAAGCATAAACCCAAAGTGTATTATTTGTCCTTGTATTCCATTAAACTAAGAAACAAGGTGAGAGAATAAATCTGTCCATAGAAAAGTTTGAGCCTGACTGGTATCATAAAACACTTTAACTTGGTCCTTTAAAATATTTACGTTATGTATCACCATGCCGGATTTATTAACATAAAAGCAACAGGGCTCATGGGCAGTCGGCATATCGAGAGGCTGTCTGTTTCGCAAGACCAATGATGCTCAGCTGTCAGCTTCAGCCTGGAGGTCTTGTAGAGCATTTCAGGTGGTGTTAAAAGTGAGTTTAATGACCCTAGATATATTTTTAACTGCTCACTGTAGTTCTTGTGTTCCTAGGGAAGGTATGATGGTACGCATGAAAGAGTGGAACCTTGCATTACAGTAGAGGTCAAAGGTTAGGGGGATTGTCCCTCTTTTGTTGGTTTAAGGCCCATTATACAATAGACTTTAGAGGGCTGATGTACAAAAGATTTTAAGCTAGCTATCTCACTGGCATTTAGGGTAGACTATATATACAAGATCACAGGACCCAGTCCATTTTACAGGTAGGTAACAAAACCATGCAGCTATTTGCAGGTTACAAAAGGGATGCAAAATAGCTCAGATAATGAACAGGAGCAGAATCTGAAAACCCACAGGAGTGTACTAGAGTTTTATATTGAAACACAAGATTTCTCTCTTTGGTCACCTTCTTTTTGATCAAAGATAATCCCAAAGAAAGATTATTTTTGACCATGAAATAAGGTTGGTTTCATTAGATTAGGCCTGATTATTTACACAGGTGCAGCAAGAACGGTGATTCACCATAAAAGCTTTTTAAAGTGGGCTTTGCTGGAAGTTTTCATAAGTGTGCTTGTGTGAATCTACTATGTCCTCCACAAAAGCCATATTCTTTAATGCAATTTTGTGGGACAGATTTATTAGTCTTTCGATTAGGGTGGAACCTTTTGATTAGGTTCTTACCATGGAAATGTGACCCATCCAAGTGTAGGTGAGAACTTTCTATTGGATCATTTCCATGAAGGTGTGACCCTGCCCATTCTGGGTGTGTCTTAATTAGAATCACTGGAGTCCTTTAAGAGAGTTCATGGAGAGAAGGAGCTCAGAGAAGCGGAGAGAGACATTTTGGAGTGAAGCTAAGACATGTAATACAAAGCTTGCCTCTGTGAGAAGCTGAGAGCTGAAACAGACCCAAACTCTTGCAGATGCAGACAGAGAGATGTTTAGAGATGCTAGGCTAAGAGATGAAGCCCAAAATTTGCCCTGGAGAAGCTAAGAGAGACAGAAGCTGAGAAACATTTTGGAGAAAGCCATTTTGAAACCAGAACCTGGGAGCAAAGAACAAGCAGAAGTGAGCCACATGACTTTCCAGCTGACAGAGGTGTTCCAGACCCCACTGGCCTTTCTTCAGTGAAGGTATCCTCTTGTCGATGCCTTAGTTTGGACACTTCTATAGCCTTGAAACTGTAAATTTGTACCCTAATAGATCTCCTTTATAAAATCCAATCCATTTCTGGTATTCTGCATTCCAGCAGCTTCAGCAAACTGGAACAAGAAGGAACCTCAGTTTGGACTTCTGCAAGCCTCTTGTAGCCTAGGAAGCCAAGTCAAGAGCTTGCCATCATATTTCTCCTGCAGTGCAGGAATTTGGGCTAACTCCTCTTTCTTGATGTTCACAAAGGATCATATGGTCCTATGTCTACCAGGAGTTGACTTTCTTAAGTCACCTGTAAGGCTGGGAACCCTGAAGCCAGGTACGAGACTGGTTTTTTCAAGATGCTTTTGTAAGCATTGGCTTCTTAAATTCAACCTTAGTTCCTTGAAAGTATCTTGTCATGTCTGATTAAATGAGCTTCATTATCAAATATGACATTTCAATCAAAGGCTTGGCTATATAACTAATGTCTCCCTGTATGGACAGATTCTTGTTGAACCTATGAAAATAAAATGATATTGCCATAAAAATAAGAGTATTCAACAAGAGTTTCCATATTCTGGAGGGACTGGGGCTGGAGAAAAAGCTAAATGTTTTATGAGCTGTAGATAGCTTAAGGGAAAAGAGTAAGGGATTCATCATATCTAGAATCTAGAAATCCAAACAAAACCTAAAATCATTCTTTATCAGTGCATTTGGTCCTCAGTGATTAATCCTTCTTCTGCATGATCTTGTGACACCAATCTCATGAACTCATCAGCTTATTCTCTAGAATTCTGCAGATCTTGACACAGTCCAGTGGTTTGGTCCCAAAGTCAGTTAAGCAATGCCATTAGAAGCCTGTGGCCCAGAACACCTGGCATGATCCTATATATAGAAAGTCCTGAAAAATCCAGAGCAAAACTACTAAAGCTCATAAATAAATTCAGGAAAGTTGCAGGGTACAAGAAAAACAAACAAACAAACAAAAATAGTAGTGTTTCTATACGATGAGCTTCTGAGGAAGAAATCAAGAAAACAAAAAATTACATTTACAATAGCAACTAAAAGAATCAAATATCTTGGAAAAAAGTTAACCAAGCATGTAAAAGACTTGTACACAAGACTACAAAACATTTCTAAAAGAAATAAAAAAACCTAAATAAATGTAAAGACATTCCATATACATGGAAGACAGTTTGGCTGTTTCTCTGGAAGCTAAGTATAAAATCACCATATGACCCAGTAATCCTGCTGCTAGGTATAAACCCAGAGAGTTGAAAGTAAGGACTCAAACAGACATTTGCTCACCCATGTTCATAGTGGCATTATTCACAATTGCCAAAAGATGGAAGCAACCCAAGTGTCCATCAAACCATGAATGAATAAACTGAATGTGGTGTATACATACGATGGAAAATTATTCAGCTGTAAAAGAATGAAGTCTGGATGCATGCAACAATATGGATGAACCTTAAGGACATTACGCTGAGTGAAATAGGTCAGACACAAAAGGACAAATATTGCATGATCTCATCTAGAATATAGATTACCAGGGGATAGATTGGGGTTAGACAATGGGGACTGGATGCTTAATTTATACAGAATTTCTATTAAGTTTGATTGTAAAGGTTTGGAAAATGATGATGGTGATGGTAGCAGATTATTATGAATGTAATTAACAGCACTGAAATATAGGTGAATGTGATGAAAAGGGGAAACCTTAGGTCACATATGTTACTAGAATAAAAATTAAAAGATAAAAGATATGACTGTATAATCCATTGAATCCTACTACAGATGATGGACTATAGTTAATAGTACAAACATAAGAATGTTTTTTTCATGAATTATAACAAATGTACAACACTAATAAAAGGTATTAATAATAGGGTGGCATATGGGAAAAAATACACATAATATAAACTATGGATGATAGTTAATAATACTTTGTAATAATCTTTCACCTATTTTAATAAAGGTAATTATTGTTAGAAAAAATTGTACAATTACAAAAAAGTGCTATCATCAAATGTAACAAATGTTCCACACCAATGCAAGGTGTTGATGGTGGGGTGCTGTACTGGAACCCTGTATTTTATGCATATTTGTTCTGTAAAACCACAACTTCTGTGATAAAAAAAATAATGAGATTGGAGAATGACACTACAAATGCTGAATTATGGAAAATGTTAAAAACTCACCTAAAAAAGGCAAGAGAGAGACAAAATGGACTTGCCAGTCTGAACCCCTCCACCATGCCCAGATGTGCGTGGTTTAAAGAGACACACAGTGGTGGCACTCCATCCTGGGCACTTCCTGCCGTGCCTGCTGACCACAGAGCCACCCATGGCATTGGCATAGAGTTCAATGCACATTCAGGCACAGGACTCGAAGCCACATAGACACACAGTAGGGCCTTGGTGGTTGGTACATGTGCACATTCAAAGCAGTCCCCTGGAAATCAGATCTACCACAGCAGAACTTTTGGCATGCTGTGCACACTCCCAGCCCAATCCCTAATTGCTTGTGCACCTAAACAATAAAATTGAGGGTCTTTGAACATGGAACCCATTTGGATCCATGGATCAGGATTTGCTAATGTGGAATTTGCTGCAGGCAGAAAGCCACATGGAAAAGGGAAACTGAGCTACTGTATGGCAATGTAGACTCAAGGCTGAAGACCAGAGTGAAAGGGCAGCTAAGAGCATGGGAAAGGAGTTGGGCAAATAATGGCCCCTGGGAAGGAAAATTTGTATAAAAATAAAAAGCTCTTACTTCTGGAGGAAGAACAGAGGAAAAGAAATCCTCTCCTGGAGATGAAACAGTCATACATTCCAGGGTAATCTTACAAATTACTGTATACACCCAGCATAAGAAACAGGTGTAGAAAAACCTATGAAAACCTGGACTGTTAATCACAGGCTCAATATAAACTGTACCAAGCATTGAAGAAGAGCCTCAACACACAGTCAATCTACACTAAAACTTTAGGCAAGAGGGAGAAACTGACTTCCACAGTTAACACATCAAAATAATAAAATGCCCAGGCATCAACCAAAAATCACAAATCATCCAAAGAAACAAAGAGATGGCCCATTCATTCAAGGAAACAAATTAAAAGAGAAGAGGAAGAACAGTCTTTGAAATAGATAATCAAATATTTTCAGTCAAATGTCCTTAATCAGTTCAATGATCTAAAAGAAAATATGGATATAGAACTAAAGGATATGAAGAAGACCTTGTGTGAACAAAAAACAGAATTAGAGTTGAAAAAGGAACACAACTTATGGGGATGAACAACACACTAATGGAGATTAAAAATGCACTAGAGGAATTCAACAGCAGGATTAGAAAAGGTGGAAGAAAGAATCAGTGAACTAGAAGATAGGATAATAAAAATCAAACAGTATGAAGAGCAGATAGAGAAAAGAATGAAAAAAAAAAAAAGTGAGCAGAGTCTAAGGGACCTGTGAGACAAGAAGTATACCAGCATATGTAGTATGGGATTCCCAGAAAGACAGGAAAAGGAAAAAAGGAAAGAAAGAATTTTTGAGGGACTGATGACTGAAAATTTCCAAAATCTGATAAAAGACCTGAATATATATGCAATGAACTTTAAACAAGATAAACCTTAATAGACCTACTCCGAGGCATATACTAATCAAAATGTTGAATTCCAAAGATAAAGAGAGAATTCTGAAAGCAGCAAGAGAAAAGTAATTTGTCACATACAAGCGATACTCAAGAAGACTATAAGCCAATTTCACATCAGAAACCATGGTGGCAAGAAGGCAGTGGTATAATATATTTAAGGTAATGAAAGAGCAAAAGTTTCAGCCCAAAATTCTGTATCTGGCAAAACTGTCCTTCAAAAATGATGAGGACTTTAAGATATTTAAGGAAAATCAAACACTAAGAGAATTTGTCCCCAAGATACTGGCCCTACAGGAAATGCTAAAGGGGATTTGTCATGTTGAAAGGAAAGGACAGGAAAGAGTAGCTTGGAGCAGTCTGAAAACATGAAGCTCTCCAGTAAAGGTAAACGTAAAACCCAATAGTACACTATACCCCATATGTACCTCTACTCTTTATTTAGAAAACAAATGAATAAGAAATAATCATATTTCTATGTTATGGCCATGAAAAATATAAAGGGTTAATGCACTACAAAGAAACAAAGCCATAGAAGGTAGAGGAAGGGGAGTAGAAGCAGAGACTATGTATGATATTGAAATTATGTTGGTATAATTTTGAACTAGGTTATAGACTTAAGTTGCTTATTACAAATCCCAAGGTGACCACAAACAATGCATTAAAATATATTTGGAAATGGAAATGAGAAAGGAATCCAGAAGTTACATCACAAAAGATGAACTATACAGAAAGGAAGGATGCAATAAGGGAAAAGAAGGACAAAAGAGATAAATGATGTATATGAAACAAAGTATAAAATAGTTGAAGTAAATCCTCTCTTATCAGTAATTACAATTAATGTAAATGGATTAAAACCTCCAATCAAAAGGCACAGATTGGCAGAATGGGGAAAAGAAACATGCAAACAACAAATAGGTTTAAAGCAAAGGCGTGGAAAAAAATATTCAAAGCAAACAGCAAACAAAGGAAATCTGAAGCAGTTATACTAATATTGGAGAAAATTGTTTAAGTTAAAAATTGTTACAAGAGACAAAGGGGGTAGTATATATTAATGAAAGGGTCAATCCACCAAGAAGATATAACCATCATTAACATTTATGCATCTAACCACAGTGCCCCAAAATACATTAAACAAATATTGACAAAACTGAAGGGAGAAATAGATACCTCTAAAATAATAGTTGGAGACATCAATACGCCACTTTCATCAATGGATAGAAAATCCAGAAGATCAATAAGAAAACAGAGAACCAAAGTAATACTATAAATGAACTAGACCAAAGATATATATATATATATATGAATCTGTACCCCAAAAAGCAGAATACACATTTTTCTCAATGTACATGGTTCAGAATAGACCACGTTAGGTTACATAAAGAGTCTCAATAAATTTAAAAAGATGGAAATTATGCAAAGCATCTTTTACAACCACAAAAGAATGAAGACAGAAAAAGATTAGAAGGATAAAGGTACGAGAGAGAGCTGGATAAATGGAAGCCACTGCAAGATAAGAAGGCGGATTTTCTAGGAAAAATGAGTCTAGTTCTTCACCTAAGTTTGTCAAATTGCTCATTAGCCTTGCACAAAGATTCTTTTAGTTAAGGAATTCTTGATTCTGAATTTTGTTTGGAGGCTCCATGTACCAATTAAATTATGCCCCCCATTTTTTCTGGAAGGTCTTGGATCCTTCATTTCTAAGGCACCTCTTTGATGTATGATTTTTATCTAAATCAAATATCCCCCAAAGTGGCTACTGCAGACTCAGATCCTCCTTTGAGAGAATTTTAGTGAGATTTATCTTTTTATTCAAAACATGAACTGGATCAATAGTGAAAAAACATATAGGCAGCAGAGGTTTTTTCCCACTAAAGGAGAAAAGAGATTTAGGCTGAGAAGAGCTCATGTTCTTGCAAGTTCCACAAATAAAAAATTACACAGGAGCACTGCAAACAGAAAAGTGGCTGCCCTGAGGTGTACTGGCAACTCCATATCCCACCACACACAGACAGATCCAGGCACACACCAAGTAAACTTCTGGACCAAACCGAAACTACGAACAATAAACCTAAAGAGCTAGAAAAAGGCAGAGCTAGACCTGGATCCAGGAGAAACTTACCCCTAGCTCTCTGTGAGTGTTGAGAGAGGAGTAGACACAAGGGATCCAGTGGCCACTACACTTGGCCACTCACCAGCCACGGGAAAGGTTGGGTGGGAGTGGCATCTCCTGCCTGGGTCCTATTTTTTACACCAAAAGTGTTAAAAGAAAAAACAAAAAAACAAAAAACTCACCAGAATACAGAGTAATCAAAGCTGCAGGTTTATGGAGAGAGAAACTGCTGAAGCAGGGAGAACTCCCTGGGAGCTGGAGTGAGAGTCTCAGTAATCTTGTTGCTTATAAAGTCATTTAGAGGGTGTCCAGGGGGAGGTGACAATGATTAACTGAACATAAGGCTCCTTACAAAGTAAGGAGCAGATATACATAGATTAGTATGGGATGCTCTTCCAATGTGAAAAACTGTCTCCCTTGGACCAAAACTGGCTTACAACAAGGTGTTGCTTATCTGCAGTGCTGTAGGCTGGATCCCATTGTCCCATTTTCTCGGAAAGCCCCTGAAGGTCAACCGCCTTTGTCTCCTGGAAAATCCTTTCTTGGAAAGGGGACCCTCCCAGCAACGCCCAATGCAGCCAGCTATTTTATTCTACTTAACACCATTAAACTTTCCTGAGGAAAGTGGTAGGGAAAAGACTTCTACCCAAGGGACTGCTGGGGAAACTGTGGAAAAGGTACTGATGTGAAGAACGGAAACTATTCAAGGATGAAACTGAGATTAAAGTAATGGTTTCTAGTAAGAAAACAGAGAAGAGTTCAGTGTACTCTTCCTAGCAGTTTCTTTTAAAATAGAGGTGGAAGGGAGAATGTAGGTGGGGTGTAGAAGTACATTTTTAAAACCAAAGACTACATTTTTTCCAAGTGCCTATGGAAAAGTTATTGAAATAGACCAAATATTTGTCCATAATAAAACATCATTGAATTTCAAAGGTAGAAATACACATACAACTTTCTCTGTTTACAACACATGCACCTAGAAATCAACAGCTATTAATTTTAAATGACTCTTAAGCAACTCTTGCATTGAATTAAAATCGGAGAATAACATTACAAGCTTTGATAATGAAAACACTGCATGTCCCAGCCTATAGAATGCACCTAAAGCAGGACTCAGAGTAAACTTCATAGTCTTAAAAACAAGTATTAGTTTAAAAACAAGGAATACAATTTATGTATTCACAGTAAGGTGTTATAAAAGAAGAGAGAACTATGATTAAATATGCATAGACAATATAAATGTCTAAAAAGCAGAAGAAATAAATCTTAAGATAAATAAAAATCATTGAACTTGAAAATGGGAAAAAATAACAAAAATAGCAATTAACTTAAAAGGTTGGTCCTTCAGTGAGGGAAAGAAAAAAACCTGCAATCGATAAACTTCATGCTGACATAATCGAGGAAACGAAAGAAAATGCAAATAAATAAAATTAAAATAAGAAAACAATAGATACAAAGGAACTAGGAACATAATAAGCAACTACTTTTATAATTATATATATATATATATATATATATAAATTCTCTCTCTCTCTCTCTATATATATATATAATAGCTTGAATAAAATGGACAATTTTTTTAAAAAAAGAGAATTCACTTAAATTGAGTCAAGATCCAAATTCTAAACAAATCAATTTGCATAGAAGGAAAACAGTCATTTTTTGGTTTGATAATTCTTTCACTAGATTTAAGCAAACTTTAGAGATCTTCCCAGAGTATTTCAAACAACAGTACTCACTCCAATGGGTATCTAGTTTTCCAAACATATGCAGGCACAGATAGTGAAGGAAATTAACATCCTTCATGTACTTTTTTGCAAAATTGATCTCCCTAAGCACATGCCCATTGTTCTCCTTTCCCACTTTCTCTTTCACAATTGCCTTTCTCTGTCTTTGTAAAATGAAGGCATGTCTCTCACTCATGTGGATTTTTATTTAATTCATTGCTTAGGATGTAAAAATCTTGAGGGTGCAAAAAAAAATGCTAATTTAAAATATGGGTGTCCACTTCGCCTCTTTTAATCAAAGCACCATAAATTCATGGTAGGTCTTCATGTCTTTTCCTGTCTTGTATATATTCCTGTTAAGGGTGTTAGGAAAGGGATATTTTGGCTGGTATTGGGATGTTCTGATTTCAAATACCCATGATGATGTCACCAGTTTCCAGGGTTTAAATACCATGTGCATCATAACTCCTAGGTTTATATCTTTTTTTCCTTTCCTTCTCTATTCTCAGTAGAGCAGTCAGAATTATCCTTTTCACACTTAGTTAGATCATGTCAGTAAATGTGAAAATCCTTTCAATTCCTCCCAAGGCCCGACACCATCTGGCCCCTTGCAGCTCTTGGATCTCATCTACAACTCCCCTTCTAGCTCATTCCACTCTGGCCTCTACAGCCTCTCCTTCAGGTGCCCTCCTGCCTCCCACCCCATGTGCCAGCTATTACTTTCACCTACTCCTTGGTAGAGATGCTCCTCACTCCCTCGCCTTATCAGGTCCTTGCTCAGGTGTCTTCTTCTCCATGAGGTCTGCCCACACCACCTTATTTAAAACTGCACCTTCCTATTGCTAATCCCCAGCATGTTTTATTTTTATCTGAAAAACGTATATTGCCATCTGAAATAATGCATACCTTTTACAGATTTATCTTGTTTATTGTCAGCCTTCTCCCTTTCAAAGGTGTTCTCCAGGAGGGCAAGGATTATTTTAATCACTTGTGTTCACAGCTGTATCCCTAGAGCCTAGAACTATATTGAATGATCATTGTATTTCATGGGGAGAAAAGCACACACTTAATCAGTGTTGGTCCTCAGCACAGAACTGGATCGAGTCACAAGGCAGCCAAGAAGTTTGAATAGGATTGGGGCTGGGCAGTGGTAGGGTAGAGAAAATGGTATAACGAAGACATTGGGAGGAGGAAATCATCAGGTTTCATCAGAGGTAGGGCAAATGGAGGGGGAACATTTGAGATACATAAATTCCAAAATACTTTTGAAGCTTGCCTAGAAGTGAGAGCAGGTCCACAAAAAAGGGAACCTAGGAAAAAATGGAAAATGTGCCATGGCTCACTATTTCCCTCTTCACCATCTTTCAAACAAATGCAATTTTTTAAATCATTTGCATTTTTTTAAATTTTTCAAACAAAAAGAATTCACTTTTTTTTGGTATACAGTTCTCTGAATTTTTAAACATCCATAGATTCCTTTTTTGTATTGTGGTAACATATATATAACACAAAATTTCCCTTCTTAACCATTTTTAAGTGTATACTTCAGTGATATTAATTACATTCACAATGCTATACTCCCATTACCACCACTCTCTTTTTTCTCTGTCCAGCAACAATCTGTTGCCAAGATCTACCTATTTTTTTCATTTGCTCCTTCATTTCCATTCCTATTAACATTTTGGTAGTATTATTATAGCATGTATTTAATTCTTCTTATCAATATGTGCCCTAGCTTTCCTTTGAGATAATAATTTCCCCACTTCAGAGTTCTTGATAATTTCACACAACAGGTGCCCAAAAATAATTCTTCAAGGACTGAGTGTAAGGACAACTTGAGGATGGAAAGATCAACAGACAGAGAGCAAGAAGGTACCAAAACCAAACCTTCCACACCAAGGGAGAAGAGTCTTGTATCCCAGAAGTTCTTTCCAAACTAACGGATAAAGTAGAGGCTGGCTTGCAATCTGCTGCTTCATCTGTCAGTGTAGAAATAATCTGCCTTTCCTTTTCCTCATCAGCAAAGAGCTCAGCGCTTCCTCCCAAGGATACTGTATTTGGAAATTAGTCAAGTGCCATGGAGAATATCCTTTAAGAATCAATATAATCAGTTCACCTTTTAAAATGTGGCAAAGTTTGAAACTAAGAATTAAGATCAGAAAAAAAAGAACATACAGCCATATACCCAGTAATGAAATAACTTTATCAAGGCAGACCCCAGGGTTCATTTAACTTCATGGATATCTTTATAAATAAACTAGAAATAAAACCAGGGGCTAGACTTACATTATTTATGCAAGAAGTGCTGATTGTTTGGAATTGGATGAGAAAAAGCGTCTTAAGGAAAGAACATTATAAATGTTTCAGAATATGTCAGAGCACGAAGGTCAACCACCACGTGTCCCCAGGAGCTCTGGAAGCCTTTGAGACAATTAAAAGTGGACAAGGCTGCTTGTTCTGACACTTGTGTATATTTCAAAGGAGATTTTTTTTTTTTTAATTTCCTAATCTTCTTGTTATAATGGGAAGTGTTTTTTTCTATAATGGTAAATTACGCAAAAGAAAATTTTCCAAAAATATGTCCTTACCCAGTCAGAGCTTTTCTATAGAGACCAAGTATCAGAATCATCTGGAAAAGTTTTTCCAAAAATATTCTCACTTGTACCTCTGACTTTGATATGTATTCAAATGCACAGTAATTATTCATTTGAGGGTCTCGTATGGACAAGGTAATTATAAAATAAAGAAACAAAAGAACAAAAAATAAGATACAGTTGTCTGTTGCTAAGGACCTCACCGTCTAATCCCTAGTACTAATGATGGGAGAAGCAGGTGATAGTCAAGTAAAAACATGACTACAAAGCAATAGATGAAAATATAAGGGATATGGGAATAATAAATAAGCTAAGTAAACAGACTTTCCCCGGCAGATCAAAGATTCCAGATGGTGATTTGAAATCAAGATTTACACGGATAAAATCGTGGTTGCCTAGGTAAGAATTCACCCTACTCACTTTGATTAACAACAGCTAACATTTATGGAGTGTTTTCTATTGCCAGGTACATAACTGGACACTTCGCTTGTATTAACTTATTCAAGCTTCACGGCAACCCTTTCGGATAATTGCCATTGTTATTCCAAATTTACAGATGTCCTGACTAAAGCACAGAGAGGGGAAATGGCTTTGCCTAAGTCAGACAGCGAGGAGAGGTGCAGACGGAGAGCAAACTCAGACAGTCTGAAGCCAGATCCCTTTTTCAGAAACACTGCACACTTCACTGACAATGTTCCTGAGTTTTCTAATGCAAGGTTCTATGTGAAAATGTCATTCTACTATAAATCCTCAACAAACATTATAAAGAATGGTCCCTGACAAAAAAAATAAGAGAAACAGATTCTATCTACGCAGCATTTCCTAACTGCATTTGACTATGGAATATTTATTTGGTTTCAGTGTATCTGTGTAAGAAATATTCTACAAAACACAGTTTCTTAATTCCTGAGCTAGAGATGACTTTAAAAACACTTGATAAACACTAGACAGGATTCCAGTTGCTGGTGGAATACAAGCAGACTGAGCTTAACGTCCAACACCAATTCAGGCACTGGAAACCCACAGTCTGAGAGGAGAGAGAAAAGCTCACAATCCACCATCAGGGTCCGAGGGAAAATCTCAGACAGCCCAAGTCAGGATCAACACCACCGTCATTCTGCTTCTCTGCAGCCCTTCCAAGGGGCTGAGATTTCTAAGTCAGTAGTTACCAAATCTGGCTACTCAACACGATCCACTGCAGAGCTTTTAAAAGTGCAGATCCCACCCCCCAACTCTCATGCTCCCTCCCACAGTATTTTTGTTTAGAAGGTCTGGGGTAGGTCCAGAAATCTATTTGCTAAAGTTGTTATAATAATTCTGATGTTCTGGCCAAGTTGGGAACCATGAAAATGTTGACCAAAATTTTTGTCTTTTCCAGGACTGTTCAGGCTTCATTCATTTTGTGTTTAGTTACTAGATTATGTGATTAGCACTAGGATTGGAAATGCACCCATTTGTATCTTCACCCAGACTTGTCCTTACCGACCTCCAAAGGTACCCAGGCTTCAGCTCAACTCTATTCCCTCCTCCCTTGGTCATTTAAAATCTCTTTATCTACAACAAAGGTGCTAAATGTTGACCTGATTAAAGCAATGCCACTGAGATACGGCTGAGTCTTCTGCTGAATACTGCCAGGGGTTCATTTGAATTTCAAAAATTCCTAAATTAATCTCCAAGCGGAAACATTGCCCAGGGACATGTTGCCCCTGATGTACACCAAAATTTAAGCCTTTTACAAAGTAGCACAAAGAGGCTTTACTCATAAGCTGGCAAACTTGGCCTCCCACACAGGGGAAGCAAATGTAATATAGCACATTCAATAAGCTGATACTGTTATTATTGCAAATGTTAAGTTCATTACAGCAGATGTTTCCACTGAAGATCCCTACACATGAAAATCAAACAACTGCTATGCCCTGTGCCCACCACTTGGTGGAATGTGTCAATGTCAGTGCTCAGGAGAGTCATCAGAATCTTCTGCATGTGAATGTCACAGGACTGTCACGTAACAAAGACACAAGTTTCACATCTTCTCACCTGCTAATCACGATGAGTAAAATGTGAATGAAGAGTTATAACAAACACAGAAGCTCTAATACTATAAAACATTCTACAATTTTGTGCATATTGCTTGAGGAATCCTTTTACTTTCAAAAATAGATGACATTACTAGTAAGAAAAATTAACCAAAATTAGAAATAAGGGAAAAGATGATTATCAAGGGATCTGAGACTGTCTAGGGAATTGTAACTTTGTTAGACTGACTATATTTTCTATTGATTGGGCATTTTTACACTTTTAAAACTCCGTAAAGTTAGGTTTGCTCTTTAAAAAAAGCAACAGATAAGGCAAGATGAGTTATATCTGTGTCCGAAAAGATAACTGAAGGTTGCAGTTTTATTATCCTGTAGGACATTAACCAGTATGATATCTAAAATATTAATTTTATTTTAGCATTCCTTTTTGGTCTCTGAGTATATAAAATTGCTGTTCTCATATCCTTTTTGTACCATTTTTGTCATCCTCCTGATTCCTTCATTAATTAGTTATGTAATTGATCTTTGATAACGTATACAATATCCCATTAGAAACATGTCAGATATTTGGCAAGGCAGTACATAAAAGCTAAGAAGACAGAGTCACAATCGTTATCAGAAAGAGGTAATTTGCCAATCTCCCTGAAACTTCCCTCCTAAATGCAGAAAGCAGAGAAAGGTTAAGTCACTAATTAAGTGAAAGTGAGCATCCCGAAAGAATGTGTATTAATTTGTACCCCTAGGAGTTAAGCCCTCTCCTCGTAGCCTTGAATAAAGTCATCCTTACCTGTTAAAAACAAAATTGTACCTGTAATATTTTAAACATAAGGATTAATTTAAAGAAAGAAGCCCCCAATAAATACCCCCAATATGATTCTGAGATCAATTACCCTATATTATTAAGAATGACACATTAGTGAAAGTCCAGGGTAGGGTTCATATTCAAAGCAGAATAGTTAGTTTTCAAACTACTAGCTCATTAAAAGTCTTTAAACCACTATGTTCTATCCATTTCTGTAAATGTACCATTGTCTGAGTCTCAAAGGATTAAGAGAAACAAGGTTTTATGGAAATAATTTATGACTAAAGACTTGACTATAAGGTCTTGGTCAGGTAGATAAGAATCCTTTAGAGGGGAAATTTAAATTTTTGTAAAAGTCCCATAGATTACTATTTATATTTGAACATGATCTAAATAGTCTGAAAGCATCTGAAGCTCATTTCTCATCTTAACTTGTACATTATCATATATTCTTGTTTTAAGCATCTCTCATTTTCACTTTACTTGATTTTTCTCACTTCTTAGTTAAATTATCCCAATAAATTATTTCTTCCTCTCTTTCTCTCTCTGTCACTGTTCATTTCTACCTCACAACATAGACTTCCTTAAATTTCTTTCACAAATGAAAGGCAATAATCTGCATTAATAGGGGATGATGAATATCTACCTTCTACTTCTCCCATCTTCTGGGAACGGTAACACCCCTCCACACACTTTTCTTTGTTTGTTTTTTGTTTTTGTTTGCACACTACCATCCTCATGCCAAGATGTTCTAGTGTGACTATCAGCAATGGTAAAACAACATAAAACTGCCAGTTTTGGGGGTAAAGATGTTAGAATATTAGCAAATCCATAAGATTCAACATATATTACTTTAGTAACATTTATTTAATCTAACCTTTTATGAAATACAGTATTTAAAGTTTTATTACTAGCTGTAAATTTAATATTTACCTCTTTCAAGTCAGAGCATACAGTATTTGGTTTGTTTAAACTACTACATCTGTAGTACAAAATTAACAGGTCAACTGGAGTTTCAGCACACTGACCAGAAATAGTTCTTTGGAAAGATAATCCAAGGAGGAATTTAAAATCAATCCCCCAGCAAGTAAAGTCGACTTCCTTTCCAAGGAGTTCAGTCACAGGGGAGCAAAAAAAGCAGTGTGGCATTTTCTTTCCATAGGATACCTGCATCCGTGCTGTTTTAAAAGGAAGAAATAAGATAAGCTGATTTTATTTTCACCAGTGAAAAAAGTTTTCAATAGAGCAGTTTTCAATGACTCAGCATGGCCAACAAAATAATATTACTGATGAAAATAAAATAATAGATTAGCTGCACATTCTAGGCATTTTGTTTTCAGAGAGATTTCTCTAACACTTCTCCCTTCAACGAATCAGGAATGCAGGCTTCTGTGAAAGAAAACCTCTCTGCTGTTTTCCTGCTCCTGCAGAGACGTTTTACCAAGAATAAAGTCTCCCCCGCTCCAGCAGGAGACCAATTGGTTTGGGGACTGCCCTAGCCCCAGGAAATTTTCTTTTCCCCAATCAGCTGGAAGGATCCTCAGTCTCACTCCCTAACCAGAGTTTGTCCCAACTGCATGGCTTTTGCAGCTTAATGCAGAAACAGACTTAAAACTAAAAAGTATGTCCCAAAGAGCTGCCACTGAACTGCAACTAACTATTCAAATAGAAAGTCTATTCCACACTCCATCTAGCTGTATTTCCTCCTCCCCACATTTTGGAAGGAAGCAAATGACCTTTCCAAATTTGGTTCCTGATTGAAAGCTGGGGCTGCTGCTGTCCCCTTTGCTAGGAGCCCTCCTTTTGTTTTTCTTTCTCACTGTCAGAAAGCCTGCCTCAGAGGAGTGCACTGTGCATATCAGTGAAGAGCAGAGAGCAGAGGGGATTGAAACTGAAGATAATTTATTTTTTCCCTGTCATTTAAAGGGTTCTCTGTGAATCATGCCCCTTTAGTGATTCCATTTCAAACTACACTCTTGCCAGTTCCAAGTCAGGAGGCATTTCCGTAGTGATCTCTGCAGCCATCTCAGAATCTGGCTTCTGTCCCCACATAAAAGAGTGAGGAAGTGTTAAAGAGTCTGAGGAGCCTCTTTTCTGTTCCAAGTCAGCAGAATGGAAGGCTCACCAGGAGGGGGCAGGGAAGGGAGGGGGGAAAGAGACAGCTACTGGGGAAAGAGAGAGAGAGAGAGAGAGAGAGAGAGAAAGAGAGAGAGAGAGAATAATACTTTGGCTTGGCTCATGGTTGAACTGAGCAAAGCTGAAAAAAAAATTTTAAATGACATTTCTGGTGTATCTCCTTAAATATTTACACTACAGATAACATAGTCATACAAAAACGTACAGGAGAGATGAACGTATCATTCATATAATGCTTTGCAGTCTTTCTTTTAATGATCTATCTAAAGCCACACATTATTTTAAAATTATAATCCTTTTTGAGAAATACTGTGAAACTTCTTTTAAAAAAATACCTCTTTCAGGGATGTTTTAGAAAGGAAAAATTAAATGGCAATTTGAAAGTTAGCTGTTAGGCTTTAAAAATGTGCTTCAAAACAAGTATAAATCTTACTTAAAAAGACTTACCTAGGAACCAGGGAAAACAAATCTTAACAAAATGTAAACCTGGGGATATGTGTATGCCTTTTATACTAGAATGACTTAATTAATTGCTAACAAATTTACTTTCTATAGAAAAGATGAGCTGCTGAAACAGAACTGTATAAGAAACAAGGATTTTTTAATTAAGCTTAACATCATGTAACAGATGTTAGGTTCTCACCTCCACCCCAAGGAGGACCGTAATACGGTTTGAGATGACAGTTGTCAACTGTGCAATGTGTGGGATAAATGACAGAAGCTAAAGCATAGCATTATTACTTTAAAACCCATTTTAAATACCACTACCATTGAAATACCACCTGCAATAAAAATTGTGAAATGTGGCAAAAAAAAAAAAAAAATACAATCAAGAAAGAGCACATCAAGGGTCAGGATTTTTACTTTTTACTTTAAATACCATTACGATTTTATAAAATGCTCTCTCCCCATCATTATCTACAGTTATTACAAGAGCAGGACCAAATACAAAGATGGAAAATGAATTTATTTCAAAGGCTGCCATCTTTTTACCCCAATCTCCTCAGTTCCACTTCCCCTGTCCTAGCTCTTCACATTGAAATTACTTTAAAAACAAAAAAGTGTTTCTGATATCAGGAGTTGTAGTCTGTTAACCCTGATACTAGTAGACCCTGGGATTCCCTTTGCTTTAAACTAAACTGAATGTTTGGTTATTGAGGAAGACATTTCCCATGAAGAAGGGTAGAGCGTTCTGTTGTTTACGACTGAGATGCATATTTTCTGATTTGGAAGACAACAATCACAGAAAGGAAGTTGTTTATGAAAAGCGATTTTAATTTTGCCAAAAATAGAATAGTAAGCTAGAACCCACTAATAAGAACACTACAACACTGGCTAAAAATGATTTATAGTTATTAGAAATCAATGTCAGAATATTCAAACAATAAATCACACGCTAAAAGGCCCAGAGTGGATTTCCGGAGTTGTCCTGCACTGAAGCCAAGTCCTGCTGCAGGAACGACACACAAAGAGCAAGTGTCAGACCCGGGTGTGCCGGATACTGAGGATTCCAGGGGAGGATGAATAAGGAACAGAACAAGGATGTGGTCCACTGGAAGGGGGATCACGGCACTTGCTGGGGATACACACGCCACCACTTCCCCCTACGATGAAACACGTTGGGGTAATCAGGTATATGTTCGACAACAGTTAAAGGAACAGCTCAGATAGGAGCTACTTCACTGACTTACACTATCCCGCTTTCCACGGAATTCCAGAAGGAAGGAGAAGGGGATCTGCCTCCTTGGTCTTGAATGTCTTAAGTCAAGAAATGTAAAAGGGAACCCTCTCCACCACCACAAATGACTATAACAAAACATTAAGTACAGTCGTGCTTTCCAGAAGCTGATGGATGGATAACCCTCCCCCAGTGCTGAACTTCAAGTTAAATTTTACTGCTTATCTTTTATTTATGTCCAACAAGGAAAAATCTGAGCTTGGGAACAGAAAGCTTACAACTGGGTAACTAATATATTAAACAGGAAATACAGATATCCTCATTTTTAAGTCACTTTTGCACAAATGGAGCATATAAATCTGCAGACATTATGGACTAAGAAAAGGGCCAGCTTTTCTCAGATTTGACCACTTTTAATAACCTTTGAGGGGAGAAGGGACTGGTGGTTTCTTAACCATAGCTTAATAAATTCAAAATATTTTGATCTTTTATGTAGCAAACCTGATACCAATGGTTAACATTAAAAGAGCATCTAGAATGTTTCATTTCTTAAATATGCAAATTTGGAATAGGAAAGAATAGGAAAGGCTGAGTTGGTCTATAACCTATGTCAAAATAAAACTGCTCTGCTTCATTGTCACTTTTTAGTCCTTGATATCCAGGAGTCAGAACAAATGGAGAAACCCCATCAGCTCCAGAGAGCATGACACCGAGCTTGCAAGAGTACATGATTTATGGAGCCGCAGGCGTGAGTTATGAAGGAAGGGTCTACACATTTGAGCTACCTAGTTTTGGGGGGTGAGGAAAAAATAAATGAGATTCTTGAAAGGTTTATGAACTACAGAGAGAAAGAAAACAGACTGAAGTTAATAAGCTGCTTCAGATAGTCACTAATTAGACAGCAAGACATCACTGCCAAGAGGAAACAAGAACAACAGGGCAACAAAAGTCAGCTTATGGCAAACTTTGATCTATATTTTGACTTTCTGATTTCTACCCAATTTCTTTTTCCCTTTCATTCAGAAAACTATTCCCTAATTCACCACCCTATTGCCTCATAGCATTGTTATTGCCATCTTCTCTGGCTTTTGTTCAACTAATGAATTTAGTTCAAATTTTTCTATGAGTATTTCTATAAATCACCGTTCACGTTTTTTGTTTTATTTTGTCTTTGTTTTTGCTTAAAGGAAGAGATCTCAGATGTCTCTTATTGTAATCGTTTCATTTAGCCCCAAGTTGGCACTTAATGAATCAAGCTGGGGAGGGGGAGAGGCAGAAACACGGGCGGGATTCTAGGCTTGGGGTCCTCGTAAGGAAAATGCTGAAACCTGGTTGTCAGATACAGACCTGTTGGCTCCAGGAAATGGGCAGAACCTGCGGCTCCGTAATATACACTTAAATTTAAAGAGTATGACTACTTGTTCTAGTTTCCTTATTCCTCAAGCAAATGCCAGGCAATGGGAATTCACCGGCTCACAGTTTTGAGGCTAGGAGACGTCCACCTCAAAGCATCGTCAGGGTGATGCTACCCTCCTGGAGACTGGTGCTCTGGGGCTGGCTGCCGGCGACCCTGGGCCCTGGGCGCCTCTGCCACACGGCAATGCACACAGCGGCCTCCCCGGCCTCTCCCTCCTCTCCCGGGTTCTGTCGACTTTCAGATTCTGGCTGCTCCCTCTGTGGCGCTCGCTCTTTCTCTCTCTCTCTCTCTCTCTCTCTCTCTCTGTCTGAATTCCATTCTGCTTATAAAGGACTCCAGAATTAGCATTACTGCTTGAGTTTGAGTTGGGCCACACCTTAACTGAAGTAACCTCATTAAAACGGACACCTACAGGAATGGATTAACTTTAAGGACATGATTCTATGGGGTACGTGGTGCCAAACCACCACACTACTGGTCCCAGACTATTCTCTGCTCTCACATCAGCCTAATCTCTGTGACAGGTAAGGGCAAGTAAGTTTGAATTACTGTTAGGACAAGGCATGGCTATTTATGATGTTCATTATGCTATGATTATCATAAAAGATTTGATTCCCTAGTGAAATTTGAGGTTTCAAAATAATGCTATCATATAGAATAAGACAGAGTCAAATAATCAGAATGGAAACAATGCTTAAAATTGTTGATTGATGTCCATCTATAAATTAGACTTCTTAAAAAGCAATGGATTTTCTAGAGGTGTTGTATAGGATCAAAACTTCTTCCCAAACTTTTGACTTCATGGATCAGTAAAAATTCTATTGTTAAATTTAAGAAGATAAAGGACTCTGATTTTCAGAAATAGTTAAAATACTTACTTCTTTCTGAGAGATGGTCCAATGCCGGCCAACAATACCTATTCAAAAATGATAGTATTATACTTCTTTCACTTTTTAATCTTTCTGAAATTGAGGATGCAGCTTTTCCATCAATGTGAACAAAAACTTGCCAGCCGTCCTTCAGGAGAGTAGGATTGACACATACAGGAAAATAGTCCCCTGAGGACAGGAGCCAAATATAGAAGTTTCTGTTCCAGCACTGGTCACCCAAGTGCTTCATCTGTAGCATTAAAGACATTTAAACTTTAACTTAAGTGTAATCCATTTTTTTTCTTTAAATGTATTCAAGCAGACGACACGATGGTGCAGCACTGAAGTGAAGGCACTGTGTACACGGCCCGAGGAAGGAACGAAGGCAGTTGAAAGTGCCAAGTTTTCAAAAGGTGAGACGACTATCCTAAAAGATACTCGTGAAATTCTCTCAGGTAGTGTGACATCCTTATATCAAAGCCTCCTAGCTGTGTGTATGAGGGTGAGGGTGGAGCGGTATATGATGGGAACTTTGTATTTTCTTCAAGATTTTTGTTTACTCCTACAACTTCCCTATTTTTTTTTAAGTAGCTGTTTAATACCCAGGGATATGTAATTTAATTAACAAGTGAAAAACACCTCACATTTAGCTAAAGGAAATGGATTTTTTGACTATATTATTCTGAACATTCTGACCAATGAAAGATTCTCATAAATCACATTCAGAAGGCTTATAATGGACATCTTTCCATTTGAGAGACTGCAAAGCACTGTTGTTTGGCAACACTGAATTTTAAACATTTAAAATTTGAATTCCTTTAAATGGGGCAATGTGCTGGTTTGGATGTATTCTGTCCCCCAAAACACCATGTTCTTTGATGTAATCTTGTGGGGTCAAACATATTACTGTTGGTTAGGTTGGAACCTATTGATTGACTGTTTCCATGGAGATGTGACTCAATCAACTGTGGACAAGACCTTGATTGGATAATTTCCATGGAAGTGTTACCCCACCCATTCAGGGTGGGTCTGAATTAAATCACTGGAGTCATATAAAAAGCTCAGACAGAAGGAGCTCACTGCTTGCTGCAGCCTAGAGAGGAAAGTCCTTGGAGAAAGCTATTTTGAAACCAGAACTCTGGAGGAGACACCAGCCATGTGCCTTCCCAACTAACAGAGGTTTCCTGGACATTGTTGGCCATCCTCCAGTGAAGGTACCCAATTGCTGAGGACACTTTTTGGCCTTAAGACTGTAACTGTGTAATCAAGTAAACCTCCGTTATAAAAGCCAATCCATTTCTGGTATTTTGCACTCTGGCAGCATTAGCAAACTGGAACAGGCACAGAGTCTGCAGTTCCCCAAAGACTCAGCCACTTCCCAAGATTTTACATCCATCATCATACATTTCAAGACACCTGTTTGGCCTTGTGGACACTGGAGCTAATGAGCCGAGGCCAACATTTACACTCTTGCTATAACAACAACAAGGTGGCTGAGGGTTATATTTGTTTGCACAGTCTACCCTGTTTTCCTAAGTTATATTTAAAATTCTTACATAAGTACTACATATTTTTCCCCACCATTTGATTCCTCCTATCTCCCTACCCCCATCCCTCCACTCCCTCACCCCCCACCCCCTTTCACACCTCCTGCTATCCCCTCACCCCTTTCCTTCCAACTCCCCTTCTCTCCACTCCCTCCACCCCCAGCCCCGAGGCCCCCAGCCCCTTATCCCTCCACCCCCTTATCCCTCCAACCCTTATCCCTCCACCCCCTTATCCCTCCAATGCTTATCCCTCCACCTCCTTCCTTCGACACACACTCTGCTCCCCCATTATCACCCTCCCCGTCATAACCCTCTTGCTCCCCAGACCCCACTCCCAGAAATGTCAAAGAGCATCACAGCTGAACAGCTCCAGCTGTGAAGGAATCCGTCCTTTGGCAAGAGGTGGTACAGGGAGCAACTGCTCTGATCAAGTCTACTCAGCACGTGCCAGGAAGAAACTTATGTTTCTGGCTCAGTTGGAAGCAAAACCCCTAAATGATTAGCTTCCTTCCCCTTTTCACAGTTATATACCTTAAAAGTAGCAGAATGAGTATATTTCATTTGGAAGCATTTTGATAAATTCAGTTAAACCCTGGCTGCTGTATTTGCAGGATTTTGTTTGTTTGTTTGTTTTTGTTTTTGGTATACAGCTTGTATTACATCAAACAATTTTTCCAAAATTTTTGGTTCCCAGACTTTTCCTTTGGGTAGATGAATAATTTATTTACTATATTTTAAAATCTCCTCAACAATTTTTTTAGGTCTTACTTGTAATAATTTCCCTACTTACTCAGACCAGGTTGAGGATAATACTCTAAATTTCTACAAAGCAATTCAGGTACATTTTCTACTTCTTAGATTCTGTACATAAAACACTGAAAAACTTCAACATGCACTTAAATGAATCAACCTAATAATCAGTGAAAGAAATCATTAAAGAAAGGATGGAAGTCTATTTGAAAATACACGGTCCAGTCTTAGAGCTGTGCATAAAGCAGCTCTCCTGGTGAAACAGCTGTTTCAGATGTGGAGCTCTTCCACTCCACAATCTTAACAGCTGGAGGAAATTACAGTCCAGAGAGACATGTGCGTAATTTGAATTAAACAGATGCAGGTTGTGAAGAAAATCAAACAGCTCAGGGAAATAGATGCAAACAATATTACTGAAACTCCAAGGAATTTTTATTTTTATTTTTTATAATGATGGTAAATGCTGCCATTTTTATGATACAACCTATGGATACTAGGAAAAAGTAGTGATTTTTTTTTCTTTTTACTTTCAAAGTGCAAAAGAAAACATGCCACCTTCTAAATCAATGCAACATATTCATATCTAAATTTTCCATTTTACAACAGTTTTCTTGATACAATATATTGATGCTGTGTTGCTGTCAGCTGCCCTTACCCTATCAGCAGCCGTGCCTTCTCTGACTGGATCTATACTGGGCAAAACATCTCAAAACAATTACATTGTCACACGCTGTGGGGGCATCCAGCGGAGGAAGAGTGAGAAATGACAAAAAGGTTAAGAGAAATCTATGTTCAGTACAAAAGGAGTAACTTAAATGTCGTTTTCCAAACAAAATGCTTCTGACCTACTTTAATGAGCAAAAAGCTGCCTTTAAACCCACGAGTTGTTCAACCACTTAGCGCCAGACGGTGCCCTTTGGAACGGAAGTGCTCTCAAACGGACATATCGGGGAATCTCTGTGTGTCCTAGTGGTAACAGTATTTCCACCACATTACGCCCTTTAACTTTTATGGCTTTCAGTTGCCAGCTCGGTTTATGCAAGTGTTTACAGATGTCGGGTTTAGAAACAAGAGTTAGTATTCACACACCAGATAGTCCAAGTCCTAAGTATGAAGGTGCAATCACCTTTTTTTACACATCATCGTCTTAAGTCGACTTCCCAACATGCTGCTTAGATTACTGATACAAAACAAAATCGAATATAAATACCAGCAAGCATTTGGAAAATAGTCTAGCAGTTCCTCAAACTCTTACGCACAGAGTTGCCATAGACCCAGCAATTCTACTTCTAAGTATATACCCAACTGAAATAAAAACAGATGTCTAAACAAAAACTTGTGCATGGATATTCGTTCACAGCATCATTATTCATAGTAGTCAAAAGTGAAACAATTCAAATATCCATCAACTGATGAATGGATAAATAAATGTTATTTCAATATAATGGAATATTAGTCAGTCGTGAAAAGAAATAAAGTACTTGTACTGCATGATCAACCTTGAAAATATTAGGCCAAGGGAAAGAAGCTGGTCACAAAGGGCCCCATTTTGTATGATTCTATTTGTATGAAATGTCCAGAACAGGCAAATCCATACAGATAGAAAGTAGAGTCCTGGTTGCCAGGGGCTGGAGGGATGGAGGAATTCAGGGTGACACCTAAGGGGCGTGGATTTCTTTTAGAGTAATGAAAATATTCTACAGTTGACTGTGGTGATGAATTCACTACTTTGTGAATATGCCAAAAGCCACTGAATTTTACTCTTTAAAATGGTGAATTGTAGGATATATGAATTTTAATGCAACAAAGCATTAAAAGATATATCAGCAGGCATCAGAACTGGCTCATTGTTTGTCTCTTTTCTATTTTATCAGAACCAACCATTTTCTTTTTGGGGGGGAGGAAGGACACTTTTTTTTTTTAATTTTAACGTTCTTTTTTTTAATCACCATCACTCTCAATTTTAAAAAATTATCATAACACAAAACATCTCAAAGCTCTTATCTTTCAATTTTTGTATTAGAAAAGCAATTCATGTTTATGCTGAAAATCAAACATTTCAGAAATAGATTACTTATAAAGTCTATCACCGAGATACCCACTATTACCAATTTGAGGCATAATTGTGACTACACTCCAGATTCCTTACAACAGCCTATGAGGCCATCATGGTTCGACTCTTTTCACTTTTCCAGCCTCCTCTGTACCACCTTCTTCTTTGATTTTGTCTAGTTTTATCGGCCACCGAAGGGCCATCTCGTTTCACTGAGCTCTTGTCTGGGCTGCCACCAGCTTGGAACTGGCTCATCCTTGGGATTGGGTGGGGATGGGGGTGGCAGGAGTTTTCAGAGTTCCTTGGACACCAGCTCTTTCCAAGGTTTCACCATCCTTGCTTACATAGTTGCCACCCCCACATAAGTTACTCCTTACAGCACAAGAGCAGCATTTTCTCAACGGTAGGTTTCACGGTTTGTAACAACCTTGCTTGGGTAAATACTTGTTGTGTTGGTTTGTATATTTATGTCCCCCAGGAAAAGCCATGTTCTTTAATGCATTCTTGAATGGGCAGATGTATAAGTGTTGATTAGATTGTAATTCTCTGATTGAGTGTTTCCACTGAGATATGACCCACCCAACCGTAGGTGACAACTCTGACTGGATAATTTCCATGGAGTTGTGACCCCACCCATTCAGCATGGGCCTTGATTAGTTCACTGGAGCACTATATAAACTCAGACAGAAGGAGCTCACAGCTAGCTGTAGCTGAGACAGACATTTTAAAGATGGACTTTGGAAGCTGATGCAGACATTTTGGAAAATGCCACTTTGAAATACAACCTGGGAGCAAGCAGATGCCAGCCACGTGCCTTCCCAACTAACAGAGGTTTCCCAACACCGGTGGCCTTTCTCCAGTGAAGGTACCCTTTGTTGATGGACACTTCATGGCCTTAAGACTGTAACTGTGTAAGCAAATAAACGCCCTCTATAAAAGCCAGTCCATTTCTGGTGTTTTGCATCCCGGCAGCATTAGCAAACCGGAACACTTGTTTACTTAGCAGTTTATTCCTCTGCTCACTTTCCTGTCTTCTCTATTACAAGGTAAGTGCTGGGTGGGCAGGAGCACTGCCTGTCTTGATCACACTGAATTCCTGGTGACTGAAGAAAGGCCTTGCCCAAAATAGAAGCTCAATAAATATGTTCAATAATGAGTAAATAGAAATTACAGAAAGGGGGTGATGATCACAATATACCTACCATTCTTTAACTCAATATAGCTCTACCTTGTTCTTTCTAATGTTAGGCCATTAAAAAAAATATAAATACATTCATGACAATAAAAAGTAAATTGCTTTAAAATTTATTTTGAATATACTTAAAGTTAATAATAGTAAATATATTTATTTTAACAGGAAAACCTGTTAAAAATGCAGTTTCCTGGATGGGACTGCCAGAGAGTCATTTGGATTTTGGAAGAGCTCCTCCTCATACCTCAGGGGCTCAAAATTCTGCATTTATGACAATCTTCCAGATGACTACCCAAGGAGATTCTGGTGCAGGGAATCTATATCAATTATTTTGAGAGATAACATGGTATCTATTTTTATAAAGAAAATACTCAAAATTACTAAATAAATTTAACATTTAGGAATAAATATAGAGAGTAAACCTCTATAGCTTTGAGTTGTAAAAAGTACAAAAAAGCAAAATTATCACGCACTAAGGGATAAGTGGAAGAAAATGGAAGAAAGTGGAAGAAATACTGTAATAGTTGTAACTATTTAGCACTTTTCTGGAGCCAGGAAAAATCAGTGATTGTTGAAATTCTAGTCACATTCCAGGTTTACTCTTATACTAACCTACTTTCCTTTTCTATTAATATATTATTAAAAATGAAACAAGAAACCTAAGCCAAACAATGTGATTCAAGAGCAAGGAACAACTGATGCCAAATCCTCTACGGCAGATGTGATGGAAACTGGCAACGCTCCAGCGTCCCTCCCTTCAGGAAAAGTTCCTGAAGCATGAGATCCTCCATCAACCCACATTCTTAAAACCCAAGTTGATTTCCAGAGAATAATCCTTAATGCATCTTCCACAATTTTGGTTAACTTTGGGAGGAAGGGCACTTACATGGAAAATGTTTTATTCATGACAAAGTAAGTATTAGGAATAAAGAAGAAATATTGAGTGACTCCCTTGTGCCAGCCACTGAGCTGGATGCCTTACGTATACTATTTTAATTAACCCTCACAACAACCTGAAGGTCAGATATGATTATCCGTGTCTGCTCACATAAAAAAAACTACAGTATAGGGCCATTAATGAGCTGTCTACCATCTTATGAGAAATAAATAATGCAACTAAGACCTAGGGCCAGAAATGTCTGTCATCCTTTTGCTACTCCACCAGGTCACCTTATCCATGATGTAAATGGATGGTTTTTAATGTCCATAATTCATAACAGATCCAGATATGTGCCATCATCTACAATACAATACAATACAGCAACATTGACCAAGTACCTGAAATGATGGTACCAGGTCTAACACAACAAAATGATCAAATGGCTTTGATTTACTATATACAAAGGACTCCAAAAGACCCCAACAAATACCCTTCACATTCAAGTAGACCTACATTAGAGAGTATCTAGTATACCCCTGATGAAGAAAACCTCTAACTAAAATATCATTACCTTGACCAGCATATTCCCTAACAAAGAATAATTAAACCGAGTTGGTACCAGGAACGCATTTAAACATAAAAGATTTTAATGATGAATTTTAGAGAAGTACTTTGTATATTTTTACTTGATTGATCTCTAATCTTAACACCACAGAACCAGATAACAAGTCCCATCACAACTTAACAAAATCTTACACATTCTAAATAATGCCATAAAGAGCCAAAGAACATTTTTTGGGGAACACACTAGTCACTGATTTAAACATGATCATAAATAATCATGCCTTACTCATATTTAAAAAAAAATATTTTTCAAAATGCTTCCACTCGTAGTCCCGTATTTTTAATGTGGTTTGTTATACAATTGTTAATTTGCAATAACTCATGTTCAGGGAGAGGGCACAATCATCACTATTTGTGTATATTAATGAGCCTTAACTTTGGAGAGTAATATGTTTATATATTCATATTTAATTTGATATAAATTAAGTATGGATTATAGATATTTTAATTTCACATTTTGAGCAACTTGTAGACACATTTAAAACGACATTCTTAAAAGGCAGTACTACATCAGAATGCTATAAAGTGAAAAAGTGCTTTGTGGATAAACAAATGTAAAATGAAGAGCTACTCTTATTTAGTCATATTGATCCAACAAAACTCCAAGTAACCATAGGCCCAATCTCAATAGTGGTTCTGAAGAGAAAAATGACATCACCATAGAACTCATACACTCTTTTTGGGGAAGGATTATGAGATAACACCATGGTTTTCTCCTCTTCCTTTTTTCCCCTTCACTTTAGGGGATGAGCAACATAAAGAGCTTTCTTTAGGAATCTAAGGGCAGACAACCAAGGGATCTGGTCCAACCTCAGTTTCATTAGATAGTAGTGTAACCATTTCTGAGCCAATGCTTTCTCTGCAGTGTGCTCATGTTTGTACAGCCAGATGACAACTATTCCTGGATGTTTCTTAATGGCCTTTTAAAGTTGATAATGGTTTCCTTGTGACTTTCAACTTTCCCTTTGCCTTTTCTGCCCCTCCTTAATTTAGCCACATAAAATGGTATCTATGATGCACACTTTCTTCAGTTTCTTGGTTTGTTTTTATATTTTTTGTGGTCAGAAATAATACCATATAGCACCTTCTACATTAACTCATCTATTTGTAACATCATCGTATATTAACTTTAAGATTTATAGCTACTCATTAACATATATTTATTAAATAGCTATAGTGTGGACTTGCTAGCTAATGTAAAAAAAACACAAGAAGAACAGTGCAATTTAGTCACACGAAAGCAGACTATTCCAAATGAGGAGAACCGAGTAAGTAAGGCAGGGATATGGGAGAATGCAGGGGTATCATTACATAATGCTGGCCAATGAGAATAAAATAATAGGAAATAAGACTGAAAAGGTATGAACCCAAAGAGTAAAGAATTAGATGTTTGAATAGTTGATCAGGAAGCAATACCTAGTTTCAGTCAGGAAGGTTTGTTCCTCAGGTTTGGGTAAGGTCCTTTACTAGAACTAACCAATACGGCCGCAGTAGAGTTGACACATTGAGCTGTACAGCCAATTCTGAGTGTGTCACTCGGAGGTCTTCAGTCTTGCACAAAGGAAATACTTAGCCTGCAGTTTTGAAGGAGACATTAGATGTGTATGTGTATGGTCTCCTTGCAGACTATTAAAAAAAAGTGTCCTGGAGTCCCGTATTTTAATATTTTGTGAGGTAGGTGGTGGTGAGTGGGCACACATGTGCCTTTCAGAACAGGGCTGACTAAATAAGATGTCTTCAATCAAATCCTCCCTGAATCTTTGGTCCAAAAGGTATTTCTGTCAGATAAATGTGCCTGTCCTCACTATGCAACAGTAAAATTCTATAACCAATGATACTGTCAAGCAGGTGGCCCATCGTGGACAGACATGCACAGGCTACAGTGTGAAGTGTCATAATTTGGTACTTTATGCTGGTGCCTCTAAACAGAGAGCCTTATTTGTATATTTATGTGGAAATCATCATGAGGCAGGCAAGGTCAAGAATATATAGTAGTTTCATCTGCACATAAAATTCTAGTGATCTTCTTTCAGAAATATAAATTTCAGGGTCAGATGTAGACTCTCTGAATAAAATCTGGAGATCATTTGGAAGGCTTAGGAACCTGTTGTTTTAAAAATGTTTTGTAGGACATTATGAGTCATAAAAAGCTTTGAGGATCAAACCAGAAAATACGTAACAAGTGAAGTAAAATGATTATTCTTCTGGTCTTTTCTTGATTCCTCACCTTTCATTGGATCCAGAGTATATCTTAATACTTGAAAGAAATATGAAGTAGAACAGAGCTATCCATATATTTATATGTATATGTATATGTAAACATTACACTAGCCATCCTGAGGTTACAGTCTGGAATATTCAAAGTGACTTGGATTATATCTGCACCGTCTCAACTAAGAGAAACAAACACTTACAAATATCTGGCTTTTATATATCTGTTTACAAATAATCAGAACTAAGTGTTGAGGTAATGGATAAACAAGACAGTTTACAGAGAACAGTTAACTCTGGCAATCCTGAAAATGACAGATCAAAGATGGAGTCCTGCCAGAAACAGAGAGAAATTGTGCTGGGAAATTCACCAATTTTTCTTTCCTCCCTCCTACCCTATGTCCCTCCTACACTCTCTAACCTCACATTCCCTCTCTTTTTTTTTTCTCTCTCTCTTTCTTTCACAGGATATTTAGACAAAGTGCAGAGCTATAATAAGCCAGGGTCCATGTGAGATTTTCTTCATGATTTTGCTTTGTCACACACAAGGACAGAAAGTATGACACACTCCATTTTGGTAAATGGTCTCTCATGAGTGTGATGCAAATGCCTGGCATCTGTAGTCAATTAAACTAGCTGCAATTTAGAAGTAGCCTCTATTTCAGATCATCCAGAGATGAATTGCTAATTCTAGGGACTGATCATTTTTAGAAATGTATGAAGGCTTCAAGATGTTAAATTTACTCAGTAAGCACTATATAGTATCTTATAGTAGAGACGATTAATTGAACTAAATAATACCTATTCATTTACTCAACAAATATTTACTGAGTTCCCACTAGGTACAAATCATCATTCTGGGAGTTTGGATGAATATCTAAGAGCCAAAGATGATGAAATGTCATTGTAAAAGCAGACCAATTTGAGACAGCAAATAGCTTTGTTATTTTGTTATTTTAAACATAAAAATTAGATTTCTCTCCTTTGCAAAAATAAACTAGATAAACCAAAAACAATGGTGCTAACAACTACTAAGAAGTTCTAGATTAAATATAACAAATAGCTTGTGTATTAAAAAGAAGAAGGAGAAGGAGCAGGGAGGGGGGAGGGGAGGGAGGGGGGAGGAGGGGGAGGAGAGGAGGAACTGAAGGGGAAGGGGGGAAGGGAAGGAAGGAGAGGGAATAGGGGGGAGGAGGGGAGGGGGAGGGGGAGGAGGAGAAGGAGAAAAAGTAAGAAAATCCACAGAGGGGCAGAGACCAAAAGTCTGCCAGGTGCACATGTGGGGAGATGGCTGTTCTGAAAGTGTTTGGTTAACAGCCAGATGGAGACATCGGAGATGGGTTATGTTAGTCCAGGCAAGATGAGAAGCAGAACTAAAATCCCTAGGTAGAATGGAGCCCTGCAAAAGTGATGACCTCAGTTAAAAAGTGGATTGGAGAAAAAAAAAATCTACCCACCAGGACAGAATGATTAAGTAGGAAGTTTATTGATCTTACACTGGGTTCTTGGGGGCAAAAGAAAAAATAAGTATTCTTTAGGTTTGTAATTGCAATTATGCTCTTCCTCAGATAAAGAAGTCAAATTTAAGTTCCTTGTAAAGTCCATTTCCTACAAAGTTTAGAAATAAATACAAAAAAAGTATTTTCAAATTGGTGAACAAACTTTGAGTGTTTGGCAGAAGCAAACTTAAAACAAAAACTTTAGCAATTGCAGCTCCTTAGGAGTCCCAGAGACAAAAGCTCTGAAGAAAAGCTCACAATCTAAGCTACAAAACTCATGAAAATATAATCTTCCATGGAAGAAAATTGACACATACCATAACCATCATGATTTGACACCTAGTAACTTCAGACACAGCATTTTGTAGAGAAACCATGGGTATTTTATTTTTCAGATAATGAAAGGCCCAATGGAAGAACTCTGAGATAAAACACAGGAACAGGAATGTTTCAGAAAAGGCAGTCAGATTGGAAAAAATAATCAATTTAATAGAACATCCATAAATGAAATATCCATATTTTAAATTTTAAAGTTAACTTAGTGACTAGGTTAAAATTTTATGTGCAATTAAGGAGAAAAGATAGACATGACAAAATGATCCAAAATTCAGTGTAAAGAGATTGAAAGGTAGAAAATATGAAAGAGAAGGTAAGAGACATAGAAAATAGAATAAAATGTCCAACACTGCACCAAACCAATATTCCAGAATTAGAGGATAAAGAGAAGGCAAGAGAGCCAATATTTGAAAATATACAAGTGCACAATTTTCCAGAACTGATGAAAGACACATTGTTCTGATACAGAAATTACAGTGAATAATAAAATACAACAAAGCTACACACATTGTTGCAATAGTGCCCAACAGCAAAGACAAAGGGAAGATTTTTGAAAGCAACCAGAAACAGATTACCTAGAGAAGAACTACAATTAGACTGAAAGCAACCTTATCAGTAGCAAAGATAGAAGATATTCTTTATCTTCCAAGTACTGTGAAAAAATAATTTTCAATCTAGAATCCTCCTTTTTACATAATTTATAAATTAAGACAAGAGACTTGAAAAACAACTTGTGGGGAGTAGTGTGAAATTTTGTCAGATATCAAGAATTCTAAAGCTATGGTAGTTAAAAAAACAGTTAAATATGGTGCAGGGACAGATAAACATATAAAGAGAACAAAGAGTCCAGAACTAGACCCAGGCATGTATGGAAACTTGACATATATCAAAAGTGACATTATCAATAGATGGGAATTCGCATTAAGTTATCCCCAAGAGAAAATAAGATACAAATAGATCTTTCCCAAACAACATATACAAAAATGAATTCCAGCTGTTATGTTCAGAAAAAATATTTTTAAAAATCTACACATCCACAAAGTGCAAATCATAAAAGAAAAGACGGATTGTTTTCTACATTAAGGTAGAAATTGTTATACATCCAGTGACAGCAAAAACAAAGTTAAAAGACAAATTATAGACTGGCAGATTATTTGTAACATATATAACCAAAACATTAATATTCATTATGTATTTTTTAAATTCACATTAAAAAAGACAGCAGACTCATTAGAAAACTTGGCAAAAATACACTTACTGCTCAGAAGAGGAAATATGAATGGTCAAAAATTATGAAAAAAATTCAATCAATTATTAATGAAGGAAATGCAAATTAAATTGATGATAAAAACTTCATACCAAACATACTGACAAAGTTTAAAAGTCTGGAAATACTGAACATTGGCTAACACGTGGAACAAATGAAACTCTCCACCACTGCTAGGGAGAGTTTAAATTGTTCCAGTGGCCTAACAGAGCATACATTCAACATCTAGTAAAGTTGAAGATGCACATCCCTTTGACCCAGAAATTCCAGGCCCAGGAAGTGATCTAGAGAAATTCTTACACATGTGTACAAGGAGAATTTTATAAGAATGTTCAGAGCAGTATTACTTGTGACAAAAAGAAATTAGAAGCAACTTAAATGCCCAATAGCACAGAATGAACATACGCTGATATATTCATGGAGAGAAATGTTATTCATTAAAGAACACGGATAAGCTAGTGCATCAACATGGACTAATCTCAAAATATGGTTGAATTAAAAAGTGAGGTTTGTAAAAGATAAGTGTAATATAATATCATTTACTTAAAGTTTAAAAACATGCAAACAACCATTCCACATTTTTTTTGGATTCATAAATTCATATAAAAAGGTATAAAAATGGATGAGAATGACAAATCCCAAATTCAAGATAATAATTACCTTTGTGGGGATGAAAGGAAGAGAATGGAATCACAGAGAAGCACTTTCAGGACTTCAATTTTAGTGGTTTTTTTTTTTTTTTTTTCTTAAGCTGAATGGTGAAAACATTGGTATTTGTTACATAATTCCCATACCCTTGGCATTCCTGAAATATTTTGTAATAAGAATCACAAATATATACCCCTCTCTGAGTTTTATAAAGAATATAAACCATTCATTCATCTTTTACTTGTAATGGGAATTTGACTTGTACAGAAAATCAAGACTACTAATTTCAGGCAGTGCAAAGAAACAAGGACAGTAATCACCTTCAAAGTCACTAAAGCAATTTCCATGTATTTCTATCACAGATCTCTATTTAGATTCTGCATCTAATTTCATTTTGACTGGAAATGTGTGTATATATTCTCAAATAAACTTTAAGTGAGAATATCTTTTACTATATTACTGTTTGGTAGCACTAGGTGCCAAACTTTGAGTCCCAAATTTATATTTCTAGTTCTGTGTTCTACCTCAAATTCAGATTCACATCACCAAACTGCCTACTTGATCTTCACTTAAAATTTATTTGAACCCTCAAACTTAACATTCCCTCCCTCCCTCCCCCAAAATACATTTTTCCTCCACTCTTGCCTGTCCCTGGTGCCATCACCATCTAACATGCATTCAAATCAGACATCTATGTGCAATCTTTAAATCTCTTTTCCTCACATCCCACAATCAGTTCACCAGCAAGTCCTGTGGACACAACCTCTATGACATCACAAATCTATACTTCACTCCATTTCACTTCTAGCATCCTAGCCGAGCCCCATCATCTCTCCTCATGACAACACTATTAGCCTAATCAATCTCTTGGCTTCCACCAAGTTCCACCCACTGAACAACTTTATGGCCCTCAGCTATGCTTAACTACTTCCCACTGTAGGTCCTTTGCACTAGCCGCTCCTCTTCACTCCTAGGGCTGCTCCTCTAGATCTCAGCTCAAACATCACCTTCCGAGAGAAGCCTCTCCTGAATTTCCAACATGAGGTATCACCAGTCTTTCCACAACACGTCAGCCCATTTTGTCTTATTCTCAGCATTTTCACTACCTGAAATTTGCCATTTTTATTGGTTTACCTGTTTTAACCCTTGGGATTGACTCTGAGGGCACATAGCAGAATCCTGATTGCAGAAGCACAATCAAAGTGAGGTCTATTTTCCACTTGTAACAAGAGATCGAAGCAAAAACAGCCTAGAACTGGCCCAGGGCTCCATGGTGCCATCAGGGACCAGGCTCCTTGTGTCTTTCTGCTTTCATCGTCATGGTTCTCTGATGAAAACTGTCAATCACTATTTGTTTTAAAAGCAGTTTTACTGAGATAAATTTGCATGCCATACAATCCATCTAAAGTGGTATACAGTGTCTTCTAGTGTATTCACAGAGTTGTGCTGTCATCACCACAATCAATTCTAGAACATTTTCACCCACAAGAGGGTTCACTATGTTGTACACTTCTATATTTCATCCTCTGGCTTTCCTTCGAAACTTTCCCTTTCAACCACAATCGCACCCACATATCATCGCTGTTAATTACACTTATTATAATGTGCTATCATCACCTTTATTTATTTCCAAATATTTATAATCAACGTTATTACAAATTCTTGTGCCCAGGCTTTTTTTTAAACAGTTTTAGTCACACATCATACATTCCATCCTAAGTGTACAATCAATGGTTCTTGGTATAGACACATAGTTATGCATTCACCACTACAGTCAATCTGAGAATATTTTCATTTCTTCTGAAAAAAAAAATCCCATACCCCTTATATCCCCCTATTATTGACAATTAGCTTTGGTATAGTAACTTTGTTACAGTTAATAAAAGAATATTACAATGTTACTGTTAAGTATAGACCTCAGTTTGCATTAATTGTTTTCCCATATACTTTCCTATTAGTAACTCCTTGTAATAGTGAGGTCATTTGCTTAGTTCACATAAGAACTTTCTTATATGTGTATGTGATGGTTTGGATCTATTATGTCCCCCAGAAAACCCATGTTCTTTTAATCCAGTCTTGTAGGAGCAGACTTCATAAGTGGGGTCTTTTGACTAAGTTGTTTCCATGAAGATGTGACCCACAAAATTGAGGGTAGGACCTTTTCATTAGCTTATTTCCATGGAGATGTGACCCCATCCATTCAGGGTGGGTCTTGATTAGTTTACCGCAGTCCTTAAAAGAGCTAAGAGATGACACAGACCCAGATTCTTGGAGTTGCAGACAGAAGGACATTTGGAGATGATTAGCTAAGAGATGAAGCCCAGAGTTTGTCCTGGAGAAGCTAAGCAAGAATGCACAGATGCTAAAGAGAAGGCCGCTGGGATCGGAAGCTGCAAGCAACATAATTCATGAGCAAAGGATCAGAAGATGCCAGCCACATGCCTTCCCAGCTGACGGAGGTGTCCCGGACAACACTGGCCTTTCTTCAGTGAAGGTATCCTCTTGTTGTTGCCTTAGTTTGGACACTTTTATGGCCTTAGAACTGTAAATTTGTAACCAAATAAATCCCTTTATAAAAGCCAATCCATTTCTGGTATTTTGCATTCTGGTGGATTTAGCAAACCAGAACAGTGTACAATTAACCACTGTCATTGTCCACTCTAGGTTTCACTAAGATACAGTACCAATTTATATCCTCTAGCTTTCCTTCTGGTGACAGACATGACCCTAGCCTTCCTCCTTTGACCAGACTCACACTCAGCTTTGTTACTTACACTTACAGTATTGTGCTACCATCACACAGTATTGTGCTATCCATTTCCAAACCTTTACAATCAATTTTACTAAACATTCTGTTCTCTTTAAGCATCCATTGCACAATCTCTGCCTTCTTTCTATCTCCTGATAACCTATGCCCTCAAATTTAACATTCAGAATTTGCTCATTATAGTTAGTTCATCAATAAACTTTTATAGCTCATAGATTGTAGGCTCCATGAGAACAGAGACCAGGTCTCTTGTTCACCTCTGGAAGAATGCCAAGTCACACAGTAGCAGCTCACACAATAGTTGTTTAATTATTATAAACCAATGAAACAGGCATCAGAAATCCCACATTTAGGAGTCAGTCCTTCATTCTAGGAACAGTGCTCAACAGCCAGGCTCACCAATTTCAACTGGCCCCATAATTCCTCCTCAGATCTCTCTTTGGAGCCCTTGCCTTGGTGCCCTTCTTTACCATCACTGCCAAGGTTTGGGGCTTATCACGTCTCACCCAGGGTATTGCAATCGTCTCCTAACGAGCCTCACCACCTACATCTTGTTTCAGCCACCGCTCTACCACCCCTCCCCACAGGATGGTCATATTATTCCCTGCTAAAACCTTTCTGTGTTTTCTTATTGCTTGTAACAAATTACAAAGTCCCATAAAAGCAAGGTCTTGCCTGTCTTGTTTACAACATACCCCCAGGCCTATAAACAGGGAATGGCTGGTATAGATTAGACACTCAGTAAATACTTGTTGAAAGAATCAAAGATGACATCTAAATTCCTCAGTACTATGTTCAAGGCCCCTCAGCCTTTGGCCCAGTCCATCCTCTTCATGATATTGCTTTCCCCAGTCTTCCTTTTATCACATGTTCAGTTACATCAAATAATTGAATCCTCAACTGCTTCAGACCTTAGTGCCTTTTCATATTTCATAATCTCTGCATGAAATGTCTTTCTGTTTCATACAGAAAACTTCTATTTATTTCTTAAGACTTAGCTTAAGCTTCTCCCCAGTCTAGAACCTTCTCTGACTCCTCCAGGCCAAGCAGATTGTTCTTTCTTTGATGGAAGCACTTTGATGATGATGATGATGGTGGTGGTGGTGGTGGTGGTGATAAAATTACAATACCAGCAACTAAAAGTTATGGAATGCTTGCAATATGCCAGGCACTCTTGTAAGTGTTTTAGGGTAGAGGCAGTTGAGACAGAGAGGTTAACTAAAGTGTTCCCGTTCATGAAGCTAACAAATGGCAGAACCTACATTTGAACCCATAATCCATGCACTGTCACTTGTTTACTACTAAGCTGTAAGGTTTTTAGAAGCAGGGTCCATGTGTTATTAATGGCACATAATAGATTTTCAATAAAAGGCTGTTGAGTGAGCGGACTTTAAAAAAAATCAATGTACCAACACAGTATGGAGGAACTGGTTTAAATATAGACCATAAAAAAGAATATGTAAAGAAGAGGTAGGTGTTTAAATTGACTATGTGACTTTAAAGTCATATATTGGTCACATTAATAGACATTCACATCCTGGGACATGTAATAGCTCCAGCATAGATTAGGCCAGTTCCAGAGACTATTGCTGTCTTAACTCATTGAAAATGGCCAAATGGAGTTTGTATGAAGGAGTAGGCAACAGATTTGATGCTAAGGCGGGAAGAGAAAGGACTTAATGGCATATCAATTGCCTTTAAACATTTGAAAAGGTGTTGTGAACAAAGTATTCTCATGATTTAAAAGGGCAGAACAAATCCAAAGGCAGAAGTACAAAGAGGCAAGATGAGGAAGACAATTCCTGTGGTGTGCTGAAACCAGGTTGAATGAACTTGTAAGAATCAATTGTGAACATCTCTTTCCAGCTCTACATTTGGTGTTGTCCTGTTGATACCCTGAAATAGACCATGGTGATAGGATTTACACCATAGAAATTGCAAAGGATACAACCAGGGCTTTTTACTTCTGGAGAACCAGTTTACGAGCATAACACTGCTCGTACCGAGTAGATTGCCTTGTGCAGAAGGGATAATGGTTTTGGAGGGTAAGAGATGGAAATTGTAAGCAGAGTACTCATCATTGGTGCACAAATAAATTTAACGATGGTCCAGAATGTGATACTCAAACAGCTCTCAGTCCTTTGTGTTTAGTTACCTTAAAATTATTTTTCTAGACAGTATCTATATCACTATTTATAAATAAGACTCATTCATTCAAAGAGATTAAAGTTCTCCCATTAATCTCTTAGGACAAAAACAAAACAATAACAACACACAAAAAAAGTCAAAATAATCCAATAATTTTGAATAGAAAATATTACATTGCAACATTCTTCCACCTTAGGCAAGAATTAAAAATTCCAAATCGAAGAACAAACCCTAAAACAACAATTTATTATACTTTTAAAATTTGTAATCCAAAATCTACAGGTATGTTTTCTGGTCAAACCACCGAACCTTAAAAGACAATTAGAAAATTTATTCTTGTTTTCAAAAAATAATATCCCTTGATATTTGTCTTCTATAAGTTCAAATTCTTCTTAAAAATTTCAATGATATGCTCTAATAAATTAAAATTAATAAGGGGAAGTATTTCATTTGCCTTATAACTAATTTCCAGTACCCTCTTACAGCAAAATGGAATAAATTATTAAAATCATTTACTACAAGTGAAAAGGACTGAATAACTGACATATGGTTTTACAGTATATTTTTCAAAACAGGGGAATGGAATTGAAGGCAAAGGGCAGAGATGAACTCAACAATTACGTTTAACATTACACAATATATAATCAATGTTCAAGTATGATAGATTGGATCATGTAACCCAACAAGGAAACATTCTTAATCTTAGTCCGTGTTCCTGCAGGAGTGACTCATTTATAAATAAGACTCTTTAAAGATGTATTATTAGTTAAGATGTGGACTCATCTCTTCTCAGATCTTATGACTGGAGGCTTTATTAAGAGAGGAAATTCAGATGTAGCCAGAGGAGCAAGGATCCAGAAATCAGTGGAATCTGAAAGACTCAGCAGGAACTAGAAACAAGGAGAAAGATATCTTCATGTGACAGGAGGCAAAGATGCAGCCGAGAAACCCCAAGGATTGTGGCAAGCCAGCACCAGAACACTACAGACTTTGGAAAGAAAGCATGGCCTTGCCAACACCTTGATGTTGGACTTCTGTCCTCTGAAACTATGAGCCAATAAATTCCCATTGATTAAACCAACATATGATGTGGTATTTGTCATAGCAGCCTGGCAAACTAAGACATGAAGTATGACATATAGGAAACCAATCTTTTCATGTAAAGCTGTCAAATAAATATAAACACAAAAAGATATTAATTAAATAGTCAAAGTAAGAACCACATAACCAACTTTAAGTGGACTGCAAAATGATGAATTATGTAAATTTAGTATCTCTATTCTGCATATAAGTTACAAAAGCAACAAATTAATCATTTAAATAGGTCATATAATTCATCTTGTCTCAAAATGTCTCCTGGTTCTTTTGACCTCTAGTTTACATTCAAGTGACTCAGAAACTTTTAGAAGCAATCTCAAATTATTTTGTGCCCCTCATTAAACATATCTGAAAAGTAAGTTCTCTTGTAAAATTGCTCCCAAAATAAAATGGCTTATGTAGATATTTTCAGTGCATTAAAGAAAATGTAAACACTGGAATCAGATATGCTCTTTCTTAAGGAAAATTCCAGAATGAATGTGTTGCACCTCAGAAATAAAATAAGTATTGTTTCTTTTGTGAATTATTCATCAAGGTTTTTTTTTTAAAGAGCTATAATTTCCATATGTGTCAGTCCTTTGTTTGTATAATTTCATTTAACACTCACAACAACCCTGTTTAAATACAGGCACTATTACTATCTACATTCTATAGACAAGAAAAATAAAAATAGAAAAACATAAACACTTTGCCCATCCTAGCAGTCTGACTTTAGAGTGCTTCTTATTCATTTAATAATAATAATGTATGCATTGGAAAATCTAGTGGAATTCTAGCTAAATAATTTCACCTGGTACATGGCATTTTTGAAGTTTTAGCTTCTCTGTTATATATGGCAATAAGTGTATGTGTGAGAGCACATCATAAACTCCTTGGCAATGAAAAAATTTTAAAGTTTCTTAGATGTCTAGAAGAATGGCAGACATATCAGTGCTGCTAAAAATGAGAAGAATTGGCCCAATGGGCAAAACGCAGGTATACTGGGCAAGTAGATACAGTCTACTTGAGCAGGCTCTGAAGTTCTCAGTGTCCAAGTTTTAAATAACACTAGAAATAACTGAGACAAGTTTTTCTTTTTATTTCCTCTCCTCTCAAAACAATGTTTTGATGAATTATGCATACATGGAATGCAAACACACAGATCCAATTCCCTTTGAAATACTTAAGGATATAAAAATGAACAGAAATATCATTGGATAAACCTTTGCATTGAGCTTTTCAAAAGCCCACACATTTGAAATAGAGTTTATGATGCACTCTAATTCATAAACTTCACTGGGTCCTTACACTCCTCACTTCTTCCTCTGATGTGGGAATGTCTTATTAATTTAAAAAGAAGAGCTCTGTGCCATAATTAGTCTACATAGTAAATCTTATAAGACTGACACCTCTGATGCAAACCAACCAGATCCAGTGTTGGGACAGGAAACTTTCAATGGTAAAATAAAATCCAATGACAAAATAAAACCCTCTGGGGAGAATGCAGCTGACCCAAATGTACCACAAAAACTGTGATTTCTTCCTATGAACTGCATTCCCTTAATGAATGTGTGTTCTTCTGCATGAAGATGCATAGACAAAAAAGGTTAAAACAAATTAATATATTTTTTAAAAATCCACAGGTAATTGAGCATTCTGCTGACACCAAGTTTATAAACCATGTGCTTGCACCACAAGTCAGGGTGTTTCGCTTCCATTCAAATGAGTTCACGTGTCCTCTATCAAAGCCTATAGTTGAAGATCCATCTCTTAGCACAGTCTTCATTGCCATAAAAAGGCTAATACGGCAACATTTACTTATTTGATGACAATTTTCACTTAAACTTCTACTGCTGAATGGTTTATGAGGATTGTATTCATATCAAAATCAAGCCTAACATTTGAAGGAAAAAGTTCACATAACATATTTGAACATGGAAGTGAAGTCTTCCCATCCAATCCCATAAAATTGTGTTTTTTGTGTCTTATGTCTTATGGGAATCACTGAAAGTATACTTATATTATTTTATTATACACACTTAACTTTATCTCCCAGTTACTTCATATGTAAAGAAAATTAAAGATAAGCAGAATAAGTATTAATGTTAATCTATTAATTATTTAAAGTTGTGACTCATTTCCACCTACAAATTGGAAATAAAGACAACATCCTCCCCAGTTCATCAGTTCTAAGTGAGTGTGGTGTGTAAGTTTAACCAAGCTTTCTAGTATAAAAATTTTGATTGTTATTGGACAATACTCTCAGGCTTGTTACAATTATTCAGTAAGAAGGAAAAAAGAAAAGGTAGTATTTAGGGGAATAATTCCTTGATTTAGAAGCTTTAGGGTTAATAATCTAGAAGATATATATACAAACTCTTGTTGCTTAAATTCTTCACTAAAATGATGATGAATCTATTTTTAAACAAAATCAGGTCAATTGCAATGATTGAATTGGGTCCAATAATGGAGACAACAAAACAGAATATTTGAAACTAGAACTTCAGTGAAGAGTAATAAAATTTCACAGTGTGTAATCTCTTCTGTTTCATTTGTCAGGTTTCTTAAGAGACAGGTCTTTGCATTATAGACTCCAATAAAATACATCCTATACTGAGATTTCGGGGATTGGTTTGCTCAAGAACTGTACTCCATACTCATTGTCTACCTTGGATAATGGGCTCAATAAGGGTGACAGAGATGTCTATGAGACAGGAGCCTGCTAAATAAATCCACAGACTGTATTTTCAGTCTCTTATAAGCTAAAAGAATCTCAATTTTTTTTTTCTTCAAGTCTGCATTTATCCATAGCAATCCTCAAAGATGTTTCATAAGTCCGTAGGGCACTGAAATGTCAAGCCTTCCTTTCAACAAAGAAATAACATTTCCAAGAGTTGTGAATTATGCAAAGAGGTAAGTAATTCAAAGACTCTTTTATGACTGACACACAGAAACAACCAGATGCAAACAGATTAAATAAGGGTCTTCCTGAAGTGAGCACTTGCTCTGTACATATTATCATCCTTTGATTCTAGACTCTGACACTTTGTAGCATTGAACAGCTCCTACAATAATGTACCAGTTCTTTAGAGGAACTCAAGTGGGTATCACCATTTACCTAAATGAAGGAGGCCAGCAATAAGCTCCATTAGCAAGCCAACCCTTTAGAAAAGATGCTTGTGTTAGTCCCACAGTGATCAATTGTGTCTACAAAGTCACACTCTTCATACAAAAAAATCTACTGTATGACTGTTCTCCAGGTGTAGTAGTATTCAACCTAGCTTTCTTTTTGTCTTACAATCAGAGAAAAAAATGAATTTTAAATACAATATATGGGCCATTTAAAATGTCATTTGCAGAATTCTTTTGTGTCCAAACAAAAAATCATGTCAGAACTGACCTGTATAATTTAAATTTAATCTAGCCTCTTTCTGTCTTGTATTCAAGGGAGAATGTAAAATAATTTTAAATCAAATAAGCAGTTCATCAATGAAACAACTTCATCTTGAAATTCTTTCTATTACATAAATATGTGGCACCAATAAAAGCCGAGTAAACTAAATGAATGTTTTCTCTAACCACTGTAACCACAATGGTGAAGTTTTCATTTATTTACTAAAATTTTATTCATTTTATTTTTTAAAAATTACTGTTTCTCAAATACATTTGGAGACATAACTGAAGTACATAATTGTCAATAACTTTATTTTGTTTATTTGAAATGTTTGTTTAACCATTGACCTGTTGAAAGACATCTTGGTTGTTTCCAGTTTGGGGATAATTTGAGTAAAGCTGCTATGAACAACAGTGTGCAGTTTCTTGCATGACCATAAACCTTTATTTCTCTGGGATAAATACCCATGAATGCAACTACTGAATTGTATGATAGGTGCATGTTCAGTTTTAGAAGAAACTGCCATACTCTTTTCCAGAGAAGCTGTACCGTCTTACATTCCCACCAGCATTTGATGTTGTCACTAATTTTTGTTTTAGCCATTTAGCTATTTTTGTAGTTGCTCTAGGTGTTACTTATACACACACAACTTGCCACACCCTGCTTGTGGTGTCATTTTATGTGTCCCTGTGAAGTATGGAAACCTTGCATCCTTTTACCTTCCCCGTTTTATAATATAATTGTTGTAAATATTCCCTCTACATGTATTTAGAACCACATCAGATAAGGTTATAATTTTTGCATCAACTATCAAACATAACTTAGAAAACTTGAAGGAGAAGGAAAGTCTATTGTATTTACTCATATGATTACTGTGTTCTTTCTTCCTTCCTGATGTTCCAAGTTTCCTTATTTTATTGTTTTCTTTCAGCTCAGAGAACTTCCTATAGACATTCCCTTAGTTTTTCTTCATCTAAAAATATATTAATTTCTTCATGATTTCTGAAAGATATTTTTTTCTGGGTATAGGTTTCTGTGTTGAAAATTCTTTTATTCCAGCACTTGCAAAATGTGCCACTTTGTCCTGCCGTCCATGGTTTCTAATAAGAAATCTACAGTCATTCAAATTGTTTCCCTTCTATAAGTAAGGTGTAATTTTTCTCTAGCTGCTTTGAAGATTTTTCCTCCTCTTTAATTTCCAGAAGTTTAATTATGATTTATATTGGTGTGGTTTTCTTTCAGTTTATCCTGTTTTAGATTCACTCAGCTTTTGGAATCAGTAGGTCAATGTCTCTTGTCAAATTTGGAAACACTTTTTAGCCATTATTTCTTTGACCACTTTTTCAGCCCTGACCTATATTATCCTCTCCTTCTGGGTCTCCAAGGACATCAGTTTTAGGTGTTTTATTGCAGTCCCACATGTCTATGAGTCTCTGTTTATTATTTTTTTCAGTCTGTTTTCTCTCTGTTGTTCGGATTGCATAATTTATATTGTTCTATCTTCCAGTTCACTAATTTGTTTTCCTCTGTCCCCTCAATTCTGCTGTAAAGCCCATAACGTGAGCTTTGTATTTAAGTTATTGTATTTTCCAATTCTATAATTTCCATTTGATTCTTCTTAATTTCTTCTATTTCTGTTCTCAGACTTTTTTTCATTTGTTTCAAAAATGTTTGTAGTTATTTATTGAAGCATTTTTATCATTGCTGCTTTAAAATAATGTCAGATCATTGTAACTTCTCTCATCTCAGTGTTGGCATCTACTGATTGTCTTGTTTTCATTATATTTGAAAATTCCCTGGTTTTGATAAGACAAATGATTTTCTATTGAAACCTGGGCATTTTCCTATTATGTTACGAGACTCTGGATCTTATCTAAGCCTTCCTTCTTAGCCAGCTACTTCTGACACTGTGCCACCAGGAGAAGGGGGACACACTGCCTGATCACTTTCAGGTGGAGATAGACATCCAGGTTCTCCATTTGGGATCTGTTTATACTGGAGGCGGGGGGTCCTCATTACTGCTGGGTGGGCTGAAAGTTCTGGCTCCCCAGGTGGACTCCACTACACTGCAGGACAGGTGAGCGCGTTACCAATGGACAATGGTGGCAGTCCTGACTCTCCGCTAGGCCTCCTCTTTTATCCAGAAGAGGGAGGGCTGCCCCATTACTGCAGGTGGGGATGGAAGTCCAGGCTCCCTGTGTGGTCTCCATTTCCACCACAGTGGAAGGAGGAGGCTGTACCAGCTGGTGGAGATGAATGTCTGGCATCCTACTTGACCTTCTCTGCCAGCATCCCAAAGGGAAGGTTGGGACACTTTATTTCTGCCTATCTGGGGTGAAAATCTAGGCTCTCCACTCAGCCTTTGTTAGTGTAGGTGAGGCCACGTTCTTTCTGTGGTGTTTGGCTAGAATACAGTACTTAGTGTCTAAAAGTTGTCTTTATTGCTAAACCATCCCTTTTCTGGTTCTGATTAGAGAGAGCAGAGTTTGGTGGGCTTTCCTTTTGTCTACACTTGTTAGCATTTCCAGGTTGAGAAATTTCAGCTCCAATTCTGAGATATATGTGGCAAAATGAAAACCCAGGGAACTCAGCACTGTGTTGTCCCTGAGAGTCCTGAAGCCCCTAACAGCTCTGCCTTATTCTCTGCACCTTTCAGAATCTTCTTATGCTTGTTTCATAGGCAAAATATGTCTACTCCATCTTCCCAGAAGCAGAACCTGTTCCACATGACCTGTTTTTTGATGTCCATATTCTTTTTCTGTTTTCCTTTAATTCTTTAAAGCTCTTAAAGTCTTGTCAATAACAAAATAGATTATTGTAGAAAGAAAATAATTATGCTCTAACAGTGCTTCTCAAACTGGCCTGTGAATGCACTTTCTAAGAGCTGTGATTTCTATGAAAAATTTAAAAGCTTTTGTGATATCAGATTATAATCCTAAAAATATCTTTTACTAGTTAAAAAGACAAAAACACTTTTTTTTCCTATGAAAATTTTCACAGAATTAAGATTGTGGTCTAAAACTATCACCTCCCAAAGTGCATAGGTAATAATGCACCAAAAATTACTTTCCTTCTAAAAGAAGTTGAGACTCCAAAGTGTGGGAAATATTGCTCAGTAACTGAGGTGACCAGATGTCTCAGTTTGCCTGTGATAGTGTCAACATACAACATTTTTTCTGGCATAATTATTAGTAGATCCTTCTTTCATTCTCAGAAAGGTACCATTTTGTTTGGTAAGGTATATGCTCAAATTACCTGTGTCTATTATGAAAATAAAGAAATTAATAAAGGAGGGAAAAATCCATCCCTGTTATTCCATCTTCTCTCCAGTACACTATAGTGTACGTTTAGTATTTGTTAGTGGAGGCATTAAGTAACTTTTACTCATGGTTCATTTTTCTTTTCTTGGCAGCAATTTCTCATTACACATTTTGTGCTTATATTAAAAGGTATAGCAGCAGTAATGATAAAGGATAACTAAATAGTGACTAAATAGTTGTAAAACATATGTTCTAAGATCATGTAAGATTATCAAAGAATGAATACTAAAATTCTGCCAAATGCATACTTAAAAGGACAATATAAAAGACAGCGATCACACTTGCAATTTGTTGTGTAACTGCCTTGTCTTTACAATAAAATTCTTATGTGAAAACAATTTTTCAACTTCTGTACCCCTAAATCACTAAACTGTGATCTGACAAAGTCCTAGGAATATAAAACTTTGTTCTTTTGATGCTCTCAGGAATATATGAACTCTTAATTCTAGTAAAATAAAGACAATATGACAATAATAAAGGAAAACTTATAAAATTAAAAGATTATAAGTGATACCTAAAACCTCATAAAGAAAGTCATTGAACAGTTACAAATATATATATATTTAAGATCCTGCTGGCACATGTTTCCCTGTCATTTGAGTTTTTATAACTAGCATATGTTAAGTCTATAATCAGAAAAATATCACTTAACTATGTTAAAAATGAAATGATAATGCTGGAAAAAAACTATAAAGAATATTTTATAACTAGCATTTTATTCAGTCTCTAACCAGAAAAATATATAATAAGCATAGTATATTAAAAGTGAAATGATAACATTGGAAAAAAAAATCTGGACATTAAGAATACACCATCTTTTCAAAAATTTGGTTGAACAATATTTACTTATGTTAGAGGTGATTCAAGCAGTATACAAGGCATTTCTAACATCCTGGTACAGTTGTTAAGGTTCCAAATTTTAGCAGGTTAATCAGCAGACATATGATAAAAACCATCCATAAAGTTTCTGACAATAACAGGTACATTTTCTTACAGAATGCAGGAATTTAAATTCTTCTAGCTACTGAACATGATATATCTTACCAGAGAAAGCCATTTTTCACTAGCCACAGATTTTGAAATATTTATATGGGTACATCACTAAAAATATAGTCCCTCAAATAATTAGGCTTTTCAGAGTCATTTATTTTTCTCTAAAACTTACAACCTCTTCTATTAAAGTCTAGATGTCCTGGGTCTTCTAAAGTCAGAACTTGCCATATCATACACACAGCTTAGAAGAATGGGAGTACTAAAGTGATGTCCTTCAATTCTTACCGCAAGAACAACGTATTTTATGAAATAATGGTCTCCAGATATGTGCATATGTTTTAAACATCATAAAATCAAACATATATTTAAAGGAATTTCTGAATATCCTTGATAAACCCTTTTATAAATCCCAAAATTCCTATGTATATTAAGCAATCATATTTCATTTTCTATTTTGCAAGTCAAATTCATTATTACAAGGAAAATGCAAATAGAATAACTCCTCTATAACATTAGTTTAAATATGACTACTATGGCTAATAAACCTGTTCTGGTACTGAGAGTAACACAACTAATATGAATATAGTAAATCTGCTCATCAAAAGCTGACATAGATACTCAAGTTCTTGTCATTTTAACAATAAATCCATTAGCAAAGCTCCTCGGTTTTGGTATATACAACTATATTACAACTGCTATTTTCCTTCAATAATGCTGAATAATACATTTAAAATTATGTAGAGGAGATTTCAGAAATTTTGATACATAGTATGTTAGACTTGGGAGGTAGAGGAAGGAGTGACCCATTGTTGCAAGAGCAGACAAGAACACTTTATGAAAAGTATCAGTTTGTTGTGAATAATATGGCAAAGACTAATATTTCGTACTGCATTCTTCTTTTTCTATTCTTGTAGATATAAGAAAAAGAATAAAAACATGCACAGAAACATTGTTTATGAAGTAGAAAAAATTGTGTAACTCTTTGAATTTGCAAATAACAAATACAGTGTGTGGCAGACATCTGTCATATGAAAATGCATTGTAAAAACAATAATGCCAGGATGAATCTTTCCTGAATACTACAGCTATAGGTTTCTATTTTTAATAAATTTGTTTTGGGGAACTGTAAAGTCTTTTAAAGCATGTTAAGATAACTTCTTAAAACCTGCTAAAGTTAAAAAATTTATTTATAAACTCCAGAGTTCTTTCAGTTAAAATGTATAAATATTCTACATATTCTAGTATATATAATATACATGTAATATAATGATATATTATGTTATTTTATATATATATATAGCTCTTGTGATTCCAGTAAAATACTTATTTCATTATCATTACCTTAACTCTTTAATTTATGACAGATAGACTTGTCATAACTTATGATAGAAGGAAGTCTTGCATTATTTAAGGTGATCTCTCACACTCTGAAGTAGTTGCCTAATATGATGATGGAAATCATGATGATGATGATGATGACAATTGCTAACATTTATATAGTGCTTACTATCTATGTCATACGCCGTTCAAAGGCCTTTACATAAATTAACTTATTCCTCACAAAATTCCAATGAGATAGGTACTATTAGTATTCCCGATTTACAAAACAAGTAATCTGAGGTACAGATTTGAGGCCAAAGCTCTAAGTACGGAACTTATATATTTTTTAAGAAATAGTTTAGCCCTAATTTATAATATGAAAACTAGATACAACCAAAATACTTGAAAGCAAAATGATGATATAATCATTCTATAGCGTATCATTCATACACTTAGAAGTGAAGAATATATAGCAACATGAAAAACGCTTATGATATAGTAAGTGGAAATATCAGAACACAAAATGATATTTTCACTCTGATTACAACTTTATAAAAGTCAGCTATGTAAAAGCCAAGGACTAGAAGAGGCAGTACAATATTGTAAAAAGAAATAAAACAAAATAGAGTTTCTATGGCTAAGAGATTTTAAATGGAGTCAGGAAGTCATTCTGGAAGCTACTTTTAAGCAAATTTCTCATCCAGAGATCACAAACTGGCAAAGAATACAGAGCCTCAAGCAACAATGTTCCTCAAAACCCTAAGAAATCTAGATGCCATAAACCACAAAATAACTCAGTAAACACTAACCTGAAGGACAACTGGAATATCCCAAATATCCACCAACTACAAACAACTTAGCTAATCTTCTTTTTCTTTAAAAATCCTCACCTAGAAATGCCAAGATGGGACAGGATTTGGGTGGCCTGAACCTGTGCTCCTGAACTACATTTCTAAGACCCCAAATAAATGTCTTTGTTATCCAGCAGCTTAGACTGTTATTTCTCAGTTGACAATATATTGTAGAATGTTGCTCTTTCAAATAACTCCCCTTTTGCCTGTCCCTCACTTCACTAACTAGCTTCTCCAGACATCCCTTGACTCACGCCACCTTATTCGCAGCAGAACATTCACCAACCGCTGTCCTGGGCTTAGCCTCAAAGGCGTCTGAAGTCACCGCGGCCACCAGCTCCTTGGCCTCTCTCTTCCTCGGCCTCCTCCGTCCTTTCACAGCACATGAGCTTCTTCACCAGGACATTCTTCATTGAGCCTTGTCACTTTTATCCAAAACACTGTGGTCTACAGCTTCTTTCCTCCTTTGCCAACTCCTCCATTGCTTGTAAGGACACAGAATTTTCTTATTCACCTTTTATCCTCAAAATTTAGAGGGTCTTAACTATCTTCAAAAGTGTCATTGAATAGATGTTGTCTCCTTTACTTACTCACCACTTTCTACCTAAATAGAGGAATCGGTCATGCCTCTACCTGCAGCTCTCTTCACCCTCTGTCCCTTGGCAGTTGCATCTATTCCAATTGACCATCTTTAAATATAAAGTAACACCCTAAGCCCCAGACCTAAATCCCTAGTCGTCTGCTAGACATCTCCATACACACATCCTGCTGGTATGAACTCTCATCACATATGAAAAGACGTCAGCCTTCCCACAATCAAACTGGTTCTTCATACCTTCCTGGTTCTCCCTAAGGTATCCTATTTTCTCTAATTTTCCGGGCATGACCTCAATGCCAAATCAGTCAAGATTCGGTGAAACACAGCTCCTAACTCCCTTTGTTGCTCAATCTTCAACTTCTCCTCAAGGTTACAGAAGAACAGGAACCCATGCCTTTTCCCAAGCATTTTCCATTCCTCCATCTATGGAATCCCACCTGGATTTCAAGTCATCCACAAACTCTTTCCTGGTGACTTCTAATCAGATGTGATTTCTCTACCTTTAAAACCTCATAATAATATTTTACATATCCCCTTCCCCCCCGTACAGCTCCTGGGCCTGATATCTGTGGCGAGTCATGGATGCTGGTTCCTGTCCCACAAGATGGGGTTTGCTAAAGTTGTCAAGAATAAGGCCTATTTCAAGAGATACCAAATGAAATTTAGAAGAAAATGAGAGGGTAAAACTGTTTACTATGCTCAGAAACACCTGGTAATCCAGGATAAAAATAAGTACAACACACCCAAATATAGTTTGTATAAGTAACAGGGATATCATTTGTCAGATTGCTTATGCCCATTTAGATACGGATATGATAGTCTGTGCAGCTCATGCTCATGAACTCCCAAAGTATGGCATGAGGGACGGCCTGACACACCACGCTGCACGTATAGTACCGGCCTGCTACTAGCCCGCAGGCTGCTCAGCAGGCTTGGCACGGACAAGATCTAGGAAGGCCAAACATGGAGGCAGGAGATGAATCCAGTGTGGGAAGTACTGATGGCCAACCTGGTGCCGTCACCTGCTGTTTGCTTGCAGGGCTTGCCGGAGCTACCCCTGGAAAAGAAGTTTGGGGGCTCTGAAGGGAGCTGTGGATGGAGGCTTGTCTAGTCCTCATAGTACCAAACGGTTTCCTGGTGATGATTCAGAAAGCAAGGAATTCAATGCAGAAGTACATCGGAAGCACATCATGGGTCAGAATGTGGTGGATTATATATGTGACCTAACAGAGGAAGATAAGAGGCTTACATGAAACAACTGTCTCGATACATAAAGAACCACATAAATCCAGACATGATAGAGGAGATGTACAAGAAAGACCACACTGCTATACAAGAGAATCCAGTCTATGAGAAAAAGCCTAAGAAAGATGTTAAAAAGAAGAGGTGGAACCATCCCAAAATGTCTCTTGCCCAAAAGATACATTGAGTAGCTCAGAAGAAGGCACATTTCCTTAGAGCCCAGGAGCAGACTACTGAGAGCTAAGCCAAACTGCAATTTTCTATGAAGATTTTTCAGATAAAGACAATAAATTTACCAACCTGCTTAAAAAAGAAAAAAAAAAACAACCTCATAATACTTATTTTGTAGTTGTCTTAAGACAGGTATCAGGTTTGATATCCTAATGACTATGAGGTTGAACCACATGAAATTCTGCTAGTTTTAACGTAAAAAAAAATGCCATATATAATTTGATCTAATATTTCTCTGGGTTTTAGAGTTCCTTATTAAACAACAGTCTTCATGAAGGCAGGGACCGAGGTTTTCTTATCTTTTGGATCCCTGAGAAGCCCAGAAATATGAGAAGTGTTTAAGAAAGGTTTGTCAAAATAGTGACTTTGAATCAATAAATATTTTAAATATATGTTCATAAAATCAATCATCCATAACAATTAGTCTAACTGAATATCAAATAACTGCTAATTGCTCTACAGATCAGCCAAAATGGTAGAGGTGAACCTGAAAGTTTTGTAATGCAAAATATTTTGGTTCAGGGAATGGCTTTAAGATCATTTATTTTTGAAAGAAACGTACTTGGATTCGAGATTGGTAGGTATAGCAAAAAAGCTTTTTAGTTGAGTGAAATAAAAATAAAAATAAAAACGCTTTTTAGCACATGCACTTCCTTTATAAAAACAAATTGCCTAAGAGCCCAGCACAGCAGTTTGTGCACAATGACTATCTGCATCCCCACCATCAGCAGGAGACGCACTGGAGAATGCTGGAGTGATTTGCATCTACAGCTTCTTGTGGGTACCCAAATTCTGAATGCCTTTCACAAAGCAATAAACACCATAATGGAGAAGGGACAATGACAGGATGTCAATACAAGGACCCACCCGGTGTAGCAGAAACAGCCCTCCAGAGCTCTGCAGAGGTCCACACAGCTGCACACACGTGTGCCAATAAATCTGTGCCGGTTAAGAAAGGGGGAAGTTCTCCCTTATTCCTGCAGAAGTCACTTTTCCAAAGGGTTGGATGGAAAAGGTTATGGGATTAGGAGCAGTTGTGGTGCTCCTAGCGGAGTTAAGGCCTGGCGAGCAGCACACGCTGCTCACTCTAGAATGAATCAGTGGCCTCTGCCAGGGAAACTTCCACTGAACCCTGAAGAAATTAAACACAAAGATGCGTTTTTGGCTTTCTTCCACTATATATCTAACCAGCTCTGAAGTCATAAATGTGCGATTCTGATCCTGGGCAGGACATTCCCAAGCTTGCTGGGAGTAAACGCCACCCTGTCCCTGCACCTCCGGCTCCTTCACAGAAAACCGCAGCAGCTTTAGCACCGTCCTCCAGGGGTCACAATTGGGTTACAAATTCCTCACCGCGCAGTGACTGAGCAGCCTGATTTGCAACAATTTATTCGAATCCTCCTTCATTAAGATTCAAATAGAATAAGTAAGGTAGAAATTAAACAGACACAGAAATTGTGCATTGCTGCACCTGTAGTCAGTAAACATTTATTCACTAAGCCCAGCTCCGGTGTTTCTCTCTCTCTCTCTCTTTCACTCACTCACAGTTGTTCTTCTAACCCTTCCTGTTCGCTGTTTTAATGCATAATTAAGAAGGTCAGAATCAATGAAGTGGTGTGGAGTAAAGTTCAAGGAATCCCCAGGCGCTATTTATTCTGTTAGATCTCAGGCATGAATGTCAGATCGGCAGCGGAAGCGGCATAAGCAACGGGGCTGGCTGCAGCCCAGACTCAATCCACCAAGGAGACTCACCTGCAGCGTCGAGTCATCCCGGAGCTCCTTCCCCGCGAAAATCACACGCAACTGGTCAGTCGGAACCCCCTGTCGCTTAGCAACCACCTCCTTGAGCTGGAGGATGCTGGTGTCAGAATCCACCTCCACTGGGAAACCATGGCTGGAGTTGAACCTGACAAACACTGACCAAGAAAATTGAAAGGGAGGGAAAAAAAAAAGTGAGCGTTCTTCAAAGCCGTTGTATGGTATTAGCAAAATTCTTGAACTCACTTGCCTCTCACCCACTCTTCAATGAACTCTGTGAATTTTCTTTCACTTATAACCTAAAACTAGATGCTATAAACACTTTTTTTTTTTTACATAGGAATTTCTCCATAGGATTTTCCTTTCATATAATGGTCAGTGTCCCACAAACCAAAATAGCACACTCCCTTTGACATCCATCCTGGGAAATAGAGAGGCTCCAGCAGAACCCTTGCTTGATTGGAATTGTAAGAGTCCCAGGAGTTTATTTAAGAGAATCAGGTCTGATAGATCACACAAACTCACATTCCCTCCACGGTATCCCCTTAATACAAATAAAAGGCACAGTGTTAGCAGTCGTGGTTTATAGCAATGGGAAGATTCAAGCCCCCTTATAGGCTGGAGTGAAGACCCACCCAGGGCTGTGTCTGTGAGACCCAGGCATTGGTGGTCCCATTGGGATCTCTGGAAACGTGCTTTTCTCTTCTTTTGCAACTAGTGACACCATTTTTCCTATTGGAACCTCTCTTCCCCTTGAGGACATGGGCTGAAAACCTTACAGTCTTTTGGCACTTTGCCTTCTCACTTCCCATTGCCATTTCCACCTCTTCATTGTCTCTCACTTTGGTCCTTCTGTTTCCATTCCTCTGTCATTACTCTAAGTTAGGCTCTCAGGAAACCTCTTCTAGACTCTTGCAATAGCATCCCCACTGTACTCTTTTTACTTCCAAAATGCTGTACACACTTCTGCAGCAAAAGCATCATTGAAACAGAGCTCTGACCATGTCAGACCAACTCAACTCTTTCCAGGTGTGACACTGTCCAACTGGGAGGGAAATCCAAGTTCTCCCATCCCCACACATGGCACAAATTTATTTTCCATCATTTTCTCCAACAGTCCTCATCTGTACTCTGCTAAACTAAATGCTCCCAGAAAACACATCACAGAAAATGACTGCACCTGTCTCTTGCCTCTATGCCTGCCACCACTTCCTTCATCTTTGCCTGCTGAAGTTCTGTCCCCCTCCATGGCCCATCTCAAATCTGACCTCCTCCAAGAAGCCTCTTGCTATCAGCCCAGTCAAGACTGATCTTGGCCTCTTCAAAATGCAGTGGCATTTACTATGCAGGACCTATACTACGTATCCCATTTGTTTCTTGGAAGTATTAGGTGCAGAAGTTAAAGCACTCTTCGCAGAGACCCATGCACCAACCCCTGTGTGGTCCTTTATTGGCTTAATAGTCTGGGTAAATACTGAATGTTGCTCTTTAAGTCTTAGTCCCTAATCTTTCAAACCATGGAGGGTGATATGTAAGTTAAACACTATAAATACTACAATAATACTATAGTAATAAATATAATAATATAGTAATAATAGTATAATAATATAAACTTTATGAATATTATAAATATAAGTGTTTTTAACTGTCACATAGTAAGCTTCAAAAACAATGGATATTTGCCCATGTCTTAGCATTTTAAACTTTTTGTATATATTTTACCTTCTTTAAAAGATTATAAACTCCTCAAGGGCAGGTACTGGAGTTTATGTACTGCTGTATCTTTAAATGTAGCACTACATCTTACCAGTTCTCAATTCAAATGTGAGATGGTCCACTCAATAATTATAATAACAATGCCAAATATAATTGAATGCTTACTATTTGTCAGATGCTGTCCCTTACATCTGCTATTTCCAAGCCACCCTATGAGCCTGACATGGTACATGTTATTATCCTTATTTAAAGAATAGTGAATGAAGGCCTAGAGAATTCTAATAACTTTCCAAAGGACATCAGCTACTTTGGAATGGAATGAGAATTCAAATTCAGTTCAGTTTAACTCCAAAACTCATTTTATTTATATATAATAATTGCCTAAATTTTTCTCAGAAGAAGAGGCCACATTCCCCTTCTATATGGTAAAAAAGACAAACAACAAATATGTTTTATAACATTATTGGAATATTCCTCTTACAGGTGAGCAGCAGAAAATGGGATTAAAGAAATTAAAACTTCACTGAAGAGCTAAGAACGAAGAACCATGAACAATGGTTCTAAGACACAGTAAGATAAAAATGACATCAGAATGAGAGCAGGTGGCATAACACCACCACAACAAGCAAAAACCTGGCATATTTTACCTGCATGGAAAACATTTAGATACAGCACAGATTAGCAGTGACAAAGTCATCAAATTCATGAAAAAATACCAATTACAGAGGAAAAGAATGCTTCTGATAAACTTTCAAGTAGATGTAGTGTGGCACCTTTGAAAAGTAGAGGGGGAGAATTAACAATGTATTGAGAAGCCCTTGAGGTAAATTCACAGCCTCACCGAATCGGAGACCATGAGACAGCCAATTCATCAGATGAGCCAACAGAACAAGTTAGAGACTATGAGGGGAAAAAAGATATGGGTCCCTGTTCTAAAATTTGATTTTCCACTAGTGTAAAAAAGATTTGTAAAAACAAACAAAACCCATAGTGGGGCATATGGGAAGAAGCAGCTGGGACTAAGCCATAGCTACTAAAAAGGGGGTAAAAAATCTCCAGGAGATATGTTGATTTTTCTCCCAGGGGTCAAATCATGGGAATTCTACCATCAGGTTAAGAATTTAAAAAAAATAATAATTATAATAATAATCAAGGGAAAAACTGCAAAAATCATACTCTGTATAATTAGTCAAATCATTAGTATGTAAAAGCTTTTTTTCTATAAAGAGAAATATTAATGTTTTCAAGATAAGTTTGAATTTGGATAAATCATGGAAATACTTTAGAATTGATTATTTTTTCAACATTAGGTCATATATACAAAATAATATGAATTTAAAATGGAAAGACTGATCAAATACATGGCAGGTATTTGGACAACTAAAATATTTGCATGGATAAGAACAAACATCTTAAGAAAGTGACCTGGACAGCAGGCAAATGTTGTTATGGGGATGTGGCTAGTGCTTCCTGGCAGTGGCATAGTTTTCTGTGGATCTCAACCTTTTTCTGACATATGTGAGAGATGTGTCAGGTCAAAACAGTGCTAGTCCCTTACTCAGCCATGATTCCCAAAAGCAAGGAGAAGAAGGAAACATCCAAACCTTTCCCTCTACTACCTCTTTAAAAACCGTGGAAAGTAGAATGTCTTTGGAGGCAGGAAAAGAGAAATTTGAATCCTGGTTGTGCCACTTGCTAATTTTATGATTTAGGGCAAGTCACCTTGACTTCAGCTTGTTTATCTGTTAAATGAGGATAATTTATGTGACCTCAAGTGCCTGTTACAGAAGATTTATTGAGATTATGGATGTATTTGAAAATTTTAGAAAGAGTCCTTGGGACAGGACCTGGCACAAAGTACATGCTCCAAAAAAATAGTTCCCTAATTTTAGTCACCTAAGAGGTTAGGTGGAGAGCTAATTAAGGCAGCATCCACTGTTTGTATTTGTGGCTAAGGCAGATTAGATGGGATGTGTAGTGGTTGGGATGGTAAATACCAAATAAAATAGCCTATTTTTTCTGGTTCTTCCACCTCTTCATGGTAAACAGAAAAACTTCCATGGGAGAAGGGGATATAACAGAGAATTTAGCTTGTCTGCATTTTCTGAGATTTAATGATATTGAAAGTTTAGGAAAGCATTGTTTTAGTGACACCTGTTACAGCATCAGAAACAGACACCATATGTTATCAATGATGTGTATTATCAATAAACACCACAATGCATCAATAAGAAAAAGATAAGAAGCATACATGCTCACTTTAAAAAAAAATCATATTCATATGTGTATCTCAGTGTAGTAAATTACGTTTACAATTACGTTATTCCTAAGCAGAGTTCTGAAGATCCAGAAGATAATGAGGTAACTGGGAAGAAAGAGGGGAAGGAATCATTGGCTCAAAGCTCCTTATGTTTCCTTCAAGCCTATTTTATTTGCCCAGTCTGACTGTGGTATAAATTTTGGAATTATAACTGTATTAATCTAGTATCATTCATTGATAAGTAAAATCCTTACATGATTCTGGCTGCCTCCCAAACATCTCCTTTACTCCCTCTGCATGAGAACGGTGGTGATTTAGACGGTGCTGACTCATCCTTGACCCCAACCCCAGGAGGGGACTCTGATGAGTCAGCGTTATCCTGCCCTCCCGGTCATAGCGATTGGCTCAGGGATGGGCGTCAGGCAGTCAGCTCCTGGCTCACCCCTGGTCCCAGTGACTGACTCAGTGAAATGCAGATGAGCTAAATCAGACCGATCAGGGTGACATCCAGGACTTGTCAAAGGTTTGGTTACATAGAGGGTCATCTAAGGCTTAGAAATGCTCCCGCCATTTTGCTATTGGGAAGGAAGCCAACTAAGAACAAAGGCAGTCAATGGAGAATGGGATTGCTGGGAGAAGCAAAGGAAAACAGTGATTATTTGCTGAGTCTCCATACAGAATCTTCTTTTGTTTGCTTCTTTATTCTTACTTGCAAAGGATTTCTATCTGGGATTGTAATAACTAAACACCCCGCATTATAATTCCAGTGCAATTTAACATATTTTCACAGAAAACTAATTTAACATGGTTTTTACTTTATATTCTTATTTTAAAATCCAACTCTCCTACAATTTTCCACATCATCCCATCTCTAGGGCCATGTGGCTCCACTGGGTTTATTCTAAACTCCTGTGAAAAGCTGTAAGGACACGCTCTATTCAGACAAAGTTAATACCTATAGAAATAGTAACTACAATGCAATTACCTTATAAGACAACAAACAAACAAAACAGTCACTATCGTTAGATATTTCTGACATTATAGCTTATGATCAACTACCAGATAGGACAAGTTCTGATGATCTGGTTGTTATATCATAGCTGTGTATAAAATGGATCTTGTCTGAAAACAATTCTAGAGTAAATTTGATACAATATAAATAAAGGTGAACAAAAGCAAAATCAGGGCCAGGAGGAATATTCAAAAATAGCACAGACCCAGCTCTCTAAAGTCTTCAGAGGGCAAAAATATTCCTCATTCATTAAGTGTTATTAATTACATTCAATAAAATTTCTTCTAAAGTTCTATTTAGAGAAGATGCCAGCAGTGCACAGAGGACCTCGTGCTCTTTAAAGCACACGTGTCGTGTGTCCCCACTAGGCTACATCCTTTCCCCCTCGTGCTTATAGTGACCAAAAAAGATTAACAAATATAGGATATCTACTTACTATGTTTATCTACTTGCTGTTAATCATTTAGCATATTTAGTATTCAGGAAGTAAAATCTGCTTTAATCTTAATTCTTTGCATTCATGATTTAGACCAGTTGTTAAAGGACTGCAAAAGATTAGGCATTTATCATGTGATTCCACTGGTGAATATTTTTAATATACTTCAAGGCATTAAAATTAATTATAACACTATACACACACACATATTATATACACTACACACATACACACACCTTTTGTAATTATCTCTTAGACTTTAGTGTGTACATATGCAGTATATGTATATATATGTATGTCTATAAAATATTAATAATACTCTAAGAAAATTAGTCTAAGAAATAATTACACAGGAATGATGCATATATGCATGATAAATGCCTAATATGTTTCATATGTCTATATGTGTATCTTTCCCATGTAATTATTTCTTAGACAAAATTTCTTAGATGAAAATTAATTTCATAGACTAATTTATATATACATATATTTCACACATTCATACATATATATGTGTGTGTGTGTGTATATATATATTATATTATATACACACATACACATACTTTTTGTGAAGGTAGGTAAATGAATCGCCAAACTGGGTGCGTGCTGTTGCACACTGTAAACTAGAACTTTAATGACTTGTCTCCTAAACTGAGAAAAATAGAAAGGATGATGCCCAGAGAATAACAATTTAGGACTAAAGTTAGGAAGAAGTTATAGTGTGACCAACACTTTAAAAATATATAGACACCTGCTATCTGCTCATACAGGTCAATTCTACTTCAAAATGAAAAACTAAGAAGAAAGCTAACCACATACAATATCTTGTGAAACAACCCTGGACATACATCAGATAAAAACAACAACAAAAATATGTCAAGAAAAGGTTTGTGCTTAGATGATTCAAATTCCCTTAAAAGGAAAACAACCTTCCTATGAAAATAGTCTCTTTCTAGCTCATACAGACCTACCTTCAGTGACTATATAGATTACAGACCCCTGCTTGAGAAGGCAACCTCAGACTCGGTGATGTTGAACTCCTGTCTAAACATAGTTGAGACTGTGGTAACAATGGGGCCCATCTAGATTTGAATTCATGCATCAGGCTTAGTTGGCAGAAATTTGCATATTGGACCTTGTTAACCAACCCTTCCTCCTTGGTTTGTACTCCAGCTTTCAAGGTTTCACACATTAGGGTAATGAACATGACTTTCCTCGAGTGACACCCTAAGAAACGGCATCATGAAAATAGCTGTTGGACTAACCATCAGAACACTGCAAAAATATCCCCCTTTCGACAGAGAAAAGAAAGATTTTAACTTCCACAGTCTTTTCAGAACAAACTCAGAAGATGCACCGTTGGTTCAAGTCCTGCTTCATTTTGAAACTAATCTAGTCTATAGCAATTTATCCGCCACCACCATGAAAAGTGCTTAAAACACAAGCTCTAGAATTGGACTGCAGTTTTGGAATCACAGCTTCACTTTAAGCAACCCTATGTAAGCAATTCAGCCTTTACTGGGTTGCTGTAAGGATCCAAGTTATAGTTAGCTACTGCTGTTTTTTCAACTATCTCCTGTATCACATAACTAAGCTCTTGATTACAGGCTGTCTGATATCACCCTTTAATAGCTTCTTATGTAACCCTTGATTCCTAACAATTCTTTGAGTTCTTTCTGTTTAGAAGATTCATGTAGTGTCCCCAAACTCACTCCCACAGTAGAAAACAGACACAGCCCAGGATTTTTGCTTTTGGTAATGACTAACCTGCTACCAGACCAACTTCCCTGCAGAAAACAACTATAAAATCTGGACTTTGTTTTAAAAAAAAGAAGGCAGATACTTGAAGGCACAGAAGAGTGAATAAAAGAAGTAATATTCTGGTAGGAAGTACCTGCCAGGAGGAGGGAGGCTATATGAAGTGAGAAGTGAGTGCTCATTTTCACAGCTTTTAGCCTGAAGCCAGACGCGGCTGCTGTGGCACGTGAGAGAGCAGACACACGGGAGGCGCAAACATCTGAATCCGGGGAAATCATTGCCTCTGGGGAGAGTGGAGGAAGTCCAAGAAGGAAAGGAGTCAGAGAGGGATCCCCAAATTCCACATACCTACCTCTCTGCTGACCACTGAACAATGACAGTAGATGACAGACCCAAAGCAGCTCGGCTGAAGAATGATCTGAGCAAGGAGGTGGAGAACAAACACCACACCGCAGTGTGGTCTGTGCATAGGGACTTGCTGAAAGGGCACAGTGTGGAAAGGTGGAAAAGAGGAACCTCACAGTGGAGAAACCTGACAGTCACCACCTCAGCACACCAAGGTCAATATTAAACGGTCAGGGTCAACTGTGCTAAGTCATGCTGACGCCGTGCGTCCCTGACGTGATGCAGTGAAAATGCACTTTACCTCTGGGGTCCTTCTCCCAGGCAGCCCTGCCCTATGAGAAATGACAATGGGAATTCTTCAGACTGAAGGGAATTGATAGAAGATGGAAATTCAGATTCTCAGAAAGGACTAAGAGCATCACAAATGCTAAGCATCTGAGTAAATACAAAAGACAATTGCATGGGTCTTCATTTGTCCTTTATTCATCTTAATTTCTTCATAATACATATGATTGCTTAAAGCAGAAAATAATATTTTCAGTTTATTATGTATATACATAGAACACATATAGCAACTGTAGCATGAAGGATGTGGGCAATGGATACGGATCTATATGGTTGCAAGCCTACATTTTATGTGAAGTGGTAAAATATTAACAGTAAGAAGACTGAAAATAGATAAAGTTCATATATTATAATTCTTAGGTCAAAGAGTCAAAACAAAACTGAATCAAAATATAGAGCTAAAGAACAAATAATAATTGCAATAGAATTCTAAAAAAAATATTCCCCCAAAGCAGGAAATGAGGAACAGAGAAATAAAAACATATGGGTAAATAGAAAAAAATAAAAATAAAAACAAAATGGTAGGCCCAAACTCAACCATATCAATAATTACAATACATTTTAATGTGATGAACACTCTAATTAAAAGGCAGAGATTGCTAGAATGGATAAAAGGAAGTAGATTCAACTACATACTGTTTACCAGATCTGCATTTTAGATATAAAGACATAGTTTGAAAGTAAGTGGATTAAAAAAGATATAGCAAGGAAAAAACGTAAGAAGGAAAGAGTTGCAATATGAATGTCAGGTAAAACAGATTCAAGGACAATATATATTACAAAAAATAGAGACATTTCAAACTGTGTTATCACCATATGGGAAGGTGGGAAGGAACTTTCAAGAATCACAGTTCAGCCCTTCCACGTTCTGCTCTCTTTGATTTGGGGGAGATGGTTTGTACCTCATTTGGCCAACAGAGTGAGCCTTTCCTACCCTTCCTTGAGGGCAGGAGATCCGGAGACTTAGGCAATAGCAACTGCTAAAGACATCACCCATGGCTTTAAGGTAATTGCTTTTGATTCTTTGACAAGTGTGTAACATTTAGTAGGAACTCCCACTGGGCTTTGCATCGAATCCTTTTCTTTCTCTCTCTCTTTTTTTGTTTTCTTTCAGTAATTCTTCCATTTTCTTCCTTAATTATTTAGTTGGAGTCACGTTATGGGAGGTTAGGAAAAGCAATTAAGAATCTGTATACCAAGAGGTGTTTATTAAGATCATGGATTCTGGAGCCACGTTACCTGGGTTCAAAGACTAACTCTGCCCCTTTCCAAATGTGGAAACATGGAACACAGTTTCTGTCCCTCAGTTTATCCTCTATAAAATGGGGGATAATAATAATATCTACCTCATAAGGTTGAGGTAAAAAGTAAATGTATTAATATATGGCAAATGCTTAGAAGTGTGACTAATACATTGTAAGTTTAAACAGTTATTTTTAAAGCCCAATACATAGCTTAAAAAGTTATTATGATTGCTATGTCAATTGCACAATATTAATGTTTGGGTAACTAAAAAATGTATCTTTTATTTTCTTTCAATAAGAAAGCTTTTCCAAATGGAGTTCTCCTCCACTGTGCTTTATACAACAGTGTAATTGATAAGGTGAATTTCGTGTGCTCATAGTGATGCCTTCTGTCTGGATAGAGCTCTCAGTTTTCAAAGGGCTTTCACAGACATCTCAGTTAATCTTCACACCAGCTCTGAAAGGTCATTGGGGCAGCACCTATTCTTCCAACTTTTAAAATGAAGAAACTGATGTACAAAGAGGAAAAGTAGTTTATCCAAGACTTAAAAGAAAAGGAGCGGGAATGAGAACCTCAGTGTCCCAAACCCCCTCCTTTATGTAGCTGACGTTCACACACTGGACTCTGTGTTCCTCTGGGGGTCTGGAAAGATGTGTCAAGGGAAGGTAATATTCCCCCTCCCGTTCCTCCGGTACACTTCCTTCAAATTGATATGCCTGAAAATACATTTACGGCCACGGTATCATGATAGATATTTTGTCCTAACTTCCCTTCATGCTTCCATGCTTCCTCTTTACAAAAGACAGGCATATATTCGCCAATCCTCAGTGTCACTCTGATGTGTCACCACAGGGTATCAAAAAAGGACAATTTAAATTACTGATGACTGCAAAGCCTCTTCTGCCAAGGCCCCATTAAACCCACAGGAAGGCTTCATTTCTTTCACAGTAGCATGAAGGGTGGCATTAGGAACATCGTATTCTCAGCCCTGCTGGGTTGTTATGAATTCACATGTACAGTCAAGAGGTACAAAAGGGATGACAATCGTCATTTACCAATCCCAACTCTAACATTCCTCAGTATTGTTAAAAAATAATTTTTCCTCAAGAAAATCACAGGGAAGCAAAGCTAAGAAGGCTGTAACACTGAAGGTGGCAGTGCCTTATCTCATGCAGCCAACTATCTCCTGGAAAGTTTCCATTCCTTACCCAATCATCCATCCACCCATCCATCCATCCATCCACCCATCCACCCATCCACTCATCCATCCATCCATCCACTCATCCCTCCACCCATCCATCCCTCCATCCATCCATCCATACACCCATCCATCCACCCATCCACCCATCCACTCATCCATCCATCCATCGACTCATCCCTCCACCCATCCATCCCTCCACCCATCCACCCATCTATCCATCCACCCATCCATCCACCCATCTACCCATCCATCCACCCATCCACCCATCTACCCATCCATCCACCCATCCATCCACCCATCTACCCATCCATCCACCCATCCACCCATCTACCCATCCATCCACCCATCCACCCATCCGTCCGTCCACTCATCCATCCACCCATCCATCCATCCACCCATCCATCCATCCATCCACTCACCCACTGTAGTATAAAATTTCAAATTTAACTTTTTTTTTTTTTTTCTGATAAAGCAAGTCTTATTTGGTTGACTGATTTGACAAGGATTAGTTTGGCCAGTCAAGTCCCCTGACAGACATTTTCCATAATTTCAGTAAGTTATATTTACAACTTCAAGGTTTTGATAAAATGTATTAAAAGTAAGATAAAAATAGTTAATCATAAATATTGCATTGGAAAAGGTGTATTGAAATCAACAATATTTCAATTTTCCCAACATTTCCTAAATTTATCAGATTGAACAAAATGCCCCTAAATTAAAGAATAGCAGACATAATTAATTGTGAGTTAAAAAAAAAATCTTGGTAAAGCCTTTTTGTTGTTGTTGTTGTTGTTGAATTGATCTTCTTTGTGCCTTGTAATGTTGTTTTTTTTTTACATTTTATTTTGAAATAAATTCAAAATTATAGAACAGTTGCAAAAACAATACAAACCCCACACACAGAACTCCAGCATTCCCCGACCCCCCTGATACCCCGATCCACTAACTTTAATATGTTGTCAGACCCCTATTTCTTTCCTTCCCTCCCTCCCTCTCTCCCTATCTATCATCCATCAACTATTGCTCTGTCTTCTGAACATATGTGAGCTAGCTGCACACATCCTTGAACAAACACTATAATTCACATATACAAGTCCCATGAACAAGAACATTCTTTTATGCAATCCCATTAAGCACAACAAAGAAGTACAAGACATTCAACAATGATACAAAGCTTACATTCTATATTTCCTTTTCCTTACGTTTCAACTGTGTCCCTTTGAGCCTCCTGTCCTCCATCCTCAGATCCCATCCAGGGTCATCCTTGGCATTCAATTGTCATCTATTTAGGCTGTTTTTTTTTTTTTTTTTCTCATTTGTGGAAACATATATACAGCCTAAATCTTCCCATTCCACCCCTCCCTAGCATTCCATTAGTGGGATTAATCACATTTAGAATGTTGTAATGCTATCGTCTTTCCACCATCCATTACTAGAAATTTCCCTTCACCTCAAACAGCAACCCTACACTCATTTCTTAACTCCCCATTGCCCCTTCCCCCATTTCTCTTAACCCATACTCTACTTTTCATCTCTGTGGTCATATTCTCTGATAATTTCTTTGTGCTTACTGTGGGGCTTAAAATTAAACTCTTAAATCCATAACAATCTTGTTTTTCTTTGATATCAACTTAATTTCAATAGGACACATAAACTGTGTACCTATACTCCTCCATTCCCCCACCTTTATATACTTCTTGTCAAAAATTACATATTTTACATTGAGTTCAAAACCACTGATTTGTCATTAGAGTCTGTGCATTTTTTATCATATATGAAGTAAATAGTGGAGTTACAATTCAAAAATTGTTGACTTCTATCTGTATTCCATTGTGGTCAGAGATTGTGCTTTGAATATGTTCAATTGTTTTTTTGTTGTTGTTGTTTTTTTTGTTTTTTAATTTATTGAGGCTTGTTTTATGTCCCAGCATATGGCCCATTCTGGAGAAAGATCCGTGATCACTAGAGAAAAATGAACATCCTGGGGATTTGGGATGTAAGGTTCTATATATGTCTGTTAAAATACTCTATATCTCTTTCTCCTTTCTTTGTTTCTCTGTCAGTAGGGCTCCCTTTAGTATCTGAAGTAGGGCAGATCTTTTATTGGCAAACTCTCTCAGCATTTGTTTTTCTGTGAGAAATTTAAGCTCTCCCTCAAATTTGAAGGAGAGTTTTGCTGGATAAAGTACTCTTGGTTGGAAATTTTTCTCTCTCAGAATTTTAAATATGTCATCTCACTGGCTTCTCGCCTCCATGGTGGCCGCTGAGTAGTCACAACTTAGTCTTATGTTGTTTCCTTTGTATGTGGTGAATTGCTTTTCTCTTGCTGCTTTCAGAACTTGTTCCTTCTCTTCAGTATTTGACAGTCTGATCAGAATATGTCTTGGAGTGGGTTTATTTGGATTTATTATACTTGGAGTTCACTGGGCTTTTATGCGTTGTGTATTTATATTGTGTAGAAGGTTTGGGAAGTTTTCCCCAACAATTTCTTTGAATACTCTTTCTAGACCTTTACCCTTCTCTTCCCCTTCTGGGACACCAATGAGTCTTAAATTTGAACATTTTATTTTATCTATCGTATCCCTGAGATCCTTTTCAATTTTTTCAATTTTTTTCTCCATTATTTCTTTTGTTCTTTCATTTTCTGTTCTGTGGACCTCTAGGACACTGAGTCTTTGTTCAACTTCCTCTAATCTTGTATTATGAGTATCAAGAGTCTTTTTAATTTGGCCAACAATTTCTTTTATTTCCATAAGAATTTCTATTTTTTTATTTAATCTTGCAATTTCTTCTTTATGCTCTTCTAGGGTCTTCTTTATGTCTCTTTTATCCTGTTCCATGGTCTTCTTCATGTCTTTTATATCCTGTGCCATGTTTTCGTTCTTTGATTGTGATTGTTTGATTAATTGTGCCAAGTACTGTGTCTCTTATGTTATTTTGATTTGGATGTTTGGGATCGGGTTCTCCATATCATCTGGCTTTATCATATGCATTAAGATTTTCTGTTGTTTTTGGCCTCTTGGCATTTGCTTTGCTTGATAGGGTTCTTTCAAGTTGTAAAAAAAAAAAAAAAAAAATACCAATCTAATTTTTCAGAAATACAAGTTGGTGGCATAGACTTTCTCCAACTAACCAGCAGATGGCATCTGCGAGTCACCTATACCCCTCAAGTCATTTCTCCCCAACTCTGTCTCTGTGGTGTGTGGGGAAATGATTTTTGTGGGGTTCAGTTGGTGAACTCAGTTTGGGTTTGCTGTTGAAGCTGTCTGCCCTGAAGTGCGTGTGTCTGGGTGGTCAGGGAGGCAGGGCCACTTTAATTTTCAAACCTCCCAGGTATTCCCAGAGATTCAAGGCTGTTGCAAGAGTCTAAGCCTTCATTTCAGTTCTGCCCCAGACCGTCTCTGTCACTGACCCACAAACCACTGGTATTGACGTAGTATCCCTGGGTTTTCCGAGCAGGCCCCCCTTCTCAGCTGTGATCTTCCAGGACCTCTGCTGAGGGAAGGCTGTGCTATGTCACTTGTGCATGTCATCCCTCAAGGGAAGCCCCAGGCCACTGGGCCATGCAGGAACACTCTCAGCCTGATGCAAAGATTAGCCTATAATTCTTAACTGGTGTAAATTCTGAATGAAAGGCAGGTAGTAGAGCTGGGCCCCATCCCTTTCCTCTTAGAGAAGATAGATGCCCTAGGGGGAGGTCATTAGCATTTCAGTGATCCCTCTCTGCCTGTGCCATACCCCTGTCTGGGTCACAGAACTGGGAAATGAAAATGGCCGAGGCTTTCTCCACTGAGTTGAAAAAGGAACAGAGCTAATCTGAGGTGACCCTCCGGCTCTCCAAGGTCAGTCGTCACCCAAAGCCTCTGTCTACTTCTTGGGGATTCATATCTCGTAGTGAGCAGTTCAAACTTACTAATTAAAACCCCCAGTTGGAGCTCAGCTGAGCTATATTTGCTTGCTGGGAGAAAGCTTCTCTCTGGCACCAGGAGGCTTTGTAGCTCAGGCTGTGGGGGAGGGGTCTCCCAGTTAGGATCTGCAGATTTTACTTGCAGATTTTATGCTGTGATCTTGGGCATTCCTCCCAATTCAGGTTGGTGTATGTTGAGTGGATGGTCACATTTGTCCTCCTGCAGTTACTCCAGATTATTTACTAGTTGTTTCTGGTTTTTTTTTAAGTTGTTCCAGGGGAACTACTTAGCTTCCACTCCTCTCTATGTGCCATCTTAGATCTGCCAGTAAAGCCTTTTGATACACTTCCCAGAAACTGAGAAAATGAATGACTCTCTGTGATTGTTTTTCAAATAAGGTAGTTGCAAATTCTTTGCATTCAACAAAATTAAGGATAGACTTAATTGAGTTATCAATTGATAGATCCCTGGAAAAAAATGTAGCAATGACTTTCTAAGTAATTTTTGGCATATTATCCCTTTGAAAGGATTTAAAGAATGGAATTACGGTGCTACAATAACATTCCTTCTATTTTCGTATACTTATTAAAACAAAGTCTTATAACTATAAAAATGAAAACAAAGAACAATGATTCTGAACTTGTTTAATTCTAGCAATGAGTAATAATCATTCACAGATAATGTTACTAATAAGAAAAAATCCATTTAATTAAGAGATTCATTTCCAATATAATTTTTGTTTAATAATTATTTGTCAAAAATATAAATTATTAAAACAAATATATGCTATTTATGTTGTTTTAATAGTTTGTTCTAAAAATAACATTAATGATATCCCAATCTAGCAGGAATTTATGATAATGAGGCTTATGATACCAGGGAATTTTATTTTATTTAATTAATTTATTTATTTATTAATTTATTTTTAACAATTGTAAAAGATTTTATTTGGCTTATTAGTTAATGAGGGAACCAGTAAGATGCTACAATTATTTCAAAGGGGAATTTGAAGAACTACATAAGTATAGGCGTTCAGGGAATTTTAAAATACCTTACATTTCAATTTTTATATACTTTTTTTGCAGAGCTGTATTTCAGGGTAAATGTATAAAGAAATTTAAAATGTAAAAATATATTACATTAGGATGGATTTCTGTGGGGGAGTGGAATTGAAATACAAGTTCAAGGAGAAAAAGAAACAAATAAAAATGTCTATTAAAAATGAGAATAAAGAGCAAATCATCAGAGTTTTAAAAAATTATTCCACTGAAAATCTTTTAAATAAAATACAACTGCTATGTTATTTAAATGTTAACATTAATAATATGACAATATTGAAACTTCTGAAACCTAAAACAATTTTTATATCAACTTAAAAATACACAGATGGTACATGGTTTTCCAAAATAAATAATTTTATGGTATATACAAGTGAAATACTTTAAAAGTTTGCTAACTCTTTAATATAAATGTAGGCTAAAAATCAGTGAGGCCAATTAATCCAAACAAAGAAATAAAAGTTACGCCAAACTCTAACTTAATGTCATACTATTTAGAGTCAATTGATGGAGCCAAACAGTCATTTAGTGGTTCAGAGACAAGCTCTGGACCACACTCTAGTCACATTATAGGATGAGATATTTAATATAGATGATTTTTTCTTTGTTCTTTTTTATACAGAAAACTTTTGAAACCTTTTTTTTCTCAATTGCTTCAGTAAAAAAAAAATGTTTAAAAGGATACCCAAGAAAAATACTTTCCCAAATAGGAATACCTTTTAAGGAAAAGTTAATCTTATATAAATATATTCCAATGTTAAACATTCCCAGTTAATGTCTCTCCCTTCCAGAGATGTGATAGCTTGATAGTTCTGTGAATAAATTAGTTAACCCTAGCTTTTCATTGCTTTTGTTTAAATAAGTCTTTATAGACCTTATCTCTCCATTTTCTTTGCCATAAATAAATTTTCCATGTGATACAATGATGAATTTATTTACTAATTTTTAGGAGAAAAAATAAATAATTAAATATTTTTATTGAGTAAAATATAGGAAGAAGAGAAAAAGTAAATATTTTCATTATGAGCCAATATAAATTGTTGATTTTTATATTAAAATTATTCTGCAGATATATTCCAAAGCTAGCATCACATACCTGTTGAGTTAATACAAGAGAAGAATTTGGAAGGGTGCCTGATACATAAGAAGCATCCATTAAATGATAGTTATTAGTAGCAACATCCTTATATGTTTTATTGACTTATAGAGAACATTTTTAATGGCTGCCAACATGGGCACTTACATGGTCAGTAAAAGGAAGTCTGCAGCCCATAGACTAAAGCTTGCAATTCAGATTTATCCCCAAATGTTAAATACAAAATTCCATTTGCAAATGTATTTTCTACTGTCTCAGCAAAGATTTAAACCAGTGAGTGGCACACACCACTCAGCATATCCCACTGTAAAGTACAGTTTAAGAACAGAGTGTCTAGTAGCCTCAAAACTAAAAATAGTATCAGGACCCTCTTAAGAGGGTTGTTATGAGGATTAAACGGCTCACTATATTTAAAATTCTTACATTAAGAAATAGGAGATAAGCACTCAGTAAATGTTAGCAGATATTACTAAATAATAAAAACCAACCACATTTTCCAAAATAAATTAAAAAAGACCTTTGTGGCAGTCATCAAAATGATCATATATTCTTAAGCTCCATTTGGAAATATTTGTTAAAAATCTCTTGAAATACCTATAGATGTGGAGAAATTAGAACGCTCATGTGTTGCTGGTTGGAATGTAAAATGGTTGCAGCCATTAGCAGTTTCTCAGCTAAACATCATGGAGTTACTACATAATCCAGCAATTCTACTCCTAGGTTTATTCCCAAGAGATACAAAAACATATGTCTACACACAAATTTGTAAATGAATGTTCATAGCAGCATTATTCATAACAGCCCAAACATGGAAGAAACTTAAATGTTCATCAACAGAGAAATGGATAAACAAAATGTGGTAGATTGCCAATGGAAAGTTATATGGTAATAAAATGGAAGGAAGTACTGATATTTGCCACAACATGGATGAACCTCAAAAACATTAGTCTAAGTGAAAGAAGCCAGTCACAAAAGACCACACATTGCATGGTTCCATTTACATGAAAAGCCCAGAGGAGGCAAATCTATGGAGATAGAAAGTACATTAGTGGTTGTCTAGGGAGGGAGGCAGAGGGTCAGGGGAGAAATGGGGGATGACTGCTAAAGGGCAAGGGGTTTCTTTTTGGGGTGATGAAAAGTTTGTGGTAGTGATTACACAACTGTGTGAATATACTAAAAATGATTGAACCTTACATTTCAAATGAGTGAATTTTATAATATGTGAATTATATCTCAGTACATTTGCCCCACTCCCCACCCCTCAACACAAAAACTCTCTGTATATTCATCATCTATTAAAGTACCTAATAAATAAATGAATGAATGTGTGTTCACATCATTTTAAATAGCTTTCATTCCTTTTTTTAATCGATTACAGAAGCATTTGTAAGCATCATCTATTGCACTTAGACATTCATTTTTATAATATGGCAAAGTTTTGTTGTTAAATAACCCACAGTTATTGTCCCTAAAAGAGTTTTAAGGACTGGGAATAGTGCTCATGGCATGGAAGAGATGAGATATAGATTTCAACATTTAATACAGAAAATATAATTTGCTCAATTTACTCACAGTGTTCTAATTTCCACATGCTCTAAAGTTTGAATAAGATTTAGACTAAATTGCTGGTGACATTAAAATTCATTCATTCAAACTTTCAACAAATATTTACCAAATAAGTAGCTATGTGCTAGGCAAGATGCTAGAAACTGGAGTCACAAACATGAATAGCCTGTGGGCAGAGACGTTAAAAGAGAATTAAGTGCTATGAGGTGACCTGTGCTAACTGAGGGTTTGTGCCACATGCTACAAACCGAATGCTGTGCAGAGAAGAGGGAGGGGCTAATAGGTCCGCAGAGTTCAAAATATTTTGAGATGAGGGAAAATTTACAGCAGATGTTGAAAAATCCATAGGGGATTTCCAGGTAGAGATTATTTTTTCTATTACTAGAGACTGAAGTCATAGTTTACCAATTACTTATTCTTTCAGAAAAAATATGTGCTTCCATTAGTCACCAGGGTTATTAGTATTACAAGATGGATATATTTGCAGTAGTGTGCAGATAGCAGTTAGAGGTCTCATATAATCACAGGAACTCTGGAGATGTTCCTTGAAAATTTTAAGAGGCTACATTTTTCCATTGCACAAAAGGACTAAGTAAATAACACATCTTTCAATATTTGGACAGCAAAAATAACCAAAAATAACTCAGATATCACACATTTCAAAAGGGAAATGTCAAAATATCTACAGGTTTACATTCTAAATTGAATATTCCAAAAGGCTGTTGCACGATTATGAACCGCACACCTGAGGCCAACCTTTGGTTTACAAATGTGCAGTTAGCTAAATTGGGCATCAGAAGTGTGATCGCAGATGGTTTCTCATGATGGCATCTCTAGTTCAATTGTGTAAACTGATACAATTCTCAAAAAAGCCCACATGGCACTTACGGCACTACTCTCCTTCATATAGGCTTTAAGCTGTATTCCCAGGGCTAAACGGCTAATGTGTATCTTCTCATCATACACAGTTCTACAGGCCCATCTATGACAATAACCATATGCATTGATAGATGGCTGAGTATTTTCCAAATTTTAATCCTGAACAAAAATATTACAGGTCCATAAGATAATTGTAAGGCTAAGTTTTTAGGTGTGTAAAATACTCGAAGCATAAGATCAGGAGTCAAGCGAAAACTTCATTTAGACCAGTAAGTTTAAAATTCTTCTTTGAAAATGTTAGCATTTGCTTTGATGCAAAGTCTCTGTACCGATTTGTTTTAAATCACTTAAACTCTCCTGGTTGCACTTTCCTCCATTATCAAATAAGGGCAATAAATACCCTGACTCTATTTTAAATGATTGCTCTTTAGGAAAATATAACAAACATTATGGCAAAGATCATGCGCAGCAAAAAGTTTTCCATTAAATCTTAGAAATATTAACATTGTACATTAATAAAGAATAAAGGAAGTTCTTCAGAATGAAAGGAAAGGACACTAGACAGTGGTTCAAAGCAGTATAAAGAAATAAAGGCCTGCAGTAAAGGTTGCTGAAGGAATAAACACAAGGATGGATGAAGGGTGAATGAAAAAACAAGGGAATAGCTAATTGAGAGTGCTGAAAAGACACCTCACTATCTTCCTTCAGGTTCTTTCTTATTTGATGGCAAACTGCCTGCAGCCTAGAATCCCTGGAGCTGGCTGGAAACACGTGTCTTCCACCCTTCACCTAGGACACTGGCATCTGGTTCACGTTCTCCCCCCAACCCCCTTCACCTCTCATCCCTCTATCAAACTGTGAAACTCCAATGTCCATGTGGAGATGACGCAACACTAGGTCTTAGTCTTCCATTTCCTTGTTTCCTCAACAGCGATGACCTTGCCCTTGTATCCTACTCCCAGCCCTCTTCCTCCTTATCCTTGTCTTTCAACCACTCTATAAATTTCCATCTTCTTACGTTGACTTCTTGCCTTCTGCACCCAGGAGGCTACAAGCCATCATGCAGATGCATTTGCTCCAGAATCAGGCAGCTCTCAAGCTGCAACCAACCTGTTTCTTCTACCATTTTCTCAGCAGCTATTTGCCCCTTCTCTTTTATCCTCAAATCCTCAGCACCTTCACGTTCACTTTCAGAAAATCATCTCACCTCCTACTTCATGAGAATATCAGGGCTATCGAGTTGGAACTCCATCAACTCCCTCTCCCAGCACCTGAAAACTGAGAACTCCATCTAATTCTCCTTCCCTCCTCTCGCAGGGTAGGCTTTCCTCCAGTTCAAAGCTAATCCCTCCATCTGTCTCTGCCTCCTCCTCAGGAAACTCTTCCTCTATTCATCATCTCCTTTATCTCCTTTATTCCATCCTTCCCCTTTACGTGATCTTTCCCAACACATATACATGCTTTCATTTCTACTCTCTTTAAAAACAACTTCCACCCTTCCACACACCTGTTCTTTTCTTCTAGCTGTAGCCCCTTTGCTATTCTTCAAAATCAGTTTTTAAAGTCTACCTAGAATTATTATTTCCACCTTCACTTCCCATTCATTTCAGAGCCTACTGAAATTTGTCAAACATCCCCCCAAGCCAATAAAATTGTTCCCTATGGTCACTAGTAACCTCCATATGGCCTACCTTAAGTAACCTGACCCCTCTACAGTATTTAATGTTATTGAATACTCCCTCTGTTCTGGTTTGCAAAAGCTGCCAAAATGCAAAATACCAGAAATGGACTGGCTTTTTTGTTTGTTTGTTTGTTTGTTTCATTTTATTGAATTTTTTAAACATTATCTATTACCTACAACACTCAAGTATCAAAAATCACCACTTTATAATAAAGGAAAGGAAAGTTTCAGGAAAGCAAGTAACCTGAAATAATTTCCTTGCTTCCCACTTTGCACAAGTTTGTTTTAATGGGTTATCTTGAAGGCATCTGATTATAGATTTTTCATATTATAAACAGTACCCTTCATACAGTCCATGTATCTTACTTGGAGTGTTGCTTTTTGCTGCCACAGTCCTAGGTTTCCATTTTCACCCTCTTGTCGTCTAGTTCCAGTTGCATGACATCACATCCCTCATATCCACTTTGTTCCAAACCACGCACTCCTGTCTTCTATCACCCTGTAGTGCTCCCTTTAGTATTTCCTGTAGGGCGGGTGTCTCATTCACAAAGTCTCTCACTGTCTGTTTGTCAGAAAATATTTTGAGCTCTCCCTCATATTTGAAGGACAGCTTTGCTGGATATAGGATTCTTGGTTGGCGGTTTTTCTCTTTCAGTATCTTAAATACATCACACCACTTCCTTCTTGCCTCCATGGTTTCTGCTGAGAGATCCGCACATAGTCTTATTAAGCTTCCTTTGTATGTAATAGATCGCTTTTCTCTTGCTGCTTTCAGGATTCTCTCTTTGTCTTTGACATTTGATAATCTGATTATTAAGTGTCTTGGCGTAGGCCTATTCATATCTCTTCTGTTTGGAGTATGCTGTGTTTCTTGGATCCGTAATTTTATGTCTTTCATAAGAGATGGGAAATTTTCATTAATTATTTCCTCTATTATTTCTTCTGCCCCCTTTCCCTCTTTCCCTTCTCTTCTCCTTCTGGGACACCAATGATACGTACATTATTGTACTTTCTTTCATCTTTAAGTTCCCGGAGACGTTGCTCATATTTTTTCATTCTTTTCTCCATCTGCTCCTTTGCGTGTAGGCTTTCAGGTGTTTTGTTCTCCAGTTCCTGAGTGTTTTCTTCTGCCTCTTGAGATCTGCTGTTGTATGTTTCCACTGTGTCTTTCATCTCTTGTGTTGTGCCTTTCATTTCCATAGATTCTACTAGCAGGTTTTTTGAACTTTTGATTTCTGCCATATATATGCCCAGTGTTTCCTTTACAGCCTCTATCTCTTTTGCAATATCTTCTCTAAACTTTTTGATTTGATTTAGCATTAGTTTAAATTCCTGTATCTCAGTTGAAGTGTATGTTTGTTCCTTTGACTGGGCCATAACTTTGTTTTTCTTAGTGTAGGTTGTAATTTTCTGTTGTCTAGGCATGGTTTCCTTGGTTATCCAAATCAGGTTTTCCCAGACCAGAACAGGCTCAGTTCCCAGAGGGAAGAAATATTCAGTATCTGGTTTCCCTGAGTTTGTGTCTTAGAAAATTGCTCCACCCTGTGATGCCTCGGGTCACTGTGCTTTTCTGCCCAGCAGGTGATGCCTGTTAGCCTATAATTCTTGACTGGTGTGAGGAGGTATGGTCGTGTTCCCCCAGGCTCTGGGGCTGGTTCTGAATGGAAAGGGCCCCACCCCTTTCCTCCTAGAGAAGACAGAGCCCCCAGGTGGAGATCATTAGCATTTTAATGGTCTCGCTCTCTGCTTGTGGTGTCTCGACCCTTCCCAGAGTCACAGCCCTGGAAACTGAAAATGACTGGGGCTTTCTCCACTGAGCCAAAAAAGAAACAGATAGTCCCCCTTCAGACCCAGTCCAAGGTGACCCTCTGGCTCTCCAAGGTCAGTCATCACCCAAAGCCTCTGGCTGTTTTTTGGGGATTCGTACCTGTAGTGAGCAGTTCACAGTCGCTACTTAAAACTGCAGCTGGAGCTCAGCTGAGCTATATTTGCTTGCTGGAAGAGAGCTTCTCTCTGTTATCACGAGGCTTTGCAGCTCGGGCTTATGGGGGAGGGGGTCTCACGACTTGGATCCGCAGGTTTTACTTACAGATTTTATGCTGTGTTCTCGGGCACTCCTCCCAATTTAGGTTGGTGTATGATGAGTGGATGGTCTCGTTTGTCCCCCCGCAGTTATTCTGGATTATTTACTAGTTGTTTCTGGTTTTTTGTAGTTGTTCCAGGGGGACTACTTAGCTTCCACTCCTCTCTATGCCGCCATCTTGCCCCACCTCTCTGGATTGGCTTTTATAAAGGAGGTTTATTAGGTTACAAATTTACAGTGCTAAGACCATAAAAGTGTCCAAACTAAGGCATCAAAAAGATGCCTTCACTGGAGAAAGGCAGATAGTGTCTGAGCTTCCTCCATCACATGGGAAGGCATACGGCCAGTCTGCTGGGCCTCACTTGGGGTTAGCTTTTGGTTTCCATTACTTTCTCCAAAATATCTCTGGGTTTCTGTCTTAGCTTCTCTCTCTCAGCAACTATGCATCCTTGCTTGTTTCTCCCAGGGCATTTCTCTAAGCATCTGGGTGTCCTCTCAGCTTCTGCAGGGAAAACTCTGGATTTCATCTGTTAGCTTCTCTCCTGGTTCTGGTTTCAACAGCTGTCTCCAAAATGTCTCTTTTAGCTTCCATTAAGTGTCTGTGTCTGTGTTGGCAATCTGCTCTCTAAGGAATTTAGTAAACTTATTAAGACTCACCTTGAATGGGTGGGTCACATCTCCGTGGAAACAACCTAATGAAAAGATCCCACCCACAATAGATCTGCCCCCAGAAGACTGGATTAAAAGAACATGGCTTTTGTGGGATGCATAACAGATTCAAAGCAGCACACCCTCCCTGACACTTCTTCTCCTTTGGTTTTTGTGACAACATTCCCTTCTCTATTTTCATATCTTTCTCTCTCACTCTTTGGCCAGACAGGAGGCTCTGTTGTCAGCCTTTTGTTCTCCCCAATATACTATGAACTAACTTTGGTGGTCTTCAATCAAATCAATTACTTCAGCTTCTACAGCTGACCCTCAGCCCCAAATCTATACATCCAACTCAAACTTCTCTCCACATCGATGATAACAGGTCTCAGATAAAGCTCATCACCTTCTCCCCACACACCTGCTTCTCCTGCCACAGAGACCAACATCACTCATCCCGCCCTCTCCCCACACCTCATCAGTTACTCGGTCCTTCACGGTCTGTCTCCTGCCACCTCTGGAAGGCATCCCCACAGCTTCTACTTTAGCTGAGGCCTTTGTCAACTGTCACTTGGGTCATTAGCGTGCTCTACTAATCACATCTTCTCTAATATACCTTTTCACTGCTGCCAGAGTAATCTTTCTAAAATGCAAACCAGATCATGTTATTTCCCTGCCTGACACATGTTGATGGTTCCCCACTAGTTTTCAGGATAAAATCAAAATGCCTTAACACACAAGGTCCTTTATGTCATATGTCATGTCCCTGCCTATATCTCATACATCTTAGGCCTCCTATTCCACCAACAACAGTAAAACTAACTTTATTCTGATCACACCTGGCTATATGCATCACGATGTTTCATGCCCCTGAAACTCCCCCTGGGATCCCTCCAACCTTCTCCTTTTTGGTCCAGCTAACTAACTGCTGAACATCCTTCTTGAGCATCTCTCCCTCTAGAAAGCCTTCCTTAACACTTTCAGACCAACTGGGTGCTTCTCCTTGAATCCACAAGAGTACCCTCTGCACATCTCCATCACCTCTAGTGTCATGGCTGGGGGATTTATACGTCTCGGACTAGACCACACACTCCATGATCACATATTATTTGGCTTAGGATGCTATTAATATTAGCAAGTAGAACAGAATGAGGGATTAAATGATTGACTTTTGAGTCCACAAATAAGATCAAGTGAATAGAAATAGTTTTATACTCAAGATAGAGTGAAAAATGTGTATAAACTAAGTAGTGATAAATAATAGTGGAAGAATGAAAAATGGAGTTCAGTATTAGATAATTGCATTGCCTTGCATATCTTTCTAAATCGTATCATTCCCTTAAATAAGTGTGTTAACAAGTTGTTATTAATGTTTAGTGGCTTAATGATATTCTAATTTTTATGGGAAAATCTAATTTTTTAGGAAAACATCCATATCTGAAATCTCAGTGAAATAAATTCAAGAGAAGACTAAGTACTTGAAATGCAAATAGGCATCACAGTATCCCTTAGGCAGTTTAGTTTTTTCCACCAAACATCTTAACTTGGTATTTAAATTACCCTAAGATCTTGTCCCAACCTATCTTTCACCTTTTGTCTACATTCAATCCCTAATCCAGTCAAACTGAGCTTCCAAACATCCCTGAAAATGGTCCCACACTTTCCCAATGTTTTATTTCCTCTACCTGGACCTTAATTCCCTCCACTGAGAATTCACTCTGCCCCATTTCCTGTTAAATTTAACATAGTAAAATGTTAAAATATATGTTAAAATATTAAGTGCTATTATGAGCATGAACACTTCTCTGATGCCTTTTGAAGGAATTAATTTCTTTTCTTTCAGGACTCTTCCATCATTTTTTTCCTCTTATGTCCAGTTTTATGTTGATTTTTTTTTACTTCTGTATAGCAAATAAATATTACTAAAAATAATTATATTTGGTTTCATATTAATGTTCTTTGTTTATCTATATCTTTTTCCATTCCTTAAAGGCAGTATACTACCTTTCCAATGACAGTTCAAGCAAACAAAAGTACAGAGAATAATGTAATAATTTACCCACACTGATGCATGGAGTTCTAAATCATTCATTTTAACTGGTACCTAATATTCCATTGTATGAACATTCCACAATGTATTTATCCATTCCCCTACTTTCAATTTGTTGCTATGTCCATACAACAAACATATTTGGACATGAAAAGGAAAACTAATGTTACACAAATCTTTCTCAGGTTCCCTGAGCTCAGGCTTCCTCTCCTTCAACACAACCCCCGTGTGCTCCGGTGTCTCGTGGAACTCTTCTCATTTCCCTGGGGGAACTGGGACTTGGGAATGCAGACACCGTGGCTGCTGCCATCGCTGTGAGTAATAAACTGTCCTCTTTCCTGACCCAGGAGTTCCTGTCTCCTACCAGCAACCATGAAACCGTGGCAGGCTAACTTGGCAGCTTGCAAACCAGGTAAAATCTCAAACCCTTCTGCATCCTTGACACTTGCCATTATTTCCTTGCCTTAGGAACCACACTCTCACTCTCTGGGGAGTTTTTGTTTTTATTTTTTAACACACCATGAGGCACATTTAGAAAATAAACTCTGGACTGAAGTCAAGAAATTAAGAACATTCTCTACCCTGCTCCTTTTGAGATGAGATCATGACATCATGTCTAAATTTTGAAAATGCTTATAACTTAACTACAGGCACTTTCAAAGCAAAATAAGTCTGACAATCCTGATGCCCTGTTTACCAACTTAGAAGACTGAAATAGTTGTTTTCTCTTCACTCTGAAAATTCGTTGATGCCAATTAAAAAGTGACTACACTGTTTTTCTTGTTGTTGTTTTCCCTTTGGTTTTTAATCCAAATGGAATGCATCCTTGTAAATGGGAATCAGGGATCCAATATTACCTTTTTTTTTCTATATATAGATAATGAATAGCTAAATAAATGAACTTTGCATCAAGTGAGAAAGCAGTTCATTCACCTTTTCCAGGTTTTTAGTTATTTATCATAAAACTTTTATTTTCTTCCTTAAAGAAAAACTGAACTTTGAACTTAAAATTCTATACATTTTCCCCCAATTAACACAGCACTCATATGTGTAGTAGAACAGACTTTCAAGGTCACATCCTATTTCATTAATTTGCCTAAAAATGCATGTTTTCAAATCTCCCTACCTCCTGCTTAATAAATGTTAACATATCTGTCCCCCCACCGGACCCACTGAGGAAATGAAGAGGCCGTCCTGGAGGGCAGGTGTTCTCCCAGAGGCTGTGTTCAGCACGCAGGTGTCTCCACGGTGACCGTGGTTCTTCAGATCTGCTTGTCATAGGCACGGCTCCATCCGTGTAATATTAGTTTTCCTTTTCTGATTGCATCCAGATTCCACAGCCTCCACCCTAGCTGAGAGGATATTCACTTAAAAACTCAAGGGGCTGGTAAAAAATTTCTCCAAAGATTTTCTCAGGTCTTTGCAGATAACCAGTCTTCCCAGTGAGCACTTACACAGGTACAACAAAGGAAAAACAGTGCAGTGGTCATCTATGCCCCAGCTTTAATCCAGCTCTAATAGATCAGCTTATCTTTCAACTAGTCCTTCTTTGAAATCATAAATCTGTCATCTGATTTTCAAGTTTTTGCTGTTGTTTAGAGTTACCCTTTATTTTTCTTCAATTTTAGATCCCCAACAGTTTGGGGTCTTACTGTAGGATGGGCTTCAAGCTTCACAAACTTTTCTCCTCCTATAAAAGCTTCACCTGACGTAATAGTAATTTTATACCTGTCTTTGGAAGAAGCTTCCAGAATTTTTACTGTTTTTCAGTATACTACAACAATATAAGACTTTGCTTTTTTAACTAGCAAAAACTTCTGATTTCCTTCAGAATTAGCTTAACTGATCTCTTTTTAAATTAACATACAATTCACATATTATAAAATTGATCCTTTTAAAGTGTGCAATTCAGTGGTGTTTAGTATATCCAGAGTTGTGCAATTATCACCATTATCAAATTCCAGAATATTTTCATCACCACCCAGACAAAGCCTATACTCATTAGCAGTTACTCCCAATCCCCATCCCTATACCCCTGCAAGAAAGAAAAAAAAACCCATTCACTAAATATAAATAAAAATTCTATGATCTATTACATTTGCAGTAAGAAAACCCAACCTGGAGATTGTCTGACTTAGATAAACCAGGTTGTACTGTTTTAGCCTGTGTGTGTGACAATGTCTTTTCCATCTACAAAAAGTCAACAATATGTAATTCATGCTTTTAAAAAGTTTATAATGGTGTTTAAAAATGTTTTGATCTCAGTATTTATTATAAGTCACTCTGGGCAGTAAAAGAAGGATGGAAAGCATTGTGTTAGTCTGAAGCTTTTATGGACCCCAGAAAAGTCCCTGTTATTTTAATCCATTCCTGTCGGTGCAGACTTATTGGGTGTGGGACCTTTTGATTAGGTTGTTTCAATTGAGATGTGACCCGTCCCATTCAAGGTGGGTCTTAATCCCCTCACTGGAGTCCTTTATAAGAGGATAAAGGACACACAGAAGCCCCAGACAAGCTAAGAGATGGAATTAAGAGAAGCTCATAGAGGAAAGCCGTGGAGAAGCTAAGAGAGGACACACTGAAGCCAGAAGCTGGAAGAAAGGCAACCCAGGAGGAAAGGACCAGCAGATGCCGGCCACATGCCTTCCCGTGTGGGGCGGAGGTTCCCAGATGCCAGCAGCCTGCGTTCAGAGTCCAGGCATCGTCCTGTCGGTGCCTTGAGTTGGACATTTTCATGGCCTAAGAACTGTAAATTCTAAGTTTATAATCCTCATTGTCAAAAGCCAATCCATTTCTGGTATATTCCATTTCATCAGCTTTAGCAAACTGAAACAGGGTGGGAAGTGTTTCAGAATTTTTTTTTAAAGCAAAAAAGGATGACTTCTAGATTCCTAGTTTGGAAATCAGTGAGAGGGAAACCAGTCCAATAGCGACTGGTCCCGCACAAGTGGTGGGATTTGGCTTGTGTGGGTCTGTGCTCACAGGGGCTGTGGGGGAAATGGGGAGAGCATAGTGGGGCCTTATGGCCGTATTTCCCCAATACTTAAATAGATAGATACCCTTTTACTGGCATGTGATTTTACAGTGTCCCCACTTCATCACACGTGGTGACTTTAGACCCTTCTTTTTATTAATTTATGGTTCTCATAAATTTCATGAGTCCAATGTGATTTGAAATTAGTGAGGGAAATAGGTTCCTTAGGATTACATTTTCTGACTTTTATTTTAAAAGAAATAATCACTCATTTAAATATAAAGAGTACAGGTAGACAGTACTTAATATTTTCAGGCTGCAATATATCTGCTGCATTTCCATGTTTGTATAAACAATTTCAGTAAAAATGTTGATCAAAGAAATGGAATAATGGAATTCTAATATTGTGTCAGAAGAAGCACATTAATCTAAATAAATGGCCTAGCTGTTCCAAAGATATTAAAATGTAAAATAATTTTTTTCTAGAAGTAGTATTTAGCTAAATGTTGGCATTTCTTCACAAATTTCAAGACAGAATAAAAAAGAGTTAAATTCTATGTTAATTACCTAAATAATGTCAAGTGCTAGTGGCAGAGAGAAAAACAGAATGCTGACTTCACGTGCCCACACTGATACTGAAATTTTGTCACCATATAACATATTATATGCCCAAATTCTCTAGTAGGTTTTATGTGCCTCTGCAAATCCACTAAAATTGAATTGGGAGGAGGGTATATGGTGATATTTAGAAATTTAACAAAGTTATCACAAGAACATCACACTCAAGTAATAGTCTCACCCTCTCTTCCTATCTGCAACCTCTGGATATATGGTGACTAATATATCTTAATGTATTTCTGTATATCAACATTTTTATTATGTTATTTCTTCTTATTTCTTATGATGACAACTCCAAATAATAACTAGTGCTGAAAGAAAATACCAGGAACAGATTATTTTTCTTTTCTTGACATACTTGAACATATATATTTTTATGTTTATAACAGAAGTTAATAAAGAAGCATGCCCTGCTTATTATTTCTGGATTGATTGCAGAAATAGCTACTACCTTTTTTGATGATGTGGAAGTTTATACATGTATTGATGAAGCAACCACTGTGATAAATTGCTTCAAGGAAAAACATTTTTCATTGCTTTTCTCTTTGTCCTTACAACTTGTGTTATGAAGTGAAATGTGCCTGGACTTGTCTTTAGTAGTTCCAAATGAACGTTTTCAGATTATGCTGTGTGGGCTAGAATTTAATATTTACCTATGCCCAAGGTATTATATTATTGCTAATTTTGAATAAAAGTTGACTCCTCACCTTTCTTTTATATGAACTACATCTGCTTCTACTGCAGAATAAAATAGATACCACTGTACTCCTTGCTTTTCATTCATTTTTTTCCTTCTTAACACTACCCATTCATTTAAAGGCTAGGTGAATTTGGCTAATTTAATATTACAATATTCGCTTCAAAGTCAACCTTCTCAGGGAAGCCCTGCTGACTATTGTGCAGGTTTGGATGTATTATGGCCCCCAAAGTGCCATTATCTTTGATGCAATCTTGTGGGGACAGATTGATTCACCTTTTTGATTAGGGTGTGACCTTTTGATTGGATGTTTCCATGGAGATATGACATACCCAACTGTGGGTGATGACTCTGATTGGATAATTTCCATGGAGGTGTTACCCTACCCATTCAGGGTGTATCTGAATTAAATCACAGGAGCCATATCAATGAGCTGACAAACACAAGGAAATCAGTGCAGCTGTGAGTGACATTTTGGCGAGCAACTGAGAGTGACATTTTGGAGAGGAGCTGCAGGTAAGAGAGGACAAAACTCCAAGAGCAACATTTTGGAGAATGCCATTTTGAAACCTGAGAGAAAGCAGACGCCAGCCACGAGCCTTCTAAACTAATAGAGATTTTCCAGACACCAATGGCCATCCTTCAGTGAAGGTACCCCCACCATGGACACTTTATGGCCTTAAGACTGTAGCTTTGTAACCAAATAAACCCAGTTTATAAAAGCCAATCCATTTCTGGTATTTTGCCTAATAGGCAGCATTAGCAAACTGGAACAACTATGCTATTGAAAAGGAACAGTAGTCCCCTCACTAGCACACACCAACCCTTCTCCCCTTCTTTATTTGCTCCACACACTTATCAAACATCTGACATACTTCCCCGTGGAGATAAAGACTTGCGTCCATTTTGTTGTCTGCTCTATTCCCACTGCTTGGCACATAATAGCTGCCCAATAAGTAGTTATAGGAGTGAACACTAAAACACAGGGATGAACTTTGGGAGTTCTCCTCAGCTCACTTACCACATTGCATCCTAAATTATTGTCATCGACTGCTCCCCCCAACCTCCTCCTTTCCCAGGCTTCACTGAGTGAGTGAACAGCAGCATCAGTGGCTCCTGCCAAAACTTGGGAGTCCTTCTTAATCTCTCTCTTTCCCTCTTCCTCCCTTGGTTCTCTCTCCAAAATGCATCTTGGATTTTTTTCTACTTCTCTATATCTCCACTGTCTCCACCATCATTGTTCTCCTGAAAAAGAGAAATCCTCTTATGACAAGTCTTCTCCTTTGTGCTTGTCTCTCCCCAAAGCAGTCAGGTGAATCTTTTGACTGAAGAATAAAGTCACGTCACTTCCTACTTAAAACCCCTCAGTAGTTTCCACTGTTCACAGAGCAAACTCTCCTAGAACCTAAGGGGTGGGTGATGTGGCTCCTTTCTGTTCTCCAGTCTCACAGCATCACACTGCTGTCTCCTTTTTCCTTCTGGAATAAGCCAAACCCTTCCTGGATGTTAGGTCTTGGCACCTGCTGTTCCCTCTGTCTGGCAGACCCTTCCCTCCCATCTTTGCATGGCTCAGTCTCAGCTTTTATCCAGATCTCAAAAGTCCTCTTCACAGAAGCTCTTCCCGTGACCATCCTAATTAAAAGGCCTTCCCCAGTCACTCTCTCATCACCTTGTTTATTGCCAAAATCATTCTTATTGCCAGTAGTTATGGACTGAATCATGTCCCCACAAAGACGTGTTCAAGTCCCAACCCCTGGTGTCCTGTGGTGTAGACCCATTTGTAAATTGGATCTTCAAAGATCCCATTAAGATGAGGCCAGACTGAATGAGAGTAGGACTTAATCCAGTGTCAGTGAAGTCCTTATCAGCAGAGAAAATAGGGACACAGCAGTAGGAGAGAGACTGAGAGAGACGCCGTGTGACACAGGCAGAGACTGAGTGATGGACCGTGTGCAAGTCACCAGCAGGACACACAAGAGTTCAGAGAAAGCATTGCCCTGCCAACATCTTGATTTTAGACTTCTAGTCTCCAAAACTGTGAGACGATAAATTCCTGTTGTTTAAGCCAGCCAGTCTGTGGTGTTTGTTATAGCAACCCTGGCAAACTAAAATACTAGTTTATTTGTTTACTTGCTAATTTACATGAATGTATGCTCCAAGAGGGCAGACATTTTTCACCTCTGTCACTTCATAGAGCAAGATGTTCCAAACTTCCTGTTTTCTGTATGCCTTAGTAGAATTTGAGAAAGTATTTCCAAAGTTATTCAAAACAAAGTAGACTTTGATATCATGAAACTTGGGTCTGTCCTCATCTAAGGGGTCAAAACTCATGTAATATCCTCAGTATAAAATGGTTAGTTCTGTAAGGCAGCTCCACTGTGTGTGCCCAATATTGTAGCCAGCTGCCCCAGAAACTTACAGCTGTGATGTCTTGGAATTTGGTGGCTTGGACCATGTTTATTCAATTAAGGGATAATTTCTGTGCTTATGTCATATCAGTCCTCTCTACTCAGGATCTTGAAAGTAAGCACTAAGTAAATACCATTAAACATATTATCTGCCCTTCATAGTTTCTTAATTTTACCTTTTCAAACTCAGAAAGTCCTAACCTGTTCATGTCCACCTTCATAAAATATGAATTCCTTGGTCATTTTACCTCCTCTGAAATTCTTATAAGCCATTCTGCATTTTTACTAGAAATGATATTTCAAGAAGGGAAATACCAAGGCTTTTGTCAGGGATCTAAAAGAAATTTCATCTTTGTTTGCAAGCAAATGATGTGTCATACTTCATATGTCTTCTTGGTAGAAGCATTACACCAAACTACTGCCTTCACACAATCGGACTTAATGACTCCAAGCCTTTTAATCTAATAAGCACAGTTTCAATTAGTTCTGTCCAAATGTGTTTCCTTAGATTTGCCACATTCAACTTGGTATTAGATATAATGATTTTTCAACACCTTAAAAACAGAGTTTCACTGCCCTCTGCCCTGTGTGGAACCTGACTCCCAGGGGTGTAAATCTCCCTGGCAATGCAGGATATGACTCCCGGGGATGAATCTGGACCCAGCATCATGGGATTGAGAACATCTTCTTGACCAAAAGGAGGATGCAAAATGAAATGAAATAAACTTTCAGTGGCTGAGAGATTCCAAATGGAGTCAGGAGGTCACTCTGGTGGGCATCCTTATGTACCATATAGATAACACTTTTTAGGTTTTGATGTATTGGAATAGCTGGAAGTAAATACCTGAAACTACCAAACTCCAACCCAGTAGCCTTGACTCTTGAAGGCGATTGTATAACAACATAGCTTACAAGGGATGACAATGTGATTATGAAAACCTTATGGATCACACTCCCTTTATCCAGTGTATGGATGGATGTGTAGAAAAATGGGGACAAAAACTGAATGAAAAATAGGATGGGATGATTTGGGTGTTCTTTTTTATTTTTATTTTTTATTCTTACTCTGATTCTTTCTGGTACAAGGAAAATGTTCAAAAATAGATTGGGGTGATGAATGCACAACTATATGATGGTGCTGTGAACAGTTGATTGTACACCATGGATGACTGTATGGTATGTGAATAGATCTCAATAAAACTGAATTTAAAAATGATAACAATAACAAAAAAATAAGAGTTTGGCTTTTGTATATTACCCACTTAATTTCTAGAAAAGCGTTGCCCAATAGAAATATAATGCAAGCCACAAATTTGAGCCACATATTTAAATTTACAATCTAGTGCCCACATTAAAAAAAGTAAAAAGAAAGTGATGAAATTAAATTTAATAATACATTTTATATATATCTAAAACATTATCATTTCAACATTTAATCAATATAAAAAGTATTATGAAATTCTGAATTTTTTTTTTTTTAGTGCTAAATTTTTTTAAATCTGGTGTGTATTGAGCACAACTCAATTGAGCACAACTCAAATCAGACTAGTCATCTGCGGCAAATGGCTACCATATTGGATGACACAGTTCTAGAACCAAACTGTTAGACTATATGCTAATAGAAAGTTTGGAAATAGCATAGTTTGTATTTTCAGGCTATTGTAACACTAAGACTATCCACTCTTTAAACATGAATATAAATTAGCCTATTAAAATATCATCATAATTACATATTTACATCAATTTAGGTGAGTTTTGTTTTATAATGATGGGAAGAAAAATAGCTGGTTTTCCCTCAGTCTTTCAGAAGCTCCAACAAACAATGTCGTACTGAAGCAAGTTCTAAATCCTTTGGGTAAATTTATTAGATTGTGCCACTTTAAAGATGCAAAGCATGTGACTCCAGTACTGTCAATTTGTTTTAATAATCACTGAAAGCCCTTTTCCACTCATATGAAGCTGAGTCAACATTATTCAAATGATTTGATATCTTTGAAAGAGCAAAGTAGAGAAATACTTACAAAACCTCAGACCATAGATGGACTATCCATCTATTACGGATTGAGTCATGTCCCCCACAGAGATGTGGTCAAGTCCTAAGCCCTGGTCTGTGGGTGTGGACTCGTTTGTAATCAGATCTTCAAAGATCCTACTAAGATGAGGCCGAACTGGGTTGGGGTGGCCCTTAGTACAATATAACTGGTGTTTTTATAGGCAGAGGAAACTGGGGCCCAGTGAGAAAGGAACAAAAAGAAAGAGAGCGGGAGACGGCCGTGTGACAGAGGCAGAGACTGAGCTGCGCTCCCACAAGCCACCGACCACCATGGATTGCTGGCCACCCACCAGACGACAGGAGAGAGGCACGGATGGATTTTCTCCTTTAAGAGAACACATGGCTGCTGACACCTTGATTTTGAACTTCTAGTCCCCAGAGCTGTCTCACAGTAAATTTTTGTTGTTTAAACCAACTAGTCTGTGGCGCTTTTTTACAGCAGACCTGGCAATGTAAGACACCAGTTTAACCTACTTTTACCTATAAAAGTGTGACAATGAGGAGATAAACCAGTATATTACATTTTAGTTATTCTCCAGTAACACAGGTGGGATATTCCATACACCTAACTTCTTTAACCTTCGGAAGAGTAAACTATGTATGTTTAGTACTCTTCTGCCCATATTGAATGAATAAAATGTGAAAATGTTTGAACACATCTTTTAGAAACAACTATAATTCTTTTTAGATTATTTAAATTTTAAGGAGAAACCACCAAATCCCATTTCAACTAAAAAAAAAAAAATGAGTAAAGAAAAAATTAGGATATCGTGTTTAGTTTGTAAACATGGCCTTCAAACCTGCAGTATAAATTCAGAGCTTCCCAGTACATTGCAGAAACATCAGTGTAAAAAGTATGAATTTTTTGCCAATAAATCCAATTTCTTTCTAAATAGTACATTAAATCCAAATGTTGGGAGGGGCAGTAATAATATAAAGCTATGTTCAATGAAAGTTTTCAAAATTAACATAAAAATATTTACCCAGGGAGCCACATTACAAGATCCAAAGATTAGAATGTGCTTGGCTGAGAATATGATGGCGGATCCCAGAAGACAGGCAGACAGTGGTGAAGCCGGAGAGATCAGGAAGGCAGAGAGGACTAGACAAGGAGCGGAGGTCACCGGTGAAGGGAGATCAGGCAGGAGAGACACCAACACAGGGTCTGATAAGAGACGACTGGACAATTAGAAACTCTGAACAATAAGATACCAGAAACCAAGCCAGGGAGGGGCTGCCAGATACAGGATATTTATTTCCCTCTCTGGGCCACACCTGGACTTCGGTGGTGGGCAAACCCGACACCCTGGGCACAACACAGCAAATGGATGAAGATTCAGACATGAGCATTCTGAGACTGTCATTTTAGATATATATAAAGCATTTCAAAATAGAATTTTAAAATGGAGATCTTTTATTTATAAAAATTCCTCTGAGTATTCTTTACTTTCCCCTCCAAAAAAGTAAGTTTAAGACAAAGATTTTTATTTACCTTTTTATCCACAATATTAAAAGCAATTATTTGAGGAATAGTTTTCACTCTAGACCTCCTAGAGCTGGCAAGAAAATTACAATCAAAATCTCCTCACTTATTCCCTTTGAAAATGCCAAATCAAATGATGTTGACTAAAAGGCCAAGGCGCCCATTCACTTATGTTTACCTGGGGCTCACTGGGTACAAGGGAATGGGAAGATATCTAGGGCCCAGTGTGATGGGTCAAAAGCCAAACATAAGAATTATAACTTAAAAGTCCAGCCCCAAAGCAGGAACACAATTAGACACTTGCACACTGATGTTTATGACGGCACTATTCATGATTGCCAATGGATGGAGGCAGCCCAAGGGTCCATTGCCTGATGCGTGGAAGGGAAAACTGTGGTATATACACACCATGGGATATTGTGCAGCTGCAGGAAGGAATGAAGTCCTGACGCACGCAGTGACGTGAATGGACCCGGAGGACATTACGTTGAGTGAAATAAGCCAGAAACAGAAGTACAGGTACTGTACGGTCTCACTATTATGAACTAGCTATAATGAGCAAACCTTGAGAGTTAAATTCTAGAGCACAGGTTATCAGGAGATAGAAAGAGGGCAGAGACTGGGCAATTAATGTTTAAGGAGTATGGAGTGTTCAATAAGGTTGATTGCAAAGGTTCAGAAATGGATAGCACAATTCTGTGTGATGGTAGCAGAATACTGTAAGTGTCATTAAAGCAGAAGATGAGTGTGGTTGAAGGAGGAAGACTAGCATCATGTTAGCAGAAGGAAAGTTAGAGGATAAAAACTGGGACTGTATAACTTAGTGAAACCTACAGTGGATGATGATGGTGCTTAATTATACAAATATAAGAAAGTTCTTACATGAACTAGAACAAATGTACATCACTATTACAAGGTGCTGATGATAGGGTGGTATATGGGAAAAAATAAATTTAATGCAAACTAAGATCTACAGTTAACGGTAACACTGTAATATTCTTTTGTTAATTTTAACAAAGGCACTATACCAAAGCTAAATGTCAATAATAGGGGCATGCAAGGGGTATAGGATTTCTTTTTTTTCCAGAAGAAATTAGAATGTTCTCATATTGATTGTAGTGGGGAATGCATAACTGTCTGATTATACCAAGGGCCACTGATTGTACACTGTGCCAGTTTGGATGTATTATGTCCTCCAAAACGCCATGTTCTTTGATCCAATCTTGTGGGTGGCAGATGTATTAGTGTTGATTAGGTAGGAAACCTTTGATTGAGTGTTTTCATGGAGAAGTGACTCAATCAACTGCGGGCAAGACCTTTGATTGGATAATTTTCATGGAGGCGTTATGCCACCCATTCAGGGTGGGTCTTAACTGAATCACTGGAGTCCTATAAAAGTGTTCACGGACAGAAGAAGGTGCTGCAGCCAAGAGAGACACTTAAAAGAATGCACAGGAGCTGAGAGTGGAACTGGAACACAACCTGGGATCAGCAGATGCCAGCCACGTGCCGTCCCAGCTAACAGAGGTTTTCCGGATGCCATTGGCCTTTGATGCCTTCATCTGGACATTTTCATGGCCTTCACACTGTAACTTTGTAACCAAATAAGCCCCCTTTATAAAAGGCAATCCATTTTTGGTGTGTCGCATTCCCGCAGCATTAGCAAATCAGAAGAGACACTTAGGATGGATTGTATGGTGTGTGAATAAAACTATTAAAAATAAATTAAATAATTAATTTTAAAAATAGTCCAGCCTCGTAGTGCCAAAATTGAGAGAAATGGGAAAAGTAACAGAGGCAAAGCAATGGGGGCAGGGATAGAAAATATGAGAAAAGGGGGTCATAATCGAATAGGAACAAATGAGCGGCAGGCATGCTCTCAGTGGAAAAGACCAGAAACGGAGAGAGAAGCTAGAGATAAGAGGTGCATGAGTGTACATGGATGTGTGTGGAGGAGAGCAGGCCTGGGGCTGCCTGCCCATGACAGTTTTTGAGGATAAGATTCACAACTAGGTATACGTACAATTTTAAGTCCTGAGACTTCTTTAAAGTGACAAAGTTCACGTTAGCTGTATCAACTTTATACTTTCTTATACAAGTTTAGTAAATCTTATCAAGCTTGTTATGGTAAGGCCATCTTTGCTAACTGAAAACAGCAACTGGGCAAGGCAGAACATGGAAATGGCAAGCACAGGGAAACCTGATGGTCAGAATAACGTCAAGTCTTGTAAAGAGCAGCTATGTAAATTCTTCACTGATCAATCTTCTTAACAAGGGAATATTAGCAAAATGATACATCTATTCATAAGAATGTCCATAAGAAAAATGATGATAATTACAATAATTATATTTTTATTACGGAGAGTCTAGTATGTGTAGACTATATATGGGTGTTTTAGACTCATTAAGTACTCACCATAAGCCTGTAAATCCAGTTTTTGTACTCATAAGGTAAGAGAAGGTAGAGAGATTAAGTAATTTGCCCAAAATCACACAGCTCATAAATGGAGGAGTTGAGGATTTGTCCAAAGGTATCTGATTCCAAAATTTGCATGTCTCACATAAACTAGACTCCAAACTGGGACTTAAGTTTCAACAGCTCTGAGTAAAAACATAGGTGGTTGCTCTTTCTCCAGCCTAACATTCAATGAAAAGGCAACAGTTTCCTTTGAGCAAACACATTTGACTCTTTGAAAGGATTAAAAAAAAAAAAGAATACAGACCTGAGAAAAACTTTGGTGACTATTTCCGGAAAACTCATTTATGAGGACAATCTATCTCCGAAACATTTTTACGACGCTAAATTAAGGTGTTTTGTCAACGGCCTAGCAACTTATTTCCTACTAGGTACCAATAAATTATGGTAAGCCCCTCAGGCTTCCAACAAAACAGATATAGATGGGCTGTTCTTGCTCTCAGTGATATTGTAGGCAATCACAAAATCAAGTCTCTGATGAATATGTTACCTCCCAGAACTTTCAGGCATGTGATATGCACACTAATGCATGGATGTACCCAGGCATTTTTTGACAGCATCTATAATCTCTCTAATATCAATAGCATATGTTCAGAGCCACTGGCTTACTAGAGAAGAGTTAAGTTATTCAATTGCTAGGCAGAGCTTATTATGCCACTCCTTTTGCTAAAAAGCAAAAAAGCATCCCTTTCATTGAGAGTAAAGTTCAAAGTCCTCAGTTAGGAATTCAAAGCCCTACACACTCCTTTTTTCAACCTTATTTCCCACCCTACTTTCCACTCTCTATGTCCACCCTTCTCTTCCCGCGTTTCAGCCATGGCCTTCCCCTCCCTCCCTGACGATGAACTTGTTTCCAGATCATGCTTTATATTCTCCTGCAATAATGAATCCTTTTTCAAACTGTGCATTTTCTATGGAATAAGTTTCCCTGCAACTGTTTCTCTAAAGATAAAGAATCCAAACATCTGGAGGCGCTTTCTCAATATGCCTCTTTTATAAACCCTCACATACCCGTTCATAACCTTTGCCGTGCCCTTGTCCTCTGGCCTTTTGTTTCCTGCCTGATGGACACACTTTTCTTAGGAGAGTGACGACTCCTACAGGTGACTGTGTTGCTTATTCACTATTAGATCTTCTTCCCATACCACCTACCATAGTCTCTCATATGAGAGGACTTGATGTATATTTGCTACAGTGTATAACTGCAAAAGGGTTTAATATTGGCCTGTAATTAGATCTCCTTCTGCCCTAGAATGTCACCTCACTGACTCAGTCTGTGGCTCAGAATAAACAATGCTATTCTTGTAGAATGTGGACCTATGATGCAGACATTTTACCAGGCTTTCACTCTCCTTATAACATCAGAGATGTGATTTCTAACATTGCCAGTTCCTGAAATTCTGGTTAAAGTCAAACAGGAAGGAGAACATCAAGGCAGCAGAAGTCATGCACCTTGTATCTCTGTGAATGAAATAAACACACGAAGACTTTGGAATAAACTTCACAGACATCCTGGTACAAAGCTTACAATGGTGAGGAACATCCTCTCCTGCACACCAGCCAAGAAAATTCTGATTTGGAAGAAGAAAAGAGTGGGAGCAAGTTAATAAAGTAACCCACTTTGAAACCAATAGATTATAATTTGAATGGTACAGACAATTACTGACCACTAGAAAAAGAGGAGGAGAGGACGAAGAAGACGACAAGAGCAAAGAAGGAGACAATGGAAGTAAACACAACTTCTGAAGGAGAAAAAAAGGATGTGGGGAAAAGGCTCCTTCTTTGTGCCGTGGAGTCACTACTTAATGGAACAGAAAAGTTGCCAACAAGATCTGGAGAGCAAAGCACTTCAGTAAGACCCCACCAAAGACCGTGGCACTAGCTAGTCGGGAATCTTAGCAGGATCAGAACTCAGGTGAGAACATGTTCGGGCCACTGCTCACCATCTAGAAGGGCTTCCTTCACTGCAGCATATCATAGTAACAGACACACAAACAACGATCACACCGAGTCATCCAGAAAAGGTGACATTCCATTCAGCACACTCTGGTTAAGATAGCGTGGAAGATAAAGCACATTTAAACTGATTTTCATCCCATCAGAATTTAAATTTAAAGCTCTAACTTAAAGGATTAAACAGTCAGCTACAGAGCAAAATGAAGCTTGCAAAATTAACCAATTCCTGTGGGATCTAGCCTGCCTAGGATTTATAATAGCAAGTGGGCTACCAAATTATAAGAGACCATGAATGCTTGTCCGCCAATGATCTAACTATACTTGTAGCTACACCATCTCAATGCCCAAGAGCTGCACTTAAATCTCTTCAAAATCTATAAACACTGTTATCTAATTATTCTGAAACTAGTTCCAGATATATTTTAAGGTTTCTCTTAAAGTTAACTACTTTTTAAACTCTACCTCTATTTGTGAAACTACAAAACAGATATGTTTTGTTTGTTTGTTTTACCTATTATCTTTTCATTGAGTAGAAAGTGAAGGGCAGGCAGGCTCCATCTCTTGAGAGTGTGGGCTTCTTATTAAAATTAACTAACAAGGAATTTGACACCTCACTGGAATGCAAAGTGTTGCATTATTTGTTGCTGTTCACCATCAGTGCCCTCAACATTTTTCATAAAATGAAGAAAGCAGCTCCATTAGCCTATTATTTCCTTTTAAAATTATAACCAAAATACGTATTTTTTTTTAAATAGAGTACAATAGGTTAATGGACAGAGCACTATCTTGAAGTCAAAGATGTATAAATTATAGAACAAATCAGGTCATGACTTTCTGTCATATCACCAAATGTGTGTCCTTTATTTGCAAAAGAGGGTCAATATGCTGTTCCTATTATATTTGAAAGTATCAGGATTTACTAACAAATGAAATTCTCATTTATTTCAGGCTGAAAAATATAAAAGCAGTCTTCAGTGATATGGCATTTTGTACCCTCCACTTAATCTTTACCCCTTTTCTTATTCTTACCTCTTTAGCATGTTTAAATTTCTAATTATATAATCCCATGGCAATAATCAAGGCCATGAATAAGTACATTTATTCATATGGTGAAAAACAGTATAATAATCTCATCTCTGGAACTAGGTTAAATCCTAAAAGCTAAACGCCTTAAAGATCCTTTCAAGCATCTCTATATTTTATCCAAGGCACTAAACTTTACTACAAAATATTTAAGAGAGTCATGTGGATGGGCTGTCTGCTACTTTTTATACCCTTACAAGTTTTCATTTTAAATCCATCTGGTACCCGAATAAATTGGCGGTCGAGAGCATTCCAACCAATACACCATCACACAATATTCCGTCTTTCACCCAAGGAAGGGCACTTGAAGAAAACTCAGGTGAAGACATGTAAGTCCTGCTGTGGTTACCAAGGGAACCTGTTATGATGAGTTTTGGATATATCAAAACACATGAGAGTAAAACTTCATAAAAGTGTGACTGAAAGTCCATCAGAGAATATGCAGCACAACCAAAAAGCAAACGAGTAAAATAATAGCAGCAAGAGTTGCATCAGTAAGGGTGGGATCAAAAGTAATTAAGTATTTGTGGTGCCTAGCTTTGATTGCATTTTTTAAAGGTTACATATTAAAAATAATGAAATAAAAAATATGGATTAGGTATACTACATAAAATGAACAAATGAAAGCAGAAAATTCAACTATCTTCTATGAATAAAAACCTACCTTCTCTAAAAGGAGATGGATATGCTCCTAGAATCACAAAACCTGTGTAGCAGACCAGTTGAAGTATCCTTAGAGATCTTCTAGTCCAATTCGTTTTTCACTGTAAAAATGTGTCATCCTTCATCCCTGAAACCAAATCGACTCAGTCCCCACAGAAGTACTCTTGGGATCAGAGAGCCCAGGCCCACTGCTTTGCAGCGCAGATTTCACTGTTGGAAATCTATTTGTTAGAGTTTAACCTTCACCTTACAAACACTACCTGAAGGCATTAAGACCCAGAAGTGACTGTTTATAACTCATTATATCACTAAACTCTCTACAGATATTATGCTCCTCAACATGCACAAAGTCACACAGGCAGAAGACAAATCCAGTGTGTTCTCCTTTCTCAAGTACAGTTCATCCAGGATGTGCTAGTCTGGGTCCTCTGAGAAACAAACATCCAGATTTGAATAGCTATGCAAGAGACTTGTTGGGGAAACATCTGTAAAGGGAAATGGGGAGGGTTCTTTGGGGTGTTGGAACCATTCTGTATTCTGTGAGTGGTGATTATAAGAATCTATGCATGTGTGAAAACTCAGAACTGTACACCAAAAAAATGAATTATATTGCATGCAAATTTTAAACACTTAAAATATATTTTAAAAATTGGGAGTGACGTGTGAGAGGTTGAAAGTGCCATGCAACTGTGCACAGGGCCAACCCCTGTGACAGAGAGAAGGAGGGAAGGAAGGAAGGGAGGGGGGGGGGAGGGAGGTTGGTCTTGGACTTCTGTGCAGTTCCAAGAATGTTTCTGTAAGGCCTCAAGACTTTGCCCTCAAGACAAAGTCACCTCCCAGAGAACGAGCCCTGCATCTCCCAGGAAGGGAAGGAACCTGCCTGAGTATTCCTGTCATGCCGGGTCTTTGGCTGGCAGACACCCCGGGGATGCTCAGCCTTTGTGTGAACACAGGTCTTCCATTATATCTCTTATCTAGGTACTGTTTGTATTTGTGAAAACTACTGATTTCTGTAAATTAATTTTGTGTCCAGTCACCATAATAATAATTGCAATAATAATTATTGTTTGTAATAGTTTCTTGGTGTCCCAAGCTATAATCAAATCATCTGCAAACAATGAAAATTTTGCCTCATTGTTTTGAAATTCTATACATGTAGTTACTTTCTTTTGTCTAATTACATTGACTACTATTTCCAAAACAAAGTCAAATAATACTCTTAAGGAGGACAGCTTTGTTAATTTCCTGACTTTAAGGAGAATGCATCTAGTGTTTCCCTATTAAACATTAACTATAACGGATAGCAGGTGGTACATTCTGGTTATATGAGATCCAAATGCAGGGGACTTTCCAGAGGAGGGAGCTAGAATGTTTGATTGCAGCAGTGAGAGGTGGGAGGTCACCTAATATATATCTCAGCAGTGGTGAGGGCACAGGAGAGAGACATAGTTTGAAGAGGATCCTGGGAAAGCAGTGTCGTCGGTGATACAGCTTTCTGTTTTAGCAAGAAGGTGAAAGGGCCATTTATTTTGTCACCTGTCAGATTGGTAATAAAAAAAATATTTGATGGCACACTACATCGGAAATGGTGTAGAGAAACAGGCCATCTCATACGTTGTTGGGGGGAGTCTAAATTGGTACAACTTCCAGGGAGGGCAAGTTAGCTATTTCTATCAAAATCACAAAGGCACACGTCCTTTGAACCAGCAAATCTGCTTCTAGGAATCTATACTAGAAAAATACTTAGACATAAGCAAGACGATGTGTAAAGAGGGCTATTAATCACAATTTGTTTGTAAGAGCAAAAAAAATGAAAAACAGTAGTCTAAATGTCAATAATATAAACTTAAACAATTCATGTTCCAAACACATACAGGAATACTATACAGTCTGGAAAAATGTTGAAACTCATAGGTACTATATCGAGATCTCTCCACTGATCGTAAAACTATGCTACCATTTGAATTACAAAGAGAAATAAAGAATGTATTTGCATAGATACATTTATTAGGTTGTAAATATGTGAAATACATGGGGAAGATACACAGGAAAATGATGAAAACACTGAATGCCTCTAAGTGGAGGAAACGGCTGTGAGGGCAAGAAATGTGGGCAGCAAATGTTTCACTGGATACCCTTTTACAAATTTTGAAATTTGAACTGTGCAAATACATGACATTTTTGAAAAATAAACACACCACATTTTAATTAAGATAAAGATCACTGTCATTGCTAGTTGAAGAAACAGGGCTCAGTGAGGGTTAAGAGTAAAATCATAGAGAACTCTTTTAAGGCTACTCTCGTAATCCTCTTCTGGAACGGTGGTGGCTTGGACTAGGGGGGATTAGTGGAGTTAACAAATCTGGTAAATGTTCTGAAGATACGGCTGATGAGCCTGGATAAGGAGCTAGGGGGAATCATGGATGACATTTCCATTTTTGGCTTGAGCAGGTGGGTAAACAAGCAGGTATTTGCTGGGATGAGTATGACTGAGCAACAAACAGGCAAGCAGGGGTAAAGGGGCAAACAGGACTTCTGGTTCGGATACACTGAATTTCAATGTCTATTAGGCTTCCAAGTCAAGACAGTAGCAGTAACATCAAAGTTAATGAAAGCATCTAATGATATCCAATTGTAATTTGCAGTTTTTCAAATGTCAGTGAGACCAGCCACTTCTTAAGATTACTGGTCATTTTGATTTCTTTTTTCTGTGACTGCCTTTTCACAGCTTTTGCTCATTTGCCTAACAGGCATATTGTTCTTATTAATTTGTAATCGCTGTTTGCATATTAAGGAAATTAGCCCTTTTATTATATATATGAAAAGTTTATTTTTACATTGTTTATATTATTTTCCCTGGAGGAATTCCTAAATTTTATATAGTCGTATTTACTAGGCTTCTTTTTTTTTTTTTTAATGTCATCTGGCATATAATCCTTTCAAAATCAGAGAAATAAACTTATTTAAACATAAATTTCATTACTGATCTTTAATGTTAATAAAAATTCTGCAACAAAAAATATGTCTTTTCAGAAGGTTTGCGAAAAACAGGCAGGTTTTGAGGGTATAAATTTGTCATTTCTGTAGTTTAGCTGCTGGAAGATCTTTTAAGATTCAGATACAATTAATGCTCTACTCTAAGAAAAACTGATTACTTAGGGATATTTCTCAAATTTGAAACCCATGATCAACTAAGTGTTTCTTAGAGGAATGGCAGGTGCTACTTTAGCTCACAGCATCAGGACTCTGCTACAGATAATAATTGTGTTTTGAATAGCATATTTTTAAAACATTTTGGCACAGTGGCTTTCTTCAATTATTTTTACATGTACCAAAGTAATATGAGAGACATTTCTGTTTTTTAAATGTGACCCAGCACAACTAATGATTTATAAAAGAGGTGATTGTTCTCTTTGAGGTCAGAAGTAGATTTAAACATTAGAATAGCAAACCCAAATAAATGTGACTGGCTTTTCTCAAAATAGTAAATTAACACTTGCCTCCCACCCACGTTTATCATCTTCTGGTATTTATCCTTTTCTCCAGAACTAGTAACTAGATTTGATGCAGCAGCAGGATACAGGGATCCCACGTGTTGTTTAACTCACCAAAGAGAGAACTGCTTGTACTGACATCCATCTACCCTTGTTTCTAGACCCAACTATTGTCACAATAATTTGAGTTGAAGCAACCTGTTCTGGCACCTCGGTTAGTTCCACACTGGATGTAAGCAACCGAAGGTGATGGATATCTGAGGGAACCACAGTCACGGACTGACAAAAATGCACTCTCACCCCAAGTCTTGCTGGACACCCCTAAAAGTCTACAGGCTTCCTCTGAAACCCTAGAGAACCATGATCTTCTATTGCCTATGCAAAACATGCTTTACTTCAACTGGCTTTCAGCCACTATTCAGTTGCATTCACACAAATCTCTAATTTTTAATTTTTAAAAAGTGCATAAATTTAAAAAATAGATGTCCTCCTCCCCTCTACCCTTGGCATCTTTCTAATTCCACTTTCCAGGGGTAAGCACTATTAACATTTTCACGTACCTCTTCCCATACTCTTTTCATGTATGTTAATAAAAATACATATGTGCATAGTTTTGCATATGAATATACATATGTATATATACACATATCAATCTATCCATCTGTTCCAACAAAAATATCATACAAAAGGTTCCACACAATGTCCTTTTGTACTGAATAATACATTACGGAAATCCTTCCATTCAAGTAACTACACTTGCACTTCATTCTTTCTTTCCTCCTCACAGTGCACCACACCATGAATGTATCAAACTTCACACGAGCATTCTTCTTTCAGGGCACATCCACTTGCCTCTAGTTTTCATGATGAAACATAATGCTCTAAGGAATTGATACAATTGTACACTTGTTCAAGAATTTCTGTGGGAGAGAACACTAGAAATGGAATCTCTGGGTCAGATTATATATGTATTAAATTTTTGATAGGTACTATCAAAATGCCTTTCAGTTGCTGCTATATTTTATACTTCCACCAACAAAAAAGAATATTTTGAAAGCATATTCAACAGATATTGTAAGAACATGGTTGTGGGAAGTACACTATATAGAACGTGTCACGGGATAAATAAATTAGCATTCATTTAAAAACAGATTTCAAGAAGACACTTTGCTCAATGACCCACGAAGAAGGTCCTGGAAGTGTAACCGAGTTTGGGGGCTGCGGAGAGGAAGGAATGTTTGCAACCAACGAGTGGCATCACCTTCTGGCAGTGCCTCCACTCAGAGCGCAGCAGCTGCGGCCATCGCCCAGTTGTTAAGAATCTAATAAAATATGAGTGCTAATCCTTTGGACAACAGCTTACAATGCTTTATTCCTGCGGGTCAACTTTGTTTTGCAAAAGGACGCTTCATAGTGGAATGGTGATTAGTTGTCTTTGTCAGTCAGCCCTTGTCTATGTTTCTGTTTCCTAATTCAGGCTGGCAAGATTTTTTTGAAGATTAAAAAAAAAGAAGAAGAAAAGAAAGCAATGTTCTTGCAGAAAGTTTAAGTGCATTGATGTCTTCTTTTTACCTTTAAAAAAAGCAAAATAATTTCTACCTTGTTTCTTCAGATAGAAAGTGATGATAATGAGTTTTCTAATGCTGTGTCTCTGTTACTGAGCAGAGCCTTTGCCTGCAGATCCGGGGCGTGCTACAGAGTGCTTCCTGGTGGGCAGTAGGCCTTTTTACGTTCCCTGTCATTACTTTCAGTGGTTTGAAGCTGTATGTACCCCAGAAAGACATATTCTTAAACCCAATCCATCCCTGTGGGTGTGAATCCATTGTGAGTAGGACCTTTTGATGAGGTTACTTCAATAAAGGATGGCCCACCTCAGTCAGAATGAGTTCATAATGTTATTCCTGGAGCCCTTTATAAGAGAATGAAATTCAGACACAGAGAGAGAAAGCAAGAGGGAGCAGCCAGAAGGTGAATATCAACAGAACCCAGAAAAGAAGGGAGAGAGCAGGAGACACCACCATGTGCTTTGCCATGTGACAAGCTGAGGGAGGATCACAGCAGCCAGCCCCAGAATGCCACAGTCTTCGGGGAGAAATTGCCTTGATGATGCCTTGATACGGACTCTCTCTTAGCCTCAAAACAGTGAGCTTTAGAAATTCCCTTTGTTGAACTTTTAATAGGAAGTGAGACCTGGTAGGTTTGCATAGATTAGTGTGAAATAGCCACACATCTCAAAGTAATTTGGACTGAGAATAAAAATAAATATGCAGGGCCCCCCTGAGGAGCTAAAGGAAAATGCAGAGGTGTTGGGCTTCCTCACCTGGATTGTTGCTGATGTTCTCACAAACATTGAAGACTGGCAGTGTGATGTGCCGAGCCCTCTATCACGGGACTTGCCCTTGTGAAGTTCGTTACTGCAAAGGAGAGGCTAAACCTGCTTATAATTGTGCCTGTGAGTCTCCCCCTGAGTGTCTCTTTGTTGCTCAGATGTGGCCTCTCTCTAGCTAAGCCAACTCAGTGAGTGAACTCATTGCCACCATGCCCCACCCCACCCCTATGTGGGACATGACTCCCAGGGGTATAAATCTCCCTAGCAATGCAGAATATGACTCCCAAGGATGAATCTGGACCTGGGATCATGGGATGGAGACCATCTTCTTGACAAAAAGAAGGATGTGAAATGAAACAAAATAAAGTTTCAGTGGCTGAGAGATTCCAAATGGAGCTGAGAGGTCACTCTGATGGGTATTCTTATGCACTATATAGATGACACTTTTTAGGTTTTAATGCATTGGAATAGCTAGAAGTAAATACCTGAAACTATCAAACTGCAACCCTTGATTCTTGAAGACAATTGTGTAACAATGTGGCTTACAAGGGGTGACAGTGTGATTGTGAAAGCCTTGTGGATCACACTCCCTTTATCCAGCATATGGATGGTTGAGTAGAAAACTGGGGACAAAAACTAAATGAAAAATAGGGTTAGGGGGATGATTTGGGTGTGCTTTTTGACTTTTATTTTTTATTCTTATTCTGATCCTTTCTGATGTAAGTAAAATGTTCAAAAAATAGATTGGGGTGATGAATGCACAACTATATGATGGTACTTTGAACAACTGATTGCACACTTTGGATAAATGTATGGTATGTGAACATATCTGAATAAACAGAATTAAAAAAAAATTCCCATTGTTTAAGCCAAGCCATTGCATGGTATCTGCTTGAGTAAACAAGGAAACTAAAACATTTTCTATGCTGCTTCTGAACTTTCTCAATAATTCAGTTTCTTTATCAGGGAAACAAGCACATATAAAATTGGGAATGGGGTGGGGAAGACTAAGTAAAATCTATATAAAGACTTTGTGAAGAAAATTTCACTGATTTATTGAGATTAAATGCTTAGGATCAGAAGTTCCCAATGTTGGGATTTCACGGACCAGAAAATGAAAGGGAAAGTGGGGTATTCACCAATTATTTATTGTTTCAAACAAGGATATTAAAAAAAAAACAAAAAACAAACAAACAAAAACCTCTTTCAACCAAAAAATCTAGAATCTACTAGCAAAGTCATTTTATAAAATAAAGGCTATTTTAACAACAAAGAGGACAGTTCTGTGGATAACTTCCTGAAATATAAGTAGATACTACATACCCATTCCTTTTCCCATTTTTTGAGGCAGAGGGTAGAAATTCACTGACCTTTAGAACCAGTGCTCTGTAGTATCTCACTTACGCTGATCAAACCCAGATTTCCAAACATTTAAATATTTCCAAAATGATGGTGCTGTTTATATAATGAAGAATTCCTGTTAATTTTAGCTGAATATTCCCAATAATTCGTTGCCTTTCCTTCTATATCTTATTGAAGCAATGAGAATCTCCAGGCATGCATCTTTTGTTTCAAGTTCAAGAAACCCCTCCACGCCTCATCCTATCTGGCATTGCCATGTCTACCCACAGTTGTCCCAGGAAAATGAAATTATTGAAAAGCAAGTGCCCACAGTGAGGTTATGTGGGCTCCACTAAGTCATTCTTCACTGATGGGCTTTCGCTGTGTTACCCACCCAGCCCCATCCCCAGGGCGTGGGTCATCTTCAACTCCAGCTCCACAGGTCGGAAAATCATCGGAGCTCAGGCTGAGTAGTTTTATGACTCGTTCCCCTTTCTACAAATATTTACTCAGAGGCAATGTAGTGTCGCCTTGAAGAGCACAGGCTGTGGGGTCTGAGAGCCGGAGCTTAAGGCTGGCTCTGTCACCCTGGCAGGCAACTTCCCTCTCTGGGCATCATTTTCCTCCTCTGTAAATGGGGATAACACCACCTATGAATAGGGTTAAATAACTGAATTCACGTAGACTGTTAGAATAGGACCCGGCACATAGTAAGCCTCTAAATTACATGGGGGGTGTCTCCGAGAGCCTGACCTTTCATCTGATATCTGAAGAATGAGCAGGAATCAGCAGTTCAGCACAGAAGCAAAGGAACAGAGTCCCAGGGAGAAAGAACTCTTCTCTTTCCTTCTTTCTGTCTCACTTCCTTCCTTCTTTCCTTCCTTTCTTTTTCTTTCTCTTTTTCTCTTCCTCCCTCCCTTCTTTCTTTCCTTCCTTGCTTCCTTTCTCCTTCCTTTTCCCCTCCCTCTCTCTCTCCTTTCTTCTCTCTCTTTCTCCCTCTGTCTCTTTTTTTTCTTTCTTATTCTTTCTTTGTTCCCTTCTCTTTATTTCCTAAATCATAAATACCGACTATTCTAAACAAGGCAGTGTCTTAAAGAACAGTATAATAATCCATGCATGGGTATAAGCCTTAAACAAAGTTAGACTTTGCTCCAGTGCACATAAATTCCATTAATCTCTATAAAACAATCAATGATGGCATTATATTCTTGAATTCTCCTGCTGGCTTTCCTCCAGAGCAACACAAGAAGAGCTGAAACAGCATACATTTTAGCTTGTCTCATAAAAGAACACTTATTTTCTAAAGTACACCAAGTAAAACATTTGAAAGGGATTCAGTACAGAACATCACATCTCTATATTTTTCAACTGCCCACATTTAGGAATGATATAAAATCTATCCCATAAAAAATTGAGAGTTTGGACCAGAACAGTTTTTAATGCATGACTGATGAATCAATCTTTGTGTTGAGTTCATATTTTTTTAGGAAAAAAGAAAAACATATTTTGTCCTATGGCATGACCTAACTTGTGAAATGAACACTTGAGCCACAGATTTCAGAGGAGTCATATGTATGTCTGGAGCAGCGACCCAGGAACTACTTTCCTAATCCCTGTCTCTCCCTCCTTGTAGGAAAATGATTTCCAATTTGCTTTCTATTTTGGACCCCTGTGGCCCCTCAAGTGACATACCTGCCATCACACACCTGTCCCGTGCACTTCCAAACACCACACTCTGGCCAGCTCCGCTTCTCTGCAGGTCACTTCCACCTGTCTCTGCCTTCAGTAACTCTTCTATATATTTGAGGCCAAAGTCCCTCCTCGCTAGCTTTCTCCAGTTTCCTGGCAGTGAATTTCTAAGAAGTGTGTTTATAACTTTTAAAACAACAAAGTACTGGCCTGGAATCAGATGGAAATAATTGCATACCCCTTAGCCAACTCAAAACCATGCACAGGTAAGCAGAGATGACAGGTCTTTGCTACGCCGAGGACACATTCCCTCATGCTCTTAGCTCCCCCGCAGTGTGCAAGAGCCTCGGGCTTTCCCTGGGAGCAGGTGACGTGTTTTCCTAAAGGAAGGGGGACTAGAAAAGGACATCAACTAGTGCCTGGACGGGCCTCCAGTCTTCCTGCTTTCTGGCATATTGCCTCATGCTGAATAAGAAATAATGTGCTTTAACAGTTGAAATCTACCCCTTTGTGAAATAGTAAATAAACATTTATTTACTTCTAAACTTCCAAGAGAAATGAAAGAAAGGAAAACCACTAACATTTAACTTCACAGTGGAATTAGACATTTTACTAAGTGGTATAGCTTCAAACTTGCTTCAAAATATAAGATCACTAATGCTTTTCCTAGTCATTGCAACAAAAATGACACCACTAATAAATCAGAAAAGCAAGAGGGAAACAACTAACTGCAGAATCCAGCATTTTTTTAAATTGGATTTTCCTACAGACCCTTTAAGTCTCTTTACGGATATGCACTACTTTTTTTTCTTTAACAAAACACATTCAGTTTGACCATTATCTAATATTTCTAACAAGATTCTACAGTGATAGGTGGAGCTAAAAAGGAAGTTAGTTTGTCTTCACTGAGAAAAATACAGCCATAATCATATTTTGTGAGTGGAAAATTTTCATTTATCCAGACTCTCGGTCCCAACAAACTTCAAATGGAAGGATGAATGGTTTAGGAAAAGCTTTTAGAGAACTGTAAGTACCATCCATGCCTTAGAGTTGCCCTCCCATACACTAAGAAGTCACAAAAGGATAACACCAGGGACTGGAAACCAAAATTTGATGTAGGATAAAAACAACAAACTGCTGGGCACAAGAAGTATTTCGAGAACACAATAAAGGAAAGCCTTTTTCCCTTTACCACATTTCAGTTGGTAGCTACAACTCAGGCAGAGGTGAGGCATGAGAGACATATGATACGGCATCACTTTGACACCTCTTGGCCCACTTTTTTAGTCCAGCCATTGCTATAGCAACCGGCTTGTGGGAGGCCTGTGTGGACCCACATCTCCATTCTGGCCCATGCACAAATGAGGAAGGGCAGAGTCAACCCCTGGGGGTCACCCCTGACTGCTGGAGGATGGAGTCAGTGAGGGACACTCCCCTCTTCTGCCTTTCGGGGGACCCATTTGAGGCCCCTCTGATGTGGCCTCTCAGGGGGTCCCCAGCAGGGCTGAGCCCCAGTTGCCCATTGTGGTGACCCAGCGTCACACTACACAGCTGGGCCTGACTTCCCCTCCTCTCCTGGGCCACCCTCCCCAGCCTCCACTCCTGTGCCTGGGGATCCCGAGCGAAAGTAAAGAATGTACAAGGAAGCTGTGGTTTGGGTTCTGCTTTACTGGGGGAATCCTGGCTAAGGCAGAGGAGGTACAGCCCTGTTGTGCTGTCCATGGGTGAAAAACAAAGCTTAAAAACAAAAAGAGGTGCCCAGAGGAATTCTAGAAGACTCCATTTGTGTAAATCGTATGCAAGGGTACTCCTCATTCTAATCATTTAACCTTAGCCTTTCAGGTGGTGTCACTGTGACCTTGAAACCTAATCTTTTATTATATCAAGCAGGTAGTCACCTGGCCTTTTTGGTTCAGGTGCAATGTGGGAGCAAGGCAGCAGTTATGAAGTCTCTAGGTGTATGGGAGGAGAGAACGTCAGACTGCAGATAGAGGCCATAGGGCAGAATTCTGAAGGCCTTGACAGCAGAAGCAGAAGCAATGTTCTCATTTCCTCTGCACCCAATGTATCCCAGCAGCAGTCATATTTTGAAATCTGGATGATCCAAAGAGAGATCAAGGGGCAGCAAGGCCTTTATTCCACTCCACGTTGGCCACTCCAGTTGGCCATTCCTTGTACTTTCGTCAACATCAATAGTAATTTATTTCCCAATGAACTCAAGCTCTTCTGACTGAATATTTTTGCCACCCAGCCAAGTGCTGAGGTTCAAAGTTCCTTTCCCCTTTGCTCTTTTAAGAAACAGAGAGGAGCTCCAGATGCATGATGTTTCCAGCTGTTCACTGCAGGCAAGCTCTGCTGTGGAGCCTCCAGGAACAGAACTTGGGATGCAGGGAACGCTAAGAGCCACCTCCTCTTGCTCCAAAGGTCCCTTCTCTGGTTTGTGGCCCTTTATTGGAGGGAAAAGACTTCTTCTCTGGCTTTCACCCACTTTTGGGAAATCAGGAAGCAGAGGAAAATGCTGCAAAAATATATTATTGTTGCATTTCCCCAACCTCTACCCATACCTTAAGGAAGGGCGGTTAATGTAGGAGAAATGAATTCTGTCAAGCTTTTGGTTGTTGTTTATGGTTTTATACCATCCTACATCTTGCCTACCTTGCTATTCTGCAGTGACAAGGTGGATGACATTCCTATACAATTGGCTGCTGCTGTTTTCCACTACCAACACTTTATATGGAGAAAGAGAGGGATGGTTTAAAACAGGAAAGGGAAAGTGTGTAACGAAGAAAGGGTTAAAAATTACTTCTCCCTTAAATTTATCTTTCCCATAGCTGAAGGTTGGAGACAATAAAAGGGAATTTTGCCAGATGGTTAGGGGGGAAATGAGATATGATACACTTGAAAGAACTGAATTTTCAGAAGGAGATGGTTAAGCAAAGAATGAAAATCAAGAAGGAATATGGCAATGACACTTGGGAGTGATATGAATGTGACTCAATTACACAAATAGAATATCAGTTGCATATAAGGTACTCAGAGAAGAGATTTATATTTTAGTATGAAAAGATTTTTTTCTTGGATCAGAGAGAAGGAAGAATTGTAACTAAGAAGACAGAATCCAAGAAATATTATAAGCAATGAAAGAGACAAATGGGGAATGCTGGAAGTCACTTGTGAATTTCAGTATGTAAGCTAAGAACAAGTAAATAATAAAACAATTTGTATTAGATCACCCTTTGATGAAAGGATACATGCATGCCACCAATTTTCCTTTCATATCAAAGCCCCAATATCATACCAAGTCCAGATTAACCTCTCCTAACCCCACACCACCCAATCTGGAAGGTGTGTAAAAACTGAAGAATAAGGACTTTGAACCCCTCACCAGTTTGCCTTAATCAAGTGTCTTTGGGAAAATTATTTTGACTCTTAAGCTTTGACTGGACTTTCACATTTGTGATAGGAGGGAGAGAACTCAATGACCTCTTCCCATTCCAAAATTTGATGAATGAATTGGATGATGGATGATCACATCGCCCATATTTAATTACTCCATACTGTAAGACTTTCCATCAAATTCTTTTCTTCTTCCTGGTTGTGGAGGCTTTGCAAGGTGTTAACTTGGTTGGTTGGACTACATTTTCCAGAATTCTCTTCCCTGTAAGTTTCTGCTTAGGATGGATTTCAAGAGAGCATCTGAGGCGAGATTGGAAGCAGGAGTAAGGGAGCAGTCACTGTGTGGCACACGCATTGCTGTTCATCAGCTGGCTCCTGTTGTGGATGGTCACTAGCAGCCTGTGACGTCCACCTTCCCTGGTTCTCCTTCGGCCTCTCTGACTCCTGAGTCAGGTATGTGTCCTCCTTCTGCAGCACCCACACCATCAAGGTCGAGGCAACAGAAATTGGTGCAGCTTCCAGTATCCTGCTCATGGCTTCCAGCCGTGGTTCTGGGTCTCCCCCATTTCATATCCGTCTTCCCCTCCTACTGCCTCCCCCGTGGACTTCAGGCTCCAACATCGGATATGAAGATGATGACCTCACTGAGCCTGCTTAATCAACTCCCTCAACTGTGTCAGGGCACATCCCTATAACAAGTCCTCTTATATTTATAATCAGGCACACTTGGGTTGGAGTTTGGGATCTATCACCCACTAGCTATATGACGTTAGGCAGGTAATTCACACCTTTTCTAAACCTCAGCCTCCTCCACTGTACAGCAGACACCATAACTGTGACTACCTCATAGGACTCCTGTGTGGATTAAATGAGATGATGGATGTAAGACTGGAGCCGATGTACAATGAATACTGTTGTTATTACTGATGAACTGAAAACCCCAAATGCACTGCAGAGGAAATCCCTCTTGTTGCCCAAAGTGGTGCCTTGCCTGGGCCCTATCAGGCAACACGCTGAGAGAGCTCCGGGGCCACTGCAAACTTAAGAGCATATTCACCCCTGTTTTTATTAGAGGCCAGAAAACAGGCACTAACACAGGTAAGTAGTTAACTTCTACCCCCAAGAGAATGATGGCAAATCCAGAAAGAATCATAGAAATCACTGATTTCTATTAAGATACTTAGATGGCACTTAATGAAAGTACAATCTTAATGATGGAGTTTGACATCATGTATTAAAAGATAGTCAATTGTAGGGCATCAGATAACAGGACTAATCTGGTAAATGGAATACTCTGGTTAACTGAAATCTTAATGAAACATTCCTTTTTTCAGCTCTTACTGAGAAAAAAATTAAAAAGAATTATATGAAATAAATATGAAAACTATATTTGTAATTTAAATCACTCATATAATATCTTGTTCCAAAGAGATCTAAGTTAATAAAACTATTTGTTCTGCAGTGAATTAGGATTCAAGGCTACCAAGGAATCTCATGGTTTCAGACCTGTAAGATATCTTCTAGTCTTTTTCAATTTCACTATTACACATGTGGAAATGAGGTTATATACTTGCGATGGTTAGGTTCATGTGTCAACTTGGCCAGGTGATTGTGCCCAGGTGTCTGGTCAACCAAGCACTGGCCTAACCATTACTGCACGGACATTTGTAGCTGGTTAATAAACCAGAAAGCTGGTTTATTAAATCATCAGTCAATTGGCTGCAACTATGACTGATTACATCAATGAAGGGTGTGTCTTCCACAATGAGAGAATGCAATCAGCTGGATTTAATCCAATCAGTTGAAGACTTTTAAGCAAGACAGATAGAAGACCTTCTTCTTCTTTGGCTGACCAGTGAAGCATTTCCTGAGGAGTTCATCCAAGTTGCCAGTTCGTTTCCTGAGGAGTTCATCGAACATCTTCATTGGAGCTGCCAGTCTGCTGCCTGCCCTATGGAATTTTGACTCGTGCATACCCACAGTTGCATGGGACGCTTTTATAAATCTTATATTTATAGATATCTCTTGTTGATTCTGTTTCCTTAGAGAACTCTAACTAATACAATACTTAAATGGAACCCAATGTTACAGAGTAAGTCATTGAGGTGGGGGTAGAAGGATGGGATCCTAGCGTCAAAAGCTCAGGGAACTTCCAAACTGATTGATCTCAGCTCCAGTTTGAGTCGCAAACACCTTTGGACATACACCTTTGGAAGCAATACCTCAATGCAACACCTAAAGATCAAAAATCATCTTTGCCTCATACCATGCACCTTTATCAGGTTCTCTGCCAATGTCATCACCTTTCTCAGCCACTCGAGGTTAAAACACTGGTACCAGATTTTATTCTTCTTTCTCTTATGTCCTCTGTATATAGGTAATTGCAGACCTCTATGACCCCTTATTAGAAATGTCTCCATCGTGCTACAACTCTCCTAATCAAGGTTCTCCACATCTTGAACCTGGTCAACTGGACAGACCCCTGGTGACCCTACTAGCTCCTGCCTCTCCCTTTACATAAGCCACATCCTATTATTATTCACTTTCCAATCTTCCTCCCACATAATTTTCATCTGCCATCTTTTCTACATAAATCTTTAATACTTCCTTATTCCCTGAAGCAAGTTACAACAAAATACCTCAAGTAAAACTAATTTTGGAGCCTGAGGCAGCCACCCAGTTTGGATGGCCACCATGGCTAGGAGACAGTATAATACAGTGATTAAATATTGACGTTTAGACATATGTGAATTTGAATTTTGGTTATGCCACTTAATAACTGTGTGACTTCACTCAACTTTATTTTCCTCATATGTGAAATTGGTTAATAATAGTACCTCTTAAACTTGTTATTACAATTAAATGAGCTACTGCAGGGAAAGCGCCTAGCACAGAGAGAAATGCTAAATAAATGGTAGCTGTTATGGAAATAAACAGCATTGCCCTCAGACCCTCCGTTCCCCTTTCCACTTGAACAGGGCTGAGGATGGCTGTTCTCCCTACAGAAGGAGCTAGGCTCCTAGGGAAAGCAGGCGAGGCCCTTGGTTTAGAGTAATCGTAGGAGGCACAGGAAACTGCACTACCTCACTTCCCGGTGTGTACACAACTTGAAAGCTGCATTTGAAAACCAATCTCTTATATCAACTTATTTTCTCTGAAAACTAAAATGCACAAGACACATCCTACTTAATTAGGAACATTACTTATTTAGGTTAAGGGTTAATCAGATGCTTAACTAATGTGATTTTTCACCAAGGATTTCCAACAACAGAAAGATTTACTGAATTGTGTACAAACTAAGGAGTTCTGTTGAAACATCCTTTTTTGGTTCAAATTCTCTCATCAGCCTGGATTAAGGCCCCTTAAGAAAACTGGTAAATCTTGACAGTATAGATTAAAATGATAAATTGTAGAGAATTCTGCTTGTGGAAAAGTAAATTTATACTTGTTTGCATGAGTAACTTCTACATTCTCTGTAATGGATTTTACATAATAGGAGCATGTATTTTGTGACAATAATAGGTACACTCAAGCAGCTGAATATACAGCCAACTCTTTATCATTGTCAGGGTCAAAATGAAACTTGGTTTACTTCTTACCCAGAAAAAAAATTCTGCTTTTCCAAATTACCAAATACATGATCTCAGATCAATTTAGAAGAGTTTATTCCTCAGTAGAAAATAAATGAATCATATGAAGTAATATCTCTCTGTCTCTCCCTGTTTCTCTGTCTCTGTCTCTCTCTTACACAGAATGGGAAAGAATCAGGCACATATGGGTTCAAATCCTACCTCAGCTCCATGACCTTGGGTAAGTTACTTTCTATCTCAGTCTTAGTTTATTCTTTTATAAAATAGAAACAATGATATCTATCTGGTATGATTTTCATGAAGACTAAATTACTTGCTATATCTAAAAGGGCCTAAAGACCATGTGGCACTTTGGAGACAATAAATTTTAGCTGTAATTATGTATATGAAGGATTTGAAAATCTGAACCATTTTACAGGCTGCTTGTTCCCTCAGAGCTATACTTTTCTGATAACTGTACTTGAATGTCTTTTAATAGTCCTGGTTACAGTAAAATCACATATAATAACATATAATAAAGACTGTCATTTTTCTAAACCTCCTCTAGATGGGATCCAATAGAAAATATCCTATGTCTATGTGACATATAAAAGTATATTTCTAGGTTAATTTTACCAACACTGTAGTGGCTGACTTGGATAAATTCTAAGTCATCCTCACTTTTCCAAATCAGTTAATATGTCAGCTCTTCAGCAAATGGGGATCACAGTGACATGTTGTGGCCTTACCATTAACCACCTCCCCCCACCTTATGCCCTCGTGTAATTTGACTACAATAAATGTTGCAAGAATGTTACTGGTTTGTGAATAGTAAATGCTCAATAAATATTCAATGAATTTAAACTTGACAAGTAATCAAAGAGGAAAATTTTATCAATTTTATGCTAAGTAACTAAACTAAAAAAGCTAACTACACCCCTAGAAATAGATTTAAGAAGCTGAAGATGACACGGCATTTATGTATTATAAATCTAGAAAAACATAATCCTCCAAACTTTCTACTGTAAAAGTGTGAACACACAAATAAATATCTATGCCTTTGCATACAGCAAATTAGCCACACAATTTTTACAAAGGAAAAGTGGCGCTGCACTGTTTAACTTGCATGCCCTTTGCACTACATTTTCACTAGCAAAAATACACATACAATCATTTTGCATAGCAGCTAATTTTGTGAAGCAAAGGAATGCCACAAATTGTTATGCATTGCCTAAAGCTTTGCAATGTTTAGTCTTCTCTTAGCTAACTGAATTTGAGTGCCTCCATTTCTTATATAACATGTAAGTTCCACAATTTGAAAATCTGAAAAGCCTATGTAAATGTAGACTATTATTCCCATTTTTGTAGGCAAAGTCTAAAAGGAATGTACATATTCTTATATTGATAGGATCCCTCAGAACACATGTGATCTCTCCCTCCTTTGAAACCCCACAGCATGGAATCTGTACTTGCTGACATGTCATTAACGCTACCTGGCATTTTGATCTACTGTGTACAGGTCATTGGTGTTTGCACCTTATCCTCACACCTGCCCCATAAATTGTAATCTCCCTGAAGTTGGGAACGTTGTCTTGTGCTTCCTGGGGCAGGTAGCACTTCACAGCAGCTGGCTAGCCTGTTAACCATCTCTTGCAGCAGAATCTTTCTAGAATAGCTCACAAACTCCTGCCTTTAAATGCTTGAATCCTGGAAATAAGTGTCCAGAAGTGTAAAATGTATCCATGAAAGTACCCATAACAATAAACACATGCAATACAAATAGAAGAAATAAATGATACTGTTGTGTAAAAGAAAACATTGTTTACAAACGCTGGATTATTTTTTGAACAGGAAACTTTAACTGCCATTGGATTGTCAATCACTATGTGTGAGCATGACACTGCTTGAAAAGATTGTTGTCCATATCCACTGAAAAAAACAAATACACTCATTCATTCATTCATTCACTGATCTTTTATGCAGATATTTTAAATCATTTCAACAGAGTGCATTTATCACTGTCAAAGAGAAATTAAATATTCCTATCATGTCCAAATTTAAAAATCTGTCATTGGCTCCCTGTTGTCTTGAGGGATAAGTCCAATCCCCTGATTGATACCTCAATTCCTTCATGATCTTTCCCTTCTTGACAATTGGTCTCATTTTTCATTATTCTACTCCTCATACTCTTTATTCTCACCGTATTGCTTCACACCCTCTGTGCCTCTGCAGAGCTTGTTCTCTTTGCAAGGAATATCTTTCTCTTAACAACTCCTAGATGACCGTAATGATTTACCTGAAGCAACTCCTGCTCTGGTGAGTCTTCTGTATTATCACAATCTAAGTTCATGCTACATCAGCTGCCCTTCTGGGGGTACCCATAGCCACCTGTGCTTACCTTTGTCATAACTTTGACCACATCTTTCCAAATCTGTCTCTTTATCTCTCTTGCCAACTGGACCATGAACAGGGAGGCTCTAATACTCATGTCTGGATGCCCAGTGGCCAGCACAGCGGCAAACTGTAGATACCAAGTGCTTGGTCACTGACCGTGGATTAAGTGTGGAGATGTGGGGGACCACGCTAAAGCAGAGTGGGGACTAACCAGAGCTCAGGAGACCTGCACTCTGTTATCAAGGATCTGTAAGACCTTTGGAAAATGACTTAATCTTTTTGTACATCTCTTGCAGTTAGCTGCGGTGGTCTCCAAAGCCCTCCTCCGTGTCACCACTGCGTGACATTTCCAATAACTGACAAAGCTCTGATGTGACTCCAGTAGAGAAGAATAGTTGACAACTCAAAGAAGAGCATTACTTGTTTGCCTAAGGAGACATCCTCTACCTTAATTTCAGATTGCCTATGACAGGTACTCTGATAAAATGTATTCAGTATCAAATATATCATCATTTCCAAAAGATTTTTGTCAAAGTAAAACTTGATAAAAAAGATTGTCCTTGACAATATATTTATAAGAGTATCTGAATTAATAAACGGACACCTTATTTTCTTTCCTAGTTAAGGATGTTATCTAGTACCAAGACCGGGTCACGGCAATTCTAAAGTCGTCCCATAGTTCACAGTCCTAATATTTACAGAGAAGGACAGTTTTTATTCTTCCTTTTCTGCCCCTCTTCACTTCAGATAAATATCACTTTCTTTGTTAGATCAAATAGTCATCCATAGGCCATTTCTGAGGATCAGCTGCAGCTAAATCTCATCTCTCAGACAGGCATAAGCAGTGCGGATTCTCAACAAATAATAGATTTTCACATACTGTGAAATGTTATTAATTTGAATTCTAGAGGGAAAATGACCTGAATCAGTCCAGAGCCTGTTTTTTGAAAAAATGGCTTAAATGCTTGCAGACGTAAAGAATTAAGTTACGTTCACAAATAAATTTGCCATTAAAGCCTCATCTTTGTCTTAATTAATAAACATGTGTAATTAATATACTATCTGTATAAAAAGACATAGATCTAAATCAGGAACATTAAAGAACTACCAAAACTATGTTTCTCTGGGTAGATTTAATATGATTTCTAAAATACTGTGAACGTTAATTTACTTGGTAGAGATTTTGTTGTTGTCTTAATACTTTTTTCTCTGAATTAGTGGAGTCTGAATTAGTGAGGTTTAACTGAAGGGAAAAACAAAACAAAACAAAACAAAAAAACAAATCATAGTACACCAGAACCTTTCCATTTAGTTCCTTCACTTTGGGCCCGACCTCAAGAACTCAGCATCTTCAGACTTAATTGAGCTCCTAAATTTTTAACTTGCAATTTGGAAAATATGTTTACATGAAGGTGTAAGCTTTAGGACATGCAGCACCATCTCAGAATGATGCCTAAGGGCAGAACCAAGACTTATATTAACAGAGTGGCTGGGGGCACCAATTGTCTTGTCAGAGGGAGCCCTTTGAAGATAAAAACAAATTGACAGCTCACACCAAGTGTTTCCCCTTAGGCAACACAGATAAACGGGATGCCATGCAGACCTCTCCAAGCTTCACTGGTTGTTTTGAGATTGGAACACATGATAAATTGTTGCAATGCAGGAAAAAAATAGGAATAACATAACAGAAAAGCAAATTCCTTTTAATAAGCCATCTGTTTAGCAAGAATGGAAGGAGAAAAACCATGGAGGAAAATGCACCTTTTTGTCATTCAAGCAAAAGCTTAAGTAGATCACCTTCAAATGTAATGAATGGTCTTCAAATTAAACAAACACCAACCGTCATTAGGATTTTTTAGATATTTGATACCAATGAAAAATAATCCTTGAGACGAAGCTAGGAGTGGGCAGATATCACTACAGTGCAGCATCTCAAAGGAGAAACATTCCCACAATGGTTCTACAGCAAATTAGCATGCCTGACACTTTTTCTTTAAGCTGAATAATTACAATTCCCCACATACATTTTCAGGAAAGGCCTGAAATACGGCATTTTATGCAGTTGTAAAATACCTGAGTGATTTAGTCCCTCATTTAAAAAATATACAAGATCCTTAAGGAGTTATGATTATCCATGTTTATCCAATTAGTTTGGGATAAATTCGATAGAATCAGTGCTTCCAATCTTCTAACCAGTACACTTTCCAATATAATATTACTTGTTACATGTCTATTTGGAAAACTACATTTTAAAGTTAGAGGGGCCTATATACAGAGATATAGTATTCTGTGCATTCTTTCTTGAAATAAGATAAAAACAAAATATAATAAACTTGCATAATATTTTGTAGATAACATTTACAAAGTGTAAAGCTAATACGCTAATTACCACAGATCACACACTATTATACCTCATACAGAAGTTCATATCCTATGGAGAATAGACATTCTTCTTTCATGTCACTGAAACGTTTACAATAATTGAATGTATACTTGATCATATAGAAAAATTTACTAAATCCTAAAACACAGGAAAATTATAGACCAGTCTTTAAACACAATCCAGTAAAAGTATAAACAAACAATTAAGAGGTAGTTTAAATATTTTAACCACTTGAGTATAAAGAAAGCCTTTTAAATAACCTTTGAACAAAAGAGAACATAAAGATTATTCTTAAAATTACCTAAAGGTAAATTAAGTGAGCAAATACGTAAATGTTTGAATATAGACAAAACTGAATTCAGAGGGACTGAACAGCTTTCATATAATGAAAGGAGAGAAAATGTAACCTGAGCACAAGCTTATCCAATGTGGGTAGGAAGGAGGATGCGTGCAAGGCTGGAAAGCCGAGCTAAATCAGAACATGAGTGATTTCAAATGCCATGCATTTTAATTACTTTTAGATGCAAAAAAGAGAACAAATTAGGAGTTTTTAGAAAGCATAGCATGTTGAGAAAGCATAGCAGGGAATTCCTCCTGCTCTAATTGTGTAGAAATTCGAGAGAGGGAGAGTTCACAAAGCTAGAAAGAAGGGAACCCTCAAAGCATTTTAGCAATGAAGAGGGAAGTTCGGTCTAGAGAGACAAGAGTGCAAGCTGAGCCCACGCCAGCCCAGATCCTGCTGTAAGGGCTGAGGAGGGGGCTGAGCGCACTTCACTCTGCACGTGTCCTTGGGCCTAAAAGAGGCAGAGAGCTAGATGTGGGAACCTGTGCCTAAAGCTGGGTCCCTGGAAGAAGCCCGTGGAAAAGGGGGCTACAAACTTTCACTCAAGGAGGTGGCTGTAAAGCCCAGGGCTCATGGTAGATTAAAAAACAAAGAAAGACAAATTAACAAAAAGCTCAACAGTGTAATAAAACTTTAGCAATTAAAACAGTGAAATATTGTTATAGGGGATAGATAGTGGATCAACAGAATGGAATAGAAAGCCCAACACAGACACAGCATTATATATTAGGAGGGAAGGTCCGACTTGTATAAATGGGACCTAAGTGTGAAAAAGCCAGGTATTAACATTTTAGAGCAACATATAGGTGGTTATCTTTATAAAGTTACATAGGGAACACCATATTTCAAAAGGCCATGAAAAAGAGGATTAATTCACTTGTTTTCATTAAATTTGAAACATCAGTATGTTCAATAAATAAATGGAAAAATGCATGAAACCTATAAGCCAAGCAAAGACAAGGCACAAACTGAAAGAAGACATCACTGATAAAGGATTAATATCCGAAATAAAGAAGGAAATATTAGAAGTCAATATAAAAATTCAAAAGACCCAATAGAAAAATTGGGAAAGTACAGACATAGACCATTCACAGAGGATGTAACCTGAATGGCCCCTAAACACAGAAAGATGCTCACAGCCTCACGAGTTATCAGGAAAACATTTTGAGAGCAACAATATACCATCTCAAAACCCTCTTACTAGCAAAAAAATATGTAAAATTCTGAAAATACCAAGTGTAGGTGAAAATGTAGAACAATGAGGACTTTCACAAACCACTGGTGGGAATATCTGCACACACACACACACACACACACACACACACACAACCAGATTGGACAGCAATTTGAAAATATCTAATAAAGTTTAGCAATATATTACACTGGACCCAGCAATTCCACTCTTACAAATTGTTCCAGAGTCACTCTTCATATGTGCAAATAAACATATATAAGTGAATGCATACAAGAACAGTACAAGTCTTGGTTGTTTTGTTTGAAAATTTTTTTTTTAATTTTTGATAAAGTTTTAAAATAAAAAAAGAACAGTACAAGTAAACTGTAGCCTTATTTGTAATTTCAAAAATTTGGAAACATACGAAGCATTTATCAATGGGACAATGATTCCATAAATTGTGGAGGGATCATAAAATAGCATACCTCACCATCTGTATTATGAGTGTACTAGAGCAGTGTTTTCAAAGTGTCAATCCCAAACCAACAGCATAATATCACACAGGAATGTAACCAAAACACAAATTCTCAGGCCCTATCCTAGACCTACTTATCAGAAACTCTGGTGGTAGAGTCCAGAAATCTGTTCTAACAAGCTTTCTGTGTACCTGTTTGAGAAACACTATAGTGGAGTTACATGTGTCAACATGGATAAGTTTGAAAATCAAAATTTGAGGGGAAAAAAACCAGCAAATGTACAAGTGGATAACATAATTACTATAAATTTTAAGAACATAACATATGAACAAAAGGATATACATTAACTTTATGAGGGAAGAAGGGCAGCAGGAGTGGAGAAGGCTGGATTTCAAATACACATATAAAATCTGATTTATTTGAAAAAAGGATTTGAAGCAGACTTGGAACAAGATGGCAACATTCATCAACTCTGGGTGATAAGCATAGGGGTGTCTGCTGGTTATTCTCTGTATTTTTCAGGGTGTTTTAAATATTTCACAAGTATAGTGACATGGCCAAGTTTGTGCATTTGTGTTTTTCTGTAAGACAACAATAGTGTAGAGAAAGGGTAAAAGACAGAGAGACCAGAAGCAGGCAGACAAAAGGCTGTGTCAATGGCCCAGTCAGATAAAGATGGTTTGAACCACAAAAGAGAAGACAGGGTACAAAATTATTTCAGAAGTTGATGTCAAATTTATAGGAATTGATAACCAATTATATGCTGGGAGTGAAGGTAAATGGCAGTCAGAGATGTTTCCAAAATGTAAAGCTTTGCTGAATGACTAGTGCATGGAGAATGGGAACAAAGTCTCCATTTGGAGGGGCAAATGAATAAAATTGAACAGAGTAGGCAAGGAAAATCTAGACAGAAACTGAGTGTCGTCATTTTATGGTTGGTGTATGATTCAGTGATAGTAAAGAGTGTGTAAAGTAAGACGAAATGAGCATTGAGGACAGAACCCTGGGGAAAATAAAAAGAAAGCAAAAAACAGAGAACTGCCTTTAGAGGTGGGAGTAGAAAAAAAAAAGGCAAGACAATTTCTAGTACAGTCAAGGGAGCTGCTCATTGAAAATGCTCATGCTGTAGAGTTGCCTAGAAAGCTAAAGACTGAGAAGAGATATGTGACACCAAGAAGAGGATTTTATAATTAGGAAGTCCTTGTCCCCTTTGAAAGAACTATTTTATTAGAGGTCTGGGAGAAAAATTCCATATTACATTGCCTGGAAGATTAAACATGCGATATGGAGTTGGTAAAGTATGCAATAATCTTTTAAGATGTTCAGAGGCAAAAATATAAGTAAGGGAGATGATAAATGATGGATTAAAGTTTAGGAGGAGGTGGGATAAAATGGAATCCTGAGTCTAGGTGAAAGATCAGCTTTGCAAAAGATGAGGGACTCCTTCCCCAGTGAAAGGGCGAATATAAGGAAGAGTTAAGGTACTGATAACTTAAAAGGAGGTAAGGAGAAAAGCTAAGGAAACTTCAAGGAGAAACTAGATTCCACCCAGCATAAACTTGAGGCAAGATCATATACTGGGCACCAGAAGTGGGTTTAAGGGGTGGAGGAGAAGAAACAAAGTTGGGACAGTTGCTGTAGAGACTGGAAAATAGAGTTTGCAAGATAAAGGTCTAAGAATTGCCATCCAGCCTTTTGAGGACATTAAGGATGAAAATAAATGTTAATAATGAATCCAATCCATGTAGTTATTTCATTTGTTCAAGTAGCTTGACGGCAGAGGAACAGAAAGGGGATTTAAAAAAAAAGAGACAGAGGTTGTCTAAGATTAGAGAATGACAAGGCAAGTACTTTAATCTTTCTGTTATCCCAACATCCTCATCTAAAAGATGTGTTTGTGCTGCCTCCAAAATATATTGAACTTCATCTATTCTGCTTTTCTCCCTATAAAACACCCTGATCTGTCACCCAAAACAGTACAAAGGCAGAAACTGTTCTTTCTTCCACTATTCTGGCCTCCTAGGACCCATTCTACCCAGATACCCAGAGGTCAGAGGAATCTTTTTTTTTGACCCAATTAGCTTTTTTTTCTAATTAGGGAAGTTATAGGTTTACAGAAAAATCATGCAAAAACACAGAGTTCCCAGCTGCCCCCCACCATCGCCACACACTCACACACAGTTTTCCCTGCTCTCAACACTTTGTGCTAATGTGGTACCTTGTTACAACTGATGAAACAATATTATTATAATTATAGTATTAACTATAGTCCATAGTTTACATTAGGGTTCACTGTTTGTGTTGTACAGTCTTCTGTTTTTAAAACATTTTCCTAGTAACATACATATAACCTAACATGTCCCCCTTTTAACCACATTCAAATGTTTACTTCAGTTTTGTTCAAGACATTCACAATATTGTGCTACCATCCCCACCATCCATTACTAAACTTTTCTGTCACCCCAAACAGAAACTCTGTACCAATTAAGCATCAAATCTCCATTCTCTACATCCTCCTAAGCTCCTGGTAACCTGTATTCTAGTTTCTGGCACTATGAATTTGCTTATTATAATTATTTCATATCGGTGAGATCATACCATATTTGTTCTTTTGTGTCTGGCTTCTTTCACAGAGTAATTTTAAAAAATGTAAATCATACGTTTTCATTCTCAGACTTAAAACCACCCAGCAGTGTCTCACTGTCCTTAGAATTAAATCCAAAAATTGGCCCTGGGAACCAGGAAAGGTAATGGGGAGTTGGTCTCCCTGCCAACAAAAACACCTTTAAGATTAAAAATAATCAGTTAAAAAAAAACAAAAAAAACATTTCATTCCTTTACCAGCATCATACAGACAAGTTCAAATTCTATTCAATGATATGAAGAATAAAGGTACTTGTAAAATTTAAAATAGCTCTACTAGATAAATCACAATTACTGCAAAGTGTAGATTACGTAAATTAACTGAATACCAAGAACACATTTGCATAACATGCACAGGATTTATGAAAGCATATAGTGCACTTTTCCCCAAATGGACTTATTTTGTAATTGTATATTTGAGGGATTATCCGATTAACATCTGTCTTCCCCATTAGACTGTAAGCTCCCAGCAGGCAGGGATCATGTCTACTTGACTCGCAGGCTGATTCTTAGCACTTAGCAGAGGCCAGTGACGTTGCAGGTGCTCAGATCCGGGTGAACCGCTGAACCCATGAAGAGGTGGATTAGAAATGGCTTGGGCCAGGTCCCAGGCAGGGTGAAGGAGTGTGGTCCGAGTTTTGGGATAAAGAAAGGGCATGACTAGTTAAGTCCCTTTACCTTTCTAATCCTTGTTTCCTCACCTGTCAAATGACATAAAACAATCTTCCTTCTAAGCAAACTAAGATATCGTCCTGGTCTGCTATCACAGGCTGTGATAAATCGCCATTTCTATGGAACACAGAGAGAGTCAGTTTGTTTTCTGACACGCTAAAAATCCTGAAGGTTTAAACATGCAACAGAACTTGCCGTTTCATTTTTGAGACATGTTTTTCTTAAATGCTTCAGTGTGAGTTAGGAGCCAGCCTCCCAAGGGGCCAGAGGGCTTGTAAGTCACAAACAGCCTCAAGATTCGCACAGACTCTACACCTTGTCTCTCCAAGTTCCTTAGGCCTCAAGCATTTTTCTCTAGAAGAATCTCCTAACCCAATAGCTAGAACCTGAAGTAAGGAAAAGGGAAGCCTGTAGTTTCTTCACAAAAAAGATGCCAAGAAGACTTCAGGGACATAGGGGTATTCAAACAAGAATTCTCAAACTTCCCACAGCCTCAGTCATTAACAAAAAAGTGAGAGTGAGGAAAAGCCTACCGACCTTCAGTGATGAATCATTACACTTCAAGCAAATCCTTACGACGCTATACAAATATTATCATGAATAATACATAAATTTCAATCTATAGCTTTAATTTCATGATTCGTTTTTTTTTAATGGGCATTTGTACCACATATCCATTAAACTTCCTGCAGACATTGAGCTAAACTGCATTTGCTTCAAATTTTAAAATATAATTTGGAACATTTTTTACCACTATTGATTTGTTCCTTTATAACCAGAAACCTACTCTCCGTTAGGGGCCCTTTGAGTTTAGTGTAGTATCATTTGAGCCCATTCTACACATATTTGTTAAGCTTTTACTGAGCATTTTTTATGGGTAATTCAGCATAGAAGGCCAAATTTCTTTATATCATATTCCTATTTTTCCTGAATACTTACACATAAAGGATCAACAAAAATAGAATTTGAAAAAGTGCCTACATGCTGAACTTAGCTGATCTTTAAAATAAATTTATCTTGGGACATTTTCTCAGGTAAATCATGCATAATTTGTAGATTTTTTTTCCTTGAAACATTATATATATATTATATATTATACATACACACACACATATATATACATATACATGTCCATACATCTCAAATCATTAAAAATAAATTATTTTGAAAGTGACAATAGTAAAATATCATCCCCATGAGAGAGAAGTTACTGAGATAGCAAATGTCCTAGATCAAAATGAATGTTACTTTGCTCTCTGTAGGGCAGTATTTTACATAGACACTGCTGAATAAAACAATCATTAGTTGTTTTACTACACAGTTCTATTTATTTATTTTTAATAGAAATGGTGTAAATCCTTAAATTATTTTAAATATGGAAAGCAATTCCTCACTCCAGGTGGAACCTGGCTGGGAACGGTCGGCCCTGCTGTCACTGCTCGTTTGGACTCTTCCTCCCGGTGAATTACACAAATCTTTAATACACGAAAGAAAACAGGCAACTCCCACTGGGCATGTCATTCTTTTATGCTCAAGACCTCATTTCACAGGCAGCAAATCTCTACAGCACTACTGAAAGGGCATAATGAGGGAAACGAGGATTTGGGTCAGCCCAGAACGGGTTTGATTTCTTCAGTGAAGACACCCTTGGTTGGAAGTATTTTCTCCCGTGTAACATTAAGGCTTCGCATCTGCCAAACGACAGCATTCAACACCAAACACTGCAGACTAAATGTTCAGTGAAAAAGCATTTTTATTTACTCAATCCAAGAACATAGTGGCCCAACTGAGTAGATAAATTTGAGCACTCTTTTTTTTTTAATTGAAATTCTGTTGCTGGAATAAAAATTGGAACATGGCTTTACTGCAAATGGATTTATGCCATAGAAATTATTTAGAATTTGGAAAGCATTTTCCAGGTGATGATGCCAGAAGCTCTCTCACAAGCGAGGGGAGATACTTACTCCGAGGTAACTCGAGTAACTTGTCAACTCTCTGTATTTTCTTAGAAGCAGGCAGTTGTCTAAACCAAATGCTCCCTGGGTAATGTGCACTGGGGGAAGAAGGCAGCAAGTCTCTGGGGAGGCAATGAAGAGATCCAGCTTCTGACCTCCCCACTGCCTATTCATGAGTGAAAAACTGCCTCTGCTCCCTTGTAAACGCTACGTCCTTTCTCACGTAACATGCTTAAAAACTATAGTGAACACTGAAATTTTTCCATCATTTGGGAGGAAGGGTGGTTTCACAGAGGAAACTTTAATGAAACTCCCATTATTTATGGGAAATAGTATGGCTATTGGTCAGGTTTTTTGTCTTTGATATTTTTCTATAGAAAACAAATGGTAATTTCACATTTTATTTATGTTCTCTTTTACTTCTTTCCTTTTTGTCTTCCTAATTTTATATTACTATTTTGTTTTTCTTGTCAGGCCTGGAAGCCACCACTCTTCTGTATTATTTACAAATTGTCTTTCTAGTGCTTATTGAAATACATGAGCACAAATTCAAACAGCATCAGGAAATGTAGCTGTGACTATTCATACACATACTGGACATGCATGTACCAGATTTCCTTACAGTGCAATTTCTTTCTTTTACCTACTAGGAAAAAAAAATGTGATGGTATGATTTCAAACCTGTATACAGAATGTACATACTGCACTGAGATAACAGGAGAAAAAAGTCTACACGTAAAAGCTGTTTGTCTTTCTCATGTTTTTCATGTGATTTAGACCTGAAGGTCTATAAATATAAATTTTGCAAAATTAGAAAGTGTAGGTAATAAAAAGCAAATAGGAAATCATACTCAAAGCCATTGTTTAGGTTATTTATGTTGTTCATGCCCTAACATGTGTATATAAATAAAAAGGCCATACAAACAAAGCCCGTGGTCTGGAGTGTACAAAGAGACCTCTGGTTCTAAGACCCCAAATTGGCAGTGCTGAGCCTGTGTCTAACCAACCTCAGTGGAACAAGATTCACAGCTTTTTGGGGGGGAAACGACACAACTCTCTCAAGCATTGTTTCTTGAAATCTGTATTTCACACGAAGAGATTTAATTTCAAATAATTTTAAAGGTAATGTCGTTTATACAGAACATGGTGATGTCTCAAGAAAATAATCCCCAGCTAATGCGAAGCACATATTTTAATGGAGACTTATTTGAAGCACACCACCTTATATTTATGCTGTGTTAGGGAAATAGCACAGAGAGGCTCAGGCAAAGTGTTCACTGCATGTCAATAGGCTAAAATCACAGGAAGTGTGTAAGTGGATTACGATTCATACACAAATCTATCCAGCACAGCAATATGCAACAAATTAAAGTGAAGAATGAAAATGTCACTCTCATCACTTTTCTTGCCACGTCTTCTTGCTAAAAATGGATTATGTCATTTCTTATCACAACTGCAGTTTTCCTAGATGAGAACATTGTTAATATGGTGGGAAGAGGGATGGAAATCCACGGTAAGCCAAAGAATTTAGTTGTACAAAATACACCTTTACTTAATAATAATAAAAAAAGAACTTGAAGAGTACGTGGTGCTTATGTGACACTGCTGATTGCAGATTCTAGAAATAATTAATGTTAGTCTCAATTACCAGCATGTAACTTACACTGTCGGCTAACTCAATAGCTGACGTAACAGGGAAAATTTCCCTTGCAGCAGTCAAAGTTTCTCATACTTGTTTAGACATCAGAATGTCTGGGAATGTCACTGTTCTTTGCAGATATTATACTATCTAATTCCATATAGGTTCTACTGATAATTATGATAAGCATAATGAGTAATAAAATTATTACAGAATCACAACATGGGCATGCATGTCCAGAACAGCAGTGAACAATCAACCTAAGTATGAGAGGCTCCTTCTAAGCTTTTCTGTAGTATCTGTCTGGTATTTGTTCACTTGTTTATTTCCAGCTAACTGTCATTAACCAAGGTATATTTAAAGACAGTTATAAGGTAAAAACTTTAAATGTAGAATATTGTATTAATTTACTTATTCTTCCTGTACGACTGGGGCAACCTTGCAATTATTCAATTGTAAAAGTCCTGAATTTATAACTTTATTAGTCAGAGATATGGGTGCACTGAAATGGGATACTTGGCTTACCAATAGTTTAAGATGCAGACAGCTTCTCAGATGTTATAACTTAGCCAGTCTGGAAGGAAAAATGGAAATGATATTCGAGGCAGAGGAAATAGCGTGACCAAGACAAAAGGCACACTGGGAGGCACCCAACTGATCATTTCCCATTACCAGACTGCTCAAGTTCAAGGCTGAGAGGGCCTGGAGAAGAAACTGGGCGTACACCTGAAGAAGATGACAGTGTGACGATTACAACATGAGAGTAAGGCAGATGTTTATGGTTTTAGCCATTAGGTGGTGAGACTGTGCTTATTATTATTCTTTTGAAATTTAACTCAAAAATAAAATATTGGAAAACAATCTCATTTGTAATAATATTCCAAACCAAATTTAAATGAATTTTTAAATGGAAAAAACAAAGTATAAACATAAGTAAAATAAGGATATGTTTCTCAAGAATCATTGGTTGGTTCCAACATGATTCTTGTAGCATTTTACTTTTCCACTTTGCTGAAATGGACTATCATTTTTTTGTTTGTTTGTTTAGAAAAAGTAAAGTAAATCAAATTTGGAGCAGGCTGAATGCTACCAATCTATTCTCAAACAAAAATGTAAGATCCCAACAGGGACTGCTATGGGGGAAGGACTAGAGGAAATGAGTTATTTTATGTGAAAATGACAGGGTCAAGTTCTTTCAGCTCCACACCCCCCCCAACCAAACACACACACACCTGTCTAGCTTTAATGTAATCAGAAAGGCCTCTAAATGATTTTTCTGCCTTTTTCCACCTTCTTTTTTGGTAACTCTGTGAAGTCTAACTCTTGTTAGAAAAATGTTAACTATTTACATTTTAGTCTTAACCTCCCCAACTAATAAACCCAACACCTCTCCTCTCCTGAAACTCTCCTCCCTTTTCCATTTTCTGTTAATTCCGCACCCAGAGTCAAAGCCTTGGAGTGGTGGTTCATGCTTTACTCTGATACAGCCACATCCAAGGAGATGCCCAACCCCACAGTTCAACTCCTGCATGTTGCTCACCTCCGCTGCCTCCTGCCCATTTCTCCTGTGCCCATCTAAGTTGAGTGCTTAGAAAATGACCAGGTCAACAATTTAATCAAATTGGGGATGACCTTGGATGATGAAAGTACAGACAAGGCAGGTGGAATTCATAGGATTGTGGGAGTGGAAGGAGACCAAGGAAGAGGAGATGAATTAGTGGCTTGTAGACATTGAGGTGTGAGAAGCTGAAGGTCTCAGTGAAAACTATGGCAAGTAGAAACAGTAGGGAAGAAACCAAGAAAGGAAATATCCACTGGATAGTGCAACAGATTTATTTAGGGGGTCAACAAACTATAATGCTAAAAACATATATGAGAAATCAAAGGGAAAAGGAAGGAGAGTATCAGCGTGGAGAGGGCACTAACAGTTATATTTCAAACCAATTTCTTAAACATTGTCTCTGTTAGATATGTGACCTCAGAGAAGTTACTTACCTTTTCTGTGCCCCAGTTATATTTTGGCTGTAAAATGGACAAGTTAACAGTACACATACATCATGGTTCTTTTAAGGATTAAATGAAAAACAAAAATGCATAAAAGGAAATGAAAGAACATGAGTAATGAATCACAAAATCTTTTTCAGCTCTAAAATTTGATTCTGAACCTAGTAGTTTAATTGTAACTCTGGCTATTTCTAAACTGCATATTTTATGTTAGGATGTTCCTAAGGCAACCTGTTTCTTGATGACCACATCCAATACATATTTAACAAGTGTCTGGGGTTTTACTTTTAATAGATGTCTCTGTTTCTCTGTATGGATGAGAGAGAGAGAGAGAGAGAATGAGAAAGAAACAGAGGTCTTCTTGTCACATAGAGGAGTCATTTATTTATTTATTGGCTTTAGAATACCTTAGGACTGTTAATAACTCTAAATTTGGTAGTAGTTTTGGGTAACCAAATTGTTCAAGGGTTAATTCTGACCTGTCATGGTAAAAACACTTTGTGAATTCTATAAAATGTGATGTGTGGACCTTGATTTGGAGAGGAGCAATTTACTTTAGAGCATATTCATCAGTAATTCCCTTCTCTTGAGCTACTTTCATTTTCATATGAATTCCTCTCAGAGTCAGTAACAACTGATGCATTGTCTTAGCTGCACACAATTCATTTACAAAACATCTAAACCATGGAGCCTGGGTGATTTATAGTGCTAGCTTACAAGGCTATCTAGTTTGAGGCGAGTTCACCACCTAAAACAATAATCCTATTTTGATATGACATCAAAAACCTCTTTCCAAATTTTTAGTGGAACAAGTTCACTTTAAGTGAACAGTGTAATCAATTTATCAAGTTTTAGGTCTTCTAAAGAATTTTCATTTTCCAAACTATCCCAAGGTGAAAATCAAGAATATGTGATGTGTATAAGCCCTAGCATTTTTGATGTGAAATACCTATTTTTCTTCAAAATGGAGGCAGTACTGAGGTTGAAATGAAAATAATTAACTTTTCTGCACAGATTTCCAAAAACAAATGTGCTTGGCTACTCTCTAAAGATGAGAAAAGTGAGAAATAAAATGTTAAGTACTTAGAGCTAAAATATAAACTGAGTCAGAGGACCCCATCCAAGCCTGAGCTCCAGGTATATTAGTCAATCCGGCTCTGCCACTTACTAGTTGGGTGACCCTGACCGTGTCCTTCAACCTTCTGATCCCTATTTGTTTTCATCCTTCTATAAAATAGGATTCATAACGTCTTCTCATTACCTCGCTGACCTCATCTTCAACTTCCCTCCCTTCCGCTTACTTCGCCTGACACACTGGCCTCTCTGTTCCTCAGTCACCCAGGCTCCGTCCTGCCCCAGGAGTCCCTGAACTTGGCTGTTCTCCCATCGTGAAATGTCTGTCCCCAAGGTGGCTGCACGGCTCATCTCTCATGAGCTTCAGGCTTTATTAAAACCTCATCTGCTCAGTGAGGCCCTACACCTCCCAAAAATCACAGCCCTATCCCACCCCCTCCACATCTTCCAACATTTTCCATTCCCCTTTTTGTCTTCCATTTTCCCAGAGCACTTAACGCCAATACATTATATATTTTATGTTTTACTTATTTTTATGTTAGTTTTCTGTCTTCCTCACTTGAGGGCAAGCTTCATGAGTCAGAGACTTTGGTTAATTTTGTTCACTTTTGTGTTTTCAGTGCCTTGAATATTGCCTGGTGAAAAGTAGGTACTGAACAAATATCCTGTAGAATAAATGGATGAATGCTAACTGCAATGAGCAAATGAACTGTCTGTCATCAGTGACATTCACCAAATTGTAAAACATATAATTCATTTCATATTTTAAATATTTTAACATTCCTCCTGAAGCAATAAAATGTAGATTACAATTAAACTATGAGAATAAATACTAAAATAACTAAATAGAAATGAGCTATAAGAAATTGTAAAATACTTGGTATCTTCAGAAGTAAAATAAAAAGTAAAATCATCAGCCGTAAAATAAAAAATGTTTTAGAAAACAATTAAAGGCTTAAAAATATACCAAAATATAAGTACACCAGCTTTTTGAATTAAAACCAAAGCTGTGACCTCTGGTCTAAAGCAATAAAAATCGGACCCATAATGTAGTCCAGTAGCGGACAAACAGGTGAATCAAATAACTGGCGTAAGACAATAACAGGTCTGGAGACAGGGATGGGAGTGTCGGGGGGAAGATGGGGGAGAGAAAGCACTGAAGAATTAAGTACCATTCAGGAAACACTTTTAGAGAAGATTAGATTTTCAGATGCTGTTGACTTCAGCAATAAAAAGTACATCAAAGTGTACCCTGCTGATAAATGGCACCTAACTAATAATTCCTAGGTGAGCCCTTCCAGCACACTGAAAGACTGGCCATTCCCCAAGCATGACACAGGGAAACGAAACTGTGCCTTGACCACCGAGCACCAGGGGTAATAACCTGTTTTTCCCAGGGAGGCAATAAAACAAAACAAACAAACAAACAAAAAATGAGGCCCCAAACACATAAAAACAAGAATCATTCTACACAATATGGTTTATTTACATATTTTGCAGGAAGAACACGTGCTTCTCTGTTTAACTCAAGGTAAAAGGGACAAGGGACATAGGACAACTGGTTTCTCCCTGGAAATTTAATTTTCATTCAAAGGGCACAGTTTATAGTGATGGTGAGCACTATTTCTGATCTGAAAACAGGGAGGAAAATGGCAAGCAAGGTATTTAGCTACAGCATGTATATAACAGAGCTAAATATAAACTTAAAATTTTTATGGAACTCTATTAGGAATGAAAAAACTAATTTTTTCACGAACAGGAAAATTTAAGCAAGTTAGGTGATTTCATTTTCACAGGATAAAAGAATTACAAAAGTTGAATAAAAAACTATCTAATTGAAAATGACTTTATACTGGGAATATAAACATCTGGTTCTTTGGAAAATAAAATCAAGAAGAATATTAAAATAGAAATGTAAGCATTTAAGTTCTAGCTCCTTTAATTAAAACCATTTCTAACATGAACAACATACTAAAATAGCTGTACTATGTATAAAGGTTTTATACCTTCTAATTGTGACTGGTTAAAACCAAGCAATTCAAACAAAGAATAGTTGCAACCCACCTATAATGATTAAAGGTAAACAAAAGCATCAAACTGTGTATATGTACAGAAATGTCTATATGTGTTTGAATTTTTTAAAGCGGTGAAGGGAATAATGGGGGAGAGCAATATCACCCTTATCACTATGATCTTCTGGTCAGGTGTGCTACACACGTTCACTCATGTTAATCCACAGCGACCCTGGCAGATAGAGCCAGAACATTCCAGGAAAGCTAAGTGACCTCCCCAAGTCCACACTAAAAAGTGACAATGGCTGGTCCAGTGAGATCCAGATTCGTGCTCTTTTCACCACTCCAATCTCAGAGACATGACCCAGATAGACATGGTGCTCTCTACAATTGACTGGATTTGGTACTTACTCAAATAATCCAAACAGGAAGTACAAGGCAGGACTCAGGACAAGTTATAATAAAAGCAAAGACCAGGAAGAAAGAAATATATATGTAATAGGCTCACAATTTTCAAAACATAGTCATTAGGCCCTACTCAAGCCAAGACGTAAATAGTCAGCTTAGAAGATTCCCATTCACAGGGTATTCTAACTTCTCACTGAAGGTTAGTGTTATCTTTTTAGTGTAAATTTAAAGCTGTACATAAACAATATCAAACAACATAGAAAAGCTGGGAATTTAGAGGCTATTACAATATAACTCACTATACTTTAATGTTTTCATTCAGAGGCATAGAGCAAAAAAACAGAAGGGAGTAAAACAACCCAGAAGACAGCAACTTATCAAACCTAATTTTTCCAGTTATACATTTATACTGAGTAGTTTCATTCTAAGTTGATAAAAAAAAAATTAGTAGTTGAGAATGAATACATGAAAAATATCACTTAGCTCAATAATCACAATTATTCATTACATTTAAAATAGCCTTATATTTGAAGGAAATAAAGCATGAACATAAACTCTAAAATACTCTTATGTCCTCTACACCCTCCAAATCCCATCCTGAAAAGCAGAACACTGATATTACAATGGGATAATTAAAAGGATAAGTTCCTGCATCAGGTTTTAATTTAATTCATTCTTTGAGTTTCTCTAAGTTTTTGGAAAGATGGCCTACACATCAAGATAGACAGTAGAGGAAGATGAGCAGGTTTTTTGGGGAATGGGAGCAGGATGGGGTGGGGAGATACGTTCATTTGTGGTTCCTGAAGAGACACTGGATGACGATTTCTTATATATATATTCTTTTTTGACCATGCTGTTTTAAAAGCTATACTTTTCTTTACAATAGCACCCAGGCAACAACCTTTTCTTGGAATCAACCACATCTTCACATTGGCATATTACACAAAGCATTTCCCTTATTTATCAGAATTGAAAATGTTTCCCCTGATGCATATTTTTGTTGAGGTTTATCACCCCAACTTCTTTCTCTTTCTCCAGATGACACAATGTCTACAATCCCTAACTGAACCTTTTACAACCCAAATCCAAGTATGTTTATAGATTCTCAATAGCTCTTTTTATAGATACATAAGAACAGCAACAAAGCTGTTCACAAACTTCTTTATTGCTATTAGTGAAAACACGCAATCATTACACATGCATGCACACAAGCACACTTCCATCATCTTACAGAACTCAACTTCCCTCATGGAGAGCTGACCAAACATTCCACAGTGCGTATAACTTACACATCCCCAGGGGTCTCACTGCTGGTAGTCTGGCTTTACCTTTGATCCAGCCCCTGCATGGTTAAGAGTCCTGTGAGTAGTTTCTTCCCTGTGCTCAGGTTTGATATTTCTTCCCCAGGCTTTATGATTTCTGATCTAAAGCTCCCTGCACTGAGAGCTCCTCAAGGGCTCTGACTTTATCTCTGTATCCTGCACCTGCCGACACTGTGGTAGGCTCTGTACTCCCCGAAGATGCTGAGTGAATTAACTTGGCCTGAGTTAACGAGAAATGTAAACCAACCACTGACAAACAATACAAATACTTTCTCTTCCACAGAAAGGGCAATGTAAATCTGGGTTCAAAATACAAACTGGATTTAACAATGATTTCTTTCCTGATCAGAATTAAAACTCGGTGTGGTAGTCTGTACGGGTAACAGAGGAAACAGTCGCACCTTTTTACTGTAGACTTAACAGAAGAAGTCTGTGTCCCTCCCTGGAGGGCATCATAAACTCAGCAGCCAGCATTCTAGACTGTTGCCAGAAGCAAAATCTGGGAGTTGTCAGTCCCAGTCTTCTTTAATAAAGCTGGAAAGATGCAATAATGTCTTGGCAATATCAAGTCCCAAACAGAGACAACGTAAGCTACATCTCTGGCTCTAGGTGCTTATTAGCTGCACGGACGTGCTTCACATTCACAGTGTTGATGAAATGTAGGAACACTCATGTGGCTTTCAAATTCTCCTATTAGCTTAGCCAATTCCTGCTCATTATTTTAAGTAGCAGCAACAGAGCAATGGGAGTCTTTCCAAGACAGGGCATTCATAGTTTAGCCAGCTACAACCCTGTTGTTCTCTGGATGATCAACTTTAGAGTAAATGCATTTCACAATCCATCCATCCATCCATCCATCCATCCATCCACCCAACAACAAGTTAACCGTCTTCCTTGGAGGCAATGTGATGCAATGGAAAAAGAATGAATCAAAGAGACTGAGTTTAAATCCTGGCTTTTCATTTTACCAGCTTAATGATCTTGCACAAGATAATTGGCTTCTCTGAGTAAGCATTTCCTCTTTTGAAGAGAGGGATATAGGGGAGGAACAGTAAGATAGTGTATCTAAAGTGCTGGATATGGTGCATTTTCTTTCCCTTTCCTTGCTAGGCAGTGGGACAGAGAGATGAATAAAATTTGTTTCTGTCATTTAAGAACAAGTATGGTGGGACATGTGGACACCGATAAATTATTTAGTACCTGGGATGAATAGTGATAAAATTCAAGCATGAATTTAGTACTGCTATGAAGGACCAGTACCTATTATCAGTGAACTTGACTAAAAGAATTAAGGTAAAATTATAAGGCAAGTTACTAGAACAAAAAAAAAAAAAAAAAAAAAAAGAATTTCAGAGACAAAGTGCTAGAGGTTATATGAGTCATGCTCTCAGATAAATCCCCATCATAAAACCCCTCAGGTTGGCCATTGTCATCATTCCTCTGCACAAATTCTTCGGTGTTAAAACAAAACAAAATTAAAAATGAGTTGCCAACTGAATAAAAGGCCAAGTGCTTACCTTGATATTGAGCACTTTGTGTTATTCATTCCCAACCTACTAAAGCAGGTTTAAGTTCTTTTCTTCCCCAACAGCTGGGTTCTAGTTAAACTGGATTATACTTTAACAATACTTCATGTCTTTCCACTTTCACAGCCTTATTCATGCCTCCTTCCAGGGCTCCATCTGCCATAAACCTTTCATGAGTCCTCTGAGAAATGACTTCTTTTTTCCTTCTTTGAATATGTGAATCATGTTGTGTCTTTTTTATAGCAATTATTTTACAACATGGTACGTTGCTTTGCAATATAATCACTTGATTACAAGTTTCATCTTTATTAGACTGCACATGCCTTGAAGTTTATTTTTTCCACATGGTAGTTACTCAATATAGAGAGCAATTAAATTCAGCCAAAGCAAATTCAGTCTTCTTTATTAAAGGTGCACATTTACCAAATGTGCATTGTCTCCAGCCTCTGACAATTGGCCCTCAGGCTGCCCCTTTCCCAATCCATTTGCTGGTTCACTGCTAAACATGTTCCCACCAGCTCTGTTCTTTACACTGACCCGAGACTCTCCTGCAAAGGCTGTGTGGACACTAGCCGTGAAATCTGGGCCTTAACTGGGCAGACAAGAGTGATTCCTGATGTGTGCTTTTCATTCTCCCAACTGAAAGGTAGGAGAACATTTCTGTGAGCTACTAGGTGAGGTCCCAACTTCTAAAGTCTGCCTTGACTTACCGTCATAATTTGCCCCTTGGCCTTCTCCAAGACATCTCTCAGGAGTCAGGGGGGAGCAGCCTTACTCAAGGACACTCCTCATCTAATTACCATCTCTCCTTCCCCCTTCTACTAGCTGGAATATGGGAAAATTACCTCACCAAGTACTGGGCCAAAGGGAAGTTCAGGGTCTCTAAGGTCTTTATAGCAGAAGATTCTTCACGCTAGTGTCAGTCAGAGTCAGCTGTGTCCACAGTCCTCAAGGTGTCACTTGCTCAGCCTTTCTGCCTCCCTGGAAAGCAGGACACCAATTCCTACAGACTGGAGATTCCTTCAGGGCCCAGCTCACCATCTGCCCTGGAGTCTGCCTTCATAGATAGGCTTGTTTCTATAGAGCATATTTTATTATTTTTGTGGATATATGTTCATATATACCATAAAAATTGCCACTGTAAGCATTTTACGTGTACCATTAGGTGGCATTAATTACATTTACGATGTTGTGTAGCCATTAATTACCATCATCCATTACCAAAACTTTTCCATCACCCAAACAGAAACTCTGTACCCATTAACTATAACTCCCAGTCTCCCTCCCATTGCCCCTGGTTACTTCTAATCTACTTTCTGTGTCTATGAATTTGCTAATTCTGGAGATTTCATATGAATGGAGTTATACTTTATCTATCCTTTTGGTGTCCGGCTTATTTCACTCAACATGCTGTCTTCAAGTTTCATCCATGTTGCAGCATGTATCAGAACTTCACACTTTTTAATGGCTGAATAGTTTTCCATATATAACCCATTTTGTTTAACCATTCATCTGTTGATGGGCACTTGGGTTGATTCCACCTTTTCAGCTGTTGTGGGTAATGCTGCTATAACACTTCTGTAAGAGTAACTGAATCCCTGTTTTCAATTCTTTGAGGCGTGTACCTAGAAGTGAAATTGCTGGGTCATGCAGTAATTCTATTTTTAACCTTTTGAGGAACTATCAAACCTGATAGATGGTTCTTTGTGTTTCAGATAACTTTTTCTCTTCAGTATACTGAGCTCCTAAACTATACTTTATATTTTTGAGCAATGGCCTTCTCTATAATATATGCATATATGAATACACTTACACATGTCATGATCTTGTGCAAGATAATTTGTCTCTGTTAATATCCATATCCTTTCATATACACACATCAAGTAACTCTCTGCTTTTCACTCTTTCTACTTGTCACACACAGTACCCCATATTTTTGAACAATATTTCTCTAGCACTCCAGAATCTGAGACAAAATCTGGCACAGGCTAGAGTATGCTGGTCTGATGTGTTGAAAATTCTCCCCAAAACTTCCCTCTACCACAACTGCTAAGTACCTGGTTATACATCAGGACTACAGCAAGACACACCATTGTGATTATAATGCATGACTATTCCAGGAAGATGGCAGAAGAAGTGTTTCCAAAGCATTCTGCTTACAACTCGAGGCCACACCCAAGAGCCACAGTTTTTCTACATGATGATAAATGGTCCCGGGTTATTTCCACAAATGTCATTTTAATAAAGGACCATAATCAACTGCTGTAAAAAAAAATTGTACTATAATTCATGCAGCAACATCTCTGCTCCCATATGTTGAAAATGTGAGAATTTAGATGCATAAAAAGGACAGAGAACATTCCTTTCTACTCTAAACACTTCAAAACGAAAGAATGTCCTTTGGTTGTGACTATGGAAATATTCTACACAGCCCTATGCCTCATAGTCTCTCCAGTTCCTCTGGGTACCTGGAGCTGTTTTAGCTCTGAGTTTATGTATTAAGAGCACATGCTTTTTTTTTTTTAAACAAAGAAAGTAAATGTAATTTAGTATAAAAAGTGAAGTCTATGGCAGGATCTCCTTCAAGCAGTTCTCCTTCCCTGCTTGTTTATAGAGATTCTGCTATGCTACTACGTCACACATCTCCCAACACACTCATCCCAGCACATCAATTCTGCAAGGCTGGCACCATTCCTTTATGTGTGGGCCTTGCTGTCAGTGAGTTTGCTTGATGGTGAAGCTCTCTGCTGCCTAAGCAGAAAAATCCAGGGCCAGCTTTGAGCTCTGCTTTGTCCGTGACTATGAAAGGTAAGATTGGAATTACATTTTATAGATGTCTTCAGGTTCATCAGGCATATTTTCAGAACTGGTGTTAAAACTTAAGAGTCTTAATTGAAATTAATTGATATATGATTTAATGTTTCTAGAACTTCAACTTTGATATGTAAGAAAATAATTTTTTTTTGCTAAAAATGTTGACAAATTCTAAGAAAAGTCACAACATTATTTAAAAAATACCAGTATTTTTTACACTGCAGTACATGGCACCAGAGATACCCTACCATCCACTTCAAAGATATTTTATTCATTCTTAGGCACTGTGAGATTTCCTTTAAAAGAACTACAAAAATTATGAAAAAATACCAACATTTTTTTGAACCTATGTTCAATTAGAGCGACGCAAGGTTTCCATAAAAAAAGCTAAAATGCAGCAATGTGCAAAAATGCATTGGCTCTCTTTCCTCTAAATTATATATAATACATATACATGTATACACACACATACATATACATATATGTGTATGCCATATATGTATGTAAATAAATAAATGTGTATGCCATTTACACAAAGTTTAAGAAATGCATAATTGTTGACCAATGAGAATAGCATGCTGTTTTCTTTGAGAGCTTTCTATCAATTGTATTTGATATTTTATCATTTCTAAAAATTACTTTGAAAAGATCCTCATAAACCTCCTAGAAAACTTTTAGGAGGCTATGCTCAAATGGCAATTTCCTGAACTCATTACACAGGAAGATTTGGTTACAGCAGTTTCTAAATCCTGGCTGCATGTTAGATTCACCTGGGGAGCTCTTTAAACTATTAAGTATCAAAATACCTGACATCTGGTACCTAATCAATCCATGGAAATTTCGTTCTCTAGTTTTCCTTCCAGTGTATCTCCAATGCCACATTTCCCAAGTGCCTACAGGGTATAATATGACATCTCACTAGCCCCTCACTCAGGGTACCTCAAAGTTTCCTGTAAATATCAGCACATCTCTCTCCCTCCTATTCTGGCACCCAACAAGTAGCCAAGTGTGTGCTGGTTTGGATGTATTATGTCCCCCAAAATGCCATGTTCTTTAATGCAGTCTTGTGGGGGCAGATGTATTAGTGTTGATTAGGTTGGAGTCTTTGGATTAGGTTGTTTCCATGGAGATGTGACCCACCCAACTGTGGGTAATATCTTTGATTAGATTAGTTCCATGGGGGTGTGGCACTGCCCATTCAACGTGGGTCTTGATTTAATCACTGGAGTAGTTTAAAAGAGAGCCACACGGGCCCAGACACCTGCTGATGCTAATGCCTAGACGTGCTTGGATTTGCAGACCCCTGATGTTGGCTGCAGCCAAGAGAGACATTTTGAAGATGGCCATTGAAAGTAGACTTTTGCTACTCCAGAGTTTGCCTGGGAGAAACTAAGAGAATACCCCCAGATGCCTAGAGAGAAACATCTTGGGAGAAAGCCATTTTGAAACTCAACCTAGGAGCAAGCAGATGCCAGCCACGCGCCTTCCCAGCTAACAGGTTTTCGAGATGCCATAGATGTTCTTCAGTGAAGGTACCCTACTGTTAGTGCCTCTGTTTGGGCATTTTCATGGCCTTCAGACTGTAAACTTTGTAACCAAATAAACCCCCTTTATGAAAGCCAATCCATTTCTGGTGTTTTGCAAAATGGCAACATTAGCAAACTGGAACACCAAGACTATCAGTTTGCCCTCGTGGGATTTTACACCTGTCTCCTGCTCACAGTTCAGTCACCCCCCAATTTAACTTGTGGTTCCATTATGTCTCACCTGTCATGATAGTGCTCCATTTTGAACATTCTCCCATCTTTATACCAACAACTTCCTACGTTGCTGCTGGATTAACCAGCACAGGGCAGATGGGATCTCAGCACTCCCAGTGCCCATCTACTCAAGTTCACACTCCTTAGCTTGCCAAAGCCCCTAACATCAGGGGTGTCCTTATCTTTGAAACTTTATCCCTATCCCCCCATTTCTGGGCCCCTAAAGACCAGCCCAGCAGAGCCATTCCTGAAATATAACAGCGTTTGAAATAGACTTCCCACACTTCTCCAGTGCATCCTTCTCTGTCAATCTCCTGTAAATGCCTTCTCCTTTCCCATCTCCTTGTTCTCTCTACATGAAATGTCCATCTCCATGTCAGTCATACATTTCCTACGGCCCTTGTCACTTGCATATTTGAAGAGTACTTTCATATTTATAGGGAATAATCAAGTACTAGATGAAAACACAAGTTGTCAAGGATTATGTGTGATTTATTCCAGGACTTGAATTTCTCCCTTGGTTATGTCTACATTTGTAGACACTATTCCTACAGTGTATTATCCAAATGCCCAATGGGCTGCTGCTATGGTATTGTTTACACACTGCTATAAATATAGCCATATCCACAACTGAATATCTCTTTCATAAGAATTCACTGAGTAAGAGCAAAGTATAATTTCAAAAGTAAAAGTCAAAACTAGAAATATCTAACCACCTAAGGCTGATAAAAATTTAAAACTGTCATTAAAACTGTGCATCAAACCAAAATAGCATGTCTTACTGGAAAAAATATGGTCTATGGTTTGTTATGCTATGTGGCAACAGAAATGCATTGAGTAATCAATACTGCCCAGAATGAATCCAGATTTTTATATTTTATTATAGCTAAAAATATGCAATCTAGGAGGATGAGGTGTAGGAAGCCAGCCTATCTAACTTGAGATCATCTGACCTACAGTGTATGTACATGGCCAGCTAATAAAAAGGTGAAAAGGAAAAGCACAAGTGTTTGATTACAACAAGCACTGTCCTCAGCAGGAAGGACCTTTGCCACCAGATGCAGCCTTGATTGCTTCTAGGCATTTTCCTTCACCAGGGAGAAGGCACATTCAAAAGGCAGAGCTGTCTACTGCAGTGTACACATGCCCAGTAACATGGGTGTTATTTACTGATAAAAAGCACATGATGGCGATTTTAAAGCAGGGCTTATTCTGTCAGTCAAATTAGAGAGGCAGGAGAGTCAACACAAGTGATTCCTGCCCGGGCTGCAGCCTGGCTGACTGCCAGGCCAATTACAGGGCTGCTGAGGAGGAAATATGAAGACAGATTGGCTTGATTCTAAACAGGAGCATCAGTAAAATAGAAACCTGGGGAAGTATTAATGCGATAGCCAATTACTTAAAAGCGTGACTTTGGCTGGAGCTGCAAAATGTGTTTGCCTTGTGTCTTTCTGTATGAAAGGAATTTTTTTCTTAGTGAGAATGGATATAGAGGACATTTAAAAATCACATTTACATCTTTATTTCTGGAGAAAAACATTTCTAACAGGAATATGAGAATTCTCAAATTCTCATCTCATCTAAACATTAGACACGTGGGTAAATTAGAACTTTGGGGGAAGAAGCCAACAATATTTCCTAACAGTTCATGTCACTGATTTGTCAATTTTCCATTCATTTTCCCAATACCAAGATTGATTTCTGTATTAAATTCTCCTTGTCAATTCTCTTTTCTCTGTTGTCCCTATAGCTTCTTTGCCTAAAGGAAAAAAAGTACTAAGGGATCAGCAGCACCAATTTGGGGATTTATATCACAGAATACCTAAATAACTGGGATATATTTCCTTTGATTTAGACTCAGATTCCAGGAGTCTTGTGGAGATACATTAAACATCAGACTTCCTGGGAAAAAAAAAAGGCAGATTGCTTCCATCACGAGCTTAATTGCTTGTGAACTAGATTCTTATATTCCTCTGATAACTGAAGAAAATCCCTGTCAACACCTATCTGGAAATAATACTGGGCTGCTGACACTGAATTTTTCCATTGTGCTATTTTAATGGTGATTAGTAAACTCCCCAATTAAACAGTGAAAGAGTATTAAAGACCTATGTAAAAGAAGTAAATTAAAGCAAAAATGTAATGAAAATACAGTGCAGGTTTGAATCTGTTATGTACTCCAGAAAAGCCTATGTTCTCTTAATCCATCCCTGTGGGGGCAGAACTACTGTGGGTGGGACTTGTTGCTTAGGTTGTTTCCATAGAGCTGTGACCCCACCCATTCAAGGTGGGTCTTAATCCCCTTGCTGGAGTCCTTTATGAGAGGATAAAAGGCAGAGATATTTGGAGAGAGTTCAGAAAAGGTAAGGGAGAGAAAAATTCTGACAGAAGCCCAGAGATATTCTGGAGAAAGCCACAGAAACCAGAAGCTAAACCCGGGAGAGAAGGACACGCAGACTTCGGCCATGTGTCTTCCCATGTGACAGAGGAACCCCTGATGCCATCAGCCTTTCTTTGGAGATGGTATTGTCCTGTTGATACCTTAATTGCAAACTTTTCATGACCTTAGAACTGTAAATTTGTGAACTAATAAACCTCCATTGTAAAAGCCAATTCATTTCTGGTATATTGCATTCCAGAAGCTTTAGCAAACTGAAACAAATACCAAAACTTCCCAATTACCTAAAAAGTTGGCCCTTGAAAAATTTTTTATGGAGAATTTACAAAAATTTTAGAGTATCATTAATGTTCATCATGACTCCAGTAATACAGGTAAATAGGAAAAGTTGCCCAAAGCAGAAACAATGTACATCAAACCCAGTTTCCTCAAATAAATATTATATAACTAATATATATTATAATTACCAACTACAACAACTGATACATAATATAATAACCAAATGGTCTGATACTTAACTAATTATAGGAATGAAAAGTAAACACAATATTTTATCAATATATATTATTCATGTGGATAAGATAGGGCATTAAAAATTTTAAATGGCATATGAATCAACCAACCAGTGACTTAATAAGCAATCACATAAGTAAAAGACAGCAATAAAATCTATAAAATTGAAAATGGGAGTAAAGAGAACAGAAATTCAGGACACATGCCCATCTGTCATGTATGATTCTCTAAAGTTGTTGATGTATAAGTATCTAAATTGTTCATGATTTTTAATCTATAGTAATATGCATAAATTACAATTCAACATGAATGGGAAGAATAGAATTTAAATCAAATGAAGCCTTCAGAAGTTCTGAAACAACCTTGCAACTTCCCCCACACAATGGAGGATTCCCTTCATTCATTCTTACAGTTTCTAAGTGCCTACTGGATGCCAGCTGCTGTTCCTGGTTCTGAGATACAGCAATGAACAAAACAGGCAGAAATACTTGTCCTCATGCTGGGAGAGGGGCAACAAGCTAAATAACCTATATGGTGTGTGAGATGGTGGCAAACACTATAGAGAAAAATAAAACAGCAGAGAATGCAGGATGGGTTGGGAGGGATAGTGTCCGTTTTACATAGCATGGTCAGGGAAGGACCCATGGGAATTTCAATAAAGATCTAAAAGAAGTGAGAGAGGGAGCTGTGCAGCTAGCCCTGGGGGAGAGCCATGTAGACGGAGGGAACAGCAGGTGCATCTGCCCCGGGTGAGGACAGCAAGGAGGCCAACATGACTGGACTGGAGTGAGCAAGGGAGAGAGTGGGAGGGGAGGCGGTCCCCAGGGGTTTAGAGGGAGACTGGGAGGGGAGGTGGTCCTCAGGGGCTTAGGGGGAGAAAGTGAGGGGGAGGCTGTCCCTAGGGACTTAGGCTTCAAACTTGATTCTGAGCAGACAGGAAGGAATTGGGGAGTGGGGAGTGGTTCTCAAAGTTGGTATTCAAAGAATCTCCTAGGGTGATTGTCAAAATGAAATGCCCCAGGCCTCTCCATCAGAGATTCTAATTCAATCAGTTTGAGGTCAGGGAATATGCACTTTTTATTTCCCTGGCTGTTCAGCTGAGAGTGGGCCAATATCTGAGAGTTAAGCCCCAATATCTGCTGAGATCTGCTGATATTCAGTGGTTGGCTAGTAAATTGGCAAATGGAAGAACTATACAAGTATTGACCATTCTAAAACCATCCAGGTGATTGATTAAACTGATTCCAGTACCTTTTGGGTTTCCTAACACAAAAGACTGGTGTCTTTGGTGAGCTTGTTAGAGTGGAGATCATGTTGGACAGAGTTAACTGCCGAAGTTATACCATAACGCACATACCCAAATCTCAGTGTGTGCGAAACCAAGAGACTCCAGACAACAGGTACACAGGGGCAAAGACTTAGTCCAATGCTCTGAAATATTTTCAGTTCAGGGACTTCTTTTAGGGATATGAATTAATACATCATCACTGTTGCTTTACTGTTTTGATGTATATTATATATTACAGTAATAAAAACTCCTAGCATTGGATGATCCTCTATACACTATCTTATTTAATCCTCAAAACAGTGTATGTGCTTTAGAGTGAAACAGACCTGGGATCAAATCCTTATTTGGCCACTCAACAGCAAGTTCCTTAACCTACTGGAGCTTCAGAACTTTCACTATTAAAAGGAGGATAAGATGCATCTCGGAAGTTTAAATGAGAGAATAAAAGCAATGCATCAGGCACATGGCATGCAGCACAGACATTAATGATTTCCTACCAACTTGAAAGTGAATCTTGACAATCGCCTTAGCCCTCCTCCCTGAGCACAGAGCCCTTCCACTGTCTCCTTGAGAGAGGAACATCTGAGTTCTGCTTGGACCGCTCCTGCTGTGGAGAGATCTCTACCCTGCCGGGTGTCCTAACCCACTGATGGAAGCTCTAGTCACCTAGAAGTTATTCCTCTATTGACCTGACAACTGCCTCCACCAGGGCTGGTTCTTCAGAGCAACACAGAATAAAGTGACTCCTCTTTCCAGGTGACAACGCCACAAATACCCAAAGACAGTGAATTGACGTTCCCTTGTCTGTCTTTCTCTAAATTAAACTCTGAGTTTTTCTGTCTTTTAAAATGCAGAGCCCAGAACCAGGGATGAAATCCAAGTTGGCATGTTAAGCAGAGTGCAATGGGGCCATCACATGATGGTCCAGAATGTCTACTTTTATTCTTGAAGCCTTTATCTGCTCAACTTAATGGCTTAGCCCAGTGTAGTGACGCTGTCAGAAAAACCTCCCCACAGTCCCACCCATGACAGCAATGCTCAAATCTTGCCTTCCCTCTCTTTTCCCTCCAAGATCCTGTCTCTGCTTCTGTCCAATCTCCGAAGGACCACCTTCCCCCAGCTGAGCTCCAAATCCAGGTGGCCCCTGTTCTAACTTGTGCCCCTCCTCAATCAGCTCAGCAAAACAGAAGGACCTTTTCCAGAACTGGTCCTCATCAGGTGGGGGAAAGAGAAGTATATAATATTGTTAATTTTTTGGACCCTGTCATAATTGAATGAAATAAGCCTAAGATGGATTATACCTCTGCTTCACATAGCTACACCGCACTGAGCTTGTGATCAACCTAAAGTCCTAGAACTGCTGTTACCTTAGATTCTGTCTAGACAAAATCCTCAATCCTATCATTGTACAATTACTGGTTTTTAAAAGCTAAAAAAAAAAAAAAGCTTTAATTTCATCCTGGGAAGGCCAATTTGGTTTCATCTTATTGTTCCAGTTTGACACAATCCTTTGATCCTTGATTCTATTGTCCTTTCCAGATTTCTGCCTTCTGTAAATGTGACAAGCATGACGTCTATGTCTTTATATGAATCATGGACAGAACAGCTCGTGAGGAGAAGCTGACCAAGGAAAAAGCCATTTGCTATACTTATAAATACATAGGTGCATATGTAACATGTAGTCCATAATTGATACATAACCATGTAAGTATACACACACTCAAAAAAGAATACCACTCTTAGGACAAAGATACCAGGTAACGTCGGATTATAATTATCTACACCACTCATACACAAATAAAACCATGTGCAATGTCAGATAATTTAGGACCCTAGGATTTCAAATAGCATAGAATTAAATAGGTATTCTAAGTTACTTGAAAGGGCAGCAGGGAGACAGTGGATATTTTATGCAATAATTGACAAAAGAAATTAGCTTAATTACAGAGTAGGGCAGACCAGACAAGCTTTGTTTGAAATCACACACTTTTAGTGACAACAGAAGCAAAACAGGTATTAAAATCCCAGCCATCTCAGTGTCATTTATTTCCCTTCTCCTGTAATTAGTGATCTTACACTTTTCTTTGTTGTCATTTCACTTTGAATGCATTTGAAATACATTTTCTCCTGTGCTAGCTCAAATTCATTTTGATATCTGGATTTTCCATGTTCCAGTGCCAGGCCCAAGTTTTCTACAAGAGATACTTAGTCTTGGTTACTGTGGACTGCTAGGATCAGAGCTGGCTTCAATTCTCTGAAAAGGCAAAGAAAGGGGACAGGAATTTTAAGTGGCCCATATGAGTCACCTGCCAGAGCAGCACATCACCTTCCTAAAGTGCTGAGACAGGGCAGGTCTGTTCCTCTCGCCTTCCAACCTGCTGCTGCCCAAATTGATCTTTTACCTCTGAGTTTTCCAAGTCATGTATCAAATCCAAGCAAGATCAAAGACCTTTAATACAAAGAATGTGTTTGTGTTCTTTACATGCGTTAACTATTGCAATTCTTGAAACAATCCTATCGTGATTCCACTTCTACATCTAAGCAAACAGTCTCAGGAAGTCTGGAGAGCTTTTCCAGGGCCACCAATGTGGAAAGTGGGGAGGCAGGGTCCAAACCCAGGTCATCTGGGTTTCAGCTGCTACCTCCTAAAAAGAGGAGGAAGAACCAGTGACAGGAGAGAAAATGGGGAGCGGGCGGTGACCTAAAGCTAAGGAGTAAAGGTTTTCAGGAAGAAAAGAGGAATGGGCAAATACTAGTAAGAAGCCCAGTCAGATAAAGACAGATCACTGACTACTGTCTGTCTCCCTTGCATAAATGGAATCCTAAAGTGCATAGTACTTTGTAACTTATATAAAGAATTCCTCAAAATTTTCTGCAACACATTTTTCATGGAGATATGCATACATACATACATAATTCACATACAAACACACATACACGTGCACACACACACTTATAACCAATTTTCCCATTGGGTATTTATTTGGATTTTAAGTGTGTTTGATGCAAGAATCACATTAGCCCTGTTTCATATATATGTTGAAATTATTTCAGGTAATAATTACAATTTATTGCATTCTAATGCAAGAATTTAGAAATCTGTAGTCATATCTAATAGTCAAATGTTTAGGAAAGGTAATTAATGGCAGATGACCCTGAAATAATTTACTTTCAATCAATCACAAATTATACACTTTGTTCTCATCAACTTTTTAAACATGTTTGATAAGGATAACCTACCAGGGGAAAAATTAATAGAAAAAAAAAATGAAGTCTAAAACTTTCTCCTCAGAATTGATAACTGGGAGAATAACATATGTGGCAGATAATAAAAGAATATGGTGTTTGAAGACAGAAGAATTTAGGATATATAGCAGATTAATTAGTTCAGGGTCCTTATTAGAGGTTAGAAGTTTATAGAATTTAAGAGTCACTATACTCTCCATTCATTGAAATAAATATCCCCTACAGATCATAAGTAATAGTGGTTAATCTCAGTTATCTTAATTTAAAAAGAAAAGTTGAAAAGTTAAATCGAATCCAGTACCGACTGCCATGGAAAACCATATGGAGTTTTGATTCTGTACTTATACCAAAAAAATTTAGCCATTTAAAACATACTATTTCTTATATTAATTTAGTGTCCCATTTCATTGAACAGGAGCAAAACATGTCCCGAATTGAAATATAGTGAATGTAAGTGTCAGATTTAAAAAACAAAAAACGAAAAAACAAAACTACTAAGGCCCTGATCACGAAAACATTTTCTCTTGATTCTGACTTTTTCCCACATGCCTCTGTTTGCATTATTCATAGGTGTTTTTTTTTTTCCCCCAGAGTTTTATTTCATCAGGTTAATGATAAAACATTTTCCATTTGTTTCTACCAAGGGGCTTGCTATTCAATTATTGCTCAGTGCTTTGGGTGTCTCAGTATGACAAATGGCCAAACATATGCCAATCAAAACATTCAAATGATGGCATATGCTGAAATTTTCCACATGCTAGAGTTCAACCAGAAACTTATGGTATAATGAGTCTTGCCTCTTTCTGATAAACATCATTAAAGAATTTTTCCATCCTCTTTAAAGAACTAGACCAAACAAACAATCACCAAAAAAAGTCACAACAAAATTATGATAAATCCCCACCTTTAAAAAGTAATTTCTGCTATATAACAGATTTTTTTATGCTGGCAACATTTGCTAAAGGTACTGTAGGGTTTACTAGATTTTCCTAATGCCACAGTCAAATTTTATCACAGATGAAAAATCATATTTTACATTGTTCTTCATGCTATTTATTTCAAAGACTTTCAGAACTATTACCTAATTGGATGCCTAGAAAAACTTTGTAACTGAAGTAGACAGGAATCATTATTCCCATTTAATAGAAGAGATCACTGAAGTTCAGCCAAAGTCATAGTTATTCAAGAGCCAAGATGAGATCAGAACTAGCCTTGAACGCCACACAGTGTTGTCTAACCATTCGTCAATAGGATTGTCTCCAAGGACACAAGGATTGAAACATCACCAGCCCAACTTCTCTGACTGGAAGGCAGTCCTCCTGAATGTCTCATTGATGGCTTTTCAACATTCAGAAAAATACAGAGGCATATTTTAGGTCTCTGTCTATATTCCCTGAGAGGATATCATACCCCCAGATCAAGCACAATGATCAGTCTGAAAACTGGACCCAAGAACTCGAATCTGCCTAGTAAAGAATATAATTCCACTTATACCTGTAGAAACCACCAACATTCAAATAATGCTTCATTTCATTTATAATCTACTTAAGTAGATTCTAATATAATCCACAGAGACAACTGATTACAATTGTCCATTTCCTTCTCAAGGATGAGTGCCCTTCCTATATAAGCTAAAAGATGTTTCAATTTGAAGACTATTTGAGTTTTTGAGGTAATGAGCTCAGGTGCAAATTTCCTCATGAACATGACTGATAATAATTCAAAATTTCAAAAAGATCAAGAGCTATTTTATGTGGCAATCATTACAAGTTAAATGATTTAACATTTAAAAATTTATATTTGGAAAACTGCTGTCAGGTTTATTTCACCAACCCTCTCACACCACTAGTTTCTCTGAAGACTAAGACAGGTAATGATATTTTCATAAAAGGTACGTGACTCTTTGTCCTTTGAGATAAAGAGATTTCCCACAAAATCACCCTATATGAGATTTTTATGAAGTCTGTTTTGAGAAATAGAAAAAAAAAAACAAACTTGTAGTGCTGTATTGGTTACCATATCTCAGATATTTTTAAAAAATTATGTCACTAGTACTCTCAACATGTTATCTCCGGAAGAACTGATGTGCTTTTATAATTGTGTAATATGATTATAAATATATATATATATATATATATATATATATATATATATATATATATTATTGCCAGAACACCAGTTTCTACAAATGTTTGCAAAGATGAATAAAACCTGAGCCCTGCCCTTGAGGAGATAATAGCCTAGCTGAAGAGGCAGATGATAAAACAAAAAATAAAATAATGTGATAATTTATATAACAAGAATTAACATTTAAAAAGGAGCATGGAAGATGGTGAGACTAAATTTGTTGGATGTTTCACAGGGGTGGTAGAATTTCAGTTGTTGATTCCCGATGATGACATCTTCACAAATATAAAATAAAGGTGAATGCATAGGTAGGTTAAGGTTAGCTCAATTGGTTTCTGTAGTACAAAGATAATATAAGAATTATAATAATATATAAAATGTAGCTTAAGGTCAAAGCAGTTATAAAATAACTTCATAAAAAGTTCACTCTTAAAGTGGAATAAAGCCTATTTTAAGTTGGATTCTCTAGAAGTAAATGCTAAGATGAATGCACATGAAAATGATTTATTAGGAAGCATTCCCAGGAGAAATGAATAGGGAGTTGGGGAGTAGGACAGGGAAGGGAAGTAAGGCAGGCAAGACTGGGATACCTGCCACTCACTCTTGAGGGTAACTTTGGTTCAGAGTTGCCCTGATCAGGGAAGGGGGGAGGGTTGGAGAATGCGGGAGGAAGGTAGCAATAACCAGAGTAAATATCCCCATATTTGTCAACCATTGGTTAAAGGCTGCCCCTAGGGGAATGTAAATTCCCAGGCATGTCTGGGTTCTCCTACATGGTACAGTCTCTGAGCAGCAAAACAGCATTTGCTATAGGGCTAATCCCTGGAGAGTTAGTTCTAGATTCATTTCATTAGCATCTAAGTGTATGTTACGTCTCAAACAGAAGGCTTCAAATTTCTGATGGATATGCAACATATCACACCATGTCCAAGTTTTTCCAAAGACAGGTAAAGAAGATGTGGGTTTCAGTAGTTTTCTGGAGACCTAAAACACTTTCTAGCATGACATGTTGTGTGAGTGCCATGTCAAGCAGCCAAATGGAGTGGCAGGTGATGATGTGATGATGGAGTTGACTCAGGCCTTGCCCTACAGGTAGAAGACTATGGCCAGCATGGCCTTTGGTTTCATGGTCTCTTCTCATGTGTGATGGTTAGGTTCATGTGTCAAGTTGGCCAGATGACGGTGCCCAGGTGTCTGGACAAGCAAGCACTGGCCTAACCTTTGCTGTAAGGACCTTTGTGGCTGGCTTATGAAATCAGCAGTCAATTGGCTGCAGCTGTGACTGATTATACCAATGAAGGGCATGTCTGCACAATGAGAGAATTTAATCAGCTGGATTTAATCCAGTCATTGAAGACTTTTAAGTGAGACAGACAGAGGACCTCCACTTCTTTGGCTAGCCAGTGAAGCATTTCCTGAGGAGTTCATCAAACACCCTCAATGGAGTTGCCAGTTTGCTGCCTGCCTAATGGAATTTGGACTCGTGCATACCCACAGTTGCATGAGACACTTTTATAAAATCTTATATTTAGCTATCTCTTGTAGATTCTGTTTCCCTAGAGAACCCTAACTAATACATCACGCCTCACTCATACTTACAAGGCAAATCTCAATGACTAGAACTGAGAGGATCCCTTATGGGACTAACGGTGCTCCCAACTTCCCTTGTGTATGTAATTTCAAGACTCTTCTTACCACCTCCCTTAATAATTTGATCTGATGCTTATAATAGGCACTAGTAAAGATTCCCCTATTCAAAGGTGCCCACAGGGCACACATACAGATGTGATTCTATTAAGAGTTAAGTCTGTCAGGTGAAACAGTCCAAGGAGCATATTTAATAGAAAATATATATGTGGGAATACAATTGACAAAACTAGGTAATCATTCTGCAAGTTATAAACATCACTGGTCAGTCCAATGTCTCAAAATGATACCCAATTTCTAGTCTATAACAAGCTTAATGGAGTTTGGGGAAGTTCCTTAAATCATTAAAAACATAAGAGCTATAAAGGAATATCATGAACAAAAGAAGAAAGAGAAGGAACAGTGCTTTTTGGTTCTAAATATATAATTATTCATAGATGATTTAAGAAAAAAATAATTTAAATCCAACACACACAAAGCTCAGTGACAAACCCCAAAGCACGACTCAAGTAGCCAGAGAACAAACCTCAAAGAATGCCATGGGCCATGGGCCCACCATCCCAGCCTCTTCCCTCCAGTCATTCCAACACCCCAGCATCCAATACACACACACACACACACACACACACACAACACATATATATAAAGATTCAGCACTTGTAATCCTTTGTTAAATCCTGTCTTGTCTGTTTTTTCTTCTACCTTATCCCATTTTCTTTTGTATATAACTTTTTATTGAAGTACAATACTATACAGGAAAGTATGCAACTCATAAGTATATGGCCTAATTTTTACAAAATGAAGACAACTGTGATTTAGTTTTTGTTGAGATCAGAGTAAGTTCATATTTAAGCTCTTGGCTGGTTATGGTAACATGTATTTGTGGATTACTTGAAGAAAGGGGCCATTTCTTACTATTCTCCACAACTGTTGGATATTTCATTTGTTGTGGATATTGACAGATTAATTATTCACTAATCTAACAATTGTTAATTAAATACTCAATATGTGCTTGAAGCAGGTATGTATGTACTGATGGAACTCAGCCTCTACTGGAAGACACAGATAGTACAGAGACAAATAGACAAATTAGTAATTATGAAATATGAGATTCTATGGAGGAAATAAAAAGGAGGCTGTAGAGAAGACTAACAGGACATCCCCCCTAGAAAGAGCAGTTAAAGAAGTAAATCAGAGGTGAGAGTTACATGGAAACTTGACTAGAGAGAACCCAGCCGCAGGTAGAGAGAAGGAAGGATCACCCCAGACAGAAGGGACGGCAGGAGCAGAGGGCCCAGGGGCCTAGGCCTGGCTTGTTCCACACACTGGAAACCAGTGGGACGAGGCTGCTGTGAGCACAGGCAAGCGCTGGAGGAAACAGCCGAGGCCAGGCCGTGCATGGCCGTGCCAACCGAGGGAGACGATTTAAACCAGGGTCTAATGCAATGTGGAGCTAACAAAGGGTGTTAAGCAGGGAAGTGAAGGGATCCAGTTTATGTTTTAATAAGATCACTTTGGCTACTATTCATGGGTGGCCAGAGAAAAAGCAAGAAAGCAGTTAGTGGGTTATCACACTAACACAAGCAATAGAAGATACACTATGGAGGTAAATCAACCATTTGGATTGGATGTGAGGGTAAGGGAGGGGGAAGAATCAAAACTCCATCGAGTATTTTATTTTGGCAGTTAGGCAGAACGAGGCATCATTTACAGAGATGGAGAAGATTTGCAGAGAAATAGGTTTCTACGGGGAAAAGCTAGAGTTTCATTTTGAACAAGTTAAGTGTGAAATGTTTGAGAAACATCGACATGGAGTTGTCAAGTAAGTAATTTGGATAAATGGGATAGAAGCACTGAGGGGAGATCCAAGCTGGGGAAATAAATGCAGGAGTTATTAGCAAACAGATGTTTTTTAAAGCCATAGGATTGTAAAGGGAAGATAAAGAGGACCCACTGTCCAGCTGTGAGGAATTTCAAGGTTCAGAAGTTGGTCAGATTTGAATCCAAAAAAGGAAGGTGAGCATAAGGAATCAGAGAGAGAGGAGGAAAACCAGAGCTCTCAGAAACCAGGACAGGAGAGTGCTTCAGCAAGGAGGAGATGATCAACCGTGCCAGGTGCTGGTGAGAGGCTCGCTAAGGTAAGGGGCGAGACGCATCTTAACTGGGCCTGGCAACATCCTAAGTTACTAGTGACCTTGCCAGGAGTCTCAGGGAAGTGAAGAGCAAATCAGAAGCTGGAAATGGGGCAAGAGGTGGAGAAGTGAGTAGAGTCAAGGTAAGACTTGTAAAAGGAGAATGCTACTATAATATGATTGTGTATAAGGGGAAACAGAGAGAGATTAATGATCCATGAGCGAGGTGGATAACCAACAGAGGCAAAAAAGGTAAGGACCCCGAGCAGATGCGGAGGGCTTGGCATCAGACCCCAGGAGAGATACGCATCTCAAGAAACAAGTGGGAAGAAGCAGTGAGTGCTCTCTGTCGCCATCTTCAATCTCAGTGAAGTCTAAGGCAAAGTAATTGGCCCAATGGAAAAGGTAGAGGAAGGATGGGAGGAGTGTGAGGCCTGAGAACCAAGGAAAAGGTATGAAATAGCACTCATGGGAAGTGAGTGCTCACGCTGACTTCCACATCCTGGTAATATTAATAAGAAGTGGGGAGTCCATCTGCTGACTGTAACCTGACGGTGCCCTCTGTTAACCGAAATGTGGCTTACTCCAAAAGGAGCTTAACACCTCATGGGACCAGAAACAGGAAAGAAGGATCACTGGAGTCATTGAAAGTTATGAATTGCCTAGGGGACTGCCATAAAAGCTGAAAGAAAGAGAATAAAATGATGAACTACAAAACTTAAGGTGGACAAAGAAAGAAGTAAAGAGAGGAAGAGCTGGTGAAGAGTGAGAAAGTGGGGAATCGATGGATGAGTCTCTTTGAGGTTAAAGTAACAATTTCCATGAGGGTTAACTCAGCAGGACTCCTCTAAGCCTAAGAGCTGTTGTCAGAATGAGGAGTGCTTGATTCAGTCATTTTGGAGGCAGGGAAGTTTTAGCTAATGACAAAAGCTGGTCTGACCCTGTCACCCTGAGGGTCTATGGCTAAAACAGAGTAGAAGAAAACTTCATTGGAGATGAGTAGATCAAGTAATTTGAGACTGAGGATTTCAAGTGGATTGTTCACGTAAATGATGAATTCCCAAGGAAATGGACAGAAGTTGGAGCAGAAAAGACTGAGAAATTCAATAGAATCTCCAGTGAGTGGGGGGCAGGGCTAGGTGGTGGGGCAAGAAGGTTAGTAGATGGTAGCAGCAGTATAAGGGAAAGCTTAGTAAATCCAAATGGCATGAGCCGTGGGAGATTTTACAAGTCAGATGAAAGTAATAATCTCGTTGGAGTTGTCAAGAAATGCATGAGGACCTCACTCCCTCAACCTGAGGCATGCATGTGTGGAATTAAACAACCCCCTCCCCTCGAGGAGGCCTCAGGAGAAACGGAAAGGCTGGTCGGCAGTAGGAATGTTCTGAAATGAGGTTGGGAACATCACAATGGAGTGTGCTGATTATGGAAAAAGAATTCCCAGAGCAGAGTGGATGCGTTATCAAGGGACATGATGGTATATAATTATCTGTGGCATTTCTAAAAGGAAGAATTCTCAGCTCTACCTAGGATGGGCCAGATATTGTATATCCAACTAAACGGTCATTTCTTCAGCTCCTTCATATGCAAGGGACTGTGCTTTTAAAAGGCTTTCAAGCCACAAGCAACAAAGAATCAAGTAGCAAAGGCACACAGGCCTGTGTACAGCTCTATATATGACACCTACAGTGCAAGTACATGGTAAATGATTTGCAAAAGTGAATGATGGTTGTAGTCATCTGAAGCTGTCTGTAACCCAGGAAACCATGTTCTTAAATCTAATCCATTCCTGTGGGTGTGGACCCACTTTAAGTATGACCTTTTTTTTTAATGCAATTTTATTGAGGTATATTCACATAACGCATAATCCAAAGAGTACAATCAATTGTACACAGTATCATCATATAGTTGTGCATTCCATCACCACAATCAATCTTTGAACATTTTTGTAAGTATGATCTTTTGATGAGACTACCTCAGTAAGGTGTAACCCACCTCATTCAGGATGGGTCTTAATCCTCTTACTGGAGTCCTTTATACAGGAATGAATTCAGACATGATAAAGAGGAAGCCATGGAAGAAAGAACCTGAAATCAGTGAAACCTGGAAGAGAAGGGAGAGATCAGCAAACACCACCATGTGACAGAGGAGCCAAGGATCACCGGCAGCCAGTCTTTAAGAAGAAAGTATCTTCTTGATTTGGACATTTTTCCAGCCTCAAAACCATAAGTGAATAAATTCCCATTGTTTAACCCAACCCATTTCATGGTATTTGCAAGGAAACAAATACAATGGTTATAGATACTTATTTAAGGAGGAATTAAAGATGGCCTCTAAAGTAATATAAAACAGATGTTTTAAAAGAATTCTGATAGTTGTTATTCTAAAATAAATTCAATGCATTTCTAACTCAACCACTAGAATAATCTTTAAACCAAGACTTCACTGGGATGAGAAATTTTAAAATTTTAGGAAGTCCCAGCTTTTCAAGTAATTTCATTCATCAAATCCTTCCCTAATGAAAACCAGAAATAAATTTACACTAATTAACTGGGCTAAGAAAAACTGTTAAACATTACCCAATTATAAACCTTTTCCACTAGCTTTTCACCAGAAATAGGTGTCAACTCTATTTAGTAAACCCACTATTGCTGTGATAATACAGCGTTTTGTTTTCCCAAATGTACTAAAAATATGTCATCTTTCTACAAATAATGACAGAGTCACACAATTAGGTAAAAACACAAGAAAACAAAAATTTTAACACAGTTTTATCTATAAACATTATTTCGATGAAATTTCATGATTAAAGTAAGTTTCTGAAAGCTGAATTCAAAACTGAAACTTGAACAAAAACACAATGATGTATTATTTTAGGGTGAGCCAAAAAGATAAACTGTCTAATAAGAATTTAGTTTTTAATGCAAAATACTTCTCAGACATGAAAAGGGAGGTTATCTAATTTTAGTCTATGGATGAAATTTATAACTGAAAAAAGCTGAAGCAAAGAAAGGTGTTTAAGTAATACTAGAAGTCAACATTCACAGTAAATAGTTATTGATAATAAAAAATATGTGAGCTTGAATTTCCATGAAAAGATGGGAAACCAAGCCAGACTATTGTCTCCCCTCCCTGAATATAACATAAAAGATGCCATAGAATTGAAAAGGAGGTGAATGAACTAAACGAGTATATGAGAAAACGTTGGAGAGACATGATTTGGTTGAGTGAGAGGACATGGCAGCCAACAGCAGAAGAACAGACAATGCAGACAGTGACGGAGAACTTCCTCGTGGAGCATTCTTGTTAGATGACTCTGCGGTTTCTTGTTCTCCATGTTGCCCTGGACAGAGCATTGTTTGACCTGGGGCCACTTTGAGGCAGGAAAGCAACAGTGATAGTGGGCTTGTTAGCTGGTAGAGAAAGGCAAATGGCACAGGGGCACAGACGACTTGAGTTAGATGCAGAGAACAAGGGCAGGCAGACAGCTCAAGCTGCAAACTTCAACAAAGTGATTGAAATGAAGGTATTCTCAGCAAACAAGGTCTCAGCCAGCTTATGATACAAAGACTCATCCTGCAAACACTTTTGGAGAAAGTAATCTAACAAAAAGAAAAATAAATCCAGAAAAATGCCACAAGATATGAGAAAAGTAAGATTGGTTGTAAAATAAATTAAGCAGAATAAAATAGGGCAGAATATGCCCTCCCTTTAAAGACATCTTTACTGACACAGAATGGAATCCGATACAGTCACACATGACATAGGTGTGTGCCAGTTTGAAAGTATCATGTCCCCCAAAATGCCATTATCTTTGATGCAATCTTGTATGGGCAGATGTATCAGTGTTGACTAGACTGTAATTCTTTGAGTGTTTCCATGGAGATGTGACCCACCCAACTGTGGGTGATGACTCTGACTGGATAGTTTCCATGGAGGTGTGGCCCTGCCCATTCATCATGGGCCTTGATTAGTTTACTGGAGCACTATATAAGCTCAGACAGAAGGAGCAAACTTCCTACAGCCAAGAGGGACACTTTGAAGAATGCACAGGATCTGAGAGAAGAGCTGCAGATGACAGACAGTTTGAAGATGACCGTTGAAAGCAGACTTTTGCTCTGGAGAAGCTAAGAGAGGACAAACACCCCAAGAGCAACTGAGAGTGACATTTTGGAGAGAAGCTGAAACCTAGAGAGGAACCTCCTGGGAGAAAGCCATTTTGAAACCAGAACTCTGGAGTAGACGCCAGCCACGTGCCTTCCCAGCTGACAGAGGTTTTCTGGATACCATTGGCCATCCTCCAGTGAAGGCACCTTGGACACTTTATGGCCTTAAGACTGTAACTGTGTAACCAAATAAACCCCCTTTTATAAAAGCCAATCCATTTCTGGTATTTTGAAAAATGGCAGCAATAGCAAACCAGAATAAGGGGTGAGGCTTTGGAGAGGATCACAGAGGAAATGAGATATCAATGAGCTTAGCAAAAAACCTAAGGGCAAAATAAACATCAGTATGAATCATAATAAATTGGGGGTAAATACCAGAAAAATACATAATTTTAAACCACTAGAAGAATATACAAATCTAGTTAAGAAAGAAAAAAAAAAAAAGAAGCAAAGGCAATTGAAATATAAGACAGTATGTTTTATCTAACATTAATTAAAATATAAATAGATTTAACTGGATCATAGCAAAGACTCAGGATTTTAAATAAAAAGGAAAAGACCTTGAAATATTTATCCACAAGAGATACATTTAAAACAAAAAGTCACAAAAGTTTCAAAAATTAAGAAGTAGTAAAGGACTAATATGAATTATAGTAAAAGAAATCTAGGGTAGGAATGTTAGTCTCAGAGAAAATAAAATTTAAGTTGAAAAATATCATATAGGACAAAGATGGTTTGATATACCTGATGCAGAGGGCTTGACTGAATGGATAATAGAGTAATAAGAAAAAGATTATGTGCAAACATGCAGTAATACAGTCTTCAAAATATATATTTATGTATTATTTATGTATATATAAAGAAAAACTTACAGAACTATATAGATAAATAGGTAGGAAAAAATACTCAACAATTGTAATTGAACATGTTAAGAAATCTCCCCTAAGATGCTGATAGATCAATTGGATAAAAATTAAAGAAAAAATATGGAATATATAATGTGCAATCCCCTCCCCTTGAGTGTGAGCTGACCTGTTGACTTGCCAACAGAACATAACAGAGGTGATGAGTGTCAGTTCTGTGATCTGACTATGGAAGATGTGACTTCCAACTTGCTGGTGGACTCTGGCTTGCTGGCTTCGATGGAATACATTGTTCTGATGGAAAGACCCACGTGCCAAGGAATCGAGGGCCTCATTCCAATTACACACAAGGAACTGAATCCTACCAACAGCCAATCAACAAGCTTGGAAGTGGATACTTCCCCACTGGAGCTTCTGATGAGACTCCAGATCCCCAGTCACAGGCTTCTGAGAGACCCCGAAACAGAGAACCCAGCTGAGATGGTCTCCTGGCCCACAGAAACCATGAGATAATAAACATGTGTTGTATTAAGCCACTAAATTTGTAGTAATTTGTTATAAAGCCACAGAAAAGTAATAATCTAACAATCTGGCCAAAAAAAAAAAAATCTCATGCCCAATGCCTGCTAGGTTATTTATGAACAATTACAAGTTCTCGGTGAAAACGTCTAGGAAACTGAAGTCTGAAGCAGTTTTGATCAGAGGCAACTGGGAGCAGATGGTGGAAATAAAGCAGTAACTACTCAAATTTTCTGTTTCTGTGTGTTTTTCAGTTTGGGAGAGGGCCCTCTTTTTTCCTCTGGTGTATCATGTTGAAAGCATAGATGAAGAAAAAGGAGAATCCAGGCGATCATAATGAAGTGGTATATAGGAACCGAGCTGATGCCTACAGTCAGCCTGGCAACACAGCAGAGCATGAGTGTGTGGGTAATTCTCCTGATGACGCTCTCATGGGTACAGCACAAAGAACCTCAATGCATGTCCTAGCTGTCATCATAATTATGAAGATAACAAGACAGAAGTTAAACAAGACCATCAAAAAAATTGTTTTTAAGTCCAAGCAACATTATACATAAAGGCAACAACTTCACACTGTGAGTGCATCACTGCTCATGCAAGAGAAATCCCTTGACATGGCCTGGAAAGAAGTCAGGACAGCAGAAAACTGAAGAATTCCTTTTGTACAATATGAAAATCATCAATTAAGGCTCCAGCTTGGGAGAATTCTGGAAGGCTTTACAGGAAATGGTAAAGGTGATGGCCGCTACACTCAATCTCCAGGCTCTGGACACACCACCTGCTACCAGGGAGCTGCCCCATGCCATCATCATGTGGCTGCTGGGTAAATGTGCCAGAGCCAGAGACACCCATCCTTCTTGCCTGCCGCGGGCTCCCCTCACCCCCAATGCACTGCTCGGTGGGTGCCAAAGCAGGCGAGTGAAGCCTGGGTTCTGGTGGGAGACCCAACTCAGCCACAGGAAGAAGGAATGGGTGCTAACCCCATGGCACCACCAGCAGTTTGGGGTAACTCCTGAATTTTAAAAGGTATTAAATGATAGCGCTGTTTGATAATGGCAACTTTCTCAACATGGTCACTTCTTATGACCTACCAGGATGCAGGGCTTTACCAAATTTACTCCTGTTACAATTTATGCTAGTTTCAACTGAGAAGGTAATTTGGAGTCAGGTCCTGAAGGAAACTTCAAAAGCAGCAAATTGTGTGATTATTGCCAAGTTATGTTATAAGAAAATAAAGTTCTGACTCTTTGGGCAAAATCACAATAATGAGAATCGATATATGAAACCAGCATTTAAATTTATCCTGTTAAGTATATTCTTTGCAAGGCTGCTGCTTACTACAGAGGTTTCCTTTGGTGATCTGATGACTAAAAATCACTCATTTTCATTATGATCATTGTAGCATTATCTTTACTAACAAGTTTATTGTGTGCAATCTCAGAGAAAACTTCATTTATGTTATAGCCTTCATTATTTCAAGCTACTCTGGATTTCCCAAATTATTTTACATATTTTCATCGTTTTTTTTAAGCTAAGGTTTTAATTTTCCTATTCTTAAATACCGATGACATTCCCAATTGAGAAACACATAATTTTAAACTTTTCACTTTAAAAAGGCAATTCGTGAGAGGCAGGGCAAGATGGCGGGTTGGTGAGCTGTATGTTTTAGTTACTCCTCCAGGAAAGTAGGGAGAAAGCCAGGAACTGGACTGGACACCGTAGAGCAATCTGACTTTGGGCATACTTCATACAACACTCATGAAAACGTCGAACTGCTGAGATCAGCGAAATCTGTAAGTTTTTGCGCCAGGGGACCCGCACCCCTCCCTGCCGGGCTCAGTCCCATGGGAGGAGGGGCCGTCAGCTCCAGGAAGGAGAAAGGAGAACTGCAGTGGCAGCCCTTATCGGAAACTCATTCTACTGATCCAAACTCCAACCATAGATAGACTGGGACCAGACACCAGAGAATCTGAGAGCAGCCAGCCCAGCAGAGAGGAGACAGGCATAGAAAAAAACACTCCTGCCCATCACCAGCCCCATAGCCCAGAGCTGCCCAAGAAACCCAGTGTGACAGAAGTGCTTCAAATAACATACACAGACCACAAAACTGGGCGTGGACATTAGCCTTCCCTGCACCCTCAGCTGGTTGTCCCAGAGTTGGGAAGGTGGAGCAGGTCGAATTAACAAAGCCCCATTCAGCCATCATTTCAGCAGACTGGGAGCCTCCCTACACAGCCCAGCACCCCAGAACTCCCCTGGGGGGATGGCACTCACCTGTGACATAGCACAGTCATCCCTCAACAGAGGAACAGAGGGTGCACAGCCTGGAAGAGGGACCCACACGCAAGTCTCAGGGGCCATACGCTAATACCAAGGACTTGTGGGTCAGAGGTAGAGACAAACTGTGGCAGGACTGAAATGAAGGAATAGACTATTGCAGCAGCTTTAAAACTCCAGAAACACCAGGGAGATTTGATTGTTAGAGCCACCCCCCTCCCTGATCACCCAGACACACGCCCCATATACAGGGCGGGCAACACCAACTACACACGCAAGCTTGGTACACAAATTGGACCCCACAAGACTCACTCCTCCACTCACCACAAAGGCAAAGCAGGGGAGAACTGGCTTGTGGAGAACAGGCGGCTCGTGGACGCCACCTGCTGGTTAGTTAGAGAAAGTGTATGCCACGAAGATGTAGATCTGATAAATTAGACATAAGGACATCAATTGGTCTACAAATCCTAAAAGAACCCTACCAAGTTCAGCAAATGCCAAGAGGCCAAAAACAACAGAAGATTTTAAAGCATATGAAAAAACTAGACGATATGGATAACCCAAGCACAAACACCCAAATCAAAAGATCAGAGGAGACACAGTCTCTAGAGCAACTAATCAAAGAACTAAAGACGAACAATGAGACCATTGTACGGGATACAAAGGATATAAAGAACACCCTAGAAGAGCATAAAGAAGACATTGCAAGACTAAATAAAAAAAAATAGATGATCCTATTGAAATTAAAGAAACTGTTGACCAAATTAAAAAGATTCTGGATACTCATAGTAGAAGACTAGAGGAAGTTGAAGAAAGAATCAGTGACTTGGAAGATGACAGAATCGAAAATGAAAGGACAAAAGAAAGAATGGGGAAACAATTGAAAAAATCAAAATGGACCTCAGGGATATGATAGATAATATAAAACGTCCAAATATAAGACTCATTGGTATTCCAGAAGGGGAAGAAAAGGGTAAAGGTCTAGAAAGAGTATTCAAAGAAATTGTTGGGGAAAACTTCCCAAGTCTTCTAAACACCATAAATACACAAATCATAAATGCCTAGCGAACTCCAAATAGAATAAATCCAAATAAACCCACTTCAAGACATATTCTGATCACACTGTCAAACATGGATGAGAAGGAGCAAGTTCTCAAAGCAGCAAGAGAAAAGCAATTCAACACATACAAAGGAAACAGCATAAGACAAAGTAGTGACTACTCAGCACCATGGAGGCAAGAAGGCAGTGGCACGATATATTTAAAATTCTGAGTGAGAAAAATTTCCAACCGAGAATACTTTATCCAGCAAAGCTCTCCTTCAAATTTGAGGGAGAGCTTAAATTTTTCACAGACAAACAAATGCTGAGAGAATTTCCTAACAAGAGACCTGCCCTACAAGAGATACTAAAGGGAGCCCTACAGACAGAGAAACAAAGAAAGGAGAGAGAGACTTGGAGAAAGGTTCAGTACTAAAGACATTCGGTACAGGTACGTTAAACGATATTAATAGAGAGAGGGGAAAAATATATATGACAAACATAAACCAAAGGATAAGATGGCTGATTCAAGAAATGCCTTCACGGTTATAACGTTGAATGTAAATGGATTAAACTCCCTAATTAAAAGACATAGATTCGTAGAATGGATCAAAAAAAATGAACCATCAATATCTTGCATACAAAAGACTCATGCTAGACACAGGGACACAAAGAAATTGAAAGTGAAAGAATGGGAAAAAAAATATTTCATGCAAGCTACAGCCAAAAAAAAGCAGGTGTAGCAATATTAATCTCAGATAAAATAGACTTCCAATGCAGGGATGTTTTGAGAGACATGGAAGGCCACTACATACTAATAAAAGGGGCAATTCAACAAGAAGAAATAACAATCATAAATGTTTATGCACCCAATCAAGGTGCCACAAAATACATGAGAGAAACACTGGCAAAACTAAAGGAAGCAATTGATGTTTCCACAATAATTGTGGGAGACTTCAACACATCACTCTCTCCTATGGACAGATCAACGAGACAGAAGACCTATAAGGAAATTGAAAACATAAACAATCTGATAAATGAATTAGTTTAACAGGCATATATAGAACATTACATCCCAAATCACCAGGATACACATACTTCTCTAGTGCTCACGGAACTTTCTCCCAAATAGATCATATGCTGGGACATAAAACAAGGATCAATAAATTTAAAAAAATTGAAATTATTCAAAGCACATTCTCTGACCACAATGGAATACAATTAGAAGTCAATAACCATCAGAGACTTAGAAAATTCACAAATACCTGGAGGTTAAACAACACACTCCTAAACAATCAGTGGGTTAAAGAAGAAATAGCAAGAGAAATTGCTAAATATGAAGACACAAATGAAAATGAGAATACAACATACCAAAACCTATGGGATGCAGCAAAAGCAGCACTGAGGGGGAAATTTATAGCACTAAATGCATATATAAAAAAGGAAGAAAGAGCCAAAATCAAAGAAAGAATGGATCAACTGAAGAAGCTAGAAAATGAGCAGCAAACCAATCCTAAACCAAGTAGAAGAAAACAAATGACAAGGATTAAAGCTGAAATAAATGACATAGAGAACAAAAAAACAATACAGAGGATAAATATCACCAAAAGTTTGTTCTTTGAGAAGATCAACAAGATTGACAAGGCCCTAGCTAGACTGACAAAATCAAAAAGAGAGAAGACCCATATAAACAAACTAATGAATGAAAAAGGTAACATAACTGCAGATCCCGAAGAAATTGAAAAAAATATAAAAGGATACTATGAACAACTGTATGGCAACAAACTGGATAATGTAGAGGAAATGGACAATTTCCTGAAAACATATGAACAACCTAGACTGACCAGAGAAGAAATAGATGACCTCAATCAACCCATCACAAGCAAAGAGATCCAATGAGTCATCAAAAATCTTCCCACAAATAAATGCACAAGACCAGATGGCTTCACAGGGGAATTCTACCAAACTTTCCAAAAAGAACTGATACCAATCTTACTTAAATTCTTTCAAAACATTGAAGAAAATGGAACACTACCTAACTCATTTTATGAAGCTAACATTAATTTAATACCAAAACCAGGCAAAGATGCTACAAGAAAGGAAAACTACCGGCCAATCTCCCTAATGAATATAGATGCAAAAATCCTCAACAAAATACTTGCAAATCAAATCCAAAGACATATTAAAAAAATCATACACCATGACCAAGTGGGGTTCATTCCAGGCAAGCAAAGATGGTTCAACATAAGAACATCAATCAATGTAAGGCAACACATTAACAATTCGAAAGGGAAAAATCAAATGATCGTCTCAATAGATCCTGAAAAAGCATCTGACAAAATCCAACATCCGTTTTTGGTAAAAACAATTCAAAAGGTAGGAATTGAAGGAAACTTCCTCAATATGATAAAGAGCATATATGAAAAAACCACAGCCAGCATAGTACTCAATGTTGAGAGACTGAAAGCCTTTCCTCTAAGATCAGGAACAAGACAAGGATGCCCACTATCACCACTGTTATTCCACATTGTGCTGGAAGTGCTAGCCAGGGCAATCCCACAAGACAAACAAATAAAAGGCATCCAAATTGGAAAAGAAGAAGTAAAACTGTCATTGTTTGCAGATGATATGATCTTATATCTGGAAAACCCTGAGAAATCAACAATACAGCTACTAGACCTAATAAACAAATTTAGCAAATTAGCGGGACACAAGATTAATGCACATAAGTGACTAGTGTTTCTATACACTAGAAATGAACAAACTGAAGAGACACTCAAGAAAAAGATACCATTTTCAATAGCAACTAAAAAAATCAAGTACCTAGGAATAAATTTAACCAAAGATGTAAAAGACCTATACAAAGTAAACTACACAACTCTACGAAAAGAAATAGAAGGGGACCTTAAAAGATGGAAAAATATTCCATGTTCATGTATAGGAAGGCTAGGTGTCATTAAGATGTCAATTCTACCTAAACTCATCTACAGATTCAATGCAATCCCAATCAAAATTCCAACAACCTACTTTGCAGTCTTGGAAAAGCTAGTTATCAAATTTATTTGGAAATGGAAGATGCCTCGAATTGCTAAAGACACTCTAAAAAAGAAAAAGGAAGTGGGAGGACTTACACTCTCTGACTCTGAAGCTTATTATAAAGCCACAGTTGTAAAAACAGCATGGTACTAGCACAAAGATAGACGTATAGATCAATGGAATCGAATGGAGAATTTGAACATAGACCCCCAGATCTATGGCTGACTGATCTTTGATAAGACCCCCAAAGTCACTGAACTGGGTCATAATGGTCTTTTTAACAAATGGGGCTGGGAGAGTTGGAGATCCATATCCAAAAGAATGAAAGAGGACCCCTACCTCACACCCTACACAAAAATTAATTCACAATGGACCAAAAATCTCAATATAAAAGAAAGTACCATAAAACTCCTAGAAGATAATGTATGGAAACATCTTCAAGACCTTGTATTAGGTGGACACTTCCTAGACTTTATACCCAAAGCACAAGCAACAAAAGAAAAAATAAATGGGAACTCCTCAAGCTTAGAACTTTCTGTACCTCAAAGGAATTTCTCAAAAAGGTGAAGAGGCAGCCAACTTAATGGGAAAAATTTTTTGGAAACCATGTATCTGACAAAAGACTGATATCTTGCATATATAAAGAAATCCTACAACTCAATGACAATAGTGCAGACAGCCCAATTACAAAATGGGCAAAAGATATGAAAAGACAGTTCTCTGAAGAGGAAATACAAGTGGCCAAGAAACACATGAAAAAATGTTCAGCTTCACTAGCTATTAGAGAGATGCAAATTAAGACCACAATGAGATACCATCTCACACCTATAAGAATGGGTGCCGTTAAACAAACAGGAAACTACAAATGCTGGAGGGGATGTAGAGAAATTGGAACTCTTATTCATTGTTGGTGGGACTGTATAATGGTTCAGCCACTCTGGTAGTCAGTCTGGCAGTTCCTTAGAAAACTAGATATAGAGTTACCACTCCATTCAACGACTGCACTCCTCGGTATATACCCGGAAGATCGGAAAGCAGTGACATGAACAGATATCTGCACACCAATGTTCATAGCAGCATTATTCACAATTGCCAAGAGATGGAAACAACCCAAATGTCCTTCAACAGATGACTAGATAAATAAATGTGGTATATACACACAATGGAATACTACACGGCAGTAAGAAGGAACAATCTCGTGAAACATATGACAACATGGATGAACCTTGAAGACATAATGCTGAGTGAAATAAGCCAGGCACAAAAAGAGAACCATATGCTACCACTAATGTGAACTTTGAGAAATGTAAAACAAATGGTTTATAATGTAGAATGTAGGGGAACTAACGATAGAGAGCAATTAAGGAAGGGGGAACAATAATCCAAGAAGAACAGATAAGCTACCGTGGGTAAATTTAACATTCTGGGAATGCCCAGGAATGACTATGGTCTGTTAATTTCTGATGGGTATAGGAGGAACAAGTTCACAGAAATGTTGCTATATTAGGTAACTTTCTTGGGGTAAAGTAGGAACATGTTGGAAGTTAAGCAGTTATCTTAGGTTAGTTGTCTTTTTCTTACTCCCTTGTTGTGGTCTCTTTGAAATGTTCTTTTACTGTATGTTTGTTTTCTTTTTAACTTTTTTTCCATACAGTTGATTTAAAAAAGAAGGGAAAGTTAAAAAAAAAAAAAAAAAAAAACAAGGAAAAAGAAAAAGATGTAGTGCCCCCTTGAGGAGCCTGTGGAGAATGCAGGGGTATTCGCCTACCCCACCTCCATGGTTGCTAACATGACCACAGACATAGGGGACTGGTGGTTTGATGGGTTGAGCCCTCTACCATAAGTTTTATCCTTGGGAAGACGGTTGCTGCAAAGGAGAGGCTAGGCCTCCCTGTATTTGTGCCTAAGAGTCTCCTCCTGAATGCCTCTTTGTTGCTCAGATGTGGCCCTCTCTCTCTAGCTAAGACAACTTGAAAGGTGAAATCACTGCCCTCCCCTTGACGTGGGATCAGACACCCAGGGGAGTGAATATCCCTGGCAACATGCAATATGACTCCCGGGGAGGAATGCAGACCCGGCATCGTGGGATGGAGACCATCTTCTTGACCAAAAGGAAATGAAATAAGCTTCAGTGGCAGAGAGATTACAAAACGAGCCGAGAGGTCACTCTGGTGGGCACTCTTATGCACAATTTAGACAACCCTTTTTAGGTTCTAATGAATTGGGGTAGCTGGTGGTAGATACCTGAGACTATCAAACTAAAACCCAGAACCCATGAATCTCGAAGACAATTGTATAAAAATGTAGCTTATGAGGGGGTGACAATGGGATTGGAAAAGCCATAAGGACCACACTCCCCTTTGTCTAGTTTATGGATGGATGAGTAGAAAAATAGGGGAAGGAAACAAACAAACAAACAAACAAACGGACAAAGGCACCCAGTGTTCTTTTTTACTTTAATTGCTCTTTTTCACTTTAATTATTATTATTGTTATTTTTGTGTGTGTGCTAATGAAGGTGTCCGGAATTGGTTTAGGTGATGAATGTACACCTATGTAATGGTACTGTGAACAATCGAATGTACAATTTGTTTTGTATGACTGCATGGTATGTGAATATATCTCAATAAAATGAAGATTTAAAAAAAAAAGGCAATTGGTAAGTTATAGGGGCATTTTTAAACTCGAAAATGCTCATGTTATCAGGAAACTGACCATAGAGGGAATGAAAAATACTAACATTATGTCTGTAAATAAAACATATGATGCCAGTGGTCACAGGCCATTAAACTAATAAGGAAGCTGAGATGCTTTTCTCCAAGAAAGTTTTGGTTCACTAGTCAAAGAACCTGGCTTATCCTAGCTGAGGCATTTCTCTCACTGCTAGAATCACTGGAAAAAGGTAAAGCCTTATCTCTTCAAACCTTTTAATTATTATGGTAGTATTAAAAGTGCTGACCATTGTAAACATTAAAAATGGAAACAATGCCTTTTGGTGTCTTCTCTGATACATTTGCAATTATTTAAAAAATCATCCCCATCTGCATCTCAGCAATGCTCTACATTTACCAATAAGGAAGATGCATCCTGATGATGTTTTGTTGTCAGACACGTTGTTAACACAGATAAAAATTAAATAGGAGGCTGATAGCTTCCCATATCAGAAAGGGAGGTTATCAAATGAAAACATTGTCTTTAATGATCTTAAGTTTGCTAACTACTGTGACCCAATTTGTGACCATGACTAAATAAATTCTCTAGTCTCAACTTCATTTCATATATAATGAGGTGTCTGAGAAACGGCAACTGTGAGAGAATTAGAATCAAAGTTAATTAACAGCTGAGACTATTCTTTTTAAACTGTTGTTTCTATTTATTTGTATTTCATTCCCAAATTAATATGATGGCAGAAAGGGATAGACATTCTTGTCAGCTACAGTAACAGTGAATTTCTTTCCCCTACTAGCTCATTAATGAAGAGGTGATAATTAGATTTCAAAGACAGCATTTCATTAAAATAAGTGAATGGCCATATGGTTATTTTTTATGTCTCGTTGTAGAAAAAAAAAATTTTTAAGTTTTTATGTTGTTATGCTAGCTTGATACCTAAATTTCTAGGTTTATATCTAGAAATCATACATATGCTATAATCTTGGGTGAAAATCACAATCTTCTGACCCCCTTCTGTGTTTTTTTTCCATTAAAATGCCCTGCCCTGTTACTTTTTACACTGGTATTTCTCTGCAGTATAAATTACAGACTATACTGGTAAATTTACAAACAGTAGCATAAATCTCAATTGCCAACGTGCATTCATTCAATTTAATCCGTGTATATTTGCTGAGTGCCCACTCTTTTTCAGAAACTGGTTTAACATTGAGGAGACTAAGAAGAATAAGAGGCCCTCAATTAAAGCCCAGAGGAAGAGGGAGAGGGAGACAGACAAACAATCATTATAAACCATTAAAATCAGTGCAATGAGAGAGCTGTCCACTGGGTATTAAAGGAGGAAAGTGGAAAAATGGGAGCCTTTTGAGGTACCAGAAAAGACTTTATAAGGGGGCAATGCCTGAAATGAGCCTTCATTGGTGGGTGTTTAACTAAAATGGACTGAAGGAGAAGGAAAGAGTATTTTTAGCACAGGAGCCCCAGGAGCAAGGGTTAAAAGTGAGAAGCAGCACAGGGTGTGTGCAACACAGTCAGTTTGATGCTGATAAAGCTGCAGTTACATGTTCAGGACGTGGTAAAAGGATAAACTGGGGGGTAGGATGGCCAGATTAGGAAGGGCCCCACATATTAAGGAGCAGGAAGCTAACAATCAGTTTATTGTAAGAATCTAATTAAAGGTGATTAAGAAGTTGAATAGTGGTAGTGCAAGAACAATTTAAAAAACTGAACTGATCTGACAAAATTTTGGTACTTGAAATTTGTAATTGGTTGAGTGCAAAGACTTAAGGGGAAAAGGTGAGACAATGCAGAATCTACTATGGGTGATTTGGTAGATGTGGCCTCATCAAGTGAGAAAGAAGCAACTGGTTTCAGGACAAAGATGATGATTTTAGCTGACTTTGAAGCATCTGTGGGACATCCAGGTGAAACTATGCAGTGGGCTGGTAAATGAGCTGGGGTTCAGGGGAAAACCTTGGCATGAAGCTATAGAATGAATAATAGCACATTTGTGATGTATCAGAATTATGATTGTGGCTGGGATTGCCTAAGACGAGTACACTGCATGAGGAAGAGGAGTCCAGAAAAGGAACACAGAAGAAACAGCAAGAGAAATATGTAGAGAACCAGGAGGTCAGATAAGTGATTAGTGAGCACCATGAATAAAACATTAAACCAGAAACATGAGACTCTGTGCCCTGGAATGTCATATCAGGCCATTAGGTTGAATTGTTCCTTTAAGAACAAGTATAAAGAAAGTACACAGGACCTGGAGGGGCAGAATTACTTAGACAAATTAGAAAAAAGAGAAAACACCAAATACAAACTGAAGCTTAACCATTTGCTGTGCCTTTGACTAGTCCCCATCTCTTCACTCATCAGAGTGAAGAACTGACTGATCTGAAACTTTTCTCCACTCTCTAATGCCAGAAAGTCCAGAAGACAAACGAGATACCATGGTCCTTCTCTGACAGTCTTCTGATCATCCCAAGGACTTCCCTAGAGAACTAACCTTGCCATCCTCCAACCAAGTCACTCTGGGGCCTGAGGAAGGCCCTGCACTGGGGAGGGATCTGGAGAAAGTCCATCAGCCCTTACTCCTACCTCAGACAGACTCCAGCCACTCAGTGAGAGGCCACCATCTCTAGGACTCAAGGGCAGAGGAAGAGATTAAAAGGGTTTCTATTTGACATCTAAGTGCCTGTAAATATTTTTTCTCTTGTAAAGTCTGGGTATCAGAAGTACTTAATTTAATAGGTCCCACCCAAATTGAGGAGAAAATTAGGGACAGAGCAGGAGCTGAGTGAGAGAGACACAATTTTCTCTGTCTATAGCTAGACACAGCCAATCTGGCTTAGTGGATGAGGACATGGGTACAATGGTTAAGTTCATGTGTCAACTTGGCAGATGATGGGTCCCAGATGTTTGGTCAAGCAAGCACTGTCCTGATTGTTACTGTTAGGGTATTCATGGACTTATATCACCAGTAAGTTGATTGCTTCTATGACTGATGACATCTACAACCAACTGAGGAAATTGCCTTCAACAATGAGAAGTCTCTTCCAAACATTTGGAGGCTTTAAGAGGAGAATGATGACTTCAGTAGTCAGAAAAGAGGATTTCCATCTCCACTTCAGCCAGCCAGCTTCTCCTGGGGAATTCATCAGGAACTTTCATCAGAATTCCCAGCTGGCAGCCTACCCAATGGAATTTGGACTTGCCCATCCCCACAGTCACACAAGACAATTCTTATAAAATCTCAAGATACATATATATATATCCTGTCAATTCTGTTTCCCTAGGGAACCCTGACTAAAAACAATGGGCTCTGAGCAGACTCAGACTGACTAGGGCTCTTCTTCCAGCTTCATCAGTTCAACTGGATGACCTTGGGAAAGTTGCTCTCAGGCCAAGTTTCATCATCTACAAAATGAACACAATAAAAGTACCTAAAGGATGTCTGATTAATATTCAATAACTGCTATGCGGTATTTATTGAGAAGGACTATTATAGAACAAAAAGCCAAAAAATCTAGGAGACTTCATTAATTCCTGACTTTCTCTCCCAACTCTAGTCAACCACCAAGTCCTAATTACCTCCTTATCATGTCCTGAATTCATCCTTTTTGTCCATCTCTGCATCTACCACTTGGACAAAGGCATCATTTTTCACTTGGGCTACTGCAACTGCCTCCTACCACTCCCAATTAATTCTTCTGTTTTAGTTTAGATTAGACCATGGTCCTGCTTAGCATCTCTGAGCTGTTTTCCACAGCTCTAAGATTAAATGTCAATTCCTTATAAGGTCTCAGGGCTGTGGGCTCTGATGACCTCCCTCACTTCATCTCTGTAGTTCTCCTCACTCACTAAGTTTGGTCACATTGGCCTTTTTTTCTTGTCACAACACTTGTCTTAGGGCCTCCCATCTTACTCCTTCCATCTCCCTAAAATGCTTTGGCTCCCTCCTTCCTGTCATTCCGCTCTCTGCTCAAATGCCACTCCCTCTTTGAAACTCTCCCTAACCATCCAGTCTAAATTAACATCCCACACAGCATCCTGTTACCTATCATGCCACCAGTTTTGGTTTCTTCATGGAACTTGTTGTCTAAGAGTCATATATTTGTTGACCAATAGTTAATCGTTTTCACCATTTCCATCCTGTTTAAACCTCTGTGAAAGCTGGACTCTATAATTCCCAGAGCTTGGTTTTAGTAGGAACTCAGATATCAGTTGAATGAAAACATACATAGCTATGCTTCAGATTATAGATGATGCACCTTGACATATTCCATAAGCAAATAAGTAAATTTAGGATTATATAGAAAATCTAATTGTAGCTTTGTGGTAGATAATTTAAGTGTTATTTGGTCTGTCTTGCAGGTTCTGGATAGAGAATAAACAGGAAAAAATGTACAAGTAAATGAAAGTCAGTAGCAACAAAGTCCAGCATCATTTAGCTCAAGCTATACGTGTCTTCTTTTTGGTTACCGTACCATACGTGCTCAGTCCTCTTAGAAACACAATGTATCTGCAGAACAGATTGACTCACACAGACTGAAGTAGTAATTTGGTGACATTGTGGTCATTTTAATCGATAAACAGTGAGTCTAACAAAGTCAGGTCCCTAAGACCTCTTGGGTCCTACTTTACTGAGAAAATACAGACTATTTATCAGGAACAGTCCTCTTCTCTGCCCCCTTCCAATTTATATCCCTTAGCACCACTGCTGTCCACATCCCCTTCTGCTTTATAAGGAGACATCCTTCCTCTGCCCAGCCTTAATCTCAGCACCTTTGGATTGTGTCCTCTACTATCTCCTTTATGAATGATCTCATCTGCCATGTGAGTGTGTGTGTGTGTGTGTGTGTGTGTGTGTGTGTGCATGTGCTTGAATGTCCACAAGGGTTGGGAAGGGCAGAGTGTAACCCAGGAGCTTCCAGGGCTTTGGTTTGCCATGCTGAATAAGCTGAAATTTCCAGAAATGCACATATCCTGAATTATTCCTTACTATGATTTCCTGCGTAGCGTTAAATAACACAGATTTCACTGTAAATGCTATGTGCTACTACAGAATAAACCCTTATCACTCATGAAAAATAATCTATGGCTATATAAAACACATCCAAGCCTTATATAAGATCTGAAACTAAGCTCTGACATTAATTTGCTTTGTGATCCAGGATAAGCCACTCAGCCTCCCCATGCTTCAGTCTTCTCATCTGCAGAATGAGGATAATGGGGTGGCACACTTGTCAGAGCATCCAGATTACCATCCTGATGGGCCTTATCTGGACAGGTATTTTTAGTTCTTGAAAAAAAACAACCACTCTCTGATACCATGTAGAGTGACTGAAACATATTAATGGAGAAAAATATCAGTTTTTATACTAGTTGGGTCACTAGAATATTCTTTTCAGAACCTCCTTATTTAAATTCAAAAAGTCCTACCTGGGAAAGAAAAATATCAATTCTAGTGAAGAAAACCATTAAAGGAACCCTGCTAGGTCTTTTAGTAAAACCACTCAGGAAATAATGAGTTATAATTTTTATCACATGGACATATATTAACTATTAATTTATTTTTTTAATTACGTTCCAGTGGCTGTGCAACCATCCTCAAAAAAATGTGTGACCTAAAAAAACAAAAAAAGAATCTTGGTACTCTTGCTATCACCCCAAAGTATGTCTCCTTTGCATTTGTATAATCGGTTGCAACCCCTCTTTTCATTAAAAATGGCATGCACAGCCACTAAAAAGCAATAGAATATTTCACTGAATTCTAATTGCCAGACATAATATCAGAAACTGTAGAACAAACCACACTAAGAAATGCTAATAAACTCTTCCTAGGGAGGATTATATTTATATAAATTAACAAGTGTCTATATACAAAAAAAATAGTATGAAAGGATAATAAACAAGTTTTTAACCAAGGTTATAGGGGCTGGGGAATAGGAGTGGGATTGGTAGAGCAAGACCTATGACACTTAATCACAGTGCAGACATATTAGTATCTCTTGACTTACTATTAAAAATCTGTTTGGGGGAGGGCGGGGCAAGATGGCGGAATGGTGAGGTGTATGTTTTAGTTCCTCCTCCGGGGAAGTAGGTAGAAAGCCAGGAACTGCGTGGACTAGACACCGCAGAGCAATTTGACTTTGGGCATACTTCATACAACACTCATGAACATGTGCAACTGTGAGATCAGTGAAATCCGTAAGTTTATGTAGCCAGGGGACCCGCGCCCCTCCCTGCCAGGTTCAGTGCCATGGGAGGAGGGGCCGTCAGTGCTGGGAATGAGGAGGGAGAACTGCAGTGGTGGCTCTTATCGTAAACTCATTCTACTGATCCAAACTCCAACCATAGATAGACTGAGACGAGACACCAGAGAATCCAGGAGCAGCCAGCCTGGTGGAGAGGAGACAGGGATAGCAAAAAAAGCAAGAAAAACCCAAAAATAAAAGCGGAGACTTTTTGGAGTTCTGGTGAACATAGAAAGGGGAAGGGCAGAGCTCAGGCCCTGAGGCTAATATGCAAATCCTGAAGAAAAACCGATCTGTCTGCCCCCTGGACCTTTCCTTACTGACCCTAATGGCTTTGTCTCTTAGCATTTCAATAACCCATTAGATCTGCCAGGAGGGCCCTTTTTTTTTTTAATCTTTTTTTCTTTCTTTTTCTAAAACAATTACTCTAAGAAGCCCAATACAGAAAGCCTCAAAGACTTGCAATTTAGCAGGTCAAGACAAGAGCAGAACTAAGAGAGCTCTGAGACAAAAGGCAATAATCCAGTGGCTGAGAAAATTCACTAAACACCATAACTTCCCAAGAAAAGGGGGGCATCCTCTCACAGCCATCATCCTGCTGGACAGGGAACACTCCTGCCCGTCACCGGCCCCAAAGCCCAGAGCTGCCTCAGACAACGCAGTGTGACGGAAGTGCTTCCAATAACACGCACACAGCACAAAATCAGGCGTGGACATTAGCCTTCCCTGCACCCTCAGCTGCTTGTCCCAGACTTGGGAAGGTGGAGCAGTGTGAATTAACACACCCCATTCAGCCATCCTTTCAGCAGACTGGGAGTCTCCCTACACAGCCCAGCACCCCAGAACCGCCCTGGGGGGATGGCACTCACCTATGACATAGCACAGTCATCCCTCAACAGAGGACCAGGGGGTGCACGGCCTGGAAGAGGGACCCACTTGCAAGTCTCAGGAGCCATAAGCCAATACCAAGGACTTGTGGGTCAGTGGCAGAGACAAACTGTGGCAGGACTGAACTGAAGGATTAGACTATTGCAGCAGCTTTAAAACTCCAGGAACACCAGGGAGATTTGATTGTTAGAGCTGGCCCCCTTCCCTGACCACCCAGATGCACGCCCCACATACAGGGCGGGCAACACCAAGTACATATGCAAGCTTGGTACGCCAATTGGACCCCACAAGACTCACTCCCCCAGTCACCACAAAGACAAAGTGAGGGAGAACTGACTTGAGGGGAACAGGTGCCTCGTGGACACCATCTGCTGGTTAGTTAGAGAAAGTGTACTCCATGAAGTTGTAGATCTGACAATTTAGAGATAAGGATTTCAATTCGTCAACAAATCCTAAAGGAACCCTATCAAGTTAAGCAAATGCCAAGAGGCAAAAAACAACAGAAAATTTAAAACCACATGAAAAAAACAGAAGATATGCATAACCCAAGCCCAAGCACCCAAATCAAAAGATCAGAGGAGGCACAGTACCTGGAGAAATTAATCAAAGAACTAAAGGTGAATGATGAGACCATGGCACAGGATATATAGGACATCAGGAAGACCCTAGAAGCACATAAAGAAGACATTGCAAGAGTAAATAAAAAAATAGATGAACTTATGGAAATTAAAGAAACTTGACCAAATAAAAAAGATTCTGGATACTCACAGTACAAGACTAGAGGAAGTTGAACAATAATTCAGTGACCTGGAAGATGACAGAACGGAAAATGAAAGGACAAAAGAAAGAATGGGGAAAAGAATTGAAAAATTGAAATGGACCTCGGGGATATGACAGATAATCTAAAACATCGAAAAATAAGACTCATTGGTGTTCCAGAAGGGGAAAAGAAGAGTAAAGGTCTAGGAAGAGTATTCAAAGAAATTGTTGGGGAAAACTTCCCAAATCTTCTAATCACAGTAAATCACAAATCATAAACGCCCAGCAAACTCCAAATACAATAAATTCAAATAAACCCACTCCAAGACATATTCTGATCACACTGTCAAATACAGAAGAGAAGGAGCAAGTTCTGAAAGCAGCAAGAGAAAAGCAATTCACCACATACAAAGGAACAGCATAAGACTAAGTAGTGACTACTCAGCACCCACCAAGGAAGCAAGAAGGCAGTGGTGTGACATATTTAAAATTCTGAGTGAGAAAAATTTCCAACCAAGAATACTTTATCCAGCAAAGCTCTCCTTCAAATTTGAGGGAGAGCTTAAATTTTTCACAGACAAATGCTGAGAGAATTTGCTAACAAGAGACCTGTCCTACTAGAGATACTAAAAGGAGCCCTACAGACAGAGAACCAAAGAAAGGAGAGAGAGACTTGGAGAAAGGTTCAGTACTAAAGACATTTGGTACAGGTACATTAAACAATATTAATACAGAGAGGGGAAAAATATATATGACAAACATAAACCAAAGGATAAGATGGCTGATTCAAGAAATGCCTTCATGGTTAGAACATTGAATGTAAAGGGATTAAACTCTCCAATTAAAAGATATAGATTCGCAGAAAGGATAAAAAAAAATGAACCATCAATATGTTGCATACAAGAGACTCATCTTAGAGACAGGGACACAAAGAAATTGAAAGTGAAAGGATGGAAAAAAATATTTCATGCAAGCTACAGCCAAAAGAAAGCAGGTGTAGCAATATTAATCTCAGATAAAATAGACTTTAATGCACGGATGTTATGAGACACAAAGAAGGCAACTACATACTAATAAAAGGGGCAACTGAACAAGAAGAAATAACAATCATAAATGTTTATGCACCCAATCAAGATGCCACAAAATACATGTGAGAAACATTGGCAGAACTAAAGGAAATAATTGATGTTTCCAGAATAATTGTGGGAGACTTCAACACATCACTCTCTCCTATAGATAGATCAACCAGACAGAAGAGCAATAAGGAAATTGAAAACCTAAACAATCTGATAAATTAATTGGATTTAAGAGACATATATAGAACATTACATCCCACATCACCAGGGTACACATTCTTCTCCAGTGCTCACGGAACTTTCTCCAGAATAGATCACATGCTGGGACACAAAACAAGGCTCAATAAATTTAAAAAGATTGAAATTATTCAAAGCACATTCTCTGACCACAATGGAATACAATTAGAAGTCAATAACCATCAGAGACTTAGAAAATTCACAAATACCTGGAGGTTAAACAACACACTCCTAAACAATCAGTGGGTAAAAGAAGAAATAGCAAGAGAAATTGCTAAATATGTAGAGATGAATGAAAATGAGAACACAACATACCAAAACCTATGGGATGCAGCAAAAGCAGTACTGAGGGGAAAATTTATAGCACTAAATGTATATATTAAAAAGGAAGAAAGAGCCAAAATCAAAGAACGAATGGATCAACTGAAGCTAGAAAATGAACAGCAAACCAATCCTAAACCAAGTAGAAGAAAACAAATAACAAGGATTAAAGCAGAAATAAATGATATAGAGAACAAAAAAACAATAGAGAGGATAAATAACACCAAAAGTTGGTTGTTTGAGAAGATCAACAAGATTGAGAAGCCCCTAGCTAGTCTGACAAAATCAAAAAGAGAGAAGACCCATATAAACAAAATAATGAATGAGAAAGGTGACATTACTGCAGATCCCGAGGAAATTAAAAAAATTATAAGAGGATACTATGAACAACTGTATGGCCACAAACTGGATAATGTAGAGGAAATGGACAATTTCCTGGAAACATATGAACAACCTAGACTGACCAGAGAAGAAACAGAAGACCTCAACCAACCCATCACAAGCAAAGAGATCCAATCAGTCATCAAAAAAAGCTTCCCACAAATAAATGTCCAGGGCCAGATGGCTTCCCAGGGGAATTCTACCAAACTTTCCAAAAAGAACTGACATCAATCTTACATAAACTCTTTCAAAACATCAAAGGAAATGGAACACTACCTAACTCATTTTATGAAGCTAACATCAATCTAATACCAAAAGCAGGCAAAGGTGCTACAAAAAAGGAAAACAATCGGCCAATCTCCCTAATGAATACAGATGCAAAAATCCTCAACAAAATACTTGCAAATAGAATCCAAAGACACATTAAAAAAATCATACACCATGACCAAGTGGGGTTGATTCCAGGCATGCAAGGATGGTTCAACATATGAAAATCAATGTATGACAACACATTAACAAATCAAAAGGGAAAAAGCAAATGATCATCTCAATAGATACTGAAAAAGCATTCAACAAAATCCAACATCCGTTTTTGGTAAAAACACTTCAAAAGGTAGGAATTGAAGGAAACCTCCTCAATATGATAAAGAGCATATATGAAAAACCTACAGCCAGCATAGTACTCAATGGTGAGAGACAGAAAGCCTTCCCTCTAAGATCAGGAACAAGACAGGACTGCCCGCTATCACCACTGTTATTCAACATTGTGCTGGAAGTGCTAGCCAGGGCAATCCGGCAAGACAAAGAAATAAAAGGGATCCAAATTGGAAAGGAAGAAGTAAAACTGTCAGTGTTTGCAGATGATATGATCTTATATCTGGAAAACCCTGAGAAATCGATGATACAGCTACTAGAGGTAATAAACAAATTTAGCAAAGTAGCGGGATACAAGATCAATGCACACAAGTCAGTAATGTTTCTATATGCTAGAAATGAACAAACTGAAGAGACACTCAAGAAAAAGATACCATTTTCAATAGCAACTAAAAAAATCAGGTACCTAAGAATAAACTTAACAAAAGATGTAAAACGCCCATACAAAGAAAACTACGTAACTCTACTAAAAGAAATAGAAGAGGACTTTAAAAGATGGAAAAATATTCCATGTTCATGGATAGGAAGGCTAAATGTCATTAAGATGTAAATTCTACCTAAACTCATCTACAGATTCAATGAAATCCCAATCAAAATTCCAACAACCTACTTTGCAGACTTGGAAAAGCTTGTAACCATATTTATTTGTAAAGGGAAGATGCCTCGAATTGCTAAAGACACTCTAAAAGAGAAAAATGAAGTGGGAGGACTTACACTCCCCGACTTTGATGCTTATTATAAAGCCACAGTTGTAAAAACAGCATGGTACTGGCACAAAGATACACATATAGATCAATGGAATCGAATTGAGAATTCAAAGATAGACTTCCAGATCTATGCCTCACTGAACTTTGATAAGGCCCCCAAAGTCACTGAACTGGGTCATAATGGTCTTTCCAACAAATGGGGCTGGGAGAGTTGGATATCCATATCCAAAAGAATGAAAGAGGACCCCTACCTCACACCCTACACAAAAATTAACTCAAAATGGATCAAAGATCTCAATATAAAAGAAAGTACCATAAAACTCCTAGAAGATAATGTACGGAAACATCTTCAAGACCTTGTATTAGGCGGCCACTTCCTAGACTTTACACCCAAAGCACAAGCAACAAAAGAAAAAAATAGATAAATGGGAACTCCTCAAGCTTAGAAGTTTCTGTACCTCAAAGGAATTTGACAAAAAGGTAAAGAGGCAGCCAACTCAATGGGAAAAAATTTTTGGAAACCATGTATCTGACAAAAGACTGATATCTTGCATATATAAAGAAATCCTACAACTCAATAATGATAGTACACACAGCCCAATTATAAAATGGGCAAAAGATATGAAAAGACAGTTCTCTGAAGAGGAAATACAAATGGCCAAGAAACACATGAAAATATGTTCAGCTTCACTAGCTATTAGAGAGATGCAAATTAAGACCACAATGAGATACCATCTCACACGGATTAGAATGGCTGCCATTAAAGAAACAGGAAACTACAAATGCTGGAGGGGATGTGGAGAAATTGGAACTCTTATTCATTGTTGTTCGGACTGTATAATGGTTCAGCCACTCTGGAAGTCAATCTGGCAGTTCCTTAGAAAACTAGATATAGAACTACCCTTTGATCCAGCAATTGCACTTCTCTTTATATACCAGGAAGATCGGAAAGCAGTGACACGAAAAGATATCTGCACACCAATGTTCACAGCAGCATTATTCACAATTGCCAAGAGATGGAAACAACCCAAATGTCCTTCAACAGATGAGTGGATAAATAAAATGTGGTTTATACACACGATGGAATACTACGTGGCAGTGAGAAGGAACGATGTGGTGAAACATATGACAACATGGATGAACCTTGAAGACATAATGCTGAGCGAATTAAGCCAGGCACAAAAAGAGAAATATTACATGCTACCACTAATGTGGACTTTGAAAAATGTAAAACAAATGGTTTATAATGTAGAATGTAGGGGAACTAGTGATAGAGAGCAATTAAGGAAGGCGGAACAATAATCCAATAAGAACAGATCTTGGGTAAATTTAATGTTCTGGGAATGCCCAGGAATGACTATGGTCTGTTAATTTCTAATGGGTATAGTAGGAACGAGTTCACAGAAATGTTGCTATATTAGGTTACTTTCTTGGGGTAGAGCAGGAACATGTTGGAAGTAAAGTAGTTATCTTAGGTTAGTTGTCTTTTTCTTAGTCCCTTGTTATGATCTCTTTGAAATGTTCTTATATTGTATGTTTTTTTTTAATTTTTTTAATTTTTTTAATTTTTTATACAGTTGATTAAAAAAAAAGGAAAAAAAAAAAAAAAAAAAAGGAAAAAAATATGCAGAGCCCCCTTGAGGAGCTGGTGGAGAATGCAGGGGTATTGGCCTGCCCCACCTTGATGGTTGGTAATGTGCTCACAGATATAGGGTACTGGCAGTTTGATGGATTGAGCCTTCTACCACAGGACTTGTCCTTGGGAAGACTTTTGCTGCAAAGGAGAGGCTAGGCCTCCCTATAATTGTGCCTAAGAGCCTCCTCCCAAATGCCTCTTTGTTGCTCAGATGTGGCCCTCTCTCTCTACCTAAGCCAACTTGAAAGGTGAAATCACTGCCCTCCCCCCTACATGGGATCAGACACCCAGGGGAGTGAATATCCCTGGCAATGTAGAATATGACTCCCGGGGAGGAATGTAGAACCGGCATCATGGGATGGAGAACATCTTCTTGACCAAAAGGGGGAAATGAAAGGAAATGAAGTAAGCTTCAGTGGCAGAGAGATTCCAAAAGGAGCCGAGAGGTCACTCTGGTGGGCACTCTTACGCACAATATAGACAACCCTTTTTAGGTTATGATGAATTGGGGTAGCTCGTGGTAGATACCTGAAACTAGCAAACTGCAACCCAGAACCCATGAATCTCGAAGATGATGGTATAAAAATGTAGCTTATGAGGGGTGACAATGTGATTGGGAAAGCCATAAGGACTGCACTCCCCTTTGTCTAGTATATGGATGGATGGGTAGAAAAATGGGGGAAGGAAAGAAACAAACAAACAGACAAAGGCACCCAGTGTTCTTTTTTACTTTAATTGCTCTTTCTCACTTTAATTATTATTCTTGTTATTTGTGTGTGTGTGGTAATGAGGGTGTCAGGGATTGATTTTGGTGATGAATTTACAACTATGTAATGGTACTGTGAACAATCGAATGTATGATTTGTTTTCTATGAGTGCATGGTATGTGAATATATCTCAATAAAATGAAGATTTAAAAAAAAAAAGCCTGTTTGGGGATCTAAGATGGTGGCACAGAGAGAAGTGGAAGCTAGTTAGTCCCCCTGTAACAACTAACAAAAAAGCAGGATCAACTAGTAAATAATCTGGAATAACTGAGGGGGGACAAACATGACTGTCCACTCATACACCAACCTGAATTGGGAGGAATGCCAGAGATTACAGCATAAAATAAATACACACACACACACACACACACACACACACACACACACACACACATATATGTATTTCCTTGGCAGAAAAAAAGAAATAATTCATAGCATATGTTATTCTGAATTATGCTTTTATCCCAAAATAATATATCACAGATATTCTTATGACAATCTTCTTTTTAGTGGCTAAGCATTTAACAGCATGGATATTCCATACTTTATTCTACCATTTTGTTATTGATGGATGTTCAGAATGAGTATTTTGCTACTATAACTAATTAAGTAGCAATGTTATTACTTAAAATCCTTTGAACATGTACCCTTCACATTTCAGCACTTTTATTTCTGATGGATAAACTCCTAAAATGAGGCTTCTGTTTTAAAGCATATGTACATGTGAATTTATCTAAGAGAGTGGGCACTGCTACATCCTACTCACCGAAGCCATATGTCCCACCATCCCAGTCAACTGCTTTTTCCCCACTCCCACATAGATCATATTTACCCCTATTATTCCTCTCTGCTGCTACTTCTTTGGTTTGCATGCTGATTGTCTCCTGTGCCATCTAAACTGTCTTTCAGTATTTTATCCTTCCAATCTAATGTCCACCCTAATAAAAAAATATTTTTTAATGATATAAAACAGATTTTGTTTGACATCTACTTAAAATGTGTCTCAATGCTTACATGTACATAGGTCCAAACATTGTATAATCTGTGAACTCTAAATCCAAATACTCTATTATCAAATATTTTTAAAACAATTTTCCTGGATCTCCTGCCTGTTGTCCTGCAACAGATTTTATCACTACCTCCTCTCTGGCCACACTTCGTTTTTGCATACTGTGTTCATAAAATACGAATATTGATTATCTCTCCTCCCTTGGTAAAATTCTTTCTTGGTTCCCTTGTTTTTATAATAAAGTTCATTCTCCCTACAAAGTTCGTAAGACCATGAATAACTTGAACCTTACTTTCTTTTTCAGCCTCAGTTCTCCGCAATAACCATATCCTAATTTCCAGTTCCCCACTACAATGTTCTCCCTCACCCCTGAGGCTTTGACTTTCAACTTCATTTGCTGACCCATGCTTAAATTACAATTGGATGGAAAGGCCATCCCTGAAATGCTTGGAGAGCTACACATAATTATTAATGTAAGTCAAATCTAAAATAACATGTTATTTAGAAACACTGAAATATAAGCAAAGAAACTGCATCAGGAAGAGAAAATCAACATTGTACTAGGGATACTGCTCATATAAGATACAAATAGACACAGAAACACAATTACCCAATCTTAAAACTTCTGGTTGAATTTGGAGTCCCACAGACTTTCCTGGAGAACCAAATCTTTCCATAAAAAATAGTCAACCTGTAAATTCTGAATAAGATGGTAATTGAGACATGAGATTTGTCAGCACACAGGGCTTCTCAGTAACTAAAGATTCACCATCTGTTTTGACAGCTCAGTTTCTCTCTTCCAAGTGAAGGTAAATGTGACAAAAATGAATGCCTTCATTTCTAAGTATGCCAATAAAGTTAAAATATAAAGGAAAAAAATGATAGACTTTACTACCTAAATCTTTAAAATGTCAGTGTGGCAACATATACTCATAAACACATGCATGCACATTAAAAGATAAATGACTGTCTAGAGAGATAATTATAACCAAAAGTTAAGAGTTTTATGTCTTTAATCTATAATGAGTTCTGATAAACCAATATGAAAAAGATAAATACCCAAGTAAAAAATAAGCAAACGATCTGAACAGATAATCAAGAAAAATAAAAATTGCCAATAATATTGGAAAAAATCAATCAAATAAACAGAAAAAAAAGTTTTACTTGTAACATTGGCAAAGATTAAAAGGAAGATAACAATCAGTGTTGACAATGCTATATGATCATCGACATGCAAATCTACAACTTGTGGGAACATAAACATCCACTCAGGAGGTCATTTGGCAATTTGTGTCAAAATTTAAATATGCATATTTATCGAAATAGCAATTCAACTTACAGGAATTCATCCAGAGGAAATTTTCAGACAAATAAATAAAATGTGACTTAGCTATTAAAAAACAAACAAACAAAACAGCCACCTAAATGTTAATCTGTTATTAAGTAAAAAACATGAGTAAAACAGAGTGAATGAATATATATGTATACACACATACATATATATGTAATAAGCATCTGTTTAAATTATGTATTATAAAAAGGTGTGTAGTGTGTATGCATGCACACCTAAAATGATCTAAAAAGTTCTATAATAAAAGGTCAACAGCAGCTAGTTTTTAGAGATGGATATATGTGTGACCTTTATTTTCCTCCTATAATTTTCTAGATTTTATACTTTTTAAAACAGAGAATGAGTATTTTTATAACCAATATAAATAACAATACTATATTTTAAATGATGCCTTTGTTTTAACAAAAATGTAGTAGATTCCCCGTATTCAGGAAACTGAATATAAAATAAGAAGGGAGTACATATGGAAAAGGGAGTAAGGAAAATTTAAAATATAAAACCTGATCACATATTCTATTTGTTCATCATTCAGAATATTTTTTCAAGTGGTTTCAATATAATAAAGGCTTAAATGTTTTGCTCTTAGCATTCTTGATTTGATTTTTCACACATAGAGTATTTTAAGGGCTGTTCATTTGATTGCATTTGGTTCATTTAAACTCATCTCATAAAAATGCAAAATTTCCAAGAGCTATTTTATCTCCACACAAAAAAATCACACATTTAAGTCTAATTTATGTCCTATTTTTCTCAGAAAAAGGAAAACAAATTTTACCAAAGCAACATGAACTTATGCTCTAACAGCTCAAGACTGACACAGAAGTAACTTACATACCAGGAGACTGAAAAGCACCCTGACCTTCATTTCTCATTCAAAATGTTTATCTGCCTGCACACAAATCCTCAATCAGCACTTTACAGAACAGAATGAACCAGCTCTTCCTATCTTTGAGGATCTTACATCCCATGTTCTTCTTTAACATGGAAAATGAATGGTGACCTATCTCCTAGGAATCAGGATGTTTTCAAACATAGGCAAACACTCAGCCAAGGTAGAAACTGTTGGGTGTTTTCACAGGACATTTACAGTCCATCCGGTGGCAGAATTCTGTGTGCCTGGGCAGACTGGCAGAAATCACCTGTCAGGATTAGAGGCTATTTTGAAAAAAGTTTGCCAACTTTCTACTGCTAATGCCTCTTAGAATTGTCTGAAGGGGCTGCCAGTGAGTCCCTTTTCCTATAAATAGAGTGACCTTGTATCAAGGTCTGCCAAAGACAGACCTAGATTAATTTTAATTATAATTATGACACTTACCCTGGCATAATCATTAGAACCATCCTAGCATAATTAGCAATGGTGTCCATTTCACTTTGGATAATAAATTAAATAGTTGTCCTGTGCTGTATCACTAAGAATGACCTAGGCCGTAGTCCTGGTTCCTATTTCTCAGGGACTGGCACTGACCCTGTTTTCTTCAGGATCCCTCCTGGCTCAAGAACCTGCTACTGGATCTTTGGCTTTGTGATCCGCTTCACAGATTTTGATCTTGCTTGCTCCTCACACTGAATGGAGCTCCCACATGAACTGGATTTGACCAGCAGACATCAAACTCCACGTTCTCCTAGGCACTTCTGGCCCTGAGGCTCTCCCCCATCTTACATTGAGACCCAAAGCCCACCCTCCTTGCTACTCCCTCCCTCTCTTTCCCCAGGCCTGTGCTTTCAATCCCCACAAACTCACCACTTCATTTCAGGATTGATATAAAATATGCTGATTCCTCTATCTACAATGTCCTTTCAAATCTTTTGTCTACCAAACCTAGCAAATACTTATCCTATGAGACACAATTTAATCATCACTTCCCTCGAGACTTATAATCTAGTGGAGTATGTGCCCACTTCCTTTTTGTGGGCAAAACCTATACACAGACACACACACACACACACATACACACACACACAAATTCATACACTCATACAGACATGTACACATATAACTATTTCAATTATCATCCATTTATTGAATGGATTAAATATGGCCTATCACAAAAATTATCTCTAACAAATTTAGACAATTTCCTCAGTGTGAAACATTTCCTTTGTAAATACATTCAAATATATATGAAGTATGCTAAAGGGTTTGGAGTTCAGGCAATGGTCAACTGGGAGGCACTGTACTTTCAGAGGCAAGGAACTACTATGATCAAATGATGCTTTAAAAACTTTGGGATTCGAGGATGAATCTGGACCCAGCATCACGGGATTGAGAAAATCTTCTTGACCAAAAGGGGGATGCAAAATGGAACAAAATAAAGTTTCAGTGGCTGAGAGATTTCAAATGAAGTCGAGAGGTCACTCTGGTGGACATTTTATGTACTATATAGATAACACTTTTTAGGTTTTAATGTATTGGAATAGCTAGAAGTAAAAACCTGAAACTATCGAACTCCAACCCAGTGGCCTTGATTCTTGAAGACAATTGTATAACTATGTAGCTTACAAGGGGTGACAGTGTGATTGTGAAAACCTTGTGGATCACACTCCCTTTAACCAGTGTATGGATGGATGAGTAGAAAAATGGGGACAAAAACTAAATGAAAAATAGGGTGGGATGGGGGGGATGATTTGGGTGTTCTTTTCAGCTTTTCTTTTTATTCTTATTTTCATTCTTTCTGGTATAAGGAAAATGTTCAAAAAATAGATTGAGTGATGAATGCACAACTATATGATGGTACTAAGAACAGCTGATTGTACAACACAGATGACTGTATGGTATGTGAATATATCTCAAAACTGAATTAAAAACAACTTTGGGGGAGAAACTAAGATGGCAGCTAGGTGAGACAGGGCAAAAAAAAAAACACCTCCATGAAAAACACTAGATAAAAACCAGAAAGTGACCCAGAATATTGGTTACAGAGATGCACCAGCTGGATGAGTTCTGCTACTTCCACAGGGGCTGTATACTTGGTGAAACTGGGAGTCTGCATTCTGAAACTAGTGAGTAAGCTGGCTGGAAGACCCGCAGCCATGCGGGGTTGTGATGAAGACAGGGCTGGGCATTTGGAGACCGACTGGCTCTTCTGAAAAAAAAAAAGAAAAGGGAAAAACCCAGGAGCGGCTACAGCTGCAGGAGTGGGAACCACACAGTAAAACACAGCAAGAGGGGGCTGGGCCAGCCTCTCGGTGTCTGGCCTGGAGGATAGTCCACTGCAGTTACCTTCGGGGCCGGGGGAACGGAGGAGAGAGCTGGAAGCTGAAAGAAACACCACAGCTCGCAGCAGACTCCCCAGAGGGATGAATAAACGCCAGCCTGGGGCCGTGCCCATAGTCCAGAGCCCCGCCAGTTGTCCCGGAGCTGGGAAGGAGGAACTGTGCGAGGAGGAGGGTGTGCAGACGCCCCGTTCGGCCATCTTTGCATCAGGCTGAGAGCGACCCTGCATGGCCCAGTGGCCCGGGGCTTCCCTTGAGGGATGGTGCACATTGATGATGTAGCACAGCATTCCCTCGGCAGAGGTCCTAGAGGATCATGGCGGGGCAGGGGGACCCGCTAGGAGAACCCAGGGACACTACGCCAAGTCCGGTGGTTTGTGGGACAGTGAGAGAGAGGGTCTGGGGCTGAAATGAAATGAAGGCTTAGACTCTTGCGGCGGCCTTGAATGTCTGGGGACCTGGGGGATTTGAATATTAAAGCTGCCCTTCCTCCCTGGCCACCCGTACACACGTCCCACATTCAGGGCGGATGGCTCCAGTAACACACCCAAACTGAGTTCTCCAACTGAACCCCACAAGAATCATCTCCGCACACACTGCGGAAACAAGGCTGAGAATAGACTTGAAGGGTATAGGTGACTCAAAGATGCCATCTGCTGGTTAGTTAGAGAAAGTGTATGTCACCAAACTGTGTTTCTGAAAAATTAGACTGGTTTCTTTTTTTTTTACAACTTGAAAGAGCCCTATCAAGCAAAGCAAATGACAAGAGGCCAAAAACAACAGAAAATCTTAATGCATATGATAAAACCAGATGATATGGAGAATCCAACTCCAAACACACAAATCAAGATATCAGAAGAGACTCAGTACTTGGCAGAATTAATCAAAGAACTACAATTGAGGAATGAAACCATGGCAAAGGATTTAAAGGACATCAAGAAGACCATGGCCCAGGATATAAGCGACATCAAGAAGACCCTAGAAGAGCATAAAGAAGACATTGCAAGAGTAAATAAAAAAATAGAAGATCTTATGGAAATAAAAGAAACTGTTGGGCAAATTAAAAAGACTCTGGATATTCACAATACAAGACTAGAGGAAGCTGAACAACGTCTCAGTGTCCTAGAAGTCCACAGAACAGAAAATGAAAGAACAAAAGAAAGAATGGAGAAAAAAATTGAAAAAATCGAAATGGATCTCAAGGATACAACAGATAAAATAAAATGTCCAAACTTAAGACTCATTGGTGTCCCAGAAGGGGAAGAGAAGAGTAAAGGTCTAGAAAGAGTTTTCAAAGAAATTGTTGGGGAAAACTTCCCAAACCTTCTACACAATATAAATACACAAAGCATAAATGTCCAGCAAACTCCAAATAGAATAAATCCAAATAAACCCACTCTGAGACATATTCTGATCAGACTCTCAAATACTGAAGAGAAGGAGCAAGTTCTGAAAGCAGCAAGAGAAAAGCAAGTCATCACATACAAAGAAATAACATAAGACTTAAGTTGTGACTACTCAGCGGCCACCATGGAGGTGAGAAGGCAGTGGCATGACATATTTAAAATTCTGAGAGAGAAAAATTTCCAACCAAGAGTACTTTATCCAGCAAAACTCTCCTTCAAATTTGAGGGAGAGCTTAAATTTTTCAGAGACAAACAAATGCTGAGAGGCTTTGCCAATAAAAGACCTGCCCTACTTCAGATTCTAAAGGGAGCCCTACCAACAGAGACACAAAGAAAGGAGAAAGAGATATAGAGAATTTTAACAGACATATATAGTACCTTACATCCCAGATCACCAGGACACTCATTTTTCTCTAGTGACCATGGATCTTTCTCCAGAAGGGACCATAAGCTGGAACATAAAACAAGCCTCAATAAATTACAAAAAAAAAAAAAAAAAAAAAAAACTGAATATACTCAAAGCACATTCTCCAACCACAATGGAATACAAATAGAAGTCAATAATTTATGAACTGTAACTCCACTATTTACTTCGTACATGATATAAATTACACAAACTCTAATGACAAATCAGTGGTTTTGAACTCAATGTAAAATATGTAATTTTAGACAACTATATAAAGGTGGGGGAATGGAGGAGTATAGGAACATAGTTTATGTGTCCTATTGAAATGAAGGTGGCATCAAAGAAAAACAAGATTGTTATGGATTTAAGAGGTTAATTTTAAGTCCCACAGTAAACACAAAGAAATTATCAGAGAATATAACCACAGAGATGAAAAGTAGAGTATGGGTTAAGAGAAATGGGGGAAGGGGCAATGCGGAGTTAAGAAATGAGTGTAGGGTTGCTGTTTGAGGTGAAGGGAAATTTCTAGTAATGGATGGTGGGAAACAGCATTACAACATTCTAAATGTGATTAATCCCACTAATGGAGGGGGTGGAATGGGAAGATTTAGGCCGTATATGTGTTTCCACAATTGAAAAAAAAAAAGTCTAAATAGATGACAATTGAATGCCAAGGATGAACCTGGATGGGATTGGAGGATGGAGGCCAGGAGGCTCAAAGGGAAACAGTTGAGACATAAGGAAAAGGAAATATAGGTTGTAAGCTTTATATCATTGTTGAACCTCTTATACTTCTTAGCTGCGCTTAATGGGACTGCATAAAAGAATGTTCTTATTCCTGGGAAGTGTATATGTGAATTATAGTGTTTGTTCAAGGGTGTGTGCAGCTAGCTGTCGTATGTTCAGAAGACAGAGCAATAGATGATGGATGATAGATATGGAGTGAAGGAGGGAGGGAAAGAAATAGCGATGTGACAGCATGTTAAAGTTGGTGGATTTGGCTATCGGAGGAGGGGGGTCAGGGTATGATAGAGTTCTGTGTATGGGGTTAGTATTATTTTTGCAACTGTTCTATAACTTAGAATTTATTTCAAAATAAATTTTAAAAAAGTAGTTAAAAAAAAAAAAAAACAATTTTGGGAGTAACATCAGGGAGGCACCAGGAATTGGAAGTAATTTAGCTATTGCCAAATGTAGGCCAGTGTGACAAGGTCCTGCAGTAGGATGGTGACAACAGAGATAGAGAAGAAGGAGAAAAATCAAAGGATGCCCCACAGTAAATGTCAGGAATTGGTTTAAAAAAAAAAAGTTTTATGAAACCCATCTCTTTTGAAAAGATCCATAGCATGCGTTAGGCAATATTTAAAGTGAAATAAATAGAGGAGTCTTCCTCTCCCCCCTTTCCATAGAAATCTTTTGGCTGAATAAAGTGTTTATATGTGTATTTGTATATATTATATTTATATTTGTGTTTTCATCTATATGTTTATATATGGTGTGTATATTTATATTTACATATTTGAAAGGTAAAGTTTACAATCTGAACTTTCGAAAATCCAGGCTCAGATCTCAGATTAGTGTAACATATGCAGCAGACCCCTGAGGTTTCTTGAGTGCAGTTTTTCCTATTTCTTCAGAGATCTAAGAAAAAAAGAATCTAAGATACGCATTACCAGTACTATGTATTAAAAACACAGTGGAACGCAAAGGCAACTTGCTGAACCAAGAACATATTAATATTCTATGCTTCTTGATGCAAAGATGAAGTCAAAGCCAGAAAAGTCTCTTCCTAGAGACAGAGACAAAGGGCCACAGCAGGTTCAATGAGGATGTCATCACTAAAGTAAGATGCAGTCACCAAGGCTAATAAGAAGATTAAATATATTAAAAAGAGAGGAGAGACTAATATAAATTTGATTTCCTTTCCTCCAAAGAATATCAAGCATCTGAGCTATAAGAGGTTAAGTGAAGGGCAAGAATAGATGGTTGGATTCATAAGTGGTTCACTGTTGAGGAGAGATTTTGAAAGATTATTTAACTTAGAATGAATAGTAAAATGTTCAAGGTAGTTATACAGTTATTAACAAAAAAGTAGAATGGATATTAAATCCCTAACTCACCAGTGCTATGGTCCAAAGAAAAGGAAGACAATTTTCAATTTTGCTGAGGAGCTACTTAAATAATTTGTGGATATTCATATACAAAGATAATTATTAAAATGGATTTTAGAAGTTTTTTTCCAACTAAAAGAACTGAGCAAAGTAAAGGAAATTAGTTTAACTGAACTATCTGCCCATGTTTTTCAACAATTTACATTTGCAATCAAGTTATGAGAAGGCTAGCCAAAACCAAGTTGTAAAGGTAAGGTCAAAAAATCAAAAGGAAAAAGCCTTATCTCCTCAGTGTTGATCAGAAGACCTCACTCATAAAGGGCTGTAAATGAAAAAAATTTAAACAGACAGATAAAAATTTGAACTGTTTATTTCCAAAGACATAGTGCTAATGGTATTATTGTATCATTTAAGTTCTCTGTGGTTAATCTCTTTCTGTAAAATATAAACAAACAAGTAAATCTCTTTGGTGACAGTACTACACATTTTTTACATTACATATCAGTCTGTGAAGAGAGCAATGAAGCAAAGAATTCCAAGATTTTGTATGCAAAAGACACCTTGCAGGATGAAGTCTTGACCTTCTACAAAGTTGTAATTGCTTTATAGATCTTGAGTCTTATAAAATTAAGCCTTAAATATTTTAAAAGGGGAAGCAAAATAAGTTGGAATAAAAACTATGTATATATGACTTCAAACATACGAATGCTGAATAAATTTTCCATATCCCTTGCTTCTAGTTTCAGAAGTTAAAGAGTCTGAAGATTATGGTACCAGTATTTTTGTTTTAATATGGTTTATCCTGTCATATAGATAGCATAAGGGTCTCTGGAAGAAAACATGAGGTAGTTATGAACAGAAGTCCATTTGCATGACCAAGTTCAAGTTCAAGTTTGCATGGCAATGTCAGCAGTGCTTCATTCCTTTTAAAACAGAGCCACCCTCTTTTATACCCAGTTCTCCTGGCACTTTAATTAACAGAGTCCAAGAGGATGATTAAAAGGTTTGTTTTTATCTTAAGCTTTTGAATCCCACCTAGTGGGTCTCCAAAAACTTATTGGCTGTTTTTAAACAATATCTTTATGTCTCCAGTGACTCATTAGATTAAATACAGCATCAAGAAAAATAATCCTTTATAAGTTTTTATTTTGCAACACATCCTAGTTATATGCAAAGATAATGTCTATGAAAACATGAACATTTTATGTGGCAAGAGCTACACAGGGCTTTAGGGTTTAGAGGTGGCCTCTGAGGTAACAAGCAAGGAAAGATATAAAAAGATAAAAGTGTAAGGAATTCTTTGTGGATTATTGCTTTCTAGCTCCAGAGTTCCAATTTCCTGTCACAAACAAACAAACAACCAACAACAAAACACCTGTGAAAAAATACAGCACTTCCATGAGAATAAGAATTTTCCTGAAGGCTTTCTTTAAGTGGTTTAATCATTTTTCACTGAGAAATCCAACAATTACTCTTGAGATTGATGCGTTGATTTAATACTGCTGTATTACTCAGACTCTGTTTATGCTTTTTCCCAAAGGGCAACCATTCTAAAGAGCTCCCCCTCTCCACAAGGAGCAAGATCTGTCAACTCTGTGAGCACAAGCAAAGGCTCCACCCACTCAAATGGAAACAGATAGATTTAAACAATTTATCCTATAAAACACACACATACACAACATTCTAAAAAACAAAACTGAAAATAAAACAACCATCAGAAAAGCTGTACAAATATATACCCCACCATTCAATGCTCTGAAATCATTAGAATTTCTACCATCTTATGGAAGATCTTGGAGTTCAATGCATTCCTGTTGTTAAGGCTGCCTGGTATATATGTCTGCCTGGACCAAGAACATAGAATACTGTATACAAAATAATACTTTATATATCTTTAAAATATCTCTTTACCAATGTATTAGTTAGGGTTCTCTAGGGAAACAGAATCAATGAGAGGTGTCTCTGATTATCAAATTGTAAAAGTGACTCACACAACTGTGGATATGCATGAGTCCAAATTCTGTAGAGCCGTCAACAGACTGTCAACTCCAAGGAAGATGTCCAATGAACTCCTCAGGAAATGAACCGGCAACTTCCACGAACTCCTCAGGAAATGAACTGGGATCTTCGACAGACGTGTTCGATGAACTCCTCAGGAAATGTACCGGCAACTTCGACGAACTCCTCAGAAAATGCTTCACTGGGCAGCTGAGGAAGTAGTGAAGGTCCTCTATCTGTCTTGCTTAATAAGTCTTCAACTGATTAATTGGATTAAATCCAGCCAATTGCATTCTCTCATTGTGGAACGCACGCCCTTTGGTGAGTCATCAGTCACAGCTGCAGTCAACTGACTGATGATTTAATAAACCAGCCTCAAACATCCTCACAGCAATTCTTAGGCCAATGTTTGCTTGACCAGACAGCTGGGTCACCTGGCCAAGTTGACACATGAACCTAACAATCACAAACAACATGATGGAAAATCTCTTAATTAGTGAATAAACAAAGTCAATTGCTGAAACAAGTTCTCTGGGGGTTCAGAAAATAGAAGATCCCTACCCCTAAAAAGAGTTTAAACATAGTTATTATTGGTAAAGAGCAGAGTTTGTGAAAAATTATCCAAGGAAAAATAATCAGACTAATGACCCTTGTTTCTGAATCCAGGAGTCAGAAAGTGAATAATAAATAAAACATTTGATTTTATGTTTGAGTATGTGAGAATTAGATTAAATTTAGCTTTCACACAGGATGAGGGCAGTTCAGGGGAATGACAGAGGGTTAAGAAGCCAAGCTGTAATCAGCGGCCGGTCCTCCTGTTTATCTGCCCACTGTCCTAGCAAGATGGAGACTCCAGGGAGAAGGTTCCTAAAATAGCCTCATAACTTGTTACCAAACTAGCTCAGACTGGCTCTGTAGTGAAAAAACAAAGGAAAGAGGCCACTAAGCATATAAGTGGTGTCAGTGCATTATATGGGCATAACAATTATAGTCAGGGACTTGTTTCAAATGTTTCTTGTTTTGAATGTTTCAAATTTGGGGGGGGGGGCTGCAAATTTCAAATTTACCTGTGCTAGTTAGGCTTGTCGAATACAATGTAACCTCTGAAGTATCCAGCCACTGGAGAAACAGGGGAGGGACTTGAAGGTTAGGCATAGGGAATAAATAGTGATGGGTCTATTGTTCTGTGCACCAACCCCAAACATTTTGGTTGTGTGCCCAATCTTGCAAGATCATGAATAAATTCTTTTCTTCTCCACAATCGGGTGAGCGTTTACTCCTTTTTAGGAATAGTGCTCGTTTCTCAAAAATATCATTATATGCAGCTTCCATAATGATGAATAATAATAATTTTAAAAGCCTGCCATATGATGAAGTTGGGACATTTGTTACAAAAATATTGTCAGAAAAACTAAGTTGTTCAAAACTTGTAAAGACCTATTCAATAAACACTTTTCTTAATCTTTCCCAGAAGTTGTGTTTTATTTTTGTTAGGTAATGATTATACAACCATGTTTAGACCAGAAGATGCTCCAAACTAAATGTAATAGTCAATCACAATAAATATTTTGGCATATCTAAAAGTGCTGGGATTATTTGATCTATGTCCCCCACTAGCTAATTCATTTCCCTTATGCATTCCATCTTTCCCATCTCCAGTTGGCTCTATTTAGTTCTTCCATGCTCTTCAAACTAATTCCCACATCCCTGAAAATTCTTTGGTTCACTTATTCCACAAATATTTGTTGCAAGTCTCCGAGAATCATGCAGGATGCTAGGCACTGATGTTTACAAACATTTTCCAAAACTATCAGAATTCTATTCTTCTCCCATGTTCTATTAGCACTTCCTTAGTTTGAAAATATGAATATTAAGATTTTTATAAAATACTCAACAAATGTTAGCAATTGTTTTTGGTACCTTGGTTCCAGGGGAAATACACTGACCATTTCATAAGCTTTGTTATTTCACTATCTCATCAATCTAATAATCTTGGTATCAATGTCATCTCCAATATTACAGAAGAGGAAGCTGCTATTAGAGGGTAAGTAACTCACCCAATGTCACACAAGTGCCAGGTGAAGGAGCCAAGACTTACACCCAGTTAGCCTGACTCTTTATCCACTGGGCAACAAGGGGAAAGTTATATATGAGTTCAGTATACAAAATCAAAAAGATCTTTCGGGAATATCATAATGATGCAAACTATCACTTGGATAACTATGTGATTGTAAGTATCTTACATTTGCTAATATCCTGATACCAACATCTCAGAAATTATTGCTTTTCAATAGTTAGCACATAAAAAGATGTTTCTATTTCAAAAAGAAATTAAAATATATTCTGCTAATGCAGTCTGAGTTACCACTGTAACCATGTTTTAAAAAATATTTTGTTACGATTATAAGAAATCTGCTTTTAGCTGTTCATGGAGGAGGCAAAGATATATGCTGGCCTTTTAAAATGTTAGTGCTATTGCTACTGACTGAGTAATATAATCACCCCCATTACCATATTCTGGTTGTTAAATGAGTGTCCTGGGAATCTCAGAAGACAAAAAGACACTGTGTGATCCTTTCTGATTTGATTATGAGTTAAAAGGGGGAAAAAGTCACATATAGCCAACTGGAAATTCACCATGAGGGGCTATAAGCCAGGTTTTAATTTTACATCTTCTGCATATTAAATCTGATATTAAAAGGCAAACAGACTTTCTAATCAAGAAAATGGATGACTTTTCCCCTGAAACAGAAAGAGGAACACTATGAAAGTAGTATGTGTTTGAAAGACAGAGAGAGAAGAGAGAGGAAGCTAGGCTAAAAGACACTGGAATGTGAAAGCCTGCAATGAAAAGAATTCTTGATTATTAACAGAACTCATTTCAGTTCACATGGATGGCTTGTAACTGAGAAGTTAGGATTTAACAAATGATTATGATTACTGAATCATTATATAGCTATTTCTTTTTTACTTTCTAGTATATTAGAATAGGCAGAAGGAAATACCTGAAATTACTAAACTGTAATCCAGCTGCCTTGATCTTTGATACTGATTGTATAACTATATAGCTTTTATATTGTGATTGTTAAAACCTTATGACTGACCCTACTTGTACCCCCTTATCCTGTTTTTCAACTTTAAAGTCTTATGATCACTAAAGACAGCCCCTAGTGTTTATTTATGAAGGGCCTTGAGTCAGCCCAGAACTAACCCATCCCAATTCCAAAACTATCTTGTAGACGGAGCTGGATCTAACCAAAATTGGCACACCTGACATGAGCAATAGCTTAAACCTTAACCTATAAGTGACCTATACCTCATTATAGCACTAAAAATCAAACCCATCATGGTATAAAGGCTGCCATTTTCTTGCATACATTCTGTGACTAAGCATGTTTTCAATCTACGCATGCTCAATAATTAGATCATCTATAACCTCATCATCATGAGCCATTGTGCTCATTATCCTAAAACGTGCCCATCTTTTGATACCATGAGTTACTGCAGATTAGGGAGACAGATTTTTAGGCAGACAGGCCATCTGATCTCCTGTTTCGCACCTAGCAATAAACTCCTTCTCTCTCTGAAATCCTGGTGTCCCAGGAATTGGTCATTTGAGCGCATCGGGCAGAGAACCCCCTGCTTTTGATCATCATCAGCCTTATGTGCATGTGACAGACACTGTGGCAGGGCCTATGGTGCAAAGGTGACTAAAACACCATCCCTACTGCTAATGCTCGCTAACTCTAACACTCACATAAAGTAAGGTGTGCAGTGTGACATGTACTCAACCAACCATCTCCTAGTGCAAGCAGGGTGGGATGGATTCATTTTAACAGATAGGATTTAATGAAAAACAATTAAGTTGGCATGAAGTGGCATCCATTACACTCTTACTATTTCATAAACTCTGAGGCCACAGTTGTGGTCACCGGTATAAAGACCAGCACTGTGTCTTTGTGTGGTAGCCACTGTCAGAAAGGGAAGCAGGCAGCCTCAGGACAAACGGTGGCCCTTCAACCTGACATAACCACAGCCAGATACTGACAGAAGACCAGGGGCACCAGTGCATTGCTTTATCATCATGCAAAGAATAGAGTCATCTGATAATTATTACATGTTTATATTACAATATGTAATCAAATACAGGCAAAATAAATGAGCAATCAGGTAACAGTGATTTATTTTCAAGGATTTCAAAATAAACTGCCTGTCACAATAGTTAAAAAGACTTGTCTCAGAGATAAACATTAGAAAGAGAGCCATCATGATGAGCAAAATTCAGTCCTTCCTCTCTCAAATCAAATGCAGAAAAAAGGGGAGGAAAATTGTAATTATCTATGTTGCAAGGAGAATAAACATCTCTCATAACTTATACTCTCAATATACAAATAAATAGAAACTTTTCATATCTCCTCCTGAAAAAAAGTAGGTAGCAACATGAATTTATGCAGCATGAACTAAATAAGCTTTGCTGAGAGAAAGGCCAAGTGATATTCTTGACTTGGAAAGTGAGTAAGACAATAATCTACAGTGAAGGAAATTTCCTTGGAAGGGTCTAGGATGATGGAAGGGAATATGCTTCCCATGAAGGAGAGATTTAACAAGCAATACCAAACAAGGATTTTAAAAGCAACCAAGTTTTCCAGGAAAATGGGAATTGCATGACATTCTCTGGGCATTTGGGCACTGGTCCCAGGAGGTTCCCCAGGCCTCCAGGCCCCCACCCCCTTTGAGCTTTATTATAGCAGAGACCCCTTTTTCATGAATGTTATCATGCAGTGATGTAAATAAGGCTCCTGGAGGGGTTCTTGGCATGTGGGAAGTGCTCAGGAAGGGGTAGCTGGCATTATTTCTGCTGTAAATATCAACAGGATGGAGACAACTTTCACCATCCTCACATTCTCTCTCCCACTATTACTATCTCTTGTCCTTTCCCTCTTCTTCCTTTTATCATTCTGGCTCATCAATCTTATCCTGGTACACTCCAGTTTAAATTCTGGGATTTTAACAAATTTATGACCAGGAAGCTACTTTTATTACAAATTTTTATTGCTTTCTATATAGTTTCTTAAGCCGTAAAGCAGTGCAGACGGTATACACATAGAGCTATTTATGAAGATAATTCACACAGGGTCACACCTATGCAGATATAAAAATCTATTATGTTTTTTGCCCTCTTCTATATATTTTCACTGTAAATACTTCATATCTTGGTTGTTGTGATAGTTTGAGCTATTATGCACCCCAGAAAAGGCCGTGCTCTTTCAATCCAATCCTGTGGGTGTAGACCTATGGTGGGTGGGACCCTTTGATTAGGCTGTTTCAACTGAGATGTGACCCACCCAATTCCAGGTGGGTCTTAATCCTTTCCTGGAGTCCTTTATGGAGTCCTTTATCAGAAAAAGCTGAGAGAGTTTGGAGAAATGCCAGGAGAAGTCTGGAGAGAGCTGAAAGAACAGGCCCCCAGAGGAGCTGAGAGAGCCACTGAAACCAGAATCCTGGAGAGAAGGACCAGCTGACACCACCAGGTGCCTTCCCATGTGACAGGGTGTCCCGGATGCCAGCAGCCTGTCTTCAGAGTCCAGGCATCACCCTGTTAGTACCTTAACTGGGCATTCTCATGGCCTTAGAACTATAAATTTTAAGTTTATAAATCCCCATTGTAAAAGCTAATCCATTTCTGGTATATTGCATTCCAGCAGCTTTAGCAAACTGAAACAGTAGTGTTTCTTTTCTCTCTCTTGATTCGGATGTATATCGGAGTATAAACTCTTAAAAGACACGTCCTGCACCTTCTTGGCAAAGAGATGGGCCCTTCCCGAAATGGGTGTCTGGTCAGAGGGCACCTCTGGGCCCAACTTCTCAGAGCCCTTGCCCCAGTTCCTGCTGAGTTCCTTTTAGAGCTATTTTTGTTTTCCTCTTTTCCCTTGAAAAATAAAGTTCATATTTTTTCGTTAGTGAAGTAATAAGTTCTCATTATAGAATAATTTAAAAATACAAAAATGTTAAAAGAGGAAATTTTTAAAAATTATAGCCCCTGTGACTCAAAATTAAAGCTTTGTTAACATTTTGTTTTCTTTCTTCCTTCTTCATGCTTCAGGGAGAAGGAAGGATGGATACTGATTGTGTTTTTAGGCAGCTGTACTCGTAAAGTAAGTAAATTAATTCTGTCTTGCCTTTTTAAAAAATGAACATTATAAAATTTTTTTTTCTGTTTCAAATTATTGGAAATGTGCATTAAAAGCAAGTATTTTTTGTGTAACGGAATAGCAGTAAATATGGACCTAAGCTTTCTAAGATCCACTTAGTAGCAAAGATGTATATTAAAACAAAAAATAAACTTAAGCTTACTGTTAATATTTGTATTTGTGCTTAATATTCTTAGTCATTACCAGAAACATAATCTTGTTACTTTTTTCATTTTCTTCCATTAAAATCTGCCTGGCTGTTAACCAACACATATTAACACACTCTTGATTGTATTGTTTTATGTCTTTGGTTTTGTCACAGTAATACTGTCATTTATATCCCCCTCAGAAGCTAGCATAGACTTTTGCACAGAGTAGGCATCAAGTAAACAATTCAAATTGGGCCTGATTAGTGAGATTTCAATTACAAAGGGAAACAACTCACTGGGGATTAAAGAATTTGTTAAAGAATTTGGGAATGAAATACCAAGTAAATGTATTTCTTGGAAGTTATCTTCTGCCTTGATAAATTTTTCATATAACAGGAAGCGTGTGCGTGAGCGGATATAACTGTGTGAGACCATCTCCATAAACCCCAGATGACTTCATTTTACAGCAATTTTCTTTTCTTTCTCTTTAAAATAAAATTCATATATTTTTTCATTAGTAAAGTAATAAATGCTCACTACATATATAGAGGAAAAAAGATCTCTGGATTACCCATATTTAACAGTAACGTATTTTAGGAGTTACCAACCTTCTGAAACTATAAAATGCCATTCAGATTATCCTTTCTAAAATAAAAGAAAAAATCTGGGATAAAAATTTAAAATACCCTCTTATCAATCTCCTAAATGAAAAGAGAAAGTAATGATCTTAATTCCAACTTTATGTCAACTTTAATCTATCTGTAAAGTTAGCCCCTTTTCTTTCCTTGTTAAGAAAGTGAACCAATAAGGTAAAAAGGCACCTACAGCAACTAACTAACTAACTAACTAACTAACTAAAACCAAGAGGCCAGGACAACCCATTTCAAAGCACCCGTTGATCTTTCAGGCTTTCTTGCCGCTTTCCATCTAAATCCTCTGACCACCAGTCTTGAATGCGCCTACAACTAAATCAGCTTCACGGAAGCCCACATGGCAAACAAATAACTGGACCTTGTGCTAATGAAGAGTTAACGAAAACAACAGCCACAATGAAACCTCCAGGAAACAATGACATAACCTACAGACCCATCAAGCTTTACCAAGTGCTCTTGAGAACTTTATTATGAATGAAATGGTGGGGAAAAAAAACCCACAAAAAACAACTCCCTGACTCCTGGCTAAGACAGCACAGATGCAACACATGCCTGGGAGCTCCTCCTCCAATCGCTCGCTAGCCTGGTGATTACCATCCTGGCGGTGTGGGAATGGCTGGACCATTTTACTACCTACTCCAACTCACACAAACTAGCCTCTCAGCTTAGAAGCTACTCTAGTTCCAGGCACCATGTTTGATCATATATTAAACACGAGTTGATCACTGTCTCTTGGAGGCCACTTGCCTGAATGGACCACTACCCATAGTCTTCAAAGATGAAGCCCCTGACATCAGCCTGTGGATATATCAAATGTTTCAGGCTGACATGAGGCTCCCGGCTCCAAGTGGCTGTTATGAAACCATTACAAATGGCTCCAATTCAAGGATAGAGGCCGGGGACAGATATAAGTAAACAGGGCTGGAAATATATACAGAGAGAATGATGCAATTTTAAAAATTATTATTATGAAGAGAAAACAACTTGCTGAAAGGAACATTTATTCAGGTTTATTTATTTTTTTTTTTTAATCATCATTTTATTGAGATATATTCACATACCACGCAGTCATACAAAACAAATTGTACTTTCGATTGTTTACAGTACCATTACATAGTTGTACATTCATCACCTAAATCAATCCCTGACACCTTCATTAGCACACACACAAAAATAACAAGAATAATAATTAGAGTGAAAAAAAGCAATTGAAGTAAAAAAGAACACTAGGTACCTTTGTCTGTTTGTTTGCTTCCCCTACTTTTCTACACATCGATCCATAAACTAGACAAAGTGGAGTTTGGTCCTTATGGCATTCCCAATCCCACTGTCACCCCTCATAAGCTACATTTTTATACAACTGTCTTCGAGATTCATGGGTTCTGGGTTGTAGTTTAATAGTTTCAGGTATCCACCACCAGCTACCCCAATTCTTTAGAACCTAAAAAAGGTTGTCTAAAGTGTGCGTAAGAGTGCCCACCAGAGTGATCTCTCGGCTCGTTTTGGAATCTCTCTGCCACTGAAGCTTATTTCATTTCCTTTCACATCCCCCTTTTGGTCAAGAAGATGTTCTCCATCCCACGATGCCGGGTCTACATTCCTCCCCGGGAGTCATATTCCACGTTGCCAGGGAGATTCACTTCCCTGGGTGTCTGATCCCACGTAGGGGGGAGGGCAGTGATTTCACCTTTCAAGTTGGCTTAGCCAGAGAGAGAGGGCCACATCTGAGCAACAAAGAGGCTCAGGTTTATTTTTATATCTCTTCTATTTACTTTGAAAATCTTAACACCAAATACCACTGAAAATATTAGCTTTTTTCCTCACAATCACTAAGATGGGGGACAGGGGAGCTTTCATCTTGAGGCATTTAATATATTAAGAATTTAAATTAGAATTTAATTAAACTAATCAAGCAGTAATTTAAAACATTTCTGCAAGGAAGGATAACAATTTTGACAATTATGTAGCAAGTATTCTGAGAGAATAATCAAATTTGTGTATGTGTGTGTATGGCCCACATTCTAACTCAGATCTAATGAACTGCTGGAAATAAACTAAGATGTTAAAAAAAAAAAAAAGCATGAAAGGCAAAGGAAGTTGAGATTCCAATAACAACAAATATTTGTATTAAGTTTCACAGTTTACAAAGAGTTTTCACAACTAGGATCCCATTTAATTCTCATAACAGCTTTGAGTAATAGGTAAACTATTATTTTCATTGGACGTATTTATCAACGCATTCATTAAACACATTTTATGAATACTGACTTCGGGAACACATCCTCTGACTTCACCTTTAGATTTGCTCTGCAATGTACACTTGGTGCATTGTTTTTGTTCCCTTGGGTTCTTTTTGTAACAGTGGAATAATATGCTGATTTAGGGTAGGATCCATCCATAAGAATTTTAGCCTAAAAGATAAATCTTTTGAAAGTTTAAAGAATTGATCATCTGCCTGTTTACTGCTTCCAAATAACACCTATTCAGCATCCACAAGGAATAAAATAGACATCGTCAAAAGAAGTGTGATTTACTTTCTGCCCTTAAGATTGGATAACCACAAACTGGTTATATAGTTACTGAAGGGGAAATAAAACCAAACAAGCACCTTGGTTTTCTTCAGTCATAACTCAAAGTCTTACGTAAACTAGAACAAAAATTTAAAAGATTCAGAAGGATTAAAAGAGTGGTGCATGAAAACAGAAAACTTCATTTAAAACTTACTTTAAATTTGACTCTTTAATATAAGAAAAATAATTTATGCACTCAAATAGCCCTACAAAGATGAACTATAATGCAATCTCAGAGTGTATGTTAAAGATACTTTAAAAGTCAGCTAACATATCACCATTACAAAACCCACAGGACATAACCTTTAAACCAAAAACATCTGTCAAGTCAGAAGTGTGCTGGGCAGGCAGCCACTTAAAGAAGGACATGAAGAGGAGGAGGACTGCGAGACTGGGGAGCAAGAAGGGCTGCCAGAGGCCATCTCAGCCAAAGCCACAACTCTTCCAGTGCCTGAATGTGAAAAGCAATTATTTACAAAACAGAAAAAAGGGTTAACTGTAATGCACAAGAGAACAATGCAGGGATCAGAGGAAAGTCAGGCCACAGGTCATACAGCCAGCACAGCCTATAAATGGTAAATGCAAGCTTATTTAGAACCATTAGTTGCATAAGAAAGGCAAAGAAATTTATAAATTCACTCATTAGTGACAAGATGAATAAAATAGATCATAAGCATGTTGATGTTGCATTGTCAATAAACGCAGGATGTAGGATGTGGCAGATCTGGGAAACAATAAAGCAAAAATGAAAAAGCATCCAGTACAATTTTTAAACTTTATCGACAGACTCCTCATATGAAGCTATGGTACCACCTCTCTGGGCTTCCATAATAAGTAAGTTTATAATGAAACCTTAAATCCAGTTCTGTTTAGTTCAGCAAACATTTTCAGAGGGCCTCCTTTGTTTAGGGATCAGGTACACAGAAATGTACAGCACTGTACATTGCCTGCCGGGGGCTGCACACTGAATGGATGATGAGGCTCTGGGGGCCTTGCAGGCCGGAGGGGGCGGGGTAGGGGGACAGGGGGAGGGCATCTGGCCCAGCCACAGGCACCGCCCCAAGGAGAGGACACACCCTGCAGATCCCAGTGCAGCGGGAACCCAAGCAGTTGTTGGCACAGAGAGGGAAGTCTGCCTGGAAACTGAGAAAATCCGATGTTAACTTCATGCATTTTGCTTCTGGGTCATTTATCTTAGAAAAATCAGGTCATTAAGGCACTCCTATAGAGCAGTGGACTTAAAATATTTTTTTCAAATACCTCCTAAAAGAACTCAGAAAACGGTGAACTTTTTGGCATATTTTAAGTAAACATCCACAATTTTTATTGTAAGTATAAATAAATAAATACGAAGAAGGTTGTATTGATGCACTGCAAAGACTGGACATTCTAAATACATTTGTTAACAATAATCTTTTAAATAGATCCAATGGGCTGTCGATACCTCTACGGCATGAAACCCACAATTACTCATTTTTAAAATACATAAACAAGTTCCTTTCCTTTTTAGCAGTTGGCAATTTTTTATCCTTTCTCTTTAATGTTTACTTCTACTGTATTTTATTCTAATAGAATATATTTGTATGCTTCAAAATCTTTTATTGATTACTTCATATACTTCTCTGCCACAAAATATGTACAGAAATTGAAATCACTTTTTTAAATTCCTGGTAAGACAAGGCATTAAAATATTAATAATTTTATTTTGGATTGAGTTACTGTAGTAGTAGGCAGGACCAAAATTGATCAAAACAACATAAACATATTATACATTTTAATACTTATCAAGCACAAAATGCAAAATTTTATAAGTACATCTCTTTAACAAACTGCATGGAGTTCTTTTTTTTCCCTTTAGTTCACATAACCATGGACCAATATTACTTATTTTATAAAGAGACAGGTTTCAGCATCAGCCCCTTGCTGATTTTTCATTTTTATGGATGAGTACTAAGAAAACCTGTTTACACAGATAAATGTATCAGAATGGAAGGGCTTTATTACAATAATTCCACTTCTTTTTTGAAATTATTCTTAGTTAACAAATCTCTGCCTTCAAGTTGCTCACTCGAGTCATCTATCATTAAAATTTAGTTTAAACATCTATCAATGGACAGCTCAATTGAATACTCTTAAATTTTTAAAGCCAAGAATTAAAAATATTGAATTTCAAAAAGATTTGTCAGGGTCATCTATTCACTTTCTCAATTTCTGGGAATATGCCAAAAAAAGACTTACACAAACTGATCAAATCACAATTAATTATATCTGTTCATCTTTCACTTAGAAGCACCTTTCCTAATCTGATATACTCAGAAATAACTAGAAAAATACTATTTCGTTCCCTAGAGTATTTACTCTTGGACTTGGGGGTGGGTTATGGCATTATGCCTTTCCTTTGTAAAAGGAAATTGTAAATCATAAAAGGTGAGGCTGGAAAAGAGAACTAACACTAACACAACACCCAAACCACATCTGAGTTCTCAGGCAGAGCAGGTTTTAGCAAATAGTACATATAGGGAATGCGAAACTGAACACTGCTTGGTTTAAACCTCCTGTATACCACTCGGTAAGTGTGCATGTACCCTCAGAGCATGTGAATCCTAGTTTGAAGACTATCTTAGAGCTGTGCTTCTCCAAACTATAACTGCAAACAAACCACCCAAGTATCTTGCTGAAATGCAGATTCTGATTCAGTGGGCCTGAGGTGGGTCCTGAGATGCAACATTTCCAACAAGCTCTCACTTGCCCTTATTGAGCAGGTTCCTTCCCTCTTTTCCAAAGAGGATCATACAGCCTCTTCCATCATCCTGTGATGTGCAGTGCCCCCTGCCCCCCATATCTGTAGATATTTCCTCACTCCCATGAGTTTTGGTTTGGTGATAGAACATGCTTTGGCAAATGGAATATGAACAGAAAAGACATGCTACAACCAAGCCAAAGCTTTATACATACAGGCTTATGAGTTTCCATCAGTGCTCTTGCTTGCTCTTTCTGCATTACACTTCTGAAGGATAAGAAAATGTGAGCCTTGGCAGCTATTAATATGCAATGTGGTTAAGACATAAAAGTTTATTTGCTTGAAGCCTCATAGATTGAGAGATTGTTTACTACCAGAGCATAGCTGATTAATACAACCACATACATATCATTCCCCATATGATTCTTATCAACATGTTTAGATCTAGTTTTATAGGCCATTCTTAGGAGAAAACTGTCACATGGGCAAAGCAGACATAAAACTACATCCTGAAATGGAAAGAGAAAGGTAGCTATTTCAGTTTGAACTTGTTTTCTGTTAGATATAACAGGTTAATTTCACAGCAAAAGAAGCTTAAAAGAACCTCACCTGTATTTATAATAGGAAGAGAAGGCCAAAAAAAAAAAGTGTCTAAAATACACAGAATTCTCTGTTTAGAAACAGCCTGGACATTATATACTTTCTGAAAAATACAACACATCTGTAATGAGAATAATTTGATGCCATATTACCTCCCTTCTATAATTTGCTATCTTCTATAATTTACTATGTGCACTGGAGCCAGATACATACATAGCAGACACTTAATGAATGTTTCAGAATAAATGTGATCCCCACTCTGTTTTTCAGTTCATGGACATCTATTTTGCCTTCCCTCTTGGGGTTGGTTCTACTCCTTCCCTAACTGTGTGCCTCGCAGCTTCTTTCCAATTCTTCCCAAACTTTGAGAAAACCAATTGCTTTAGTTTCCTTGGCTTCTCAAGAAAATGCATGTGATGGGTTGGCTTCAGTAATGGGAATTTATTACCTCACGGTGTTGAGATCAGGAAAAAGTCCAAATCAAGGTGTCATAGAGGCCATGCTTTCTTGCCAAAAACTGGCATTCTGAGGCTGGATGCTGTGATCCTTGGTCCTGGGATCCTGTCACAGGGCAATGTAAATGGCGGCCTCTCCTGTCCTCTCTCTTCTCTTCTGGGTTCCACTGACCTACAGCCTCTTGCTTCCCAGGGTGTTCTCTCTCTCTCTCTCTCTGTCTGAATTTCATTCTGCTTATAAAGGACTCCAACAATAGGATTAAGACCCGTCCTGACTGAGTTGGGCCACACCTTAACTGAAGTAGCCTCATCAAAAGAATCTAATTATAATGGGTTCACATCCACAGGAATGGATTAAATTTAAGAACGTGTTGTTTGGGAGTACATAGCTCCAAACTACCACACAGATGAATGCCAGACCTGGAGTAGGTAGAAATCTGTTGGAATATGCTCAATATCAAACAGCAAGTTTGATCTTAGGAGGTGTACTATATACTCTTCTATATATAATTTCATACTTTAGAAATTATATTTCCAATGATTTTACAGACAAAATATCTAGTGGGAAAGAAATCCTGGCACAGAACAATTAAATTAAATTGTTGGATAAAAAATATTAAATATACATTTAAAATTATTGGCTGAGCTTGTGGGAATATAAAGGAAATAACAAAAGGTCAAAAACTAATGAATCCAGGGAGGACTTCCAGGGAAGATGGCAGAGTAGGGAGCTCTAGGACTCAGTCTTTGCACCAAATCAATGATTAAACAGGCAGGAACTGTCTGTAACAACTATGACACTCCAGAGGCCAAATGAACACTGTACAGCATCCAGGGAAGAGGAAGAGGAAGAATCTAATAAATTATGGTAAAGAGCAATAAATTGCTCTCTCTGTGTGGCAGCTAATGGCACCCACACTCCACAATCTCAGCAAGATATTGTGAGGTACAGCCTCTGGCTAGCTTGATAGTGACAGATAGAGTTGTAAAAATCCATTTCCCCAACAACAGGGATGGGCAAGGCCAATCACTGATCACAGCTTTTAATCAGTGAATCTGCATCACTGGGTCCCGGCTCGGAGAGCAGCTATTGATTCAACCCATCCCTGACAAAGGCAGCAGCAGTCATCCTTTCAGTCCTTCCCAAACAGGGGCGCAGTTGGTGGAGACTTAAAGATGCAGTGCTTCTTTGGGGGTGTGGGGGACAGTTAGCTGAAGAGCTGTGCTTGATGGGCAGGCCAGGAAAGCTCAACTTTGGGGAGCCATCAGAGAAGCTCTTGGCATCCTTGCTGATCCCCTCCTTAGGGCACTTTGGAGCAAGTCTGTGTCCCTTGTGTGGGTCCTTGGCCCTGTTTGTCTGGGAAAGACTGACTTGGGAAATCCTTTCCAGGTGTCCCTCCCCCCAGAATTTGTCAAGGCAAAAGCAGCTTCAGACAACAAAAGGCATATAAAACACTACACAGGCAGACAGTGTGGGACAAAAGCCTGCTGGCTTGAAACACACAGGAGAGGAAGGTCTGTCTTCTGGAAAAAACAGGAGAAAAGCAAACTTTTAGAAACAGGAACTCTAAAACAACTATCAAGCAAAAGCCAGGACAAGACAGAGGTCTCGAAAGACAGAGAAAAACCTGCACACTGAATGCATCTTGGGCAGACCTTCCTGATAGGCAGGCTGAAGCTCAAGAAAATCTCAGACATTACCAGCTGGTTTCAAAAGCAAGAAACAGACATCCCAGGGAATAAATCCCAAAGTTAACATTTAGAAATTTTTAAATGCACAGTGTGCAACAAAAGGGTACAAGACAAAGTAACAAGAAATGATGGCCTATCCAAGGAAGAGGATAAAAATAAATGAAACACCAATGAAGAAGATGAAAATGTGGATGTAACAAACAAAGCCTTTAAAAAAATAATCTTAAAAATGTTCAAGGAGATAAAGTACAGAGAAAGAACTAAAGGATATCAGGAAAACAATGAAAGAGTAATGTGAGAATCTTAGTAAAGAGATAGAAATTTAAAAGAGGAAACAAATAGAACTACTGGAATTGGAGACCACAATAACTGAATTAGAAAATGCCCAGGTGGGTTTCAATTAGCAGAATGGAGCTGGCAGAAGAAAGAATCAGTGAACTTGAAGACAAGACACTTGAAATGAGTTAAGCTGAAAAGCAGAAAGAAAAAAAGATATATTAAAAGTGAACACAGCCTAAGCCAGCTACGGAGCACTATCAAGCAAATGAATATATGCATTACGGGATTCTCATAAGGAGGAGAGAGAGAGAAAGGGGCAGAAGGAAAATTCAAAGAAATAATGACAGAGAACTATGAAACTAAGCAAAAGTCAAGACTATGCAAGTCCAAGAAGCCCAGAGAAAATCAAACAGGGTAAACATGAAGAAAATACACCCTGTCATATATTGATCACCCTATCAAATACAAAAAACAAGAAGAAAGTTCTGAAAGCTGCAAGAGAAAAGCAACATGTTTCATACAAGGGCATTGCATTTAGATTGCATGCTGATTTCGCATTAGAAACAATGAAGGCAAGAGGTCAGTGGGTTTAAATACTTAGTGCTGGGGAAAAAAAAAAAAACTGCTAGCCAGGAATTTATCTGGTGAGCCTTTCTTTCAAAAATGAGGGAGAGATAAAGACATTTTCAGATAAACAAAAGCTGAGGGAATTTATCATCACTATACCTGCCCTATGAGCAATGCTAAAGGGAGTTCTTCAGACTGAAAGGAAAGGACACTAGACAGTAGTTCAAAACAGCATAAAGAAATAAAGATTTTCCATAAAGGTAGCCATTTGGCCATTTGGGTAATTATAAATACCAGTATTATTGTATTGTATTTTTGATACGTAAAACTCCACTTCTTACTTGCAACAGGTGCTAAAATGCAGATGCATAAAAAACCATGATGAATCTATGGTTTTGGACATACAGTGTACAAAGATACAAGTGGTAACATGTACCAAAAAATGGTGGATGGATAGAGTATAGGAAAAGCATATGTGCATGTTACTGAAGTTAAGCTGGTATCAAGCCAGAGATGATTTTTATATATTTAGGATGTTAAATTTTATCCCCATGGTAGCCACAAGGAAAACAGATGAAACATATATGCAGATAGAAATGAGAAGTCACTCAATATAGTATAATGCAAAGAGCAAATAAATATAAAGGTAGGCATTAATGGAAGTGAGGGACAAAATAGGCATAAAATTTACAAAGGCTAAATAGAGGAAAAAAGTCCTGTATTATCAGTAGTTACTTTAAATGTAAATGGACTAAACTCTCCAGTCAAAAGGCAGAAATTGGCAGAATGGAGATAAAAACATGATGACCCAACTATATGCTGTCTGCAAGAGACCTACCTTAAAATCAAAGAAAGAAGTAGCTTGAAAGGGAAAGGATGGGAAAAAAAATATTTACCATGCAAGTAGAAACCAAAAGAGAGTAGGGGTATGTATACTAATATCAGATATAATAGATTTTAAGTCAAAAACTGTTATGAGGGGAAAGCAAGGCCATTATATATTGATAAAGGGATCAATTCAACAAGTAGATGTAACAATTATAAATATATATGCAACGTACAGCAGGGCCCCAAAATATAAGCAAATACTAACAGACTTGAAGAGAGAAATTGAAGGTTCTACAATGATAGTAGATTTTAATATACCACTTTAAACAATGGCACGAACAACTAGACAAAAGTTCAATAAAGAAATGCAAGACTTGAATGATACTCTAAACCAACCAAACCTAACAGACATATATAAAACACTTAACCAACCAAAAGCAGCATAGACATTTTTATCAAGTGAACATTGAACATAATCTAGAACAGACAATATCATCAAAACCAGTCCCCCAAAATTTTTAAATATTGAAATTATACAATGCATCTCCTCTGGCCGCAAAAGAATGTAGCTGGAAATCAATACCAGAGACAGAAATGGAAAATTCACAAATCTGTGAAATTAAACAACATACGGAAACAACAAATGGGTTAAAGAGGAAATCAGAAGCAAAATTAGGAAACATCTTGAAGAAAATGAAAATGAAAAGAAAAATACCAAAACTTATGGGATGCAGTGAAAGCAGTGCTGAGAAGGAAATTTATAACTCTAAATGCTTACATTAAAAAAGAAGACTTCAAATCAGAGACATAACTCAAAACTGAAAGAACTAAAAAAGAAGAGCAAATTAAACCTAAAGTGAGCAGAAGAAAGGAAATAACACAGATTAGAGTGGAGATGAATGAAATACAAAAACAAAACAAAACAACAATATAAAGAATCAAGAAAACCAAAAGTTGGTTATTTGAAATGACTAATAAAATTGACAAATCTTTAGCTAGACTGACAAAGTAAAAAAGAGAGAGGATACCAATAACGAGAATAATAAATGGAAAGGGGGACGTTATTACCAATCCCACTAAAATAAAAAAGAGTATAAGAGGACACTATGAACAACTGTATGCCAATAAATTAGATAACAAAAGTATATATAAGAGGACACTATGAACAACTGTATGCCAATAAATTAGATAACCTAGATGAAATGGACAACTTCTTAGAAACACATGAAGAAGACTTTTGTTCCTCAAAGGAATTTATCATGAAAGTAAAACAACAGCCTACACAATGGGAGAAACTATTTGGAAACCACATATCCAATAAAGGGTTAATATGCAGAATATATTCAGAAATCCATCAACTTAACAACAAAAAGACAAACAATCAAATTAAAAATGTGCTGAAGACTTGAACAGACATCTCTTCAAAGAAGATACACAAATGGCCAGAAAGTACAACATTAGCCATCAGGGAAATGCCACTCAAAACCACAACGAGATACCACCTTACAACCATTAGAATGTCTTCTATTGGGAAAAAAAAATGGAAAATAACAAGTGTCAGAGAGGATGTGGAGAAATAAAAACATTCATTGCTGAAGTAAAATGGTGCAGTCTCGGCAGAAGAAAGTTTGGTGGTTCCTCAGAAAGCTAAGTATAGAATTACCATATGACCTGGCATTTCCACTACTAGGTATGTACCCAAAGAATTGAAAGCAGGAACTCAAACAGATATTTCCACACTGATGTTCATAGTGGCATTATTCATAATTGCCAAAAGATAGAAGCAAACCAAGTTTCCATCAACCAATGAATGGATACATCAAAGGTGGCATATCTACGTGTGCCAGTTTCAATGTATTATGTCCCCCAAACGCCATTATCTTTGATGTAATCTTGTGTGGGCAGACCTATCAGTATTAATTAGATTGTAATTCTTTGAGTGTTTCCATGGAGATGCACCCCACCCAACTGTGGGTGATGACTCTGATTGGATAATTTCTGAGGAGGTAAATTAATTAATTTCCGAGGTGGGTCTGAATTAAATTGCTGGAGCACTATATAAAATCTAACAGAAGGAGCAAGCTGCTACATCCAAGAGGGACACTTTGAAGAAACCACAGGAGCTGCAGATGAGAGAGAGTTCGAAGACGGCTGATGAAAGCAGACTCTTGCTCCGGAGAAGCTGGGAAAAGACAAATACCCCAAGTGCAACTAAGAGTGACATTTTTGAGGAACTGCAGCCTAGAGAGGAACGTCCTGGGAGAAAGCCATTTGAAACCAGAACTTTGGAGCAGACGCCAGCCACATGCCCTCCCAGTTAACAGAGGTTTTCCAGACGCCATTGGCCATCCTCCAGTGAAGGCACCCGATTGCTGATGTGTTACCTTGGACACTTTATGGCCTTAAGACTGTAACTGTGTAGCCAAATAAACCCCCTTTTATAAAGCCAATCCATTTCTGGTGTTTTGCATTCTAGCACCATTAGCAAACTAGAACACTGCACAATGAAATATTATTCAGCCATATAAATGAATTAAATCATGATACATATGAAACAACCTGGACGAACCTTGAAGACATCAATGTTGAGTGAAATAAGCCAGACAAAAAAGGACAAATATTGTCTGATCTCACTGGCTTGAAACAATTAGAATAAGCAAATCCATAGAATCCAAATCTAGAATATAATTACCAGGGTAGGGAAAGGGAATGGGAAGTTAAGGCTTAAAATGTGCAGGGTTCCTATATGGAAAGATGGAAATGTTTTGGTAATAGATTGTGGTGATGGTAGCAAAACATTGTGAATGCAATTAACAGCACTGAAATATGTATCTGAATATGATTAAAAGGGAAAATGTTAGATTGCATATATGTTAACTGTGCTGGTTTGAATCTATTATGTACCCCAGAAAAGCCTATGTTCTTTTAATGCAGTCTTGTGGGGACAGACTATTGTGGATGGGACCTTTTGATTAGGTTGTTTACATGGAGATGTGACCCTGTCCATTCAAGGTGAATCTTAACCCCCTTGATGGAATCCTCAAGAGAGGATAAAAGGCAGAGATATTTTGAAGAGAGTTCAGAAAAGCTAAGAAAGAAAACGCCCTGGGATAAAGCTATTTTGAAATCAGAGCCCAGAAGAGAAGGACCAGCAGAAGTCACCATGTGCCTTCCCATGTGACAGAGGAACCCTGGATGCCAGCAGCCTTTCCTCTGAGAAGGTATCCTCTTGTGGATGCCTTAATTTGGACATTTTCACAGCTTTAGAATTGTAAGTTGTAACTTAATAAAACCCCTTTGTTAAAAGCCTACCCATTTCTGATATGTTGCATTCCAGCAGCCTTAGCAAACCAGAACAGTAACAGAATAAAAATTAAAAAAAATCCATGGAACTACACTACACAAAGAGTGAACCCTAAGTTAAACCATGGACTTTAATTAATAGTACAACTATAAAAATGGGCTAACATCAATTCTAACAAATATTCCATAACAAGGCATGGTGGTGGTGGTGGGGTGGTACATGGGAATCCCATATTTTGTGCTTTATTGTTCTGTAAACTCATAATTTCTCTAATAAAGAAAAAAAAAAAAAAAAAAAAATAATGAATCCAGAGAGATTAATGTGTATTTCAAAGCCTACATTTTCTCTGGTGGCATCTGTTAATTGCTGAAGTCCTAGAGATTGAGTTTTTAAGGAATCATAATAAGCATGCAGGGTGATAATTGGAAAATGTTGACCCTAGGTAAGGTGAGAGGTTGGAGAATGCCTCATGAAGTCAGGTCCCCAAAAGCCAATAACCTAACTGAATGATGGCTGTTTTGAAAAATGGCTAACTTTAGGTCTAGAGCCAGGAAGTAAGGAAAGACTCAAAAACTGATGGAGACATGTATCAAAAAGAGATAGAAGTCAGCCTGAAGGTGTTTCCATTTGCAAAGCTATCTTTCAATACTGAGGGCAAAATAAAAAACATTCTCAGGCAAAAATTAAGAAAAGTTTTTAAAAACAGATCCTCACTAAAGGAACTAAGAAAGAATGTGACTCATAAAAGAAGGGAAATGTTCTCAGAAGAAAGGTCTGAGATGCAAGGAAAACTACTGAACAAACCAGAGCCAGATACTCACTAACATCTTTCAGGTTAAAAAGGAACTACCATTATTCCTATGATTATAGGTAAAAATAATCTACCATATAATTGACTAGTTGTTATAGTACAAGTAGCTCTCTGTCTACATACAGTATTACTATAGAATTGTAATACACTGAGCATTTTCCAAGATATTTTTAAACATACAGGTTTTTACCTGAATTAAAATAGAATTCTGACAGAAACTAATACATTTCACTGTGAGTTAACCAACATCCATCACAACCAAAGTCACTATTTCTGTTACATGAGGAAGTAGAGTAATTAAGTATCAGTATTTTTTAAAATAAATTTTAACTATTGTCTAACTGTGTCATAAAGTGTTATTATTATAACATAGAAACCTACTATTTAAAATAATATATGTATGGGCCTCTTCAGCAAAAAGAGTAACACACAATTTTTAAAAATTTATTAATCTACTGAAAGAAATTTATTCATTTATTTATTATTTCAAGAAATCATTCAATAATATTTCATGGGGGTCTACTATGTGATAGGAACTCAGTGCTATGGATTCAGAAGTGAAAAAATACAGCAAAGTTCCCTCTTCATGGAGTTTACATTCCAGAGGGGGTTTTGGAATATAATGATAATAATAATTATAACAGGAAGAAGAAAACAAAATCTGATAATAATTAATTCTGTAAGTAACAAAAAATACGAAGCCCAAAACTAAGAAGACATCCATGAAGCTGAAAGAAGCAGCATCAGTCCAAAGTGATTATATTCAGGCTGATGGAAAAACCATGTACCCTTGTCCTCAAGACAAATGATTAATGTGTTCAATAATTAGGATATGGCTTGTTCTCTTTCTACTTCTGTTCTCAAATAGCTTAGCAAGTTTGCTGCCCAATTTTTGTATGAGGTGCCGGTACACATCTTGCAAAAAGTAAGATGCTTTTCCAGTTTCCAGTTTTGGACATTTGGTGAACTAAATAAACTGCAATATCTTCTACAAAATATCTAGAGATGCTGGTTCAAACATAATAGTCTCTTCAAATGTTGAAATCACTTAGGGAGATTTCAAAGGGTTAAAAAAGCAATGAGTGAACTGAAAATGAGAGTTTAATAAGCAAGAGCTGAAATCTCACCTTCCCTGGAGGAGTTTGCTAGTCTTCCTAACCAAAGGGCTTGGATTTAATGAGGGACAAGAGATGAAGTGTTGAGCCGTCTCTATGAGACAGACACTTGGAACTTACATTCCTACAAGCTGGTACCCTCAAAGGGCTATGCCCTTGAAAGTGGACTAGAAGAGTTCAACTAGCAGCTCAATAAGGGCTTATAGAAATTTATCTGTCTTTGCCTGGAATCAAGGCAAGGAAAATGTCTCTCCAGAGAACAGATGGGGGTTCAACTTTACAAATTTGAAGATCCAAATACCCCAGATAAAGAAGATAACATTAAAAATAAATAAATAAAGAGTCTCAAGCAGGTAATACTACCAGTCAAGGCAAACGCAAAACCGTTCTGGAAAAACATACTGTCAACGAAAGTTATATGGGCTTCTCAACGATGGAACGCAAATGAAGATGACCTCACATGCTAAAATGTCCTGTACAATAGTGTGAATAATCTTTCTTACCAAAGATGTCAGTAACAATATGAATGGAACTCTGTCAATGTTTGAATTCAGGTTCACTGTTTAATGCCTAATACTTAGTTCCAACCATTAACAACAATAATAATAACAACAAAACAGAAATAGTGGGAAGTATCCTAGAACATTTACAAAATATATTCTTTACTAGTTTAGAACTCTTGGAAATCCTAAGGGTGCTAAAATTGCTGTTCAGTTAGTTGAACTAATTCTTGGAGAAATATCAAGTAACAAATAGCAGACCAAAAAAATACCTACTGTTAATTGTGGTATAATTTATAGACACTAAAATGCACTCATGGTAAGTTTACAGACTAATGATCTTTTACATATGTATACACCCATGTAATCTCAATCCAGTTCTAGATAAAGAATGCTTTCTTCCCACAAAGTTTCCTCATGCTCCTTTCCAGTCAATAGCCTTTCCCATCTCTCAGAAGTAACCACTTTTCTTACTGCTATCACCATAAATTAATTCTGACTACTGTTGAATTTCTGAGAAATGGAATCATATATTATATACCCCTTTGTATTTGGTTTCTTTCACCCAATATATATATATTGAGATTCAACTAGATATGGATCACGGTATCAGTAATATGTCTGTATATTTTAGTAGTTTCTTCTAATTTTTAATTACAGAATAATAATCCATTGTAGGATTATACCACAAATTTTTACTCATTCTTCTTTTGATGGACACATGGGGGCATTTTCAGTTTGGGACCATAATGAATAATGTAGCCTGCTACAAACTTCCTTGCATAAGTATTTTTGTGAGCACATACCCCCACTGCTGTTAAGTATGTAACTAAGAGTAGAATTTAGGATGATAGGCTCATTGTACGTTTAACTTAATTAGAAACCTCTGAACACTTTTCTAAAGTAGTGGCACCATTTTCCCTTCCACCAGAAGTGTATGAGAGTTCCCATGGCTCTGTATCCTCATTGATACTCTGTATTGATGGCCTTTTAGTTTAAGACATTCTGGTGGGTATGGAGTATATCTCATTAGAGTTTTTCTTTAACACCAATGTTTGATTGTAAAAATTTTCAAACATAAGAAAAGTTGAAAAATTGTACAATACAGTATACCCATATACTCACCACCTAGAATCTGCAAATAATATTTTCTGTATTTGCTTTATCACATGTTGATCCATCTAGCTACCCCTCTATTATTTTTCATAAATTTAAAGTAAGTGGCAGACAGCAGTACATTTTATCACTAAACACTTCAGCATGTACATCATTAGAGTTCAGTATGTATTTACTCTTCTTTTTAGGGGTAAAGTTACATACAGGGAAATGCACAAATCTTACCATACATTTAATATGTTTTGACAAGTGCATACATCTACATAACCAAACTACTATCAAGATATAGAATACTACTATCACCCCAGTGCCTCTTACTGGTCAGTTTTCCTTCCCAAAAGAACATTTCTTTTTGTTTAACCATAGATTAATTTTACTTGTTTCATAAAGTCATGTAATTATAAAGTTTGTAATCTTTGTGTCAGGCTTCTTGCACTTCGCATAGTAATTTCTGAGATCCATCCATTATTGTGTATATCAGTAGTTCATTCCTTTTTTTATTGCTGTGGATGGACATACTCGCAAAAGTATTTTTTGTGGTAAACGCTTTTATCTTTCTTAGAGTACAGAGAGGAATGTTTTCCCTTTCTCTAATCTCCTTTCCAATTTTCTCTCATAAATATGTAAACATTATGTAAATATTGCATTTAAACATAAAATGTTTATGTTTATAATTATATGTTTATCATACATAAACATTACTTTTTCAAATTTTTTTTTTTAAATATAGCCAGACCCTTATGTAACACTATTTTGTTTCTCTTTGGATATTGTAGGAGTTCATTCAAAGGATAAATACTCAGAAAATTTTAACAGGACACCCACAGATTTTATTATACATATTTGAAGCTTAGCAGATGTTCAGAGAAGAACTGTGATTGAAGAAATGTGATTTAAAAATGTATCATCTCCATAATAAACTGCAAAGTCTGTTAGGTTCAGAAAAGCAATATCCCAATCTGTCATGTGTATGCTCACCTGGACACTAATTTACTCAACAAATATTCCTTGAACACCTATTTTGTGCCAAGGACTGGGAATACATGAAACACAACAAACACCCAGTACTTGAAGAGTTGGAGGGTGATACAGCTAATAAAACAGGATGTGATAAATGCTAGGATAGGCATAAATGCAGGGTACAGTGAGAGCATGCAGGAGAGGAAAACTAATCTAGTCTCAGGGAATTAGAAAAGGCATCCTAGAGGAAGAAATTCTGGGAGCAAACTGGGTCCTAAAGGATTTAGTCAGACAAAGCAGCACTGAGAGGGAGAGAGGAGAGAAGAAAAGACAGGCTAAGGGTGTGGGATGATGGAGGACAAGTGTTTCAAGCAAATAGATCATACGTTAAAAGCTTGGAAGTAAGAGAATACCAGATCCACCCTTTTAAAGATGGCAGAATGAGAATCTTCAAGCTCTGTCACCCCATGGAAGCTTTAAACAATCAGTAAGAACTTGCAAAAACATCTTTCTGAAAGGTCCATAAAACAGTTAAAAGATTGTAGTACGAGAGTGAGAGCCAAATCTAGAAAAAAGGCAAGTTGAAAGCAGGAGGATCCTGTGGCACCCCGACTGGCCCATCCCCACCCCCTCACTGGTTCAGCACATAGCTGGACATTGCTCGCAGTGTATTCCCTGGTCCTAGTAGCAGAGGGAGCAGAGTAACCCTCGTACACATACCAGGAGCTTGCATATCTCTCCCAATCTGCCTGGTGATGGCCTGATTGACTAAATCAGGACACTTATCCCAGGCTCGCCATCCTAGAACTTGCCATGCATGTAGAAGATGGCTCAGGAAGGTCTACAGAATGCTGTAGGAGAGCAGTCAGGTTGCAACTGCCTGGGGCAAGGGACTGCTGCTGTAGGACATACTGTACAGTGCCTAGGACCATGAAGAAACTATTTCCCATAGAGGAAGGGATATTGGTATCCATGTAAATGGAGAACTCCTAGGGCCACATACCCATATCCAAGAAAAGACACATGTATGGAAAAGGATCAGGGAGGCACCTCTCTTTTGGCTTGGAGCTAGTCTCTAAACTCATTGTATGGATAAGCTCTGAAAGAGAGCAGTTGCCCAGATCAATCTGCAAACTAGGAAATATGTTTTCTCCTTCCTTCCCTCCTTCCTTCCTTCCTTCGTTCCTTCGTTCCTTCCTCCCTCCCTTCCTTCCCTCCTCTCTTACTCTCTCTTTTCCTTCCTTCCTCCCTCCCTCCCTCCCTTTCTTCCTTCCTTCCTTTCTCTTTGTTAGCTATTTGCATTCAATAAAAGTTCTGTTATAACACTAGCTGGATACAAGCTTAAGAAATAGACCCCTCAGAGTCTAACTTCCAGTGATAACACATTAAATATCAAAAAAAAAAAAAAAAAAAAAAAGTCCAGGTTTCAATAAAAGATTACAAAGAATCCAAAAAACAAACAAACAAACAAACAAAAAACAGGAAGCAAAGGACCAGGCAAAGGAGAAAAATAAAGCATTAGAAACTATTAACGAGGAAGATAAGAACTGGGACATAAACCAGACAAAGACTTTTTTTAAATGGTCTTAAATATGCTAAAAGAGCTAACAGAAAAACAAAAACAAAAAAAATCACAGACATAGAACTAAATGACATTAGGAAAATAATAGATCAACACAGAGTATACCAATAGAGAGGCAAAAATTATGAAAAAGAATGAAACAAAGCTGAAGACCATAGTAACAGAAGTTAAACATTCCCTGGAAGGATTAGTTTAACAGCAGATTGGTGCTGGCAAAAGAAAGAATCCATGAACCCAAAGATAAGACAATTGAAACAATACAGTTTGAAAAGCAGAAATAAGAAAGAAAGAACAGATCCTGAGAAACCGATGGTACACAATCAAGCATTCCAATATACACATGGTGGGAGCCCCAGAAGGAGAAGAAAGAGAAAAAGAGACAGAGAGAATATTCAAAGAAATAATGGCTGAAGATGTCCCAAATTCAACGAAAGACAAGAATATATACATCTGAGATGCTCAACATACTCCAAAATTGGTAAACCCAAATAGATCCACACTGCATCATGTTATAATCCAACTGTGGAATGCCAAAGATAAAGATATTCTGAAAACTGCAAGAGAGAAGCAATGTGTCACACACAAGGGGGCCTTAAGAAGATTAAGTGCCGATTTCTCATCAGAAACCATGAAGGCAAGAAGGTGGTAGAAAGACTTATTTAAAGTGCCAAAAGCCAAAATTGCCAACCAAGAATTTCATATCTGACAAAACTGTCTTTCAAAAGTGAAGGAAGGATTAAAACATTCCCAGATATACAAAAGTAGAGGGAATTCATCAGCATTAGATTTGCCCTATAAGAACTCCCTCCCTGAAAAGAGTTCTGCAGGTTGAAAGGAAAGATACCAGAAAATTGACTGAAGCCACATGAAAAGATAAAGACTGCTGGTAAAGATAATGACATGGATACATATAAATCCCAGTAGTATTGTATTTTTGGTTTGTACTCTACTTTTAACTTCCTATAGGATCTAAAAGATAAATGTACAATATGCAGTAATAAGCCAGCGGTTTTGGACTTGTAATGTATAAACATATAATCTGTGGCAAGAACTACATCAAGGTGGGAAGACCAAAATGTATAGGACCATAGTTGTGCATATACTGAGGTTAAGTTGGTATCAAAGCAAATGAGATTGTTATAGATTTAGGATGTTAAATGTAAGCCCCACGGTAACTACAAGGAAAATATCAGAGAACATGCAAGCTCATAGGGAAAGAAAGTAGAGCACAACTTGCCAGGGGCAGGGGGTAAGGGGAATGGGGATTTAAAGCAAAACGGGTATAAGGTTTCTCTTTGGGGAGATGGGGGGAAGTTTTAGTAATGGAAGGTGGTGAGGGTACTGCAACATTGTAAATGTGATTAATTCTACTGAATGGTGACCATGGGAGTGGTTGGGATGGGAAATTTTATGTTATGTATATGTGTTCCCACAATTAAAACAAAAAAAAAAAAAACTAAAGGGACAATGCCAAATAAATGCAATATATGGTTCTGGACAGGATCTAATAAGGGAGGAGAAGAGTCTCCAAAGGAGATTATTTGGATACATGAAAGAATTGGAATAGAGACTATAAGCTTTATATCAATGTTAAATTTCTTGAACTTAATAACTGCTCTTAAGGTGGTTGCATAGTGAATATCTTTGTTTTTAGGAAATGTACATGGAAGTACTAAGTGTTCAAGGAGCATGATGTATACAACCAATATTCAAGTATTTAGAAAATGGATTGATAAATGGATAGACTGACAGATAGATGGATAGACAGATGGACTGATAGATGGTTAAATAGATAGAATGATACGGCAAATGTAGTAAAATGTTAAAATTGGTAGATCTGAGTATCTGGAGAGATAAGGGTATGTTGGTGTTCTCTGTAAGCAATTTGTATTATTTCTGTAACTGTCCTGTAAGTTTGAAAGTATTTCAAAATAAAAAGTAAAAACAAAACAAAACAAAACACAAAGCTGGGCAACAAAAGCAGGCATGAGCTCAGTATGAATGAAGAGCTGAATTTAAGGTGTAGATAACACTGATGAGAGCAGAGAGATGGACAAGGAACCGAAAATGCTTAGGGTCTTCGATGAGGTCTTGGAGAATCAGGAGTTTATTGTGAAGAATCCAAGGAACCATGGAAGAGTTTAAGCAGGAGAGCAATAGGCCCCAACCTGTTTTGGAATCATTGTTCTTACTCAGTGTGGAAACACATCATTGTGGAAAAAAAAACAGGAGGAAGACGATACATAAAGAGGCTACTGTGGTGATCTAGGTAAGATAAGTCAGTGGTCCTAAACTAGGGTAGTAGATGTGAGCTAGAAATTGAAGATACTAACGGGAAAAAAATTATATCCTTTTATCTCTCTCCTACAACATGTCATATCAAAATGAGTATCTACTCAAATACATTGAATCATAAGCAAATCAGACAAATTCATCAAAATTAAAATATAAGTCTTAAGGCAACAATGGTCTCAAAAGTAGAGACTAACCTTTTAGGAACAAGGGGAGGAAGCAAAATTCACACTGAGATTGGCGTTATTGGCCCAGCAGTGTAGACACGAAGGGGCTATAGAGCTTCTACTGCAGAGCTCCTACTTCACCTCGTCATTTCCTGCTGTGCCCAAGATTCAAAGCTGAAATCGTCCACCATGAGGACAGACCAGTCCAAACTCTCAGATCAATTTGTATTGTCCTTACTTTGCCAATCGAGTTCTCGTTGATGCCCTAATATACATTGCTGATATGCACTGAATTTTAATTTTCACACATAACAAAGTAATTTAGTCTTTTGGCTAGTGGGTGTTACTTAACATTAAATTGTTGAAAAGCCAGGGGCAATTATCTTGTCTGTGTAAATTGTTGAATGAGAGATTTCTCAATTGTGATTCATTTCATCAAGGTTATAGAGATAAAGCTAACAGTGGCAGCTAACACCTAGAAAATGAGTGTCCATAAATTTCTACACATTATGCCACTAAATGACATCAGCTGGAACCATAGTCTTTCAGCCTTATTCACTTATTCACAAAAAATTAAGTGAAATAGACACTCACTTATCCTCAGCTTTCCCTGTTGTTCAGGGGTTGGCAAACTAAAACCTGCCAAATAAATCCAGCCCACTATCTATTTTTGTAAATCAAGTTTTATTGGAGCACAGCTATATCAGTACATTTACATACTACCTATGGTTGCTTTCACATTACGGCAGAGTTGGCTAGTTGACACAGAGACCTTACGGTCCACGAAGCTGAAAATATTTACTATCTGGCCTTTACAGAAAAAGTCTGTGGACCCCTGCTCTAAGTGAAGCTGAAAAATAACAGCTAAATTATCCTGTTTTCTAAACCTATTGAAATCATAATAGGATTATCAAATGTTGAAATCATAAAAGAAGAAAGGCTAAAAAATAGGTTCAAAGCTACCCTTTCATATCTCCTGTTTTCTCAGATGTAGGAAACTCATGGGCTGCTTGAGAAAGTGGACTATGCTGAAAACCACCAGCATGTGACATCGACAGATGGGAAAGGCTGTCACATTTCTGAAAGAGATTCGAAGTAGGCTAATTAACCTGTTAGAAAACCATTAAAGGGAAATCCGCCAGTCCCCACTGACAGACAAAGATTTAAGAGGATAGAGATATCAGAGAAATGTTTCATGATGTATTTAAAAGAAAATGTTCAGATCTTAACACTGTAAGGCTCAAGGTAGAGGCCCACACACACTTTCAACAGAGCCATTGACAAGTTGACAACACACCCCCCACCATGACGCGAGGGCACAGACAGATGAATTTTACCTGAGAGCCCTATTGCACCTTCAGCAACTTTGGCGCTATGAACAGAGGAACCTTTTCTCTTTTCGTGGTAAAGCTTTTGTGTCACTCCTTGTACAATGAGAACATTTGTTTTAATGAATCTGGGAACAAAAAAGTAAATCTGTCTTCATTTCCAGCTCAAAAAGTATCATGGGACACTGTTTGAAATGCACCCCAGCAACAATCCACAGGCGTATTCTCTGAGGCTCTTTTGGTAATCCTACTTAGTTTCATAGCCTTTCCAGAATAAAAGCAATCCAAATCAAACACCTCAATTTCCCCAGAGCTTTTCCCCTCTGTTTGCCTCCCATGACCAAGCCATCGTGAAGTATCCAGAATACTGATTGGAAAAACACTGTAGACCCTTTGGAAAGCCACTCAAATTATCTTAAACCAGTGACTTTTCTCATATATAACATACACATGATTGATTCGTCAATTTTAGCACTCAGTTCTGGCAATTAACAAATTAAAATCTTCTCTGGGTGTTTTTTATACCCATCCTTGACCCCCACCCACAAAGTTTCTGGTGTATTAGCTCATGAGTGACAGACAAGTAATGGTCCTTCTCCCACAGGCCCTATTCCTTTCTCCTTTTCTATTTTACTTAGACTCTGCCTTCATTTTCACCTCTAAAAGCAAAACCCCAGGACAAGATTGTCACAAAAAGGATTATCTTTCAGATCAATGATGAAATTGATTCCAGACGCCACTATTTACCAGGCTGCAGCAAAAGTGCACCTGGTTAGGAAATATGTTCTCTCTTTTAGATGTATGTTCAATTCGCCTCGGCAATTTTTAATTTTATTCTCCATTAATGCAATATACTGGCTTTCTATCCATATTCAAGTTATTTTTCCTAGGAATATGCAAAATTGGGATTTATATTACAAAGTTAATTGTATACACCAGTAACCATAAAGTATATATCAGATTCTTTTTATAGGTGATACTGAGTCTTTCACTTTCAACTTAATATTTTTATAGTAAAACCAGGCACAGATTACCTTTTTTTTCCATTTAAATATTCTAACCATAAAAATAAAGGGTAAAATATAGAATAAATGGCAAACAGTTTCAATAGGAATGGACAAGATTAGATAACCTACTTCCATCCTACTTTTTGATGTATTTTTGGTCACCCACATTTCTCCCCATTAATTGTTTAACCCCAAAACCCACAAGAGAACTTACTAAGATTACTGACAACTTTACTGGCTTCAATGTTATTTTTAATCATGGAATCCAATGGTAATGGAATTTTATCACCATCAACTAGGTATAGGTATTATAAAATAAGTTGGCCCAGAAAACCTAGCCTATCAATCCTTTACTACAGTTTTGATAAATTAATTTAAAACTCTAGCTCCCTTATCAGTAGTTCAAAACATTCTGTTTAAAAATTCAAAATACTGAAATAAGCTGTAGCATTGATTTATAACAAGTTGATGCAATTCATTAAAAATTGAATTACCATAGGCAGTGGTTACCATAAAGAAATAGTGTAAGAAAAGGGGCTCTCTTGGGCAAGGAATATTTATCTATATATTTATATACACTTATATGTGAAGTACTAGAGTTATAATTTATTATACTTAAGCAGGAAATAAACAGCTAGAAAGAAAACAGATATATCAAAATGATATATTCATATTATACTACCTTGTACAAAGATTTTACAATGTAGACATTTTAAGTTTCTTAAACCAGAAATAAAGGTAGATCAAAACTTGGAAATAGCTTATATTTTAAACATTAGCATTTAAGCCAATTATATAGACTCTAAAATGTATATTCTCATAAAATATGATTATTTGCAGTGACAAAATTTTCTGCAACCATAGTGTCACAGAATTCAAATGTGTAGATCAAAGTTTATTTTGAATTTTAGAATCCATGGCCATCTAGCAAAACCTTTTATCCAAGTTCAGATTTGGATTTAGAAAGATCAGTTAGGATACAATGAATAGCTCCTTTGGAAAAGAATCAGAAAGTATGTGGCTAAACCAGTTTGTCAACTACTCTCCTCTCTGAAGCAGTTCAGGTGAGAAAATATAGCTGAGTCCCCTAGGGATGGCAATGAGTAAGATGGAGACTCTAGAGAGAAGGTAAAATTCACATGACTTGGTGAAGGATGTGACAAAGAGGTGACTAAGAGAGAAGCTGCAAGGCAGAGTCCCAGGTAAACAGCTGAGCTGCAGAGCCACTTACTGAAATAGAAAACAATGGAAGACCAGACTTGGGAGTGGGTGGGTAAAAGGGGGAGATCCTAAGTTTAGTTTTAGTCATGTGTGGGCTGAGGTGACTTTGAGACATCTAAGAGTAGGTGCCATGAAGGCACATGGATATATGCATCCTATAGCACAGAAATTAATTTGTGAGCCATTTGACTAAAGCTACCTATTGATGCCATGAGCGCAGATGAGATCTCTAGAGAGAGATCTGCAAAGAAGAAAGACAAGGAGGCAACTTCGAAGGTAGGAGAGCTGGTGTCATGGAAACTTGTGTCATAAGGAAAAGGATGGTGTTGAATGTTGCCAAAGGGACACTGGTAACATTAGCAAGAGCTAAGTAACTGTAAGATGATGGGATTAGAAAACAGAACTAGTACTGGAAAGTGATGGGGTTAGCTAATAAATATTGTAGAGTAATGAAGTTAGTAGGGGTTAGTATGAGGTCAGTCTTGTACATAGTGCAAGAGAGAACAAAAGTATGCTAACCTAATTCATTTCAGAAGTTTTACTATCAAAATCAGGATAGTCTCCAGAGGAGGAGATTAATTAAACCATGCTTATTTTTTAAATCGGAGAAACTTATGCCTGTGTAAAAGCAAATGGAGAACATCTAGTTGACAGGGAGAGGTTGAATATAAAAGAAAAGGAAAGTTAATCTATAGCAATAGGTTTCTTAATAAACTGAGAATGATGTGATCCAAAGAGCTGGTGGGAGATCTGCTTTGGAAGCACGGAAGTTTGGATGTAGGCTAGGTCAGTTTATTTGCTTAGTATGAGGAAGATGAGGGAGTTTCCATAGGATGATTTTCATTTTCTCTGTAAAGCTGAAGATGAGGTTATCTGCCAAGCCCAAGCATGAGCTATTTAAGGAGAATGAACAGGAAAGGTAAAATAGTTGTTATGAAGAGAGTGAGAATACTTTGCCCAGAGAACAATTTGATTTTTATAGAAATCTTATTTATCTTTGTGCAGTCTATTTTGCTAAGTTAATACCAGCTATTTCTGTACCATATCCTAAGGCAGAGAAGAAATGGTGGATAGCCATAATATATCAAAACTAAGCATTCTTAAGTGCATAATAACATAAAGATGAACTAAAACCAAAACTAGGTTTATTACAAATTATTACATGGATTAATGTTAGAGCCAACAGGAACTGAAATTGCATTTTCCATAGTAGTACTTTGAATATTCTTAGCATGTCACTTATTTCCTGAAGGGTAAGTTGGGGAGCTCTCAGAACGAGAATGACAATGACAATGACAACCAAGACAACCCCAAGAGCCATACTGACACAGAGCACACCTGCATCAGGCATTGTGCTAAATGCTTTGCAAACCTTAACTCATTTGTTCCCTGCAACAACCCTTTGCAGGAACTGTTGTTTTCCCCATTTAATAATGACAAAACTGAGGCACAGAGAGGTGATGCAAATTGGCCAAGGTCACACTGTTGGTCAGTAGCCAAGGCAGGGAGCCCATCTCCAGGGTCCAAGTTCTTCATCCCGATGCTGTGGAATTTCTGACGCAGGACTTCATTTGCAAGAATATCCCTTGAAATGTTACTCATTACTAAGTTTATCATGAGTATATTACTGTGCTGCTTAGATAAGATGTGCCACTGCTGGCCACTATTTCATATACAGAAGCAATCATGTCCTACTGTAATCCCTCAGCAGGTTCACAGATTTTAGAATATTAAAAGTAACATTAAGCCATAAAACAGTTTATACATAAATGAAGGATTTCTTGTGGTGTAATAGTAACCATAGCAACAATATTAAGATAGGTTTGTGAAGTGAGAAGTATCCTAAGGTATTTGATGTCCTCACAAAAAGCTTTTGGTCAATTTATAAAAAGGACATAACCAGTAGCAGCAAAATAACAGTAAATTTTCATAATGGATTATATTGCAAGCCAAATTAGCAATATTTCATCTTAGCATTTTTATTTCCAAAAGAACAAGGGCTATATTCAAATCTGTCTAATTTATATCTCAATAACATAAATGCTTAATGCTAGGGTAAAATCTAGAATAAAGTAAATGTGTAAAGAAATCATGATATGTACATAGGTTTAAAGAAGAAAAAATACGCAACTAGAATAAAGTTTTTAAAGATACCATATGCATTCTACATAAGTACCAAAGGTAGATGTGTATTTACTATAGACTACAGTCATAATTAACTTTAGAAGTATTTTTTAAGAACTAGATTTTTTTTGGTAAATCAAAACCTATTGTAAAGAGTAGGCCTTATTGAAGAAACAATGTGGTAAATCTTTTTAAAATATCTATTGGTAAAGGCACTATAAAAATATTTAAGTAAATAAATATTATTTAGAGAAAGACTGCCAGTACCCTATGTAGGATTAATAAAGGAAAAAATATTGAGCAAGGCCTTTGCTTTTGCTAGAGGGGTTTGTCTAACTCTGTTCACTTTGATGTGTAGGAATGACATGGATAAATTAAAGCAGGATATTGTATTTCAAATATTTGGGTGACAGACTAAGAATAAAAAGTTAAGATAATTTGGGCATTTTGCCAATCTTATCAAGCTGAAATGTGATAGAAATAACTATGCTTAAATTAGGAAAAAAAACAACTTTACATGAATAAGAACCAAGGATATTTGGTATTAACTGACAAGAGCTTTCTGATAAATCAACAGTACATAACCATTAAAAGAGTACATATTACTCTAGATATTGAATGGCTGTATAAGGCTCAGAAAAAATGAGCTGATAACCTGCCCTACGCTGCATGTGACACCTGACATACCGCAGCATCACATTCTGAGAAGGACAAACAGACTGAAAGACATTTAGAGAACAGTCATAATGATCATGGAGTGTTAAAATCATGTCACATGAGATGCATGTTGCATTGAGAATGGGTTGGTTCCACCTGACATGAAGTTCCAGAGGTCAGGGAATGACAGCAAATTCATTTTGTCACCCACACCAAGTACATAGTAGGTGCACAGTAAATGTGTGTTGTATGAAAGAACAAATCAATGCATATAAATGTGCAGAAAATAAGACCCAGATATGTCAAGACTGAAAATCTTCAAATATTTGGAGGAGGGTATATAGAAAAAGGATACACATTATATTGTTTGGCCTCAAGAGTACAACCAGAACCAGTGTGAAAGCTACAGGAAAATGAATTTCAACTCAATTAAAAGAAGACCACTGCAATACTAAGAGCTCTCCTTGAGGGGAATGTCTGTCCGAGGTTCCTTGTGCTGAAAGTGATCAAGCCAGGTGCAGGTTTAGACAAGCTGACATTTGGGAAAAATAGCTTCGTAGGCCACTGGAAAGCCAGAGGTAGAGGCACACCAGCCCTGACCCTGATATCTCCTCTCAGGAAAAGATGGTGGAACTTATTGCTGCTCAGTTTGATCTACGTCCTGGTGTTTAGAAACACTGCCTCAAATGACACATACAGCTTGTTAGTGTAAATAATTCCAGATGTCAATGGAAGGCCTGGGCATAAAATGGTGATGGTGTCCCAAGAGTGGAGCTTTCTAGATCCACCCAGACACTAAGTGGAGCAGACAGAGCCATGGCTTTTGGACACTCATGAGGGAGGGTGGGGCAAGGGAAACTTGGTTGAGATGTGCTACATCTGCTGTTGCCCATGGAGGACCACCTAGCTGCTTATCCAGTCTTACACTATTGGCTAACAGACTGTGAGTGTGCACAGACTCTGTTCCCACCAATCTATAACTCCTCAAAAGTTAAATGTCCCACAGGGTCTTTCTAAACTTGAAATTCTGTCATTATCAGAACTGATAAACATATAAAGTGAAAAGACCAAGATGACAACTAAGAGCATCTACATTTAATCCTCCCACCTAGCCTCTGAGTAAGGTACTATTATTATTTCCACTTTATAGATTAAGTAAATAGGAAATAATTCACCTAAAGGGTCACAGTTTTTAGGCTGAGGACTAAGGCTCGAAAATATCTGACTCCAAAGTGAAGGTTCAAGCATGATGATCAAACATTCCTTCCACTTAAAAACACCAGCATTAAATAAGAGAGAGAGAGAGAAGGTATAACCAGATTAAACCAACCAAATAAAGTAAACCTACCATATCCCCTAAAGGGAGTACAACTCAATGATTAATTTAAGGGGATTTGGGTAATGCCCACAGAGACAGATTTCAGCCCTGCATTACATTCAGTTTGATTCATATTATCCTCTTGCCAAACTGTAGTTACTTGTAATAATTCTGGGAAAATACCTTTGATGTGTTTCAAGCTCAGTACACTTCATTGTAGGCAGATATTTGTGCAGCAGTTTAACAGTGACATGGCCTACAGAGTATACACAAGGCCGTCAAACTCTCATCCCGGTTTAATTTGATCTTGAAGATTGTAACTAATCTTTGCAACAAATGCCACTATCTCTTCACCAACAATTGCAATCCTCAAGTTTTAAAATATACATAAAGAGAACTCCTCGAAGAAGAAACGAAAAAAATTATAAACCAATCATACAAAAACATCCTTCCTAAAAAGATGTACAAGGATGGCTGATGAAAATGCCTTCAAGATCAAGGATTCAGATGGCCAAGTATAAGGATTTCATTAGAGAATTGTCAGATGTGACAGAACTAAAAACATCATGTGACTATTACAGTCCTACTCTGAAAATAATGTGTATTACTTAGCATGACCAAAAAGGTCAAGATCACAAAAAAATAGTTATAGGAAAGGATGAGGGAAAAATAAAGAAAAGATGTAGAGACAAAGAGAATGATGACCTTGGGTTCTAGATGAGCAGGATTGGTGAAATAAATGAAAATTATTTAAGAATTCTGATGTATATTCTATAAAGTGAAACAGTAGATATGGTTGTCCAAAGATCCTGACAATATTTACTCCTCTGTCTTCTCCTACAATGACATGTTGACCATAGATTACCACCCCCCCCAACCATGTAAGATATATCTGGTGTATGTATGGTGATTCACAAAGTGGTTATCCTACACTGATTTCAGAGGAAGCTTAAAGGAGCTGGGATGGCATGGTCAAGGCAATGGCAGGCGAGTAGAGTGGTAAACAAAACAGGTGGAAAGAAGACAGTCTAGACTGGTGTTGAGACGGCTCGTGCATTCATTTCCAAGTATGCTGAGGAAACCTTCAGCCAGTGTGATGGTGACGAGGAAAATGGAGAAGTGATGGCTGTACTTCTCTAAGGAAGCAACCTGCCGTAAGGGCCTAAGTGCAAAATCAGGCACAGGTCCACATTTTCTGCTTTACCAACCATTTTAGGGTCTCCTTTAAAAATATTCTAATGGCTCCTGTAAAGTGGTTTATATCATATATGCTAATTTATATGTGCATTTTAATATGTGCACATAAACCTTTAAAATCTCTAGAACCCTGAATATATTTTAAGTATCTGTTTACACTTGTATGTATATTTCAAAGACACAGATGTCAAATGTGTACCTAAATTTTGAGAATGTAAAAGTATCTTTTAAAGGTGACCTCTGGTTTAAGAGCAAAAGGGAAGTCTTACCTAAATCCAACAAATGCTCACAAAGAAAGTTAAAAAACTTTATTGGGATAGGACATGTGTTTGATCTTCAAATAGCAAGTTTTGAATCTCGAAAATTATTTATCTATTTTTCAGCTTTGTAAACTGTGACTGATGAAATCTCAAGCTTACAGTAAAAAACAAACAAACAAACAACAACAAAAAACACTGAAAGATAACTAGCACTGAAAAAGCCAGATAGATGTTTCAGAGGGTTTTGCTATTGTTTATATGAAAAGAGAAAACGAGCTCTGTAAAGATTATAGGCGATGATCCACAAATGTAATTAACAATTACTCTTTGACTACTCCATTTCTATGTGAGGATATAGTCAAGACGTGTCCATGGTGGCTTTTTGCTTTATTCTCACCAATTAACAGACTATTGGATATGACAGTAATTAGACACCTCAGCTGGAAGAAGATCATTATGTCTTAATAAGATGATTAAAAACAACAAAAAGTGTGCTTCTTGCAAAATATTAGTATGCACTTCAAGTAACAATAGCAAAATTTTATCTCTAAGTTTATTGTGCTTTGTCAGCCCATATAAAATTCTCCAACCAAAACATGTCATAGAAAATTATACAACCTAAGCAAAAAATAATTTTTAATGAATCAACTGTAAACTTCGGCAATATTTATTTTGAGAATGATTATAGGAGTGCTTCTCTGACACAACAAGTGACAGTTGCCAGTTACACTGGTTCCTTTCCCGTTCAGCAAGAGTTAAACTTCTCTAATGTCCTACATGTCAAGTAGTTCAGGCCACCTCCGCATCCCAAATTTAACTTATTTGATTTCCATTTGATGGATTTTTTTAAGGCCCGAATACAGATGTAACTATGAACATCCACGGCAGGCACACAAAAATGCAGAGTGGCTGGATGGGGCATGGGAGGTATCAATACAACACCCTCCCCACCCCCAGACAAGGTCAAGTGTCCTCCTGCAAGAGTCCTTTTATGGTTAGAGTTTTGCTTCCCTAAAGCCTATATTTCATTGCATATGCCATCTGTAAAGGATAGTGACTAACACCTTCCCACATGGACAAGTTTATCAAATATGTTAGCATAAAGTCAGGTTTAGTGGAAATGCAAAATATAATATAAAATCAGGATGGAAAAGAAGAGGGAGACAAAGAATGAGATATAAAACCCTGCCAGTCTGGGTGAAAAGGTTTGTTCATTCATCCAATACGCTTTCAATCCCTCATTCATTCATTCATTCATTCATTCACAAAACACTTACTGAATGCTAATATGTATCAACCCAGTCTAGAATGACCCAGTTCTGAATAACCAGAGTATAGATTAATAGTTCTTAATCAATGTAATCATTCTTTGGTTCTAAAACAAGAGGTTCCTCTCTTATTTAAACATCATTTGTGAGGAGGCGGGGCAAGATGGCAGACTGGTGAGCTGTATGTTTTAGTTACTCCTCCAGGAAAGTAGGTAGAAAGCCAGGAACTGCGTGGACTGGACACCACAGAGCAATCTGACTTTGGGCATACTTCATACAATACTCATGAAAACGTGGAACTGCTGAGATCAGCGAAATCTAAGCCCAATACAGAAAGCTTCAAAGACTTACTATTTGGGCAGGTCAAGTCAAGAGCAGAACTAGGAGAGCTCTGAGACAAAACGCAATAATCCAGTGGCTGAGAAAATTCACTAAACACCACAACTTCCCAAGAAAAGGGGGGTGTCCGCTCACAGCCATCATCCTGGTGGACAGGAAACACTCCTGCCCATCGCCAGCCCCATAGCCCAGAACTGCCCCAGACAACCCAGTGTGACGGAAGGGCTTCAAATAACAGGCACACACCACAAAACTGGGCGTGGACATTAGCCTTCCCTGCAACCTCAGCTGATTGTCCCAGAGTTGGGAAGGTAGAGCAGTGTGAATTAACAAAGCCCCATTCAGCCATCATTTCAGCAGACTGGGAGCCTCCCTACACAGCCCAGCAGCCCAGAACCACCCTGGGGGGACGGCACTCACCTGTGACATAGCACAGTCATCCCTCAACAGAGGACCCGGGGTGCACGGCCTGGAAGAGGGGCCCACTTGCAAGTCTCAGGAGCCATACGCCAATACCAAGGACTTGTGGGTCAGCGGCAGAGACAAACTGTGGCAGGACTGAACTGAAGGATTAGACTATTGCAGCAGCTTTAAAACTCTAGGATCATCAGGGAGATTTGATTGTTAGAGCCACCACCCCCTCCCTGACTGCCCAGAAACACGCCCCATATACAGGGCAGGCAACACCAACTACACACGCAAGCTTGGTACACCAATTGGACCCCACAAGACTCACTCCCCCACTCACCAAAAAGGCTAAGCAGGGGAGAACTGGCTTGTGGAGAACAGGTGGCTCGTGGACGCCACCTGCTGGTTAGTTAGAGAAAGTGTACTCCACGAAGCTGTAGATCTGATAAATTAGAGATAAGGACTTCAATTGGTCTACAAATCCTAAAAGAACCCTATCAAGTTCAGCAAATGCCACGAGGCCAAAAACAACAGAAAATTATAAAGCATATGAAAAAACCAGACGATATGGATAACCCAAGCCCAAGCACCCAAATCAAAAGACCAGAAGAGACACAGCACCTAGAGCAGCTACTCAAAGAACTAAAGATGAACAATGAGACCATAGTACGGGAGATAAAGGAAATCAAGAAGACCCTAGAAGAGCATAAAGAAGACATTGCAAGACTAAATAAAAAAATGGATGATCTTATGGAAATTAAAGAAACTGTTGACCAAATTAAAAAGATTCTGGACACTCATAGTACAAGACTAGAGGAAGCTGAACAACGAATCAGTGACCTCGAAGATGACAGAATGGAAAATGAAAGCATAAAAGAAAGAATGGGGAAAAAAATTGAAAAAATCAAAATGGACCTCAGGGGTATGATAGATAATATGAAACGTCCAAATATAAGACTCATTGGTGTCCCAGAAGGGGAAGAAAAGGGTAAAGGTCTAGGAAGAGTATTCAAAGAAATTGTTGGGGAAAACTTCCCAAATCTTCTAAACAACATAAATACACAAATCATAAATGCTCAGCGAACTCCAAATAGAATAAACATCATTTGTTACTGCTAGGATGAAAATAAAAATTTACCTAGAAGCCATCACATAGGCGCACCACCATTTACTGATGTCAGACCTACAAAGGCTGTTGCATATAAATGTCTTTCCTTCCTTCCTGCTAAAGTAGAAGAGACTTCCCTTCTTTTATCTAAGGACCATCTATCCACAGGTTCTGGATACCTCTCCCTCCTGCTTCAATTCACAGGAATAGCAACTTTGTGCCATACAAATAAATTGACAGCTAGAAGATAGCACAAAAAAGCTACACCGCTGCTCTGACAGTTTGGCTCTATCCCACTGCACCTTTACAGTATAAGAAAGGTACAGTTACAGTTTAACAACTCAGTAGAGAATGCATGTCTTCCGAAGACCTTGCCCTGCTGTTTACCCCAGGGCAGAGTTATTTCTCTGACAGTAAGGCCCCTGAGGACAAGAGGGCTTACTTATTTTATTATTTATATCTCCAGCACCTATCACAGCCTGGCTCCTAATATTCAATCGATCACTGCTGAATAAACGGACGTGGTATTGTTTGCAATCTCTGTTCCACCCCTATTGTGGCCATTGTTGCTATTACCTCATTACATATCATATATTTTATTTATAAAAGGAAAAATAAAACTTGCACTGCATTCCAGTGAAGGCCATAGAATTGTTTCAGGACACTCTATGTGTTACTCTCCCCCTCTCCTATAATATACTCACTAACTACACAGCTTTTAAAATGTAACTGTACCCTTTTTATTTTATAAAGGTGAAACGGTATATAAGCAAGCATACCTGAGCAATGGTATGGCTTTTTCCTACTAACTTCTATCAATCAATTCATTGTATAGCTTGAAATTGCTACTCTCTGAATTGAAGCAGGAGAAAGCCTTCTATAACTTAACACAATTTTGATATACCTTGACAGATACATTACATAACAGCATTTTCGTTTGCTATACTTTGCAATATAATAGAGGATTTTTTTTTAAAGTCAGCAACATCAGCAGGAATAAGACTTTTAAATGAAGCTCCTAGGAACACAGAAAATAGTACACAGGAGGAACCTATGTAGAAACTTAAAGCAATTTATAGAAGTTATTTTTAAGAAATGCAGTGGCATTGTAAGTTGTATTTTATACTTACAAATGGAACTTTATTCTGATGGTCCTATGATGAACTACAAAACTCTGATAATAACACTGCTGATGCTAGTACTATCAGGAGTAACAATACCGGCCAAAACTATTGAGCACTTACTCTATTCAGTACAATTCTAAAGGCTTTATAGGGATTAGGGCATTTAAACCTCAGAATGGCCCAAGGAGGAAGGCACAATATTATCCATATTCATTCTGCATGAGGAATCTGAGGCCCAGAGAGTTTAAGGATGTTTCCCAGCTGATATTTGGTAGCCCATGCTCCTAATGTTAAAACACCAGTCCTTCTTTTGTAAGTGTCTCCATGTTTTAATGTGACTAAAAATAAAATACTATTATATCTCACTTTTTCTCTGAAACTGGAATCATTTCTTAAACTGTATGGAACACATTTTAGAACAGGGATGATAGAAAATCACCAGCCACTCAAATTTCAATACCTTAAGAAGAGGTTCTTAAGAAGTATATATTCTGTCTTAGATAATGTGAGTTACCTACAATGGCCAAACCAACTATGCATGACTTAGAACTATTTTAAGCACTACTTGGTAACTAAGCTGCCAGACCTATTTCTACATTGCCTTTATATTAAACAATATACTTTAATGAGTCAGGGAGTCAGTTTATAGTAAATAAAATATTTTAAATATTTATACAATTATATGGGAAACCTAGACACATTTCTCCTTTAGAGAGACAAGCAAAAACAAATCTACTCTCCTGTGCTCAGGAAAGCACAGGCTCTTTGTGAATAGGCTCTGAATCTAAATAAGCTTCAGTCCAAAAAGAGTTTTATTGAAGACTGATAATCCCCTAGGTTAAGTGCTGACACAGCTTTAGCTACAGCATAACAAATGCAAGACTATAATGTTTGCCTGTCAGAAATTCCTATTTATTTCCACATCCTAACAGAGGTCCTTTACTCCTTTAAATTCCCCCCAAAAGGTAATTGCTTGTCTATCAAAAAGATAAACATCTTGTTTCCGGCTTTGGGGCTATTACATGTAGGGAGAAAAACCAATATTCTCCAAACACATTGTGTCCAAAATCCATGTGATGTAAGTCCAGTCCTATTTTTCTTGTAGCATCAGAAATCACCCCAAGGGCTGAGTGCAGTCCTGCAAGGGAAAAGAAAAGTTCTACAAGAGTTCTGACAACTTAAAGATGTATAGCCTTCTCCATATAATAATACTAAAACATACAACACATTCAGATTTTATTACACTAGGAAGGCTTGATTTACTGCAACCTAACTGACTGTAATTTTCTTACAAAATAAACTTCAAAATGAAGGTGACAGTTTTTTAGACTTTGGGAACCAAATTGTGTTTCAGACAAAATGGACCTTCAACATATCTAGTTCAGTATTTTTAAAACTATGGACCCTGACCTGTCAGTGGGTTATTGGTATTTCCTTTCTAAATAAAATAGGTTAAAATGAAACAGAAAATATCAGAATAGATTATATGTTGTAAGGGTAGATTGCATTTCAGGAAATGTGTCTGTCAGCTAAACACACACATAGATATATTAGACTGTGATGTGAAAAGAATTTTTTGGATTATTACCCAAAGTAAATTTTCATATAGACATTGTAAGGTAGTACACTATTAGCCTTTATCAATCTTTGCATTTCTGTTGGGCGTAACTGAAAATTGGGTATAAAGTTACATATTTACTTTAATTTTTCTTAGGTCTTTGAAGCTATTGCTTTGATATCTTCCAGGATCCAGTGTTGATAATGAAAAATCTGATGTCAGCTGAGTCTCATTCCTTTGCAGCTAATCTATTTTCTTATCGTTGAAAGATTGTAGCATTTTTCTTTATCCTGGGAATTCTGAAATTTCACCAAGATATGTCTGTATATAGTTCAATTTTTTATCTGTTCTTTTTGCCAGGCTTATTAAATCTGATAATGGATGTCTGTGGCAGACCGGGTATAGTAAAGCCCCCAATCTGTATGACCCTTGTGATCTGTCGGTGGAGTCTTTCCACAGTTCTCTGGACTTGGCCATGGAATTTGCTTTGGCCCAAGGGATGGTAGCAAAGAGAAGCAAGCAGATGCTTGAGAAATCTCCTGTGCATTGGAGATTACACTCTGGCTGCTCTTGGGAATCCTGCTGGCCAAAAGAACAAGCCCAGGTCAGCTGGATGAGGAAGACACATGGTCCAGTTATCCTTCTCATCAAAGGCAACAGCCAGGCAGGTGAATGAGGCTACCTTAGATCAGTTAATCCCCAGCCAAATGTTCAGCCGCCAAGCCACTGGAACTAGCCAAGCCCCACCTAGGCCAGAAGAACCATCCAGTCAAGCCATAGACTCCTTGCTAAATAAATGGTTGTTGCCTTAATTCACTGTTGTGGGGGTGTCTCTTACACAACAAAGGCTAACTGACATGAGCATTTCTTTTTATAAAAGTATTCTTCCATTAACTTTAGTCTCTCATTTATATCCTCTTGTCCTTTTGTATTAGTCAGATGTTGAATCTACTGATCCTAACCCCCTTAACTTTTCATGTTTACACCCTTCTTTTATTTATTTATTTCATCAATTTCACACATTTTAAGTTTACCTCATGCTTAGACTTCGGTTACGTTAGCCATAATTAGATTTTGTAGAGAAGTCGAAGCCTATCAATGAGTTTATCAATTGTCTTTGTACTGATTTGCCTTAAAAAGTTTTGCTGTTCATTGTCTTTTTAAATTTAATTTAAATTTATCATTATTTGTTAGAACAGTTTTATTCACACACCATACAATTCATCCAAAGTGTACAATCAATGGCTCTCAGTATAATCCCAGAGCCTCTTAACTTTTTTTTATTTTCAATTTCCTTGTCTTTCTAAGTATTGGGAGCTAAACTTCAATATAACTTGAAGATAAAAACTAGATTAGGCTTCAACAATGCTCTTTCTATTAGTTGGATAATAAATTTTTACTGTGATAATATTTTTATCTCCTGGAAATTTCTTGTTCTCTGATTGCTCTTTTTTTATAACAACCTCTTATAGCTATATATCCTCTCAAATTCTGCTAAGGGTAGTAATTAGGTTTCTTTTTAGTCTTTTATGTTCTCTGAATTATACCTGAGTCTCCTGGTATCAGTTATAGTTTTTATTTGTTTTTTAATATCTGATTATCCTTGATTATAATTTTATTTTTCCAAATGCAAAATGAAGTCGATTCATTCCACAGAGAGTGTTTCCCATTGTTTCACCTACCCTGTGTAATACGTTATCCCAACAGGCCTGTTTTAGTTTCTTAAGCTGCTCAACCAAATACCATGCGATGGTTCAGCTTAAACAACGGTCATTTTTAGCTCATGGTTTTGAGACTAAAACAAAGTCCAAATCAAGGCATGATCATCAGGGTGATGCTTTCTTCTGGAGACTGGTGCTCTGGAACTGGCTGCCAGCAATCCTTGGTCCTGGGCTCCTCTGTCACATGGCAATGCACATGGCGGCGTCCCTTGGCCTCTGCTTTCCGTTAATGTTCTTCTAGCTGCTCCCTCTGTGGCTTTCTCTCTGTGTGTCTGAATTTATAAAGAACTCCAATAATAGGATTAAGACCCATCCTGATTGAGGTGGGCCACACCTTAACTGAAGTGACCTCATCAGTCTACTTATAATAGGCTAACACCAACTGGAATGGTCTAAGTTTAGGAACATGTTTTTTCTGGGGAATACAGAGCTCCAAACCACCACAAGACCTCTCCCTGGAATAAAACGGATGCCAACAGGCAGAACGTACTACAGGTTTCGTGAGCAGAAAAGTAGGCATGCAAGCTGGTGACGACCATGATTGCCAAATACGGAGAGTTTTATTTTATATGTGAAATGCTTTAGTAAATTTCACTCCTAAGCATTCTTTCTACTTGTATTTCCTCAATGTAGTATTTCACTATGAAATAAAACATATTTTCCATTATTGTAATGCTGTCTTAGGAGGAAAGGAAGTTGGGCTACTGTGTTTACTCTGTTGTCCTATATTGGGAGCACAGTAATTAGTTTCACCCTTGACCTCTTTTTAGGTTCTTGTATGCTAGCTTCTTCAGGCCATTGCTTCCTGATGCAGAGAATTCAATAAATTCTATTTTGAGAAAATATATTCTGAAAATGATTTATGTAGGGCATAATTTCCTTGTAAAGAAAAATTAACGTTTTCTAATAGAGATTTCATAAGGAGAACTTGGCTTTTCCTTTCATATATATGAATATATGACACTTTCAAAGGATTTCTGAGTCAAGAATTGCATAGATGAATATTGCTAATGGCAAACATTGCTGCACTAAACACTCCATACTTTAAAGTTCATTTAAGCTTTCTGACACTAAATATTTCTTTTTTATTTTTCAAAACTTATGAAAGCAACAAAGGCTCAAAAGAAAAGCAGTATATTAACATAAAATAAATTTATTTTTCAATGGCAAAAGATAAATTATTTCCCAAGGGGAGTTCATCAAGGCTAGAGACTATCAGCGCAATAGTAGCCATAACCTTCAAAGCTAATTTTAAAGTACACCCTATCTCCTGCATAGCTTCAATGTATAACATACTCATTTGTCTTAAACCTCAAGGCTGGTTCCCAACAAGTTATAGCAATCAAAAGTTAGGACATATAAAAAAATGTGTACCTAGTAAGGCTTTACTTGTTCTTTCTATTTTAAAATGGTGATTTAAAACAATTTGGCAGCAGAGTCTAATTTTCAAACACAATCTTACAGGAACTGATAAATACACACATGACACAAATAAGGCGGAGTTATTTTGCTTAAGGAGGTTGTGGGGGGAACAGAAAAGGACTTGGATGCTGTGGAGGGTACAGAAAAGCCTCATATCTTAGCTTTGTGGTCTCAGACACCCCAGAGATCCCCTTCCCTCCAGAGACTGAAATCCATTCTTCTATTACATGAAGGGGGAAAACAATCCATGATTTCACATTTAAAAATTATTAGCACACTTTTTGCATAAGTATTTATTGAAAAGAATTAAATAAAATATTTAGTTGTTAATTAACAATTGTTATGAATTTTATTTAATTAAATATTTAATTAAATAATTTTATTTAAATATTTAATTAAATAATATTTCTATGTAACCAAAACTGTACAAGGCACTTTGAGAGTTGCATGGGAAATATAAGGCACCCTTTGGAGGAGTTCAAGTCTAAATCACATAGCAAACAGAAGCCATACTGTGTGGTACTTAATTTGGTAGAACCAGTAAAGGTTGGAGTATTTAAGCAGTTTAATTGTGGAGAAAAAGAAGATGTTACTTGAACTGCTTCTTAAAAGATTATTAGGATTCAAACAAATCAGAGGAGGAAGACAAGCTACACAAGTGGTGGTGGAAATATGGACGAAGTTTAGAGAAAAGAATAAAGAGGGAATGTCTTAACAAGAGGGCTTCAGTGTTACTGAAGTGGAAATTCACATATATTGGAGCTTGAAGGGAAAATTAAACAGGTTAAGTGTGGAAAATACAGTCAGTGTTTAAACCATTTGCTACAACTTACTGCTGTGCCCTTCCCTGTTGGCGGACTGTACTTCCCCGCTTCATTCATGTCAGGCTTGGACAAATGACTTGCTGTTTTAATTTCCTAGGTGGCTTAAGCAAATACTATGAAATGGGTTGGCTTAAACAATGTGAATTTATTAGCTTATGGTTTGGGGCCAGGAAAATACCCATATCTAGGCATCATCAAGCCCTGATTTCTACCCAAGACTGGTGTCCTAGAGCTGGCTGCTGGCCACCTTTGGTGTTTAGCGGGTCACATGACAAGACACATGGCGTGTTTGGGGGTCTCTTCCTTCTTTTCTGGGTTTCATTTCAGCTCCTTGCTTCCTGTGGCTTCTTTTCTTTGTCTGAATTTCATTCTCTTATAAAGGACTCCAGTAATAGGATTAAGAACCATCCTGATTAAGAGGGGCCATACCTCCTTAACCGAAGTAGCTTAATCAGAAGGTCTTTCTTACAATGGGTCCACACTCACAGGGATGGATTAGCTTTCAGAGTATGTTTTTTCAGGAGTATGTACAGTTCCAAACTATCACACTTGCTTTGGCCAAAAAATGGGAACAGAAAAGATTGCTTCTGCCATAATCCCGGCTATATCCCAGACAGGGAAAGCTCAATCAGCCTCTGTTCTAGAGTAAAGACAATGTGAGCTGTGTCACTGCCAACCCACAATGATCATGTACTGAGAAAGGAATAAATTGATATTATTGATATTGTTGAACCCATTGGATCCTTTATTTATCTGCAAATTGGTACAACAGTTGAGAGCCAGATTAAGGATGTCAGAGTGAGGACTTGATGTCCAGCAAAATAAGTAGTTAGTACAGGTTCATAACTAGTTTTCATTTCTAACATGCCTTTCATTCAGTGGTTTTTGACATGGATGTGGGTGATGCTGAGCTTACTTTTGGCTAGCCTTAATCTGAGATGACGGCATGGCAGACAATATTCATATCCATCCCTCCAGAAATCTACCATGAGAAGCAAGATGTCTTCCTTTCAGTCTTTGCTTTAATGTCACTTTCTCAGGGAGGTGTGAGCACCTCATTTAAAATTGTAAACCACCCCTCCCCATCTTTTATACTTTGTATCTCCCTCCCTTGCTGTATTTTTCTCTATAGCCCTTTACCACCTTTTGAATGTGTGTGTGTCTATTTTTTACTTATCTGCTTACTGTCTGACCCCCTCTCTCAAACGTAAGCTCCATGAGACTCTAACGTTAAGTGGAGAAAGGGAGGCTGCCAAAATGGTTACATTTCTATTTTTCTTACTCCATACCTAACTTCAACATGATCAATTTCTCACCATTTACTAAATATCTTTGATGGTCAAGAGGCTATAAATGATCCAAAAAGCTAAAATACATAAGACCACCCAAGGAGCTTAAACATAGCATGTTACAATTAATTAGGAGATATAATATTTGCAGTACATAAAATAGGACATATTTAAGAGTGGAACAGATAGTAAAGGCTTTTAGAGCTGAAGAAGGCCACTTGGGGCTGGGATATTCAGGCAAGGATTTGAAAAGAAAGAGTTAACTGGATCTTGGTGGAATAGATTATGGATAGGAAAAACAGGGCACAAAGATAAAATGGAAGGCAGGTGAAAATAAAAAGGTAAAACAAAATAGACTTACCTAACTGCAAATGTGCATACCCGCCACCTATACTAACCAACCAAATTCTTCATGATCTATTACTGGACTGTTCCACCATTACAGTGCCCAGAACTTTCCTGATAGCAGGCAACCCACTTCTAAATTGTAGCTATTTATCTCAAAATAGAAATACAGCCTTTTCTTTCAAAAGTCCTATTTTATTAACCGATCAAACTGGTACAGAAGTTGCAACCTGAAAATTACTATACACCTCACAGTACCTTCCTGAAAAAATATGATCTGCATATCCCCATTAAGAAGGCAAGTTGCAATTCCCTCTTTTACAGATGGAAATAGGGAAGAAGGGCCAAGGACTAGGAAATTTATTTCAGTAAGTCCTTCAGAATAAACTTGCAAGAAAGACTTCAGATTGTTTTCTCTAAAAGATAAGTGAATCATGCTTCAGGCAGACCTTGTCTTATCTTGACATCTTTACTAATGGATGATTCATTTACAACTGGGTAGGTGTTATGAAAATCCTCACTCATGCTGCCAAAAAAAAGTTTTTTTAAGTGTTACTTGTGTCCAAAGTTAGAATAGTAAACCTGTTTTCCCACAGAACAGTAATTACATGTACTGAAATCCTATTGTGATGAGTGAGATATTTGTTACATTTTGGGTTAACCTAGTTTCTTAATGCTGGCTGGGGAAACTTACCATTTCTATATTTATTTGTTTAATGGCAAAAGAAATGTGATGTTTTAAACAAAAAAAAATTAATGTATATTTGTAATTCTACCATTGGAAAGACAGAGAATGACTATACTGTATTTGCAAAATGCAGAACCTCTCACAGATAGCATGATTTTTATTTATTTTTTTGCTTCCAAAAAGCTTTTCCCCTCAATATGTTTGAGAACAATTCTAAAACTAACTACAGAAAAAGAACTCTTGTTATAAATTTCTACTCTCATGTTGCAGATAAAAGAAATCCAAACTAGAACACCATTAAAAGTTCTAAAAAATTAATTGAGCATAGAATTTAAAAATAATTCCTTCACATATCTTTAACCACATCATATTCTATAAAACATTCATTTTAAATTGGAAGATTGTGAGTAACTGACTATTCCAATTTTGAAAAAGTTGAAACGGCTTCAAAATCTCTGATAATTACCAGTGATTTTCAATGTACTCTGTCCTAGATGGAATTCAAAATCAGAGTAAATCAGGTAAAGTCTCTGCTCTGTGCAGCTCACAATGTAGTTGGGGAGAAGGACACACAGACATGTGATTATATCATCCCAAACTGATTTAGGAGTAGTTTATACAAAGTGTTAACAGAAAAACAAGGAGGGACAAAATCTTCTGTCTTGAAGATGAAAGAAGGTTTCTAGAAGAGTTGGTATTTAAGCTGGGTCTTGAAGGAGGCATAGATGTTTGTCAGACAAAGAAGGTCATTCCTTGTAGTAAGCCTAGCGTGCCCAATGGCACAAAGGTGAAAAAGAAAAGCACAATCAGGAAATAGTTTATGATGGCTGCTTCTAGAATACAGGATATTCAATAAACTGGAAGGAGTCTATGAGTATTTATTCAACAAATATTTACTATCAACTGAATCTTTACTCTGAGAATTTAAAACTATGGAATTGTTTGGAGCATGCTAATTTTTAGATGACCGAGGGGCAAGCAGAGATGACCAGTGAGCAGTTGCAAATAGTGGAATGGGGCTAAGGGAGACATCAGTCTTCACTGGACAGGTGGTAACTGAAGCCAACTGGAGGCTAAGAGACCACTCGATGGGATTGCCACACACAAGAGAGTACAGAAGAAAACAAGGAGCCTGAGAAGCCGGATCAGAGGTTTTTAAGACAACTCAGTAGAATGGCTTCAGGAAGTAGGACAAAATGTCATAAGATCAACATAATCAATTATATGAGAAGTATAAAAAACTTATTAGATGTATCAATAAGGAAGTCATTAATGATGACAATTTGAAATCAGTTTAGGGAGCAAAAGTCAGATTTGCATGAGATCAATAATGAATGGGAGATAAGGCAGAAAACAAAGATCCTTCTTTCTGTAAGTTTTGGTGATGAGGAGGCAAAGGAAATTAGGTCAGTCACTTGCGGGCAAAGTCAAGCTGAGAATTAAGATAGCAAGAACAACAACATAATTGTACAGAATAAATGGAGAGACTGGAAATAGGCATATCTAAGATCTCAGGAAAGAGGCTGTAATTGTGAAGCATAATAAGACATAAATAACCTTGGAGATGAAGGAAGGAGACCGTTTTTTTTTTAGAATTCTGTGTGTGCCCGATGCTTTACTGGGAACTCTCACTACATTTCCTTATTTAAGCCAAACACTACTTACAGGTCTACTACTTAGAGGGTATTATTATACCAAATTTAGAGTCAAGAAATGAAGGAGTAGAGAGGTTTATTAAGTTGGAATATTTCAGAAGTGACGCCCTCTCTCTGTGAAATGGGAGGCAAGGTCATCTGCTCCCTCAGCATTAGAAATGGAGTTGTAGAAATGGTAGAATGTCTGTATGTAATGAGAAACTGATGCCTGGCAAAAGAGACAAGAAATACGTATTCAGATTAAATAGTAGTTACTGTACAATAACAAAATGCCAACCTGGAGAGATGGTATTTTTTTCAGGCACGAAATCAACGATAAGCATGTACTTACACATAAGAGCTAATGACTGCTTTAACAAACAATGGCTTTTGTTTTGCAAAAGAGACAGAAATATAGTTCACATTGATGTTACTTACATCAATCCTTTAACATGCTCAATGCTAACTCAGTGAAGGTTATTTCTATAATAGTGGCAGTTATACTAAAAAATGTCTCGTACTGTTTCACCAGTATTTTACCACATGCAAAGGTCTATGCTGGGAATTCATATAAAATGATTAATTTAAAAGTAATTATTTCAGTATGAATCTGAACAATGGTCCATAATGAATGGAAAAAGAAAAATATGAAATTTCAGGGGCTTCCTACTGCCATAATCAGATTCAAGAAAACACTGCTGTGTCTTTCATTTACAGATTAAAACATGTCCTAAAATACCCCAAAGGTATTGACGTCTTTACAATAATTTACAAATTATATTTTAGTAGAGCATAGAATGAAATGCATAAATTAAAGTTTTAACACTGAGTTATTTAAGGAAAATCCAATTTTATAGTATTTTTTGTGTGTGGAAAAATAAGTAATACATAATGATTAACCATATGGTCTCTTAGTCCTTTTGCTAATTACCTACAAATCACTGCACAAGTTTTACAGCTGCTACTTATTATTAATGATATTCACTGTAGCATGTTTTCTCCAGAGATTTATTTCTTTTCATAAATTTTTGTTTTAACCTTTGACAAAGAACATTCATATTTTAATTGAGTCTATTGCAAAGGATCCAATATACAACACATATGTATTTAAAGGAATGATGCTTTACATGTAAATTAATGTTCATATCTTCATAAAAGTTTTAGCAGATCAAAATATTGCAATAGTTTTTTTAAACATTTTTAAATTCTTCATTAAAGTCTGGCAGCTTGTAGCACAAAATATGGCAGGCAAGCATTAAATTGGTGTAGTAACAGTTTCTGATAGAGAAAGCAATTAGCTCCTTTTAAAAAATGATCCATTTTGTATAAGCCATATATAATTTGGGACATCTGTTTTAAACAATGTTAGAATGAAACCTAAATTTTTTAGTATAGGAACTGCAGAATTTTACTGTTTTTTTAAAGTACAAGCAGTTGGATAGCATGGCAGAGAAAATGATGTGAAATTAATATTAAAACTGAAGCATTTAAATCTTAATAAAATACTTTTTCTATCCCACCCCCCCCCCCAAATTTGTTAAGTTCTACCTTTTCTCCAACTGAATAAACCACTAAGCCCCAGTGTAAATTCCCACCAGGCCAGGAATCTTATGAATTTGTCACATGCATCAACTATGCACAAGGAGGCACTAAAACTATTTGTTCAGATGAAAGATCCATACCTTTCAAATCAAACAAGTGTCCTGCTCTTGTATTGCAAATACTGATTTGCCATCACTTTAGTCATGTATTAATAGTGTATAAGAAGCCAAAAAAAAAAAAAAAAAAACCTGAATATATCAAATTAAAAAGGTTCATTGGTATCCCAAAGGCCCTTTTAACTACCAACTGTAAATTCTTCCCTCAACTTGATACTGTCCTGCCAAGCTAACAGGTGTTCTTCTTACTAATACTGCACAGATCTTCAAAAACGCTAATATCAATTACTTCGATTTCCCAGGCCGCTCAAATTGCTAATGGAATGGAGTAATTAAAGTTCTTTTAAAACAGTCCCAAATCTGAGCATATCCCCATTCAGCCTGATTATGAGCTGCCATCAACCTTAACATCAGTCGTTGACAATGTAATATACATTTGCTGTGGCAGAGATGATCATTATCTAAAATCCATTTCCTAAAATGTGGCTTCTATCTAGGGAAGAACATGTAATGGGAAATTAAGAGTCTTCTATTTCCAATAACTGATTCTATAATGAATCTTGTACAAAGCACCCACACTCACAGGCAAAGATCTCTTGTAATATTCCCAGCATCTATAATAGTGGGTAGCTTTGAATTCTACCAACATTTAAAAGGCCACTTCGTCTATTTCCAACCTTTCACCAAAAATGCAATAAGATATCAATACATTATACACGTGATACTGTCTTAAACTTATATTTGGAAGCAAGTCCCTAAGTTGATGATCAGCATCAGAATAATACACTTTCCAACCAGAATTGCTAACTTGTAAAGCAAAGAATCAATAGGAAGCAAAATGAGTCTGAAAAAGGAAATAAAAAGCAAACAATTTTATAGAACCACTTGGCCACAATTGAAAGAGACTTTGGTCAAATCGACCAGAATAACTCAGAAAATTAAAGTTATTAGTCCTTTAAGCCCTTCTGATAGAATCTTCATCTTTTCCTAAACTTCACTCAACTAAAAAAGGCCATAAGACCTTCCAGCCACTAACAGATGGACTAATGAACCTGGCATGATATTTGGAAGGGCACAGTTATCTACTGTTTACAGTATTTCTAAAGAAAAAGAAAATCTTCATAGCAACATCTGCTTGAAACTTCAATGACATGTCAGGTTACCTGAGGAATGACTATTTCATTACAGTCCTGGCTGGCTGTATACAATTTTATTTAAAATTGTGAGGCAAATGTATTAAATAGTCCATAAAGTTAAAACCAAAATTAAATTATAGCTGTGACTAATCACTTACAGATACAAGAACCATTTTTTTTTTCTTTTACTTGTTTTCCAACAAGAAACAACAAAACTAACACTATGAAGTGCCTGGCAGTTCCTTAAAAGAAAGTTTCTTTAAGAAATGATTTTGTATAATTATAAAAAGAAAGATAAATACGTTGACAAAAAAGCATAAATTAAAGTGATAAGCAAAAATACATCCAAGATAAAAATCCAGTTTGTCAAAACAATATACTAAATGACCCTGGATACAAATCCAATTTGTGATTCTAATATAATAGACATAATCAGAATAATTTTTCCATAATAAAATATTTTTATAATCTTCTTGCTGGCAAACTTGCAGAACTGAAATTGAAAAGGTTTGATAGGTATAACACTATAGGAAAAGGATTTTTCATTTAAAATATTAAATAGTGCTAACTTTCAATACTTGTTATGTTTAATTTATATTTTCATTTATATGGGCATGAATTTTGAATGTGTCTTTAATATCTATATTTTAGTATTCCCTGCTATTCCTTATGGGACCTATGCAACCTTGGTGAGCACTGGTATTTTATACATCAAATCATCAGGCTAAAGCTTTAAATAAATTTACCCAGTTCGTCCTTGGGAAAGGCACAATTATAATTCCTAAGATGCCAGTTTTAGAGAAGTTCAGCTGCATATAGAGGCAGATTTATAAAAGTTGCATGGGTGCACTGATACAATCATCCAGAGCTAGAGTGTGTGGGTTGCCTGGGCTTTGAACTCACTCACTGAATGTGGGGTTCAGTGCACCCTATTACTTTTGTCTCTCTTCTGGACCCTGAATATACCTGGGGGAGCAGAATGACGTTATGGAGTAAGAAAGCAGGAGAGCCCATAGCAAGATGAACTAAACAAGATAATAAAGACCAGAAAACTTCTTTGATCATTGCCCCAAATATTCTAGATATGAGTGGTATATGAACTAAATTCAACTGAATATTAATAACATAAAATAAGGAGTAGAAAACGTTAACTAAGAAACTAGGCGATAACAGAGAAAGCTAAGCCCATGAGGAAACCATTATATAGCACAGGGGAAAGGGAACTAACCAGCAACTAGCATTTACACAACAGCCCCAGGGGTGATCCCATCTCTCTAGATATGTGATTTCCCTGAACTGAGAAAGTCTTCGTTCCCTGAACAGTCTGTGTGTGTTCAAGTCTCCATGCCTCTGCTCTTGCTATTTTCCAAGTCTGGAATGCAAATGGCACCTCAGAGCCTCAAACACACTTCCTCTCAGAAGCCTTCCCTCAGGCTATTTCTACAGAATTAATTAAATCACATTGTAACAATACATTCAATGTCTCTCCCCCCAAACTGCACACCTCACAATGCAACTTTGCATCCTCAACCTCTGACTTAATAGTTGATACATGTGGAAAGTGATGGATAAATTTTTATTTAATTAAATACACTTTTCTGGACTCCAGTGTCCTCATCTGTGATATTCAAGGTTTATGCTTTCAATTTTTATAATTCCATGATTTAAAATTTTTCAGACGTTGTATTGTACTCTGTCTTTGGTAATTTAAAATATGTTTATTCCTTTATTTAGCATATATCAAAGAACAAACCATCTTTTGTACTTTACCTTGATTTATCCCTCTGATGCAAGCCAGTCTGAGTGTTCAGAGGAGCCAAATTTCATACACTAGGAGTTAACAGGACAGTCTCTTACGTATTTTTATATGTGAGAAATGGACATAAATATGTGTTTGGAGAACCATTGTTAATTATAATCAAGGTATGCACTGAATTTCCAAAATAAGAGACTTCCTCTATTTTTAGTCTTTATTCCTCTCACACTCATTCCATCTCTCTCCTTTTTACCACCCACCCTTGTTTTCTTTTTCTTGGTGTTTAACCAGAAAAATGAGAGGTCATGAAAGTCAAATCAGTGCAAAATGCTGGGCTTTTAGCATAAAGTCATAAACATGATTTTAAGTAAAGAGGCCCATATAATCAAAAGTCTCAAATCTGACTTTGCCTGACTCTGTGTCTCTTAGGGATGCTGTTTTAATCTACATTTCAGGTATTCTCTAAGAAAAGAGCTTTCGAACATTACCTCACCTTGTTAAAGTTCTATTATTTTATTTACATAATACTCTTAATTTTCATTACTCATCTGAGGAATACTCTTAATTTTCATTACTCATTGGAGGAATTGGTTATTTCCTAATTCGGCTGGCATTCAGACTTTTCAACTGTCATCATGATTTAAGAGTTTGCTGATTCTCAATGGTAATCAAATAAAAAAAAATTGTGCCAAGGAAAACAATTTGGTGATGCTTAATAGTCTCTGATGACTAATTATTTTACACAGGCATATCTGTTACCACATGTGAATATCTCAATCATGTGGCTAATTTCAGGTTTCAGAGATGAGAAACCTGGTCTATTTTGTGTCTTCAGCTAGCGGAAATCTAAGACATATGAGCCACTCTTTGTAGCACTAGCATTCTTGAATTATTTCACTCAGTAAGCTGCAATACCCAATTTAAAGTATAATGGCACCAGGAATGTTTGGAGAAAAGTCTGGCTCCCAAACTAAAACCAGCTGAAAGCATCCTGGTACACTGTACACTGTTAAGTTGGAAATGGTTTTACTTTCCCAAATGCTGTGACTGAAAAGCAGTGGAAAGTATAATTAAAATCAAATATTGTGAAAACACTTGTCAAACGCAATGGTAAGGTAGTGCATTAAGTGAATGCCTATGCAAATGCTAATTTTTCATTATGCTACTCAATAGCATTATAGGAACTTAATTCCTATTTTCCTGACTCTAACATTACCAATCAAGAGACAATGACTTGCCAGAAACTAAAAGACAAACATTATAATGCCTCACTAATATGGACTAACTATAATGTGTAAACTCTGAGAATTGAATTTCAGAGCACAGGTTATTAGGGAAAGGCTTATTGTAAAGGTCCTTAGATTGTAAGCTTTTATAGCAGCCACATCTATCCCTGAGGTGTAATGGTTATCTATAAATTCTGAGATGCTGAGCTCTCTATGTATAACCTGGTTGATCTCTGGAACTTTGGGTATCTGTGTTGTACCTGACAACTCAGAGTTAGAGTTTGGCAGCTATGAATGTCAGTGTTACCTGATACAGCAACTGTTAAAAAAAAGTTGAAAAAGACTTTAGACTTCAATCAGAGATATGAATGAAGCAGATCTGGGTAGCACTAAGGCAAATCAGGCCAAAAGGTAAAGGACAATATTGACTGTGTTTTAAAACTTCAACTTCTGTGTGAGACCAAGGGAAGAGATGCTTATTTGGTGCAGGATCTATATTTTCTGTAACACACTAAATAATTCTTGTACAGTCAGCTTATTCAAATGCCACAATCACATGGAACTTTGAATAGGAAGTGAGATCTGGTAGATTTTTTTTTTTTTTTAATTCAGTTTTATTGAAATATATTCACAAACCATACAGTCATCCATGGTATACAATCAACTGTTCACAGTATGATCATATAGTTATGCGTTCATCACCACAATCTATTTCTGAACATTTTCCTTACATCAGAAAGAATCAGAATAAGAATAAAAAATAAAAGTGAAAAGAGAATACCCAAACCATCCCCCCATCCCACCCTATTTGTCATTTAGTTTTTACTCCCATTTTTCTACTGATTTTTTTTTCAATTTTTTAACTTTGTTTATCAAAAAATTAAAAACAAACAGGCAAACAACAACCAAAAAAACCCCACAACATTTCAAACAAAGCAATGGATTAAGGAAAACAAATAACCTAAAATAACTACTTTGCTTCCAATATGTTCCTACCATACCCCAAGAAAATTAATAAACCATGTCCAAACAGAGGAGTAAGAAAAACAAATAATCTAAAATAACTACATTGCTTCCAACATGTTCCTACTATACCCCAAGAAAATTAACAACCCCTAAGAAAACAAAGGAATAAGAGAAAAAAAAAACCTAAAATAACTCTATTGCTTCCAACATGATCTTACTGTATCCAAGAAAGTTTACAAACCATAATCATTCCTGAGCATTCCCATAACATTGAGATTACCCTCCATAGTTTATCTGTTCTTATTAGATTATCATTCCCCCTCCACTAATTGGTATCTCTAGGTCCCCTACATTCTACAGTATAAAACATTGTACATTTTTCACAGAATTCACATTAGTGGTAACATACAATATCTCTCTTTTTGTGCCTGGCTTATTTTGCTCAGCATTATGTCTTTTTTTTTAATCTTCATTTTATTGAGATATATTCATATACCACGCAGTCATACAAAACAAATCGTACTTTCGATTGTTCACAGTACCATTACATAGTTGTACATTCATCACCCAAATCAATCCCTGACACCTTCATTAGCACACACACAAGAATAACAAGAATAATAATTAGAGTGAAAAAGAGCAATTGAAGTAAAAAAGAACACTGGGTACCTTTGTCTGTTTGTTTCCTTCCCCTATTTTTCTACTCATCCATCCATAAACTAGACAAAGTGGAGTGTGGTCCTTATGGCTTTCCCAATCCCCTTGTCACCCCTCATAAGCTACATTTTTATACAACTGTCTTCGAGATTCATGGGTTCTGGGTTGTAGTTTGATAGTTTCAGGTATCCACCACCAGCTACCCCAATTCTTTAGAACCTAAAAAGGGTTGTCTAAAGTGTGCGTAAGATACTGAGGCAAGATGGCGGCATAGAGAGGAGTGGAAGCTAAGCAGTCCCCCTGGAACAACTACAAAAAAACAGAAACAACTAGTAAATAATCCAGAATAACTGCGGGGGGACAAACGAGACCATCCACTCATCATACACCAACCTGAATTGGGAGGAATGCCTGAGAACACAGCATAAAATCTGTAAGTAAAACCTGTGGAACCAAGTTGTGAGACCCCCTCCCCCATAGCCCGAGCTGCAGAGCCGCGTGGTGCCACAGAGAAGCTCTCTCCCAGCAAGCGAATACAGCTCAGCTGAGCTCCAGCTGGGGTTTTAAGTACCGAGTGTGAACTGCTCACTACAGGTACGCATCCCCAAAAAACAGACAGAGGCTTTGGGTGACGACTGACCTGGGAGAGCCGGAGGGTCGCCTTGACTGGGTCTGAAGGGGACTATCTGTTTCTTTTTCGGCTCAGTGGAGAGAGCCCCAGTCATTTTAAGTTTCCAGGGCTGTGACTCGGGGAAGGGCGGAGACACCACAAGCAGAGAGCGAGACCATTGAAATGCTAATGACCTCCACCTGGGGGCTCTGTCTTCTCTAGGAGGAAAGGGGTGGGACCCTTTCCATTCAGAACCAGACCCCAGAGCCTGGGGGAACACGGCCATACCTCCTCACACCAGTCAAGAATTATAGGCTAACAGGCGTCACCTGCTGGGCAGAAAAGCACAGTGACCCGAGGCATCAAAGGGTGGAGCAATTTTCTAAGACACACCCGCAGGGAAACCAGATACTGAATATTTCTTCCCTCTGTTCTGGTCTGGGAAAACCTGATTTGGATAAACAAGGAAACCATGACTAGACAACAGAAAATTACAACCTACACTAAGAAAAACAAAGTTATGGCCCAGTCAAAGGAACAAACGTACACTTCAACTGAGATACAGGAATTTAAACAACTAATGCTAAATCAATTCAAAAAGTTTAGAGAAGATATTGCAAAAGAGATAGAGGCTGTAAAGGAAGCACTGGACCTGTATACGGCAGAAATCAAAAGTTCAAAAAACCTACTGGTAGAATCTATGGAAATGAAAGGCACAACACAAGAGATGAAAGACACAATGGAAACATACAACAACAGATCTCAAGAGGCAGAAGAAAACACTCAGGAACTGGAGAACAAAACACCTGAAAGCCTACACACAAAGGAGCAGATGGAGAAAAGAATGAAAAAATATGAGCAACGTCTCCGGGAACTCAAAGATGAAACAAAGTACAATAATGTACGTATCATTGGTGTCCCAGAAGGAGAAGAGAGGGGAAAGGGGGCAGAAGCAATAATAGAGGAAATAATTCATGAAAATTTCCCATCTCTTAAGAAAGACATAAAATTACAGATCCAAGAAGCGCAGCGTACTCCAAACAGAAGAGATATGAATAGGCCTACGCCAAGACACTTAATAATCAGATTATCAAATGTCAAAGACAAAGAGAGAATCCTGAAAGCAGCAAGAGAAAAGCAATCCATTACATACAAAAGAAGCTTAATAAGACTATGTGCGGATCTCTCAGTAGAAACCATGGAGGCAAGAAGGAAGTGGTGTGATATGTTTAAGATACTGAAAGAGAAAAACCACCAACCAAGAATCCTGTATCCAGCAAAGCTGTCCTTCAAATATGAGGGAGAGCTCAAAATATTTTCTGACAAACAGACAATGAGAGACTTTGTGAACAAGATACCTGCCCTACAGGAAATACTAAAGGGAGCACTACAGGGTGATAGAAGACAGGAGTGTGTGGTTTGGAACACAATTTTGGGAGATGGTAGCACAACAATGTAAGTACACTGAACAAAGGTAACTATGAATACGGTTGAGAGAGGAAGATGGGGAGCACGTGAGACACCACAAGAAAGGAGGAAAGATAATGACTGGGACTGTGTAACTTGGTGAAATCTAGAGTATTCAACAATTGTGATAAAATGTACAAATATGTTCTTTTACGAGGGAGAACAAGCAAATGTCAACCTTGCAAGGTGTTAAAAATGGGGAGGCATTGGGGGAGGGATGCAATCAGCATAAACTAGAGACTGTAACTAATAGAATCATTGTATTATGCTTCCTTTAATGTAACAAAGGTGATATACTAAGGTAAATGCAGATAAGAGGGGGGGATAGGAGAGGCATGTTAGACACTTGACATTGGTGGTATTGTCTGATTCTTAATGGTGGGTAATGTCCATGATCAACTGTACAAATACTAGAAATCACTTCATGAACCAGAACAAATGTATGACAATACAATTAGAAGTTAATAATAGAGGGGCATATAGGAAAAAACTATATACCTATTACAAACTATATACTACAGTCAGTAGTATTTCAACATTTTTTCATAAACAGTAACAAACGTACTATATCAATACTAGGAGTCAACAATTGAGGGGGGTTGGTTAGGGATAGGGGAGGATTAGAGTTTCCTTTTCTTTTTTTCTTTTTTCATCTTTCACTTTATTTCTTGTCTGGAGTAATGAAAAGTTTCTAAAAATTGAACAAAAATTAAGTGTGATGGATGCACAGCTGTATGAGGGTACCCAGGGGCAAGTGATTGTACACTTTGGATCTTTGGATAATTGTATGGTATCTGAACAATCTCAATAAAAATGAAAAAAAAAAAAAAAAAAGAAGTACATAAGTTCTCCTGGCATTTCAAGCTGGAAACCTGTAACTGATTTCATTAAATTAGAATGGATTTCTTTTAAAATAATTGTTATCCAGTTAATAATATTATTTGATTAAAAAATTCAAAAATAAAGCTTAAGTAATTTAGACCTCAAAAAAAAAAAAATAAAAAAAAATAAAAAAAAAAATAAAGTGTGCGTAAGAGTGCCCACCAGAGTGACCTCTCGGCTCCTTTTGGATTCTCTCTGCCACTGAAGCTTATTTCATTTCCTTTCACATCCCCCTTTTGGTCAAGAAGATGTTCTCCGTCCCACGATGCCAGGTCTACATTCCTCCCCGGGAGTCATATTCCACGTTGCCAGGGAGATTCACTCCCCTGGGTGTCTGATCCCACGTAGCGGGGAGGGCAGTGATTTCACCTTTCAAGTTGGCTTAGCTAGAGAGACAGGGCCACATCTGAGCAACAAAGAGGCATTCGGGAGGAGGCTCTTAGGCACAACCATAGGGAGGCCTAGCCTCTCCTTTGCAGCAACCGTCTTCCCAAGGGTAAAACCTGTGGTAGAGGGCTCAACCCATCAAACCACCAGTCCCCTATGTCTGTGGTCATGTTAGCAACCATGGAGGTGGGGTAGGCGAATACCCCTGCATTCTCCACAGGCTCCTCAAGGGGGCACTGCATCTTTTTTTTTTTCCTTTTTTTTTTTTTTTTTTTTTTTAACTTTCCCTTCTTTTTTAAATCAACTGTATGAAAAAAAAGTTAAAACGAAAACAAACGTACAATAAAAGAACATTTTAAAGAGAGAGATCTGGTAGATTTTTACAGGTTAGTGTGAAATCCCAACACATCCCAAAGTAATTTGGGCAGAGAATAAAAATTTATTTCCAGGGACTCCCTGAGGAACTCGGGAAAAATGCAGAAACATTAAACTTCCCCACCTGGGTTATTACTGATGTTCTTGCAAGCATTGAGTACTACCAGTTTGGTAGGCCAAGCCCTCAATCTTGGGGCTTGCCCTTATGAAGCTTGTCACTGCAAAAGAGGCTAAGCCTACTTATAATTGTGCATAAGAGTCTCCCCCAGAGAACCTCTTTTGTTGCTCAGATGTGACCTCTAAGCCCATGTGGCAGATGAACTCACTGCCCTCCCCTCTACATGGGACATAAATCCCAGGGGTGTAAATCTCCCTGGCAACGTGGGACATGACTCCCAGGGATGAGCCTGGACCTGGCATCATGGGATTGAGAAAATCCTCTCAACCAAAAGGGGGAAGCAAAATGAAACAAAATAGTTTCAGTGGCTGAGAGACTTCAAATGAGTCGAGAGGTCACTCTGGAGGTTATTCTTATGTGCTATACAGATATCCCTTTTTAGTCTTTAGTGTATTGGAGTAGCTAGAAGGAAATACCTGAAACTGTCAAACTGCAACCCAGTAACTTTGATTTCTTGAAGACAATTGTGTAACTATGTAGCTTACGCAGTGTGACTTTGTGAATGCGAAAACCTTGCGGCTTACACTCCCTTTTAACCAGTGTATGGACAGATGAGTAGAAAAATGGGGACAAAAATTAAATGAAAAACAGGGAGGGATGGAAGGATGGAATTTTTGGGGGTGTTCTTTTATACTTTTATTTTTATTCTTATTTTTATCTTTTTTTTGAGCAATGAAAATGTTTAGGAATTGATTGTGGTGATGAATGCACAACTATATGATGGTACTGTGAACAGCTGATTGTATACTCTTGATGATTGTATGATATGTAAATGTATCTCAATAAAAATGAATTAAAAAATGAGAAACAATGACTTCTTTAGATGGATGTATGGTGTGTCAATATATCTCAATAAAATTACATTTAGAAAAAAAAGAGACAATGACTTGTGTGAACAGTGACAGATAATGTACATATTGTGAAACAGAAATAAAACAAGCACACTTGAGGAAGCAAAATAAAATCAGAGATTTACACAGACTGAAATTCCAGAGGTGGAGGTTCAAAGTTGCAAACATGTGCATGTGTGCACACACACACACACACAAACTAATATGGGGTACAGCTAAACATTACTTATAATTCTAAATTCTACATAAAGGAAATAGATTAAAATGAGATGTAAGAAACTGCTAGATAAGGCTGGCAAAAGTGAGAGCTGGACACACAGGTTTTCAACCAGTCTAGGACCAGGTCTCAGACTTTCACCTTGACTTTAACTTAACTTGAGTCCTGTAGAAACTCACCTGATCCACACAGAATTTCTAGATTAAAATCTGGGAGAAATAAAAGTCTTGACCTCATATTTGACTTTTGTATTTTCCTTTCCCTTAGTAACTCTGCCTATCATAAATGAATTAAAGAATGATAGAGTATCCATTAAAACACAAATTTGAAGAAATTTTTTTTTAAGTTAATGAGAAATTTGTTATTCACCCTTTAGTTTCAGAACTTCTTTGAAAGCCACTAATTAAAATGACATTCTTAAATGTACGTCCTCAATATTTACTTTACACATATTTATTTCTAAACAGAGCTGAATGACTGAAGACATTCAAAACCCTCTAGTCCTTCAATCCAATGGATAAAAAGATTGAAGTTATTTGAAAAGACCATCTCTAAAAGTTCTCAACTGTAAATTCTAAAATGTAATGAAGGTCAATGGTATTTTCACAGTTTCCTTTATAATTCCCTTCATATTTTCATTCATGACCAATTTTTTAAAATGATACTGAACTGTGAAATTCCTTCTTGGCTTCTTGTAATTTGTTTTAATCTTAATCTGATGTGTCCAAAGATTCACCTTAATTATGTGAACTTGGAGTCTTAAAATATTTGTCAGTTTCCATAAGAAGGTTTTTTTCTTTTTAAGTCTACACAATATTAGAAATTCAGTATTCATATATTTGTGAATTGGGGGAATATTGAGTCTATACAAGTGCTTATTTATCTCTCTAAACCAACTAGAACAAAGCATTTTTAAGATTCATAACAATCTAACATATTAATAACCTCTACAGACAAGAAAATACACTACATTCACAATCACAGGTAAAGGCTTTAGTGAATTACAGACACTCAGACACGTAAAGAGTTTATTCGGTTCTACAACTTCAGACACAGGCCAAGCTAAACTAGAAACAGAACACCTAACCAGTGTAGATCTCACAGAGTTGTTCTACTTTTCAGTGGGTTTGAAATGTTTTCTTAACTGACAGCATGAAACCAAATCCCCATCATTGTTGACACAGATAGGGAATAACTTACTGGCTGTGTTTCATCTTTGCTCTGCCACAGTAAATCAGACCACGTTTCTTTCCTGAGCAACTGACTCCCTGCCCCCAGTACATAGCTTTCTCCACACTTCTACATGACTGGCCCGTGCCCACTTCTCTGCTTACATCTGCTGCTCACACTCCTGATCCTCACCCCACTCCTGCCACACACGCCTCCAATACACCAGGCTGACTCTTGTCTCAGGGCCCTGCAAAAGCTGTCTGCACAGTCTGGAACATTCCTCACTCACCTCTTCAGATGGCTGGCTCCTTCCTATCTCTGTGCTCTCCAGTCAAATGACACCTTCCTATATAGTCTTCTCTGACTAAAATATCTACCATTTTCAACATCTCTGCTCCATTCCTGTACCCTGCTTAATGTTGAAGTTATCAAAATCTGAAATTATATTCATTTTCTTGCCTACCCTGTATCTCCCCAACTGGACTGTTAACTTTATTAGGAAAAAAAGTATTTTATGTCTTCTTCATCTTTGTAGCTTCACTGCAGCACTAAAACAGACCTTGGCACACGGGAGGCACCCATAAATATCAGGTGACTGTTCTTGAATGCCAGAAGCATCTCTCTCCACCTTTACATGGACGCAGACTAGTTCATGTGCTATTAACTCTTTCTACCCAGTCAGCAAGTCATCTTTCCTTCTTTTCACTGTCTGAGCACTTTAAATTTCCTCTCTTGTGATACTCAACCCTTTTACTAACACAGGGTTAGGACAAAGGTCAAAAATAAATAAATAAATAAAAAGGTCCTTGCTCTTATAAATGGGTTCTGTCCTCGGTCACCTCCATGTCAGCCTGCACTGCTGAAGGCCTCAAGAGTATGTGAATGGAAGCCCCATCACACACCCCGCCAAGCTCTTTTCACACTCCCTTTTCCCTGAATGGCTTACAAGCCTTGGTCAAACTTGGGGTGTTGTTGGGGAAACACTGGCCTTGAAAGCAAGTTGAGGGATATTTGACTAAGGACTTCTGGGATACCGGGAACCTGGAACATGTTTGAGAAGAGAGGGCATTGGTTCCATATGGGCACAGCCCCTTGCTCCCTCAGCCTTGCTATCCCAGGGCCAGAGAAGGGCTCTCCAGAGCCTGAGAGCCTGTCTAAGGGCCCCAGTCCCCTACTCACAGGTAAACTTATTTGTGGTAGATCGATACCAGTTTTCATTTCTACAATCCTCCTAGAACCTCAAGTGAGCTTCTCACATGAACTAGGCAGCCATAATATTTGTTGAGTTAATTAGAGCAAATAGGATAGTTGAAGAAAATAACATAGAGTGGACTGTGATATTTAAGAACATGGGTTCAAAAAGCTGGTTTTCCTGTCTATTTAATTTCAAAGGCCCAAATACTGAAGCACTGGCTCAGTAACTAGAAATGAAAGCTGACATCAGCATAAAGAAAAAAGACACTAGAGGCAATAAGAAAGAAGAATAAACATATCTTCCACTTTGTTTAATTATTTAAAATGAGCTAGGTAAATCAGACCATGTGTGGATGCATTTCAGCAGAGAGGCAAAACAAAAGAAAATCATAAACAATTTCCATTAATGGGCTCTTCGTGAGGAAGAAGTTGATATGCCCTGAGACCTCTATTCAGCTTTCCTGTTTACCTCCAAGTGCTAACCAAACCTATCTAATCATTGTGTGACTTTATAGAAATGTATCGATTTCATTTTTAGTTTTAATCTATGAATATAGTGAATTTCATTACTATGCAGTGTATTTTTATGTGTATTTTCAAACAAAGTTTTTACACAAGTTTTCCTGTAAATCTAGCTTTACATTTATGTTTTCTGAAGTACACTAAATTTTCCACTGAATAATTTAGTTCAATTAATACTTACTTTGCTTCATGTTTAGCAATGAATTATTTAACTTATTCATACCCTTTGGGCTTCCATAATTTTTCAAATTATACCTAGCACAGACTTTCTGCAATAGATTATTAAGAAGAAAAATAATATATATATAGTATATACATTTCACTTTTCTTATATAGTGTTGCATATTTTGCTTAATAGCACAGTTGACAAGGAAAGGGTTCTGTGTTAGGAAAAGGTAGAGTTCTACCTTGAAACTGATGGCTAGAATTTATTGAATGTTCATATATTTCTAGTAAGGTTCACATTCATAAAAAAGACCGTAAAAGATAAACATTTATTTAGCAAATGTTAGTAAATTTTAAACAGAAAACATTAAACTAAAATATAGATATTTTTATTTTACTGCAGCTAAAAGTTGACTTTGAAAATGTCATTTTAAGCTGATAAATTAGATTCAACCCATTTTTAAAGCAATAACAACAAAAACAAGCTCAGAGAACTAAGATGACAGAGGATCTTAAAATTTAAAGTAGGGTTTTTCTAATCACCCTTTAAATGAATTCATCCTTAAGTATCCATAATAGGCTTAGTTTTTCACTACTTCTGATGATACAAACCTGGAAAGAATATAAACATTGCTTCCTTATCACCACCCTCCCATCCTTACTTTTAAGTATATCCATTTCTGAAGCTCCTATACATATCCCACTGAGTTAGGATATGATAACTATGCAGCATATTGTCCAAACCAAAACACTGTTTTATAGGATGATAAAAGGTGCTCTTAAGTATGGGAGAACAATAGGCCTAACCAGGATTGTCACTGACAAACTGACACATTTATACCAGTAAAAGATAAAGTAAGACAAAAAAAAAGACAGTAACATGTCAGAATAACTACATTACTCTTTTATGACAACTAATGAAAGTTTACCACATTTTCAAAACGGAAATGCTGACCATCCAATATAATTCAATAATAAGTAGCACTAAGATAATGGGATTGGTATAGGAATATTAAATGCATGGTAAAAAGAAACCATAGCTATACCAATGATAATATTGACAGTGATGTAATTAGAAGTCACTGAGCCACAGGCAGCCTAACTCCAGTAATAGTACAGCAGCTTTGGGTACAAGACCCAGATGGAAATTCTCCCAAACCTGGAGCCACTTGGACTCTGTGACTCAATCCAGGTTGAATGCTACCATTTTCATCTTGCATTCAGACTTCTGGCAATGCAGACACACTCTAAGAGGTAAAAAAGCTGCCCCAAACCAAATAAGCTCACTTGCTTGCCTATCTCTCTAGCCCCCAGTTTGCTGCTTGCCCTCTCTCCTTCCTCCACCTCCCAGCTAGTGCTGGTAAGTCCAGATGCTCCCCTTTTACAGTGCTTGACTCTGCTTCTATGGCCACACCCCTCATTCAGACAGAGTACACCTCCATGGAGGGCCCCTCATCACCAGTCCAGGTCACACGCGAAAGGGTTATCAGGCTCTGAGGCTAAAGTGCATTTGCAGGATGGAAATGGATTCCATTTTGTTCTCAGTTCCTGAAGATAGGACTGACTTCCATCACTGGAGCCACTGTCACAGCCAGCCCTCACATATCTAAATCACTTTCTGGAAGCATAAGCATCCGCAACTTAAAGATGGAAGTATTTTCCCAAAGCCAGACTGTACTGGTTTGTATATATTATGTCCTCCAGAAAAAGCCATGTTCTTGGATGCAATCTTGTGGCGGCAGACATATTAGTGTTGATTAAGTTGGAACCTTTGGAGTAGGTTGTTTCCACGGAGATGCACCCCACCCAACTGCAGGTGATAACTCTGACTGGATAATTTCCATGGAGGTATGGCCCCACCCATTCAGTGTGGGCCTGGATTAGTTTACTGGAGCACTATATAAGCTCATACAGAAGGAGAGAGTTTGCTACAGCCAAGAAGGACACTTTGAAGAACGCACAGGAAATGAGAGAGGAGCCGGAGATGAGAGTCAGTTTGGAAGATGGCCATTGAAAGCAGACTCTTGCTCTGTAGAAGCTAAGAGAGGACAAATGCCCCAAGAGCAACTGAGAGTGACATTTTGAAGAGGAGCTGCAGCCTAGAAAGGAACGTCCTGGGAGAAAGCCATTTTGAAACCAGAACTTGGAGCAGATGCCAGCCACATGCCTTCCAAGCTAACAGAGGTTTTCCGGATGCCATCAGCCATTCTCCAGTGAAGGTACCTCATTGTTGATGTGTTACCTTGAACACTTTATGGCCTTAAGACTATAACTTTGTAATCAAATAAACCCCCTTTATAAAAGCCAATCCATTTCTGGTATTTTGCATAACAGGCATTAGCAAACCAGAACACAGACCTTCCCCCATCAAGAGAAACCAAGATTCCCATAGCATACACGTGATCCAGCCCCCAGATGGTTTCTCGGTAAACACATGGCTAAATCCCAGTGGCAAACTCCTAACTGATGTCATTTACAAAAATAAATTTCAGATTGACTAAAGACTTAAGCACTGTGTGTAAAAGTAAAACAAAACATAAAGCAACATGGTAAACTAAAGTAAGCATGGGCTTTGGAATCTTAGACATCTGGCTGCAGTCCTAGCACTGACACTAAAGAGTTGTGTGTTCTTAGAAAACTAACTTAAGTTCTCTAAGGCTTAAAAACAACAATCTCCAGAGAAAGATGTTTTCAGGATAAGCGATTTGATGCATATAAATCTAGCATAATTCCTGGAATGTAATAATAAGTTATGATTCACTGAGCAATTTCTATTAATATTATAGAACACTGTCTCAGTATATACAATTTTTCTTTCAACTGCTAATTTATACAGTGTCCACCTAACTACACATTGAATTCCATATCTTTATTTTTCATATTAAAACATATATATATATATCTCCAACCTGGAAGCTATCTTCTTATCTACCGTTTTATTGACTAATATCCCATTTAATTGTAAAAGAGTTATCACCATTTTATGAAGGTTTTGTGTTCCCTTCTATCCTCCTAATTATTATGATTTTATGTAGCAAATCACACAAAATATGAAAAAGAAGAAAGAAAAAGACAAAGGAAAGAAGAATATTCATTGTAATCACATCCATGGTGAAGGAGGGGGAAAAAATCTAGCAAAATCCAAAGGATGGAGTCTTCAATGCAATAACCGATTTTTGTGCATCTACAAGGAAACATGTCACTCAGCTATGCATTTGAGTTATGGCAAAACCTTACCTGTCTTCCAGGAGGTAGTTTTTCTCTTATAAGAGTTTTCTCTTATGGCATGAAAAACACAGACAGGGAGTCTTTAATTATTTATTTGCTGCCTAGGATGCTTGGATAGCATTATATTTGTCTAGCTGTATGGGCCACTAAATTGAATAATGAAGAAAAAGTCGGTGGGAAAAAGTGCTCTTTTACACACTCAAATATGAAGTTGTCTTTTGGGATCTAAATTGTGCTGGGAAAAAAATAGTGTTCATATATGTGTCTTATATCAACCTTACTTCTATATGTGTCTTATATCAGTCTTACTTCTGTATGTGTCTCCTCAAAAGACGTTCACCAAAAACTCACTCCTATATTTACCAAATAAGGAGAGACCAAATTATGATCCAGGGCAGTAGTTTATCAACTTTCTAAAGCAGTAGATCCCAGTTTTCCCAGGTAAAATCTTGCAAGGAACCTAAATATCTAAAGTAAGTAATAGGTGTTTTTAAAATTTAAAAGAGCATTTACTGTGGATTTAAAAAAAATAAAGAATTATAGAAAGCAAAAATGGCTCATAATTCCAAAGTCTAGAATTAAAAACAATACACAAAACAAACTTGATTAGAAAAATTAAATGAGTACAGAATGGTACAAAATGAAAAGTAAAAGCCGCTTCCTTGCCGATCTCTCTGATTCTCCTCAAAGATCAACACTGCTAGTAATTTGTCATTCCTTCTAGAATACTTTATAAATTTATCCAGATGCATGTATCTCAAAGGCAGTATTTTACTAAATAAATTTACAAACTAGATTTTATACTATTTATTTTCACTAAAGAAATCAATGAGAATAGAGTCTATATGATGATATGATGAGCACATTAAGTCAGACGGTATGGACAATTTCAGCCCTAACAGATCCTAATACCCATTGTATTCAGGTATTTTAATTTAGTTACTTATTATCACACTATGAACTATGAAAGATTTTAACAGCATGTCTTAAAATCCAAAATGCAGATATTTGAATGAGAAGTGGTAAGAAAGGTAGGATTCAAAGTCGAATCACTAATAGTATATCGACATTGCTTGAAATCCCTTATTCATGAATATAAGTCAAACAAAAAATATTTGGCCCTTTTAGTAAGTGTTAAGCTAACCAAAATGTAAAAGTGTCTCACTTTGACATGCTTCCCATTCACTGATTATTGCACAACTGTTTGAGAAGGCATTCCAGAGTTTGTGAAGTCATCCCTGGCTCACCAAGCAAGTAGAAAATTTGCTTCCTGGCTCAGCATGTCATGATTTCACCATTTTCAATACTTTACATTCTTTTTCTTGCCTCTTCCCTCCCTCATCCACTTTCTCTATCACTCCTCTGTTGCAAACAAAGAGGTATCAAGAAATACTTCGGTTCTTGGCCATATAACATCATTAGAGCTCCCAGTTCTCAGAATTAGAGCCGGTCCTATAATCCAGTTGCACAAAAAACTGTCTATGGAGCATAATTTTTAAGCACTAGAAAATTTCCCATATATTTCCCTATAGCATCTGCTCTCCAACCAAGTTCAGAAAGTCCATACAATTCTAATTATAAAATCAAGAAGGATCTGAACACAGGAGTAAAAAGGGAATTGGAAAGGGACAATAACATGGCTGTATACTTCAAGACTAGGCACATCAAACATCGTATGTGCCTACTAGATAAAATAAGGACAGCCTTCTCCTTGCAAGTGTCAAAATGCTCTACCTTAAGAATATTTGATAGCACATTTTCATAGTGTACATCTCTGTACTGAGATTTTACATTATGCTAAATGGGATCATAACAGCCAATCTCTATATATTTATGAACATAGTAGAGATCTATGTGCAACCTTTTCGAAGAAATCAAGTTCTTGGCATTCACTTTTTCACTCTTGCATATCATATTGGTAATTTGCATATAAACACATTTTCACCAAGAAGCAATTACCCCTTGGCTTGCTTCACCACGTAGGTAGGAAGTATGCACAAATGAACATACTGTCATATCAAATGCTTCCACTCCAATATTTGACAAATATTAAACAAGTACATTCATGTGCTAGGTACTTTTCTAGATGCTGACAATACACCAATAAACAAAACAGATCAAAATCCCTGTTTTTGTAGATCTTATATTATAGTGATGCTAAGTTGACTAGCAAAATGTTTCCTAAGATATCTGTAGTTACCGGGACACTTTTGAGGGTGGAAAGGAGACAAGTAATAATTAAGCCGTACAACCTGCCTAAACCAGTACTATTCTGGGTTAACCAGAACAGTAGAGATTCCCTTAGGTGCTTGTGAAACTTAGGCTGATCTCCCCCAAACAACCATGCATTTGGCTAATTGCACAAAGTCAGAGGTGTATGTAATTAATCATGGTTTAGGGGTAGACCTAAGAGGATTTTTAGAATCACATAGATTTCTGTTTGAATTCCAGTTAGGTCCTTTGGGTATGAATTCCAGTTAGGTCCTTCTCAGGTATATACTATAAAAAGCATTCAACATCTATAGGTCTCAATTGTGCCATATAAAATATCTATTTTATTGTGAGGGTCAATGATATAAAATATATGAAGCATCAACAAAGGACTTGGGACATGATAGGCCTTCAATAAAGTCTATATAAAAGTAGATCACTAAGCTGAGAAGGACCAGGGATAAAGCAGTAGGTTGAAACGTTTTGTGCATGAGTTTATACGTCTGCCACATATCATCTTTAATATAGCTAGGAGTCACTCTGGATTTATCTTCAAAAAGTTTCATATTCACTAAACTGAATTCTACACAAATAAACACTAAAATAGAAGCTGACTAAAAAGCAGGTCAGACACTCCTCCAGCCCAGCTGGAAACTGCTGCCAATAAACAATGGTGAAGAGAATATTTTTCTCTAAAGTGTGACCCCTTGAGCTGTAACAGCTATTGCAATCTCCGTAACTTTTTTAAAGCTGGTTTGATAGGTCTTCACCCATGGCTAAAGCCTTAGAAAGAGAGTGTGGACCACATCCACAAGCTGTCTCTCAGTAATGTAAATACCTATGAGTATGATCTCAAGAGTGAGAAAAATCCTCCTTTGCCCCCAAATATTTTTCTCCATTGGTTTATTATGGGGTCCAACAGCCTTTCTCCAGCCCCTTTGAGTCCTCCCAGTACCGGCAAAAATGTAAAAGAACCACCTATTAAATCTATGAGAGGATGAGGTTATTGATATGTAAGGATAGCATGGATGTGACAACTGTTTCAGAATGCAAAGTCTAAGTGACTGAAAACGGTATATATTTTCTTTCATTTGGTGGTGGAGAGGGAGTGGATGGGTAGAGAGATGGAAAAGATTCACAGAGGGGGAAAACACGAAACATGGTGCCTTTTCCAGGGCTCCACAGTGAGATACATGAGGGCCACAAAAAGACTGTCCCCTAGAATACTGTGTTCCTCCCTATTAAGAATTAAGAATACAAATATCTATCACTTTATAATTGTATTACAGATTATTATTGTATTATAGATTAGCTTAACTGTCTTTTGGTCCAAAGTGGAAAGAGATGCACTGTTTCCTTTTGATTATAAACGTAAAGCTCATACTAAATTTCTTGGTAAAATTTTCAGAAAACTAAGAAAATGAAAATTTCTCCAACAATTTACCACTGAGTACATTTCAATGTACATCTTTGTAGATGTCCTCTATGTATGATCACACTTACTCACACATATATAAAACACACACATACACACACATACCTGTGTGGAACTATCAAGTCTGAAAATTAGACAAATGCCCTCTGCCATTCAAAAGAATGTATCCTTCAGAAAACGAGCCTCCTTTCACTCTTGTCTTTACTTAATCTGTCATGTTACCAGATGCTCTCTCAATTATCACTTTTTGAACAAGAAAGTACTGTTTGAGGAAGACACATTAACCCAAACAACCTTAATACCAATTTGGCAATTATTTCCAGGGGTTATGCTCTCATAATCACCAATGCTGACTATTGTAAATAAGTTTTTGAAGAATCACTTTTGAAAAGCAATACCTTCAGTGTTTACATTGACAAGATCATAATTACATGCTAATAGGAAGAATGAAAAAAACAAGTATCTTATTGGTATATAAATGGATTTAAAAAGTGCTCTACTTGAAGCAACTTAAGGCAGTGCCTGTGTTAATACATGTGAAGAATGAGTCTGAATAGCATTGTTACATGATACTAGAAAAGGTAATATTTCTAAGTTAATTTCTTTCTTTTCCTTTATTGGAGAAGTTGTGGGTTTACAGAACAATCATGCATAAAATGCAGGATTCCCATACACCACCCCCACCACATTGCAATGGTGTGGAACATTTGATGACAGGACATTTTCATAATTGTTCTATTAATTAAAGTCCATGGTTTAATTAGGGTTCACTATTTGTGTAATGTAGTTCCATGGGTTTTTTTTTTAAACTTTCATTCTTTTACCATATAATCTAACATTTCCCATTTTAATCATATTCAGAGAAATAATTCAGTATTGTTAATTGTGTTCACAAGGTTGTGCTACCATCACCACCATCCATTACCAAAACCCTCCTTCATTCCAAAACAGGAACCCTTTACATTTCTAAATTAATTTATTATTTTTATAATTCTGATTTGAACTAATTAATAAATTAATTACTATAAGTAGATATTTGAACACTTCATCTTCATCCCTAAAGTCCCATACACATAACTGGGGCAACAAACATTTAACAATTTATTCTTATTCAGATATTTAAGGATTCTTTTAAGTCAGGGTTTCTCAACTTCAGCACTATATTTTGGGGGCTGAAAATTCTTTGTTATGGGCTGTCCTGTGTGTTGTAGGATGCTGAGCAGCACCCCTGACCTGTTACCCACTACATGTCAGTAGTACGGCCTCAAGTTAGAACAACTGAAAATGTCTCCAGACAGCATCAGTGTCCCTTGGGGAGCAAAACTGCCCTTGGTTGAAAAACACTGCCTTAAACTTAGGGTCATATATGCTCGCATATTTGAACATCTGAGGATATTTTGATTTTACAAAATTAGATCCTAAGGACACAATTTTATAACTTGCTGTTTCAAAAATGGATCCATATATTGTGGATATCTTTCCAGGTCAATATTCAGTGTATTTTTAATTGCTGAACCACCCTTCATTATAAGGTTGTATCATAATAACCAATGAACAGCTGTTTCCAATTTCTCAATAGTGTAAACAATGCCTCAATTATTTTGTACATATATTCTTTTAAATTTGTTCAATTAATTCCTTATGTTCTAAGGATAATAGTATCCTTAGAATTTTAAAATTTAAATATTATAAATATGCATGAAGTCAAGGACAAAAACCAAAACTGAAAAAAAATTCAACATAAGGTCAAATATAAACATATATTAGGTTATCCATCCTTTGGGTTCCTATCTATTCTACACCTCTTTTAGAATAATTGAGAAGTAACATGCTGATTAGATTTATTGTAAACAATTTCTAAATAACTAAAAGCTTTGCTTTTACATCATCACTTTGAGCATCTTTTCCAAATAAAAAGGATGGTGAAACAGAGACTTCAGATACCCATAATGTATCAAAAATATTTATATTATTTATGACATCTTTTCTGTTAGAAATTATATGCAGTAATTCAAAGACCAAAAAACTTCATATCAATCAATAATAATCAATAATTTGAATATATATTAAGTCTGAGGCCTTAAATGAATGGGAGTTTGTTACATTAAGGCATGCTCTCTGAAATATTTTATAAATTTTTCACGATATATTTTTTTTAAATGTAGCAACTCATCATTTAGCAGGAAGCTGCAGTCTCCTCACAAGAAATTTTAAAAAGTTTCTTTGGATTCTGTTTTGCTTTTTCAATAAATTAAATGATTTAATGAAAATGATTTTGTTCATTTTTTCTGTGTTTCGAATCTTAGGCAATGGACTTTGTTTCCAGAAGACTTGAGTTTGAGCCTCAATTCCTTCCATTCACTTTGGATTATCTTATAGAATCATTCAACGTTTCTGTGTGTAAGCTTTCTCATCCAAAAAGGAGGAATTGTGTTATATACTTCACACAGCTATGTGAGAATTACATGAAGAAATAAGAGCAAGAAAATACCTTCTAAACTATAAAGCAGCCATATACTAACGAGTTGCATAATAATATTTATATCTTCTTCCTTGGGATTTATATTACATTATGAACAACAGTCTATTATTCCTCAACACTAAGCATGGTCCTCTTCTATCTTCATGTTCATTAAACACTCTTAATGAATAATCATTTGCACAGATAAAGACAGAAGCAAACAAATTCCCCTCACTCTTCCAAAAGTACCTGTGCACGTTGTTTCTGAAAGCACAGAATGACTTCTGGTGCTTGGCATAAAGTAGGTGCTTTGTTGAATGAAATTCTGTACAGAAATTTAAACTTTTCATACAATTTCATATTGTTCATTCCTAACAATAACCCTGTGATATAGCAAAGAAAGATCTTATTACACCCATTTAGAGATAATGAAATAGAAATATAGAAAGTTAAATGACTTGCTGATAGTAGCAGTAAGATCAAGCCTGGCAGACACATTTTCACATTTATACTGAAATGTTTTTATTATTGTTATAGCTTCTCAGTTGGCCAAATGAGAAAAATTAGAACTATCTTTTAACAATTATCAAATATAAACATATATTAGGTTATCTATCATTTGGGTTCCTGTTTATTCTACAGCTCTTTTAGAATAATTGAGAAGTAACATGCTGATAAACTAGTTGCATAATCATATTTATATATTTAGAATAATTGAGAAGTAACATGCTGATAAACTAGTTGCATAATCATATTTATATCTTCTTCCTTGGAATTTATCCTAGATTATGAACAACAGTCTATTATTCCTCAACATTAAGCATGGTCCTTTTCTATCTTCGTGTTCACTAAACAATATTAATGAATAATCATTTGCACAGATAAAAACAGACAAAAACAAACAAATTTCCCTCATTCTTCAAAAAGTACCTATGAATTTTTTTGGTCTTTGAATTACTGCATATAATTTCTAACAGAAAAGATGTCATAAATAATATAATTTGATACATTATGGGTATCTGAAGTCTGTTTTACCATCCTTCTTTTTATTCGGAAAAGATGCTCAAAGTGATGATGTAAAAGCAAAGCTTTTAGTTATTTATCAAGTTCTAGATTAACAAATATTCTCATACATACAATATAGAAAATAATTTTCTTGGAATCACAGGGCCTAGAGATGAACTCGAAAAACTGATGTTAAGCTGCACTATACAAAGTGCATAACATGGATAGCCACCCAAATCCTTTCATCCATCCTGAGAGATACGCATTACTAGTATCCCTACTTTACACAAAGGAGAACCTGAGACGGAGAGAGATTAGGGAAGCTGTCTACACTCATACAGCTAGGAAGTAAGGGAAGCAGAACTTGAACTCAAGCCAGCATTATTGGGGAGTCCAAGTTCTAATCATTACGTATACCATACATATTTACCAGGTATTAGGCAATACTAGTTCATGTTTACTGTAAAAGAATAGGATTAATTTACCTTTCCTCATGAAAATAAAAGACCATTCAACAACAACAAAAAAAGATCATTCAACAGCATCTTCTAAATTGATACTTGTCTTTCATAATTTCTTTTCAAGTCCTCTGATTCATTTATGAGAAAACCAATTTTTACTGCCTCCTTAATAAACAGCAGAAACTCACATACTTTCCATATAAAAAGAATGTTTCAGCCTTTTAGTGTTTAAACTCCAAGAAGATTTGCAAAAATTTCTAACTAATTCTGAATGTATGACTATATGAATCTAAATTTAAATAATTAGAAAATGCTGTTAATCTTTTAGCTGAGTAAATCTGGAAGCTGCTTTTTTTTTTAATTCCAAAGAAAATGTGCCACAACTTAATAAAAAGATACAGAATTTTAAAAATTATAATGTGTAAATGATCTTGGCATTCTTACCTATAACACAATTGCTATGCCTTAAATATCTGATCACACTTCATACTGAATAAAACTGTGTGCATTATCTGCCATGAATTCTGCTAAAAATAATGAGAGCTGGATTAATCCATGGGTATTTAACAATATTTTAGCAGTTGGTAGATTAATCTTCATTTTCCAACATTTGAAAAAGTATACAACAGTGATTTTAATCCCCAGAAACTTCACCTGGCAACCTATTATTATTGTATAATCTTATAGAAAAACAAAAGTCATATATCCTTCATTTAATTTTATTTTTTAAAATTTAATAACATTTATTCAATCTAATATATCCAAAATATTTTCATTTACATTTTTAATCAATTAAAAGTCATTGAAATATTTTGCATTCTTTTTTTCATGCTATGTCTCTGAAATCCAGTATGCATTTATTTTTTTAAATCATTTTATTGAGATATATTCACATACCACGCAGTCATACAAAACAAATCGTACTTTCGATTGTTTACAGTACCATTACATAGTTGTACATTCATCACCTAAATCAATCCCTGACACCTTCATTAGCACACACACAAAAATAACAAGAATAATAATTAGAGTGAAAAAGAGCAATTGAAGTAAAAAAGCACACTGGGTACCTTTGTCTGTTTGTTTCCTTCCCCTATTTTTCTATTCATCCATCCATAAACTAGACAAAGTGGAGTGTGGTCCTTATGGCTTTCCCAATCCCATTGTCACCCCTCATAAGCTACATTTTTATACATCTGTCTTCGAGATTCATGGGTTCTGGGTTGTAGTTTGATAGTTTCAGGTATCCACCACCAGCTACCCCAATTTTTTAGAACCTAAAAAGGGTTGTCTAAAGTGTGCGTAAGAGTGCCCACCAGAGTGACCTCTCGGCTCCTTTTGGAATCTCTCTGCCACTGAAGCTTATTTCATTTCCTTTCACATCCCCCTTTTGGTCAAGAAGATGTTCTCCATCCCACCATGCCGGGTTTACATTCCTCCCCGGGAGTCATATTCCACGTTGCCAGGGAGATTCACTCCCCTGGGTGTCTGATCCCACGTAGGGGGGAGGGCAGTGATTTCACCTTTCAAGTTGGCTTAGCCAGAGAGAGAGGGCCACATCTGAGCAACAAAGAGGCATTCAGGAGGAGACTCTTAGGCACAAATATAGGGAGGCCTAGCCTCTCCTTTGCAGCAACCGTCTTCCCAAGGGTAAAACTTATGGTAGAGGGCTAAACCCATCAAACCACCAGTCCCCTATGTCTGTGGTCATGTTAGCAACCATGGAGGTGGGGTAGGCGAATACCCCTGCATTCTCCACAGGCTCCTCAAGGGGGCACTACATCATTTTTTTCCTTGTTTTTCTTTCTTTCTTTTTTTTTTTAACTTTCCCTTCTTTTTTAAATCAACTGTATGAAAAAAAAAGTTAAAAAGAAAACAAACATACAATAAAAGAACATTTCAAAGAGACCATAACAAGGGAGTAAGAAAAAGACAACTAACCTAAGATAACTGCTTAACTTCCAACATGTTCCTACTTTACCCCAAGAAAGTTACATAATATAGCAACCTTTCTGTGAACTTGTTCCTACTATATCCATCAGAAATTAACAGACCATAGTCATTTCTGGGCATCCCCAGAACGTTAAAAAGCTTATCTGTTCTTCTTGGATTATTGTTCCCCCTTCCTTAATTACTCTCTACTGCTAGTTCCCCTACATTCTACATTATAAACCATTTATTTCACATTTTTGAAAGTTCACATTAGTGGTAGCATATAATATTTCTCTTTTTGTGCCTGGCTTATTTCGCTCAGCATTATGTCTTCAAGGTTCATCCATGTTGTCATATGTTTCACGAGATCGTTCCTTCTTACTGCCGCGTAGTATTCCATCGTGTGTATATACCACATTTTATTTATCCACTCATCTGTTGAAGGACATTTGGGTTGTTTCCATCTCTTGGCAATTGTGAATAATGCTGCTATGAACATTGGCGTGCAGATATCTGTTCGTGTCACTGCTTTCCGATCTTCCGGGTATATACCGAGAAGTGCAATCGCCGGATCGAATGGTAGCTCTATATCTAGTTTTCTAAGGAACTGCCAGACTGACTTCCAGAGTGGCTGAACCATTATACAGTCCCACCAACAGTGAATAAGAGTTCCAATTTCTCCACATCCCATCCAGCATTTGTAGTTTCCTGTTTGTTTAATGGCAGCCATTCTAACCAGTGTTAGATGGTATCTCATTGTGGTTTTAATTTGCATCTCTCTAATAGCTAGTGAAGCTGAACATTTTTTCATGTGTTTCTTGGCCATTTGTATTTCCTCTTCAGAGAACTGTCTTTTCATATCTTTTGCCCATTTTATAATTGGGCTGTCTGTACTATTGTCATTGAGTTGTAGGATTTCTTTGTATATGCAAGATATCAGTCTTTCGTCAGATACATGGTTTCCAAAAATTTTTTCCCATTGAGTTGGCTGCCTCTTTACCTTTTTGAGAAATTCCTTTGAGGTGCAGAAACTTCTAAGCTTGAGGAGTTCCCATTTATCTATTTTCTCTTTTGTTGCTTGTGCTTTTGGTGTAAAGTCTAGGAAGTGGCCGCCTAATACAAGGTCTTGAAGATGTTTTCCTACATTATCTTCTAAGTGTTTTATGGTACTTTCTTTTATATTGAGATCTTTGGTCCATTTTGAGTTAATTTTTGTGTAGGGGGTGAGGTAGGGGTCCTCTTTCATTCTTTTGGATATGGATATCCAACTCTCCCAGCCCCATTTGTTGAAAAGACCATTATGGCTCAGTTCGGTGACTTTGGGGGCCTTATCAAAGATCAGTCGGCCATAGATCTGAGGGTCTATCTCTGAATTCTCAATTCGATTCCATTGATCTATATGTCTATCTTTGTGCCAGTACCATGCTGTTTTGGCAACTGTGGCTTTATAATAAGCTTCAAAGTCAGGGAGTGTAAGTCCTCCCACTTCGTTTTTCTTTTTTAGAGTGTCTTTAGCAATTCGAGGCATCTTCCCTTTCCAAATAAATTTGATAACTAGCTTTTCCAAGTCTGCAAAGTAGGTTGTTGGAATTTTGATTGGGATTGCATTGAATCTGTAGATGAGTTTGGGTAGAATTGACATCTTAATGACATTTAGCCTTCCTATCCATGAACATGGAATATTTTTCCATCTTTTAAGGTCCCCTTCTATTTCTTTTAGTAGAGTTATGTAGTTTTCTTAGTATAGGTCTTTTACATCTTTGGTTAAGTTTATTCCTAGGTACTTGATTTTTTTAGTTGCTATTGAAAATGGTATCTTTTTCTTGAGTGTCTCTTCAGTTTGTTCATTTCTAGCATATAGAAACATTACTGACTTATGTGCATTAATCTTGTATCCCGCTACTTTGCTAAATTTGTTTATTAGCTCTAGTAGCTGTATCGTCGATTTCTCAGGGTTTTCTAGATATAAGATCATATCGTATGCAAACAATGACAGTTTTACCTCTTCTTTTCCAATTTGGATGTCTTTTATTTCTTTGTCTTGCCGGATTGCCCTGGCTAGCACTTCCAGCACAATGTTGAATAACAGTGGTGACAGCGGGCATCCTTGTCTTGTTCCTGATCTTAGAGGGAAGGCTTTCAGTCTCTCACCATTGAGTACTATGCTGGCTGTGGGTTTTTCATATATGCTCTTTATCATGTTGAGGAAGTTTCCTTCAATTCCTACCTTTTGAAGTGTTTTTATCAAAAAGGGATGTTGGATTTTGTCAAATGCTTTTTCAGCATCTATTGAGATGATCAATTGATTTTTCCCTTTCGAGTTTTTAATGTGTTGTAATACGTTGATTGTTTTTCTTATGTTGAACCATCCTTGCATGCCTGGAATGAACCCCACTTGGTCATGGTGTATGATTTTTTTAATGTGTCTTTGGATTCGATTTGCAAGTATTTTGTTGAGGATTTTTGCATCTATATTCATTAGGGAGATTGGCCGGTAGTTTTCCTTTTTTGTAGCATCTTTGCCTGGTTTTGGTATTAGATTGATGTTAGCTTCATAAAATGAGTTAGGTAGTGTTCCATTTTCTTCAATGTTTTGAAAGAGTTTGAGTAAGATTGGTGTCAGTTCTTTCTGGAAAGTTTGGTAGAATTCCCCTGTGAAGCCATCTGGCCCTGGGCATTTATTTGTGGGAAGATTTTTGATGACTGATTGGATCTCTTTGCTTGTGATGGGTTGGTTGAGGTCTTCTATTTCTTCTCTGGTCAGTCTAGGTTGTTCATATGTTTCCAGGAAATTGTCCATTTCTTCTACATTATCCAGTTTGTTGCCATACAGTTGTTCATAATATCCTCTTATAATTTTTTTAATTTCTTCAGGATCTGCAGTTATGTCACCTTTTCATTCATTATTTTGTTTATCTGGGTCTTCTCTCTTTTTGATTTTGTCAGTCTAGCTAGGGGCTTGTCAATCTTGTTGATCTTCTCAAAGAACCAACTTTTGGTGATATTTATCCTCTCTATTGTTTTTTTGTTCTCTATGTCATTTATTTCTGCTTTAATCCTTGTTATTTCTTTTCTTCTACTTGGTTTGGGATTGGTTTGCTGTTCATTTTCTAGCTTCTTCAGTTGATCCATTAGTTCTTTGATTTTGGCTCTTTCTTCCTTTTTAATATATGCGTTTAGTGCTATAAATTTCCCCCTTAGCACTGCTTTTGCTGCATCCCATAGGTTTTGGTATGTTGTGTTCTCATTTTCGTTCGTCTCTATATATTTAGCAATTTCTCTTGCTATTTCTTCTTTAACCCACTGATTGTTTAGGAGTGTGTTGTTTAACCTCCAGGTATTTGTGAATTTTCTAAGTCTCTGATGGTTATTGACTTCTAATTGTATTCCATTGTGGTCAGAGAATGTGCTTTGAATAATTTCAATCTTTTTAAATTTATTGAGGCTTGTTTTATGTCCCAGCATATGATCTATTCTGGAGAAAGTTCCGTGAGCACTAGAAAAGTATGTGTATCCTGGTGATTTGGGATGTAATGTCCTGTAGATGTCTGTTAAATCTAATTCATTTATCAGATTGTTTAGGTTTTCAATTTCCTTATTGGTCTTCTGTCTGGTTGATCTATCTATAGGAGAGAGTGATGTGTTGAAGTCTCCCACAATTATTGTGGAAACATCAATTGCTTCCTTTAGTTTTGCCAGTGTTTCTCTCATGTATTTTGTGGCACCTTGATTGGGTGCATAGACATTTACGATTGTTATTTCTTCTTGCTGAATTGCCCCTTTTATTAGTATGTAATGGCCTTCTTTGTCTCTCAAAACATCCCTGCATTTGAAGTCTATTTTATCTGAGATTAATATTGCTACACCTGCTTTCTTTTGGCTGTAGCTTGCATGAAATATTTTTTTCCATCCTTTCACTTTCAGTTTCTTTGTGTCCCTATGTCTAAGATGAGTCTCTTGTATGCAACATATTGATGGTTCATTTTTTTTGATCCATTCTGCGAATGTATATCTTTTAATTGGGGAGTTTAATCCATTTACATTCAACGTTATAACCGTGAAGGCATTTCTTGAATCAGCCATCTTATCCTTTGGTTTATGTTTGCCATATTTTTCCCTCTCTCTATTAATATCCTTTATTGTACCCATACCGAATCTCTTTAGTACTGAACCTTTCTCCAAGTCTCTCTGTCCTGTCTTTGTTTCTCTGTCTGTAGGGCTCCCTTTAGTATCTCCAGTAGGGCAGGTCTCTTGTTAGCAAATTCTCTCAGCATTTGTTTGTCTGTGAAAAATTGAAGCTCTCCCTCAAATTTGAAGGAGAGCTTTGCTGGATAAAGTATTCTTGGCTGGAAATTTTTCTCACTCAGAATTTTAAATATATCGTGCCACTGCCTTCTCGCCTCCATGGTGGCTGCTGAGTAGTCACTACTTGGTCTTATGCTGTTTCCTTTGTATGTGGTGAATTGCTTTTCTCTTGCTGCTTTCAGAACTTGCTCCTTCTCTTCTGTGTTTGACAGTGTGATCAGTATATGTCTCGGAGTGGGTTTATTTGGATTTATTCTATTTGTTTAAAAGATTTGGGAAGTTTTCCCCAACAATTTCTTTGAATACTCTTCCTAGACCTTTACCCTTTTCTTCCCCTTCTGGGACACCAATGAGTCTTATATTTGGACGTTTCATATTATCTATCATATCCCTGAGGTCCATTTCGATTTTTTCAATTTTTTTCCCCATTCTTTCTTTTATGCTTTCATTTTCCATTCTGTCATCTTCCAGGTCACTGATTCGTTGTTCAACTTCCTCTAGTCTTGTACTATGAGTGTCCAGAATCTTTTTAATTTGGTCAACAGTTTCTTTAATTTCCATAAGATCATCCATTTTTTTATTTAGTCTTGCAATGTCTTCTTTATGCTCTTCTAGAGTCTTCTTGATTTCCTTCATATCCCGTACTATGGTCTCACTGTTCATCTTTAGTTCTTTGAGTAGCTGCTCTAGGTGCTGTGTCTCTTCTGGTCTTTTGATTTGGGTGCTTGGGTTTGGGTTATCCATATCGTCTGGTTTTTTCATATGCTTTATAATTTTCTGTTGTTTTTGGCCTCGTGGCATTTGCTGAACTTGATAGGGTTCTTTTAGGGTTTGTAGACCTATTGAAGTCCTTGTCTCTAATTTATCAGATCTACAGCTTCGTGGAGTACACTTTCTCTAACTAACCAGCAGGTGGCGTCCACGAGCCACCTGTTCTCCACAAGCCAGTTCTCCCCTGCTTAGCCTTTTTGGTGAGTGGGGGAGTGAGTCTTGTGGGGCCCAATTGGTGTACCAAGCTTGCGTGTGTAGTTGGTGTTGCCTGCCCTGTATGTGGGGCGTGTTTCTGGGCAGTCGGGGAGGGGGCGTGGCCCTAACAATCAAATCTCCCTGGCGATCCTAGAGTTTTAAAGCTGGTGCAATAGTCTAATCCTTCAGTTCAGTCCTGCCACAGTTTGTCTCTGCCACTGACCCACAAGTCCTTGGTATTGGCGTATGGCTCCTGAGACTTGCAAGTGGGCCCCTCTTCCAGGCCGTGCACCCCGGGTCCTCTGTTGAGGGATGACTGTGCTATGTCACAGGTGAGTGCCGTCCCCTCAGGGCAGTTCTGGGCTGCTGGGCTGTGTAGGGAGGCTCCCAGTCTGCTCAAATGATGGCTGAATGGGGCTTTGTTAATTCACACTGCTCCACCTTCCCAACTCTGGGACAATCAACTGAGGTTGCAGGGAAGGCTAATGTCCACGCCCAGTTTTGTGGTGTGTGCCTCTTATTTGAAGCCCTTCCGTCACACTGGGTTGTCTGGGGCAGCTCTGGGCTATGGGGCTGGCGATGGGCAGGAGTGTTTTCTGCCCACCAGGATGGTGGCTGTGAGCGGACACCCCCGTTTTCTTGGGAAGTTGTGGTGTTTAGTGAATTTTCTCAGCCACTGAATTATTGCCTTTTGTCTCAGAGCTCTCTTAGTTCTGCTCTTGACTTGACGTGCCCAAATTGAAAGTCTTTGAAGCTTTCTGTATTTGGCTTCTTAGAGTAATTGTTTTAGAAAAAGAAAAAAGGATTAAAAAAAAAAGAAAAAAAAGAAAGGGTCCTCCTCAGAGATCTAATGGGTTATTGAAATGCTAAGAGACAAAGCAACCAGGGCCATTAAGGAAAGGTCCACAGGGCAGAGAGATCGGCTTTTCTTCGGGATTTGCATATGCGCCTTAGGGCCTGAGCTCCGACCTTCCCCTTTCTGTGTTCACCAGAACTCTAAAAATCCTCTGCTTTTATTTTGGAGTTTTTCGTGTTGTTTTTTTTTTTTCTATGCCTGTCTCCTCTCTGCTGGGCTGGCTGCTCACAGATTCTCTGGTGTCTGGTCTCTGTCTATCTATGGTTGGAGTCTGGATCAGTAGAATGAGTTTCCGATAAGAGCAGTCACTGCAGTTCTCCCTTCTCCCTCCTGGAGCTGACAGCCCCTCCTCCCACGGGACTGAGCCTGGCAGGGAGGGGCGCGGGTCCCCTGGCCGCAAAAACTTACAGATTTCGCTGATCTCAGCAGTTCGACATTTTCAGGAGTGTTGTATGAAGTATGCCCAAAGACAGATTGCTCTGTGGTGTCCAGTCCACGCAGTTCCTGGCTTTCTACCTACTTTCCTGGAGGAGTAACTAAAACATACAGCTCACCAGTCTTCCATCTTGCCCCGCCTCCCCCCAGTATGCATTTTTAAAAAAATTTTCTTGTGGTAACAAATATACAATACATAATTTCCCACTTTAACAACTGTTGTGTAAAATTCAGTGATATTAATTACATTCACAATATTGGGCTACCAATATCCCCATCCATTACCAAAACTTTTTCATCACCCCAAACAGAAACTCTGTATCCATCAAGCAATACTTCTCATTCCCACCCACCTATGTTCCCGGTAACATGTAATTCACTCTCTGTTCCTATGAATTTCCTTATTCTAGATATATAAGAGGAATCATACAATATTTGTCCTCTTATGTTTGACTTATTTCACTCAACATGATGTCTTCAGGGTTCATCTGTGTTATAGTATATATCAGAGCTTCATTCCTTTTTATGGCCGAATAATATTCCATTACATGTGGTAGATCCACATACACCACAATTTGTTTTTCCATTCGTCTGTTGATGGACATTTGGGTTGCTTCTACCTTTTGTGTGAGGAATGAGTTGCTGTATGGTATGTTGTGGGAACAAAGGCTCAGATACAACAGAAACTTCCAGCAAATGACCTCTTTACTTAAACAGCATAAAAGCTCCAAAAGAGCAGGGGAAGAGATCCCACTGTGCCTAGTCTCCCCAGGAGGCCCACTGCTCTGTTCAGTGGGTGGATGGCAGCTCCACATGCCCCACTTTGGCGTTGGAGAGGAGAGAAAAATCTGTGCTATACGAGGGGTGGGGTGGGGAGTGTATTTATACACCCCAGGGAGAGGGAGCCCTGCCACTCAGCAGAAAGCATGCATCAGACAACCTCTGTGCAGGGTTCCCACCCTGATAAGCAGCTGGGGCTGCTGGTTCCTGGTTTCTGGGTTTAAGATTTGGTAGGGCAGGTCTACTAGATAGGGAGTAGAATGCAAACATTGAAACATCTGCACACAACAGAAAAGGGGGGAGGGTAGGTGAGGGCTGGTGGATTGGTTCCTAAGCGTGTCTCTAACTATTCTAGCACATTGGTCTACAAATATTGAGTCCTTACTTTCAATTCATTGGGATGCATGCCTAGAAGTGGGATTTCTGGGGTCACATGGTAATTTTGTTTAACACTCTGAGGAAATGCCAAACTGTTTTCCATAGCGGTTGCTCCACTTTACATTCCCACCAGCAAACCATGACGATGCCTCTCTCTCTTACATTCCTTTTTTTTTAAGAGAGTATACACAAATTAATATTAACTAGCAAGTAAAGAAAAATACATTTTCTCCTTAGCGCTTGCACATGTTCACATTTAATTTCCTCTTAAATATTTTTTTGTAAGTTGCAGTACTCTGACAATTATTTTAATTGGTGGTTATAATAGAAAAAAAAAAATGGGAAATTACAAAAAGCCCCTTTGGAATTCTGTCATAGAAAGGAAAGATTCAATTACTTGGAAGGTTTCTGGCGCTGTGAGATAGACACACAGAAAATGAGAAGCACACTGGGGTCATCATTAACTGTAATCCCATGTTTCCTTGCCTAAGCTCCTGCTACCATCCATTTAACTTATAATATGAGCTGCAAACCAATAATTATGAACACACACTCACCCACAAATGAGAGATAACTATGCCGAATGAAATGTAAACTGACTTTAATTATTCATTAGTAGCAATTTAGAATATTGGTGGCATGACACAATGTTCTCCTTAGGGTCCATATATACCAGAGATCCGCCTAACAGATTAAAAAAACACTTTAAAAAGGCCCATCAAGCTCATGTTATATAGTCTTTGTGAACAGCAAGGGGTCTAATATCAACCTATGTCATTCTAAATTCTAATCTATAGTCAAGGACTAAATGGCATAAAGTAGATTCTACACTTTGCACAGTACCCAGCACAAAGTTAGGATTCGGTAACAATCGCTGCTATATAAATGTTCATGCTACAGGCAGCTTTTCAGCTACACATCTAAGAGTTAAACTTAAAAGCCAGAACTAATTCAGTATGTGGAGAAGCACAACCAATCTCACTATTTTTAAATTATATAGTTGATCATAAAAGATTCTATTATAAGCTTTAAGAACCTTCTAAACACAGGCTCTAGGCAGCCACTACCAATTGAATGGAGTTGGCATGCAACGTGGAAATGATCTGCCACTCATGAATATAAATGGCCTTACCATGTCCGTCCTGTTATTTAAGCCAAGAATCAGGATGTCATCCTTAAAGTTCTCTTTCATATGCTCACCATACTGAGTCATCATTTCTGTGGAATTACTCTTCTAAATACCAAACCTACCCCCTGTAGCTGTCTCCACCACCAACACTATAACACAAATTTCGGAAATTGTCTTCTCTCATTCTTTCCTACCCCCTCTAAGCCTTGCTCTTCACTGCCACCAGAGTATTCTTTCGGAAAAGCCCATCTGATCATATGACTGCCACCATCCCAACCCAACCTTGCAATACCTTGACTTTTCTCTTTATCCCTAACCTAGGCCTGTATCTCTAACAAGATTTTCCATTATTTGCCCTTTCAGATATTTTTCAAACTAGTCATATTCCCTTCTTTCAGTCCCAGTCACTTGCCCTCCAAGGACCCTCCCACACAAAGCCTTAGATCAGATTTGTTCTGCTCCTCTTTGCCTTGTTAAACACCCACTATCCCTACCCTCCACAATGTGAGGTGGCCTCATTCAATCAGTTGAGAGTCTTAACAGCAAGAACTGAGGGTTCTAGAGATCAGAAGACTTTTTCTCAAGACATCAACATCAACTCTTACTGGAACTTCCAGCCGACAGCCTGCCCTTTGGAATTTGGACTTGCCAGGCTCCACAATCCTGTGGGTCAATTACATATAATAAATATCTTTATATGCACACACACACACATTATATTGTTAGTTCTGTTTTTCTGGAGAATCCTGACTGGCACATTTGGCATCTTCCCTATGCAAACATATCTTATAAAATTAGATAAACTTGCAAACTATTTCTAAGCTGATATTTTAATTTAGCAGTATACTTACTATCACTTTCCATGCCAATAAAAATATAGATCTGTATCAACATCTGTAAGGCAGCAGAGAATTGCAACTTCAATCTTCTTTGATCCTACATCACTGGGGGTCTTCATTCCCCAGGTGCCTTCTGATGGCCCTGTGGAGGGCACAGTCCAGAGTACAGCAGCAACTTAGCATGTTTTTAAGTACAGTGGTACCTTGGTACTCGATTGCTTTGAAACTCATCGAACTTGGTACTTCATGCAATTTGGCATGAACATTTTGTCCTGGTACCTGTCCTTTGTTTGGTACCCAAAGCGCAAGCTAGAACTTGCCAGTATCAGTTGCCTCATTACTTGCTACCCTTTCCAGCAGAAACAAAGGGTCATGTGTTAGTCACGTGGTACCTCTTGCCCTGTGCACATCCCCTTGCAGTCTTATCTTAGCTTCTGTGGTCATTTTGTGTATTTTTGTGCTTTTTTTCTCATCATGGATCTGAAGAAAATGAGCAGTGATAGCGCTGAACAGAAAAGAAAATTACTTTGCACCACCACTGAGCAAAAAAAAAGAAATAATAGGCAAATGTGAGAGTGGTATTCGCATAACTGATCTTGCTAGGGAATACAGTGTGCCTAGAGCAACAGTCCCCACCATCATTAAGAATAAAAAAGCAATAAAAAACGCTGATGCTGCAAAAGGAGTTAAAGCAGTAACAAAGCAGCCTTCCCAAACACTCCAGAAAGTGGAAAAGCTCTTATTAATTTGGGTAAACGAGAAGCAGTTAGCAGGCGACAGTGTCAGTGTATCAGAAGCCTGGATATGTGAAAAAGCAAAAGTGTTGCATGGTGCTCTTTTGAAAAACAAACTGGGACCTAGTGATGACAGTGTTGAAGTTTTTAAGGCCAGCCACTGCTGGTTTGATAATTTTATAAACAGGACCAGCATCCACAGTGTCGTGAGGCCTGGTGAGGCAGTGAGTGCTAATGAAAAGGCTGCTGATGAATTTGTCAGTGAATTTTGAGACCATTTAGAGGCTGAGGGTTTTATTCTCCACCAAGCCTTTAACTGTGATGAGACCAGACTTTTCTGGAAAAGAAGGCCAAGTAGAACCTACATCACAAAAGAGGTGAAGGCATTACCAGGCTGTAAACCAATGAAGGACAGGCTCACTCTATTGTTATGTGTGAATGCTAGTGGGGACTTAAAACTCAAGCCTCTACTAGTCTAGCATATTGAAATCCTGCAAGTTTTCAAGAAGCAAAATATCATAAAAAGCAAAGTCCATGTGATGTGGAGGGCAAACAGCAAAGCTCTGTTCATGAGGCAATTTTTCACTGAGTGGATAAATGAAGTGTTCAGTCCCTCAGTGAAAAAATATTTGCTGGAGAAAGATTTGCCTCTGAAAGCTCTCCTACTTTTGGACAATGCACCTGCCCAGCCTCCAGGCTTGGAGGATGACGTACTGGAGGAGTTCAGCTTCATCACTGTAAGGTTCCTGCCCCACAGCTACTCCTCTCATCCAGCCCATGTGGACCAGCAAGTCATTGCAAACTTCAAAAAGTTGTACACCAAGGCACTTTTACAGGGGTGCTCTGAGATCACCTCTGACACCCAGCTGACCCTCAAGGATTCTGGAAGGAGCATTTCAATATCCTGCACTGCCTTAACTTTATTGATAAGGCCTGGAATGGAGTCTCTTATAGGACAATGAATTCAGCATGGAAGAATCTGTGGCCAGGAGCTGTGACTCAGAGAGCCTTCGAAGGGTTTGAGGCTGACCCTAAGCCTGCAAGTACCGAAGGTAAAGTTGTGCAGGATATTGTCTCTTTGGGCCAATCCATGGGTCTGGAGGTCAATACTGCTGATGTTGAGGAGTTAGTGGAGGGACACTGGGAAGAGCTCAGCACTAAGGAGCTGCAGGAACTACAGGAGAAGCAGCAACAACAGGTGGCTGACGAGATTTCTTCAGGTGAGGAGGAGATAAAGGAGGATGGCCCCAGCTCCTTGATTAAAGAAATGTGTGCAAAATGGGTAGGCGTTCAAAATTTGTGTAGAAGTACCATCTATCCAAAGCTCTGACAAGCAGAAATGTGAATTTACTGAATGACAAAATAATTTCACAGTCCTCATTGGATATGTTTTTGGAGAAAGGACAAAGACTGTGTCAGAGCCTGCGGTGCAATTTGAAAAAAGGAAGAAAAGAGAAAGAACACCTGAAGTACACCTGCCCAGTGTTCTATTGGAGGGGTCTCTCCTTTCAAGCAACACTCCATGTAACTTCTCCTCCTCCTCTACACTCTCTTCCCACTGTTCCATTAGGCCATGGACTCTTCTCAGTACAGGTGAAGTGAAGTTTTTATTTTATTTAATCTAAGTATTTATCAATTTTTAGGTTTGTTTCTCATGTAAAGTAATGATATACAACCATATCTTCTTACATATTGACTTAAAAATGTGCATTGTCTTTGGTTAGGGAATGCATTAAATTTATTTACATCATTCCTTATGGGAAAAATTTGCTTGGTACTCATTTTTGGTTCTCGTCATGCCTCCTAGAACCAATTACTGACAAGTACTAAGGCACCACTAGTAGTACATTCCTCAAGCCAAAGAGGAAGCTTTCTTCCTTGCCAGAGAAGGCAAGGCATACAAAGAATACTTCTTGTTAGCTATTCCTATTGTCAACCAAGAAATTATAACCTGAGAGGCAATGCAACACAAGCATTTATTTGGGATCTCAGAACTGTGATTTGGGGAGCAGAGATTCAGGTAGAAACCCAAACAGTGTCCAAGTTGAGGTGTCTAAGCGAGGGTTTTTAAAGAAAAAGAAGACTACATAAGTAAAGAACTATGGCAGATATTTGGGACTTTCCAAATGTCCTTCAAGTTACACAGTTTGCTGATTTCTTTATCTTGTAGGTTGTTCATGGCACCCAGATGTCCTTAGAAACACTGTTGCTTTTGGTTCTGCATACCTGGGCAATTTGTAATATCTGGCTGAGACATGCACAACAGTGACTTCCTGAATGGCCTCCTAATACTTTGCATTTTAAAATTTTGTAAAGGCCTAGGAGCTGTCACTACCACTACCACCACCACCATCCCCCATCAACTTTCCAGCCCCTAGCTCAGCAAAAGGGACTTTCACACCCCTAGCTCAGCACCTGCTAGGCCCAAACTACAATACCTGACACCCAATCAGAAGCTAAGCTAACTCCTACAGCTAACCGTAAGATCCTGTTTTTCTCCTTACTCAAGTAAACCGACCCAATCAAGTTCTAAGAGCATGTGCAGTTGAATAAAATTTTTACCTACAGCCTCCTTAGCTCGTTATAATAGTAAATTCTCCACCTCCCGGCAGGATTTAAACACCATTTTCTGTACATGTGATGCGTGTAGTAGCACGTTTTGGTATGATTTATGACTAAGCCTGCCTAGGAAAGTCTCATCCTTCAGCCATCCATCAACCCACCTACCTCTCTGCCCAATGAAAAGCCAATCTAATGTTGTTAGCTTGTAACTCAAGGAAAAACAGATCTGAGACAAGTTCTCCTGTCTCTTACTAGGCTGTCTTTGCTGAAGAAACTCTCTTCTCAAAAACCTCGGTGTCACTTGAGTGACTTAGTGACTTGGTGCACATGGGATGAGGAATAGCTTTTGGTCGCATCACCGGCACTCCAGGTGGGACCCCCGAGTATGTAAGACCCTATTGTGCGAAGACTCCACCTATGGAGCAGTGAGTACCCGCCACCAACCCTTAAGCGGCCACCTAGACCTTCTGTTCAGGGGTTTGACACACAGGTTCCACCTAAACTCCGCTGGCACCACGGAGTCTGACGGCGCTTTCATTCTGAGAAGCAGAAACAGTTACGAACAGATGTCTGCTGGGTGAGTGATCTTACAAAATAGACACTCTTTGTCAAAGGCAGACTAGGTACTTGGGAGATAACTAGAGTTGCGGGTTAGAGGCCCACCCTAGGCTTTATCAACTTGGATTTCAAATACAAACCCCAAGGCTTTAAAGGGTTGAGCATGTAGATTCTCACACTTGGTTCTTGGTACCTGGTACTTGGTACTTGGTAACTGATTCCTAGAATTTGGTTTTTGTTCTCATTGTTCATTGTCCAAGGGTTACATATTGTCTATTTGTCTCACGGGATGGGAAACTCTCACAGTACTGCAAAGGAGGGATGTAGCCCTTTAATGCATATTAGATGTCTGTTCAACATTAGGAAATGAACCTATGGGGTGGGGTGGGGGGGAATATTTCTGTGCAACTCCTTGCCACCACTATTGAAGAAGCTGAAGAAAGCATCAAACTTCAATTAAGAATATGAATGAGACTGATCTGATTAGTATTTCAGTGAGATTTTTATGAAACATTTACAAGGACACATTTCTGAAACAGATTTCTGGAGTCAAGTTGGGGGGGGGGCTGGTTGCTGTTAGGGTCAAGCTGTGATTTATTTGCAGGCTTACATAAGCAGCCAGTGTTTTTTGTTTTTGTTTTTTCTTTAATAAAATTGTTTGTTTCAAAACTTACTAAACCTTAACAGCACCAAATCTATTCTATCCAGATCCAATTAGAATTAGCATAGAAAGAGAACAGAGAACATTAATGTTGTTATCCCTGTCTTGAAGTGTTTTTTTGTATTAATATTGTTCGTTCTTTCTAAATAACATAGTGAAATTATAGAAATGAAACTATACCCTTTCCTGCAAATTCTTATTTTGTTACAAAAACACAAACAATTGTACGTATCGGATTGCATCCCATGTTTTTCTCTTTTGTAATACAAGTCTAATTGTAACATAATATTTTTCTCTATAGAACTATTTTCAGGCCACCCCCTCCTGATTTTACATGATGTTGAGGCTAGGGAGTTTTTCAAAGAAATATAATTTTTTGAAGAAGAATTTCAGTACAGTTAAGTCTGAACTGTTAGGAGTTCTTATGTATTTTTATATAATTGCTACACGTAGAAGTTGTTTCAAGTCATAAGTTAAGGGAATGGGTCACAAATATGTAATGTGTACTTTATAAAATATGTATCAATTGTTTGCAGCAGTTGTCATTAAAGCATGATAAAAGATCATTAGCTATTTTTAAAGTAGGGGCAGTACAGACAATGAAAGCACTGAATCAGAAGCTATGAAATATACTTTAGAGTTTTAACTTGGCCATAAACTCAACATGTGATCTAGAATGAGACATTTAGCCTATTGGGATCTTGATTTTCAAATCTATAAATGGGGGGGTATGGGCTCTATGATATTTAAGATTCGTTTCAATGCTAATGGTTTATGATTCCAGAGATAGTTACGACATAGTGTATTCCAATCTCATACGGATAAGACTTCTGAGGGTAAATTTCTTTAATGCATGAAGGATGACAAAGCAGGCTTTTGTTATAGCTTTCATAATCTATGTTAAGAAGTCCATACTCTTATTCTTTTCTAATGTGGAGATTTCAAAGAAATTTTATTTTTATTATCTTATTTTCTCTTAGAAAATCTTTCTTACCTACTAAGCTATGTGGATCAAATAATATATTCAAAGAAAATATTATGTTAATACCATGTTATGGTTGACAATTTAAGCATGCAAGAGAAGAAGTTCAAAGTTATGGTTCCCACAGCAACTCTAATTCAGCTCCTTTGAAGAATATATGTAGTACCTTTTTATTAGCGAATTGCAGTAAAACGCATGCCTTAATATACACTGTTTATGCAGTCTTCATGAATTATGCTTGCTATGGGGATCATAAACTTTGCATTTTCTTTCAAAAACTTTAATTCCTAACAGTAATGTTACATTAACATAGGGTTTGGGCAACATTTTTTACAGTGTTATTCACATCCTATTATACTCCTTTGGAGGAAACACAACACCATGAAGAACATAACAACAGGAAACCAAAATATATTTATGCCAATGTACATTGAGGCATATGTGCATGATGATGCTTGAAAATTGTCCTAGGGTACACATAATCATGTGTTGTCCTGGGATAGAGAGATAAACAGTGGTATTCTTGCTTAATATCAAGATTAGGCACTAAAAACAGCATGAAGTTAAAACTTTAGAATGTCATTTTTTTTTCACGAAAATCCTAGAGCTTCATATTTTTACTTTCCAGATTGCACATATTCAGATATATCAACATAAGTACTATGAGAGATAAAATAAATCTGTGTTTGATATATATGTCTCAGAGAGGTCTGAGTCAAAACTAGCCTAGTCATATTTGTGATTACCTGATAACCCAGCAACCTGATATGAAATCAGATGCTCCAAAGTAGTCAATATGAATTGAGCAAAAAATTTTTAAAAGACAAAAATTCCACAAGGATCTGAAAAAAACTTGTTGAAGTGAGGCCCAAATATCTGGCAATCTAATCATTATAGGGACTCCAATGCACATGTTGCCATAGACATCCAAAATTGGGCAAAGTGACAAGAACGCAGGGAATTGGAAATGCCATCAGACGGTGGCTTACTCAGGCTCAGTAAATGTGCCAAGCATTAGCTTATAATTAGTAACATTATTCTGCTTAACAAACACAATCTTAGTGATGTCATTACTGTCTCAAGGGCTAATTTCATGGGCTATTTTAGACAATTAAGATATGAAAATTATTCAGGTTATCTGGGTTATATGCTTTCTAAGCCTTGTTTTTGTTTGTTTGTTTGGGCCTTTTTTTTTTTGCCCAATTCTCCACTGTAATTAAATTACACTCAGTAAATTCAAATGTCTGAAAGAAAACATATTGTATCTGTCCATCTCAAACAGTTTCACTATAACAGGGAACTTGACCTAGAAACCCACCCCAAAAATGAATGGCACACTCACTTAATATTGAACGCAGACAGTAACATTCTCCTCATGACTCGCTACTGCCACCGTTTCAGTGTGGTCTGGTGCCTGAATGTAGAAAAGATGCTGGGATTCTGACCCAACTCAAACACCAAATTATTGGATAACATTATCATCTGGAAGCTTCTGTTTCTTCAATTCAAACTCTGAAAGGACACTTATGTTGTTTGCCTCACAGGGTTTTAGAAAGGAGAGGTATTTTAGAATTCATAAAAATAAAATAATGTAAAATATAGGAGAGCAATTCTCGGGTTGTGAAGTCATTTACCATGAGGAATGTAACATACGGCCAACTCTTGTGGCAAAATCAAGTCTCTCCATAGTACAGCATTCCTACATCCCACTATAATTTAACAGGATGCACTTAAAATGATTCTGCATTGCACATTGGTTCCATGATTATTCCTTGTTACAATGTATTCTATTAGTCAATAAGTTTTTAGTGGGCAAGGATTGTATTCAGCTTTGCTTTCCAGAGTCTAGCTCTTCATACAGAGACAAATTTAACAAAATGCTTGTGAAGAACCAGATGATAATGAGATAATGTTACTCAAAATAAGACAAACAGAGTATTCAGCTCAAAGCAGTGACAACGTATGATATGAGAAATAACACATAAAATTTGAAATTAAATCCTCCACACATCCCATTCTCGGTAAATTGACTGATAATTAGGTATATAAGATACCAATATCATATGTCATTTGGATTGCAAATATAATTCAAGACAAACTGTAATTCAAGGATCTTTAACAAAGATCTTTAAAGGAGTAAGGCCAATTAAAAAAAAACATTTAAAATAAACTCAGGTAGTAAATAGGAGAAATAACACATGTTGGAAAGAATGAAGCAGTAAAAACTTTGAAACCTCTTCAATTTACATAAGTGACAGTAGTTTCAGAAGGATAACTTTTTGAGAGTAAATCATTTACAAACTTTCACACCTTTATAATGTTGTAATAATATAGTTATGTGAGTCCAAGAGGCTGTTATTCTATAACTGTAAATATAATTCCTTTCTGGCTACCGTTAAAAATTATACACTTTATGCAGTTCTTCCTTTAACTTAATCTTAAATATACTGTTCAGTCAACTTCTGGATTCATATTTTTTTTAAAGTTTACAATGGAACAAGTTTCATTTCAGTCTGATTAGTGGCATAGATAACATTGTAAGCTACTTTCTACATTGCTTCTTAAAAGCCATTTCCATTCCTTCACAGTATTCAGATTAAGAAAGTTAAACATAATAAGTAATGTGCCACTATAATTTGAAAATATTCATCTTGTTCATGTTTTCTAGCTCCTACTAAAAGATTTATAACACCACTGAAACAGGAATTGATGAATTCATCACTGTCTGGGGCATTTTGACCATAATAACACAATTCTACCCATAAATAGGATTTCAATTAAAGCACAGTTTTCAAAGTAATTTTTACTTCAATATAAAAATGGGTTTTGGTACCATGAATTTTTAACCCACTAGATACCAAAAGGAAAATTATTCTGTGTCTGAAGTTCTACATCAAAACAAATTAGAAATGAAACCAAATTCTCTGTCCTATTTCACATTTCCCACAGGTAAATTTCATTAAGATATTATATTATTGTATTTTTATTAGGGAAAATTTAAAGTAATATACCTTCAGAAAATAGTAGAACCATAAAAGGTCTATCAGAAGAAAGGAATGACATACCCAAATGCTCTGTCCCTGCTTGAACACTGTGCATTATGCATTGTAACTGCAGAGAAAATATTTTCATCTACACAAAATTAATTTCATTCACATCATTATGAGACATAAAAAACAATATTGAGGAGAGGCGGGGCAAGATGGCAGACTGGTGAGCTGTAAGTTTTAGTTACTCCTCCAGGAAACTAGGTAGAAAGCCAGGAACTGCGTGGACTGGACACCACAGAGCAATCTGACATTGGGCATACTTCATACAACACTCATGAAAACGTGGAACTGCTGAGATCAGAGAAATCTGTAAGTTTTTGCAGCCAGGGGACCCGTGCCCCTCCCTACCAGGCTCAGTCCCGGGGGAGGAGGGGCTGTCAGCTCCGGGAAGGAGAAGGGAGAACTGCAGTGGCAGCCCTTATCGGAAACTCATTCTACTGATTCAAACTCCAACCATACATAGACTGAGACCAGACACCAGAGAATCTGAGAGCTGCCAGCCCAGCAGAGAGGAGACAGGCATAGAAAAAAAACAAAACGAAAAACTCCAAAATAAAAGCGGAGGATTTTTGGAGTTCTGGTGAACATAGAAAGGGGAAGGGCCCTGAGGTGCATATGCAAATCCTGAAGAAAAGCTGATCTCTCTGCCCTGTGGACCTTTCCTTAATGGCCCTGGTTGCTTTGTCTCTTAGCATTTCAATAACCCATTAGATCTCTGAGGAGGGCCCGTTTTTTTGTTTGTTTGTTTGTTTGTTTGTTTTTAATCCTTTTTTCTTTTTCTAAAACAATTACTCTAAGAAGCCCAATACAGAAAGCTTCAAAGACTTGCTATTTGGGCAGGTCAAGTCAAGAGCAGAACTAGGAGAGCTCTGAGACAAAACGCAATAATCCAATGGCTGAGAAAATTCACTAAACACCACAACTTCCCAAGAAAAGGGGGGTGTCCGCTCACAGCCATCATCCTGGTGGATAGGAAACACTCCTGCCCATCGCCAGCCCCACAGCCGAGAACTGCCCCAGACAACGCAGTGTGACGGAAGTGCTTCAAATAACAGGCACACACCACAAAACTGGGCGTGGACATTAGCCTTCCCTGCAACCTCAGCTGATTGTCCCAGAGCTGGGAAGGTAGAGCAGTGTGAATTAACAAAGCCCCATTCAGCCATCATTTGAGCAGACTGGGAGCCTCCCTACACAGCCCAGCAGCCCAGAACTGCCCTGGGGGGACGGCACTCACCTGTGACATAGCACAGTCATCCCTCAACAGAGGACCCAGGGTGCACGGCCTGGAAGAGGGGCCCACTTGCAAGTCTCAGGAGCCATACGCCAATACCAAGGACTTGTGGGTCAGTGGCAGACACAAACTGTGGCAGGACTGAACTGTAGGATTAGACTATTGCAGCAGCTTTAAAACTCTAGGATCACCAGGGAGATTTGATTGTTAGAGCCACCCCCCCCCTCCCTGGCTGCCCAGAAACACGCCCCATATACAGGGCAGGCAACACCAACTACACACGCAAGCTTGGTACACCAATTGGACCTCACAAGACTCACTCCCCCACTCACCAAAAAGGCTAAGCAGGGGAGAACTGGCTTGTGGAGGACAGGTGGCTCGTGGACGCCACCTGCTGGTTAGTTAGAGAAAGTGTACTCCACGAAGCTGTAGATCTGATAAATTGGAGATAAGGACTTCAATTGGTCTACAAATCCTAAAAGAACCCTATCAAGTTCAGCAAATGCCACGAGGCCAAAAACAACAGAAAATTATAAAGCATATGAAAAAACCAGACGACATGGATAACCCAAGCCCAAGCACCCAAATCAAAATACCAGAAGAGACACAGCACCTAGAGCAGCTACTCAAAGAACTAAAGATGAACAATGAGACCATATTACGGGAGATAAAGGAAATCAAGAAGACCCTAGAAGAGCATAAAGAAGACATTGCAAGACTAAATAAAAAAATGGATGAGCTTATGGAAATTAAAGAAACTGTTGACCAAATTAAAAAGATTCTGGACACTCATAGTACAAGACTAGAGGAAGTTGAACAACGAATCAGTGACCTCGAAGATGACAGAATGGAAAATGAAAGCATAAAAGAAAGAATGCGGAAAAAAATTGAAAAAATTGAAATGGACCTCAGGGATATGATAGATAATATGAAACATCCAAATATAAGACTCATTGGTGTCCCAGAAGGGGAAGAAAAGGGTAAAGGTCTAGGAAGAGTATTCAAAGAAATTGTTGGGGAAAACTTCCCAAATCTTCTAAACAACATAAATACACAAATCATAAATGCTCAGCGAACTCCAAATAGAATAAATCCAAATAAACCCACTCAGAGACATATACTGATTACACTATCAAACACAGAAGAGAAGGAGCAAGTTCTGAAAGCAGCAAGAGAAAAGCAATTCACCACATACAAAGGAAACAGCATAAGACTAAGTAGTGACTACTCAGCAGCCATCATGGAGGCAAGAAGGCAGTGGCACGATATACTTAAAATTCTGAGTGAGAAAAATTTCCAGCCAAGAATACTTTATCCAGCAAAGCTCTCCTTCAAATTTGAGGGAGAGCTTCAATTTTTCACAGACAAACAAATGCTGAGAGAATTTGCTAACAAGAGACCTGCCCTACTGGAGATACTAAAGGGAGCCCTACAGACAGAGAAACAAAGACAGGACAGAGAGACTTGGAGAAAGGTTCAGTACTAAAGAGATTCAGTATGGGTACAATAAAGGATATTAATAGAGAGAGGGAAAAATATGGCAAACATAAACCAAAGGATAAGATGGCCGATTCAAGAAATGCCTTCACGGTTTTAACGTTGAATGTAAATGGATTAAACTCCCCAATTAAAAGATATAGATTCACAGAATGGATCAAAAAAAATGAACCATCAATATGTTGCATATAAGAGACTCATCTTAGACACAGGGACACAAAGAAACTGAAAGTGAAAGGATGGAAAAAAATATTTCATGCAAGCTACAGCCAAAAGAAAGCAGGTGTAGCAATATTAATCTCAGATAAAATAGACTTCAAATGCAGGGATGTTTTGAGAGACAAAGAAGGCCACTACGTACTAATAAAAGGGGCAATTCAGCAAGAAGAAACAACAATCGTAAATGTCTATGCACCCAACCAAGGTGCCACAAAATACATGAGAGAAACACTGGCAAAACTAAAGGAAGCAATTGATGTTTCCACAATAATTGTGGGAGACTTCAACACATCACTCTCTCCTATAGATAGATCAACCAGACAGAAGACCAATAAGGAAATTGAAAACCTAAACAATCTGATAAATGAATTAGATTTAACAGACATATACAGGACATTACATCCCAAATCACCAGGATACACATACTTTTCTAGTTCTCATGGAACTTTCTCCAGAACAGATCATATGCTGGGACACAAAACAAGCCTCAATAAATTTAAAAAGATTGAAATTATTCAAAACACATTCTCTGACCACAGTGGAATACAATTAGAAGTCAATAACCATCAGAGACTTAGAAAATTCACAAATACCTGGAGGTTAAACAACACACTCCTAAACAATCAGTGGGTTAAAGAAGAAATAGCAAGAGAAATTGCTAAATATATAGAGACGAATGAAAATGAGAACACGACATACCAAAACCTATGGGATGAAGCAAAAGCAGTGCTAAGGGGGAAATTTATAGCACTAAATGCATATATTAAAAAGGAAGAAAGAGCCAAAATCAAAGAACTAATGGATCAACTGAAGAAGCTAGAAAATGAACAGCAAACCAATCCTAAACCAAGTACAAGAAAAGACATAACAAGGATTAAAGCAGAAATAAATGACATAGAGAACAAAAAAACAATAGAGAGGATAAATATCACCAAAAGTTGGTTCTTTGAGAAGATCAACAAGATTGACAAGCCCCTAGCTAGACTGACAAAATCAAAAAGAGAGAAGACCCATATAAACAAAATAATGAATGAAAAAGGTGAGATAACTGCAGATCCTGAAGAAATTAAAAAAATTATAAGAGGATACTATGAACAACTGTATGGCAACAAACTGGATAATGTAGAGGAAATGGACAATTTCCTGGAAACATATGAACAACCTAGACTGACCAGAGAAGAAATAGAAGACCTCAACCAACCCATCACAAGCAAAGAGATCCAATCAGTCATCAAAAATCTTCCCACAAATAAATGCCCAGGGCCAGATGGCTTCACAGGGGAATTCTACCAAACTTTCCAGAAAGAACTGACACCAATCTTACTCAAACTCTTTCAAAACATTGAAGAAAATGGAACACTACCTAACTCATTTTATGAAGCTAACATCAATCTAATACCAAAACCAGGCAAAGATGCTACAAAAAAGGAAAACTACCGGCCAATCTCCCTAATGAATATAGATGCAAAAATCCTCAACAAAATACTTGCAAATCGAATCCAAAGACACATTAAAAAAATCATACACCATGACCAAGTGGGGTTTATTCCAGGCATGCATGGATGGTTCAACATAAGAAAATCAATCAATGTATTACAACACATTAACAAGTCAAAAGGGAAAAATCAATTGATCATCTCAATAGATGCTGAAAAAGCATTTGACAAAATCCAACATCCCTTTTTGATAAAAACACTTCAAAAGGTAGGAATTGAAGGAAACTTCCTCAACATGATAAAGAGCATATATGAAAAACCCACAGCCAGCATAGTACTCAATGGTGAGAGACTGAAAGCCTTCCCTCTAAGATCAGGAACAAGACAAGGATGCCCGCTATCACCACTGTTATTCAACATTGTGCTGGAAGTGCTAGCCAGGGCAATCCGGCAAGACAAAGAAATAAAAGGCATCCAAATTGGAAAAGTAGAAGTAAAACTGTCATTGTTTGCAGATGATATGATCTTATATCTAGAAAACCCTGAGAAATCGACGATACAGCTACTAGAGCTAATAAACAAATTTAGCAAAGTAGCGGGATACAAGGTTAATGCACATAAGTCAGTAATGTTTCTATATGCTAGAAATGAACAAACTGAAGAGACACTCAAGAAAAAGATACCATTTTCAATAGCAACTAAAAAAATCAAGTACCTAGGAATAAACTTAACCAAAGATGTAAAAGACCTATACAAAGAAAACTACATAACTCTACTAAAAGAAATAGAAGGGGACCTTAAAAGATGGAAAAATATTCCATGTTCATGGATGGGAAGACTAAATGTCATTAAGATGTCAATTCTACCCAAACTCATCTACAGATTCAATGCAATCCCAATCAAAATTCCAACAACTTACTTTGCAGACTTGGAAAAGCTAGTTATCAAATTTATTTGGAAAGGGAAGATGCCTCGAATTGCTAAAGACACTCTAAAAAAGAAAAACGAAGTGGGAGGACTTACACTCCCTGACTTTGAAGCTTATTATAAAGCCACAGTTGCCAAAACAGCATGGTACTGGCACAAAGATAGACATATAGATCAATGGAATTGAATTGAGAATTCGGAGACAGACCCTCAGATCTATGGCCGACTGATCTTTGATAAGGCCCCCAAAGTCACTGAACTCAGTCATAATGGTCTTTTCAACAAATGGGGCTGGGAGAGTTGGATATCCATATCCAAAAGAATGAAAGAGGACCCCTACCTCACCCCCTACACAAAAATTAACTCAAAATGGACCAAAGATCTCAATATAAAAGAAAGTACCATAAAACTCCTAGAAGATAATGTAGGAAAACATCTTCAAGACCTTGTATTAGGAGGCCACTTCCTAGACTTTACACCCAAAGCACAAGCAACAAAAGAGAAAATAGATAAATGGGAACTCCTCAAGCTTAGAAGTTTCTGCACCTCAAAGGAATTTCTCAAAAAGGTAAAGAGGCAGCCAACTCAATGGGAAAAAATTTTTGGAAACCATGTATCTGACAAAAGACTGATATCTTGCATATATAAAGAAATCCTACAACTCAATGACAATAATACAGTCGGCCCAATTATAAAATGGGCAAAAGATATGAAAAGACAGTTCTCTGAAGAGGAAATACAAATGGCCAAGAAACACATGAAAAAATGTTCAGCTTCACTAGCTATTAGAGAGATGCAAATTAAAACCACAATGAGATACCATCTAACACCGGTTAGAATGGCTGCCATTAAACAAACAGGAAACTACAAATGCTGGAGGGGATATGGAGAAATTGGAACTCTTATTCACTGTTGGTGGGACTGTATAATGGTTCAGCCACTCTGGAAGTCAGTCTGGCAGTTCCTTAGAAAACTAGATCTAGAGTTACCATTCGATCCAGCGATTGCACTTCTCGGTATATACCCGGAAGATCGGAAAGCAGTGACACAAACAGATATCTGCACGCCAATGTTCATAGCAGCATTATTCACAATTGCCAAAAGATGGAAACAACCCAAATGTCCTTCAACAGATGAGTGGATAAATAAAATGTGGTATATACACACGATGGAATACTACGCGGCAGTAAGAAAGAACGATCTCGTGAAACATATGACAACATGGATGAACCTTGAGGACATAATGCTAAGCGAAATAAGCCAGGCACAAAAAGAGAAATATTATATGCTACCACTAATGTGAACTTTGAAAAATGAAAAACAAATGGTTTATAATGTAGAATGTAGGGGAACTAGCAATAGAGAGCAATTAAGGAAGGGGGAACAATAATCCAAGAAGAACAGATAAGCTTTTTAACGTTCTGGGGATGCCCAGGAATGACTATGGTCTGTTAATTTCTGATGGATATAGTAGGAGCAAGTTCACAGAAATCTTGCTATATTAGGTAACTTTCTTGGGGTAAAGTAGGAACATGTTGGAAGTTAAGCAGATATCTTAGGTTAGTTGTCTTTTTCTTACTCCCTTGTTATGGTCTCTTTGAAATGTTCTTTTATTGTACGTTTGTTTTCGTTTTAACTTTTTTTTCATACAGTTGATTTAAAAAAGAAGGGAAAGTTAAAAAAAAAAAAAAAAAAAAAACAAGGGAAAAAAAAAAAGATGTAGTGCCCCCTTGAGGAGCCTGTGGAGAATGCAGGGGTATTCGCCTACCCCACCTCCATAGTTGCTAACATGACCACAGACATAGGGGACTGGTGGTTTGATGGGTTGGGCCCTCTACCACAGGTTTTACCCTTGGGAAGACTGTTGCTGCAAAGGAGAGGCTAGGCCTCCCTATAATTGTGCCTAAGAGCCTCCTCCCGAATGCCTCTTTGTTGCTCAGATGTGGCCCTGTCTCTCTAGCTAAGCCAACTTGAAAGGTGAAATCACTGCCCTCCCCCCTACGTGGGATCAGACACCCAGGGGAGTGAATCTCCCTGGCAACGTGGAATATGACTCCCGGGGAGGAATGTAGACCTGGCATCGTGGGACGGAGAACATCTTCTTGACCAAAAGGGGGATGTGAAAGGAAATGAAATAAGCTTCAGTGGCAGAGAGAGTCCAAAAGGAGCCGAGAGGTCACTCTGGTGGGCACTCTTACGCACACTTTAGACAACCCTTTTTAGGTTCTAAAGAATTGGGGTAGCTGGTGGTGGATACCTGAAACTATCAAACTACAACCCAGAACCCATGAATCTCGAAGACAGTTGTATAAAAATGTAGCTTATGAGGGGTGACAAGGGGATTGGGAAAGCCATAAGGACCACACTCCACTTTGTCTAGTTTATGGATGGATGAGTAGAAAAATAGGGGAAGGAAACAAACAGACAAAGGTACCCAGTGTTCTTTTTTACTTCAATTGCTCTTTTTCACTCTAATTATTATTCTTGTTATTCTTGTGTGTGTGCTAATGAAGGTGTCAGGGATTGATTTGGGTGATGAATGTACAACTATGTAATGGTACTGTGAACAATCGAAAGTACGATTTGTTTTGTATGACTGCGTGGTATATGAATATATCTCAATAAAATGAAGATTAAAAAAAAAGAAAAAAAAAAAAAAAAAAAAAAGACATAATGCTGAGCAAATAAGCCAGGCACAAAAAGAGAGATATTGTATGTTACCACTAACGTGAATTCTGTTAAAATGTACAATGTTTTATACTGTAGAATGTAGGGGACCTAGAGATACCAATTAGTGGAGGGGGAATGATAATCTAATAAGAACAGATAAACTATGGAGGGTAATCTCAATGTTATGGGAATGCTCAGGAATGATTATGGTTTGTAAACTTTCTTGGATATAGTAAGATCATGTTGGAAGCAATAGAGTTATTTTAGATTTTTTTTTTTTTCTCTTATTCCTTTGTTTTCTTAGGGGTTGTTAATTTTCTTGGGGTATGGTAGGAACATGTTGGAAGCAATGTAATTATTTTAGATTATTTGTTTTTCTTACTCCTCTGTTTGGACATGGTTTATTAATTTTCTTGGGGTATGGTAGGAACATATTGGAAGCAAAGTAGTTATTTTAGGTTATTTGTTTTCCTTAATCCATTGCTTTGTTTGAAATGTTGTGGGGTTCTTTTGGTTGTTGTTTGCCTGTTTGTTTTTAATAAAAAAAAAAAAAAAAAAAAACAATATTGAAAAATCCTGTGAAATTTATACATGCTACACAGAATACAATGTATTTTGTGATAGGCCTTGTATTTTAACTATCCTATTCATTTTTTTTCCTGCTTTCACTACTAGAATGTTCAAAAAGCACAAATTTCTTCTACAACACAATGGAAATTTGTTTCCATCAAAAATAAATAAAAGTTGAAAAATTATTTCAACTATAGAGTATAATCATTTTATTAAAGGAAGTCAACCTTATCTTTTTTTTTTTTAACTTTAGAGTATACAGCTCACCTATTTTGCCATTTTCTTAGAAATAAGCCTAAGTGTTCCATGGCTTGCGTAAATTACACTTTGCTGGTTATTGCTAAATGAGTAAGTCCAGCTCTTTACTATGGCATGTAAGGGACTCATTTCTCACACTCCCTCTGCTGGATTCTATACTGCCACTACACTGAAAGTGTGTCCTTTGTATCACATTTCCTCTGCATTTTCTCCCCTTTCCATCTAAGGGAAAAAACAGAACCTTCAAGATCAACCTCAAACATTACTTTCTCTTGAAGTCTTCCCTGACTCCCTTGGTTAATTGCTTCCTTCACCATGTGTCCTGGTTTGTATGTATCATGTTCCCCAGAAAAAGCCATGTTCTTTGATGCAATCTTGTGGGTGCAGACGAATTAGTGTTAAGTTGGAACCTTTGAATTAGGTGTTTCCATGCAGATGCACCCCACCCAACTGTGAGTGATAACTCTGGATAATTTCCATAGAGGTGTGTCCCCTCCCATTCAGCATGGGCCTTGATTAGTTTACTAGAGAACTATATAAGCTCAGACAGAAGGAGGGAGCTTGCTACAGCCAAGAGGGACACTTTGAAGAACACACAGGAGCTGAGAGAGGAGCCGCAGCTTACAGAGACATTTTGGTGACGGCCTTTGAAAGCAGAATTTTGCTCCGGAGATGCTAAGAGAGGACAAACGCCCCAAGAGCTACTAAGAGTAGCATTTTTGAGGAACTGCAGCCTAGAGAGGAATGTCCTGGGAGAAAGCCATTTTGAAACCAGAACTCAGGAGCAAGTGCTAGCCATGTGCCTTGCCAGCTAACAGAGGTTTTCCAGATGCTATTGGCCATCCTCCAGTGAAGGTACCTGATTGTTGATGCCTTATCTTGGACACTTTATGGCCTTAGGACTGTAACTTTGTAACCAAATACAACCCCTTTATAAAAGCTGATCCTTGTCTGGTGTTTTGTGAAAAGGCAGCATTAGCAAACTGAACACCATGATTCTATGGCTTATGGTTTATACAGACTTCTAATGCAGCACTTATTCTACACTCTATTTATTTGTTTGTCTTTCCCACTTGAGTGTGAGGCTTCTGTAAGGTGGAGCTCTAATTCATCCTTGTATCACCAAGACCCATCAAGAGAGCCTGTGCTTAGTAGACATTCAACAAAGGCTGTTACTAGATGAATAGGGAAAATGTAATCCAAATGTCTGTTCATTGATCACAAAAGGTTCAGTCCTGAACTCTGGACTTGATGTAGTTACAAATGCCTATCTAATCTTTCCACTGTTTTCAACTATGTACGAGTGTTCCTGGGTTGGGTTTTCTGATGCTTGACTTTCAAACTGAAGAAGAGATGACATTTATCACTCTAGGAATTCTGGGTGCTGAGCACCACCATTAAATTAAGAAAAACAGGATTAAAGAGTGATTGGCTTGCACAGATTCCAACTGCTCAACTTGAGTCAGGAACCCAAATAACATGTTTCTAGTGTCATTTCTGTGACAATTCTAAAGCCTAAACACAGCAGGATGCCTAAGTTAATAAAATCGGGTTAAAACAGAAAAATTTAAAAGATGATTAAGTAATATTGGGGAAAGTAAATATTTATAAACTAAACAAACTAAAAGAGTGGTGAGACATAGGGTTCCCACAGACGTCCAGATTAATTTGGGTTGGTTTGGGAGATCCAACTGTGGCACAATCTAGGTATAGAGTGGAGAACCCCGAACTACTCAACCACTAAAGTAGCTTACCAGAGTCCTTTACTAGAAACGAGCAGCGGGAGTCTAATTTATGCCATCTAATCCTTTAATAAGTTTTCCATGTCATGGAATTCAATATTAAGCAAGTCCTATTTGTTGGTTTGTGAAACACTGCAGGGTTATGACTGAAGTAATAATCTATGAATCTCTATGTATTTCATACGCTCTCTGTCATACCTTTTGTTGACGCAAAAAGGCTCAGGACCCTTACAACTCAACAATAACAAAAGATAAGCAGCCTAATTAAAAATGGGCAAAGGACTTGAATAGACATTTCTCCAGAGAAAATACACAAATAGCCAATAACCATACAAAAAGATGCTCAGCATCTTTAGCCATTAGGGAAATGCAAAACAAAACCACAATGAGACACCACTAGGATGGCTCTCATCAAAAAAAGGGAAATTAACATGCATTGGTGAGGATGTGGAAAACTGAATACTCATGCATTGCTGGTGGGAACATAAAATGGTGCAGCCAATGTAGAAAACAATTAATTCACACTTAGGTATATACCCTAATGAATTGAAAACCAGGACTCAAACAAATACTTATACACAGATTTCAACTGCTCAAGTTGAGTCAGGAACCCAAAGTTTCTAGTGTCATTTCTGTGACAATTCTAAAGCCTAAACACAGCAGGATGCCTCATTTATAATACGCATCATTTATAATATGCAAAAAATAGAAGCAACTCAAGTGATTATAAACAGATGAATGGATAAATCAAATAATGTATATACATACAATGCAATATTATTCAGCTGTAAAAGGAATGAAGTTCTGATACATGCTACAACATGGAGGAACCTTGAAAACATTATGCTAAGTGAAATAAGCCAGACAAAAAAAGACAAATATGGTACAATTCCACTTACATGAAATATCTAAAATAAGCAACTTTATATTAACAGAAAATTCACAGAAACAGAAAGTAAATTAGAGGGGCCAAGGGGAGAGGGAAAAGGAAATTATTACTTAATGGGTACAGAGGATCTGTTTGGGTGATGAAAAAGTTTTAGTAAAGGACGGTGGTGATGGTTGCACAACACAGTAAATGTAATTAATGTCACTGAATTATACACTTAAAACTAATTAAAATGGTAATTTTTATGTTTTATATGTATTACCATAATAAAATAAAATAAAGGCCCAGAGAAACAGTTAAATGTGAGGCAGGAAAGATGTAGATGCATGTTTCCAGAGTGAGTTTTTCTGCTCTAAAGAGTGGGGTTGGAGAAAGTGGAGTAAGAGGAAGAGGGGTGACTTGGGCTGAAGAAGGAGTGGAGAGACCAGAGGCCTTGGAATGAAAGTGGGGAGCAGAGTAAAGGCACCATGTCCACTCTTCTCAAATATACCCCACACCTACAATACATCACCTGTGGGCAACCTGCTTGTCAATGGCTCCATATTCCTTCTCAGCTAATACTTATCAAAAAGCCTTTCTTATGTCAGGGATTGCTGAACACATTTTAGATTTATTAATTTGTTTAATACTCACAATAACCCTGTGAGGTAGGCTCTATTTTATACCTATTTCACAGAAGAGAAAAGTGTGGCAGAGAAAGGTTAAATAACTCACCCAAAGCCAAAGAAACTTGCATTCCTCCCTAAACAAAGACCATCATAAAGGGACAGATTTTACCCCCAACCTAGGAGGAAGTGAACAGAAGAAGTTGGGAATTTCCCTAGGAGTTGGGAAATTGGTTGACATACCATCACTGTTTCTCTTGTTGAGTCAATACCATCTTGAAACTGCATTTTTTCAAGTGTGGCTGCAAGTCCAAAGGAAATAATCACAAGAATAAGAAAGCTTTTCAATATTGTTTTTAAATGTTCTTTTACACAAGGTTATAACAAGTACTGAGATTAGAATTGGTCCCCCATTGATTTGTGTATATTCAGAAGAGAAGTGTGTAAACACAGGAAGAGGTAAGAGAAGGGCAGGGAAGAAACAAGGAGGGTTGGGAATTAAATGGGTTTCAGTTTCCTCACTTATAAAAAAAGAAGACAGAATTAAACACACACACACACACACACACACAAACACACACACAGAGCGCTCAAGTGAGATGAGTCTACGAAGAAAAGTCCAGATTTTGGATGGGAAGGATGGAATCTAACTTGTTATTTGGTACAATGGTGAAGACCCACAACTCATAATTTTTGTAGTTTTTAAATATTCTCAGCTTATTCTCAATTTGAATTTAAGGTATCTCTAGGGAGAAAGGGAGAGGGCAGGGATCGGGAGATGGTGTAGCTTTTGTTTCTATCATGATGATACAATTTTTAAAGTCTGAGGACCATTACAATAGCATACAAGTACTGACACCTGTGAATAAAATGCCCTGGATTTGCCACTACTCTAGGAAAAAGAACTGAATTAAATCTTCAAAGGAGCTATAATTCCTTGGAAAACAGATGCAAACTATCACACCATTAAAGAAAATGACATTCCGTATGTACAAATGTTCTTGCCATTCCTTCTAAGTAACAACAAACTACAGGACCCAGATTTCATATTTATACATAGAACTTAAGATCAATTCCAGTAGAATGGAATATTCTGGAAGCTGAGGAAAACAGAGGACATAAGAACATAAAAAATTTCAGGTAGGTGAATTCAGGCTGTTCCTTCTTATGTTTTTATTCCACAAACAAATTTAGGATCAATTATCTCTGCCCACCAGAAAAACTGCACAAACTCTAGTTTCAAAATTATACCAGGGTTTAAAGCTAGAAAACTCATTTTTTAGGCTAAATTGGTAATTACGTTAAAAGAATTCCAGTAGATCAGGAAAATAATTTATGCAGTGAGATTTCCTGATACAATGAGGTACCTATAATCTATATTAAAATTGAACAATAAATAAGTACTTACATAACAAAATCAGAGTTTCTGGATATCCAAATTCACCAATTCTTATTTCCATTATAAACAAACATTGAATTTACAGGTGTCATACAGATGACATATTCAAATGAGGTTACAGAGTACTTAGGATTATGAATTTAAACCTATTTTAATAAGAGTCAACACATCAGGTTACTGCTAAACTCCATCTAAATACTTACAAATTCATCAAGGACAATAAGGGAAATTATCATCTGAAAAACACTCATGATAATACTACTAAGAACTGTCAAGCCTCAATTATCCATGCTAATTAAGAGAGCTGGCTAATCCTTAACAGTGGATAATTTAACACTTCTTTTTTATTGGCACAGATTATATTTCTGTGCATGACAGATTTACCTTAGCATTTTCTTTTTCTCAGTTAGTGTTAAAATAATTTGTCCTTTCTTCCTAGATCAAAATGGAAAGCCAACCAGGAATTTTTAGAAGTTTAAAATGGGTAATTTACAAAGTGTATCAAATGTTACTGCTATTCAAAATCCTTCAGTTAAGCTTTCAAAATACACTGAATAAATGCATATAAAGGCAAATGAGTTATGATTAAAATAAGAAAATCTTTTGTCATTTTGAAAGTATCAAAATTTAAGCCATAAATAGTGCCCTGTGAGTTATTATTATTCCATTTTACATATAAAATGATAGAATCTTTAAGCAGCTACATGTAAGGTAACTTCTGTATGGTAAGTGAATTGTTATCCTATTTTTCAAAATTTATTCATCTTTTACAAACAGTTCTTTTTAGCTCTCTCTCTTTCAAAAAAGTATTACCAATAAAGCTAATTACCTATCAACAAAATTAGCTGTCCAAAACTGTTAGCCCTTGGATTTTGGTCTAGATTGCTGGTGAGACTTTCAATTATAATGACATTTATTAAAATATTATTTAGCACCTAGCAGAGAAATGCAGACTAGGCAGCAGTTAAGAACACAGATACTGGAACTTGAATATATGTGTTGGAATCAGAGCTTTACCACTCACTATCTATGTAAGTTCAGGCAAATGAATTTCTTAGTGCCTTAGTTTCTTCATCTATAAAACAGGGATAGTGTTAATATTTACATCTTAGGGTTGTTGTGAAGATTAAATTAGATAGCACATGGAAAGCATCTGGACATAGTATCCGGCACATAGTCAGTAATAAATCTTAGCTCTAACTACTGCACAAATACTTATTTTCAAATGGAAAAATCCAAGGCAAGAGAAAGAGGAAACTGCATTTTTTTTTCTTTAAGGGAAGTGTCATACATTTCCCACAATTTAGCTTATGATGGTGATGATCAAAATAATGATAAAAATATATTCTTTGAACAATTAGAACAATAATTTTCAACTGGTGTTGGGAGAGCAGGAAGGAAGAGGATATGGCCTTGGTTAACTTAGAATAGTTAAATCATTTTAACAGAAAGTCATAATAAGAAAATTAAAATTTGTTATAATTGTAACATTAAAATATGAAACTTTATTCTAGAAGGGCCATAGATTTAAAAAGATAAGAAAATAATCCAAGAAGAACAGATAAGCTATCCTGGGTAAATTTAATGTTCTGGGAATGCCCACGAATGACTATGGTCTGTTAATTTCTGATGGGTATAGTAGGAACAAGTTCACAGAAATGTTGCTATATTAGGTAACTTTCTTGGGGTAGAGTAGGAACATGTTGGAAGTAAAGTAGTTATCTTAGGTTAGTTGTCTTTTTCTTACTCCCTTGTTATGGTCTCTTTGAAATGTTCTTGTATTGTATGTTTTTTTAAATTATTTTTATTTTTTATTTTTCATACAGTTGATTTAAAAAAAAAAAAAAGTTAAAAAAAAACAAGGAAAAAAATAGGTAGAGCCCCCTTGAAGAGCCTGTGGAGAATGCAGGGGTATTGGCCTACCCCACCTTGATGGCTGCTAACATGACCACAGACATAGGGGACTGATGGTTTGATGGACTGAGCCCTCTACCACAGGATTTACCCTTGGGAAGACTGTTGCTGCAAAGGAAAGGCTAGGTCTCCCTATAATTGTGCCTAAGAGCCTCCTCCCGAATGCCTCTTTGTTGCTCAGATGTGGCCCTCTCTCTCTAGCTAAGCCAACTTGAAAGGTGAAATCACTGCCCTCCCCTCTACATGGGATCAGACACCCAGGGGAGTGAATCTCCCTGGCAACGTGGAATATGACTCCTGGGGAGGAATCTAGACCTGGCATTGTGGGACGGAGAACATCTTCTTGACCAAAAGGGGGAGGTGAAAGGAAATGAAATAAGCTTCAGTGGCAGATTCCAAAAGGAGCCGAGAGGTCACTCTGGTGGGCACTCTTATGCACAATTTAGACAACCCTTTTTAGGTTCTAATGAATTGGGGTAGCTGGTGGTAGATACCTGAAACTATCAGACTACAACCCAGAACCCATGAATCTCGAAGACAATCGTATAAAAATATAGCTTATGAGGGGTGACAATGGGATTGGGAAAGCCATAAGGACCACACTCCCCTGTGTCTAGTTTATGGATGGATGAGTAGAAAAATAGGGGATGGAAACAAACAAACAAACAGAGAAAGATACCCAGTGTTCTTTTTTACTTTAATTGTTCTTTTTCACTTTAATTATTATTCTTGTTATTTTTGTGTGTGTGCCAATGAAGGTGTCAGGGATTGATTTAGGTGATGAATGTACAACTATGTAATGGTTCTGTGAACAATCAAGTGTACGATTTGTTTTGTATGACTGCGTGGTATGTGACTATATCTCAATAAAATGAAGATTTAAAAAAATAAAATAAAATGTTAAAAAAAAAAAGATAAGAAAGACTTAGGAAAGCATATCATCACATCTGGTAATATCCAAATACCATTTTACACCATGTTCTCATGATCACATTGGTAAAATTAATAGAACCCCATGAAAACAGATGGACTTGAAGTTGCAGGAATGCTAAAGTTCAGCAATGGCAGAAAAGGCCACAAGCAGAGGAAGTGTGTTACGACCAGAAGAGGACAGACTGAAGCAGTTGAGAAGGGGAGGGCTGGCCCAGTGCAGAAGGCAAGAGAAGTGAGCACTGATGTGGAAGTGGAGGTGAACAGAGCAGAAGCAGAGTCTGTTCTGAACCATCCGTGATCAGACCAAGAAATCAAATAGCCACGAATGCAGCCACCACCTAAGAAGTTCGACAGAGCTTAATGACTGAGACAAAATGGTGTGATGGAAAGTGCACTTCCAGGCTGTGGTTCTAGCATTATGTGGCCTGGTTACTGGGCCAAGCATGTGGTAGACACTAGTTATTGTGATTTGGGGGTGAGAGATGACTAACCAACTCAAAGGTTGTGCTTACTATCAACATTAATTTAAGTCCTTAAGCCCTGCCAAAACTTCTGAACTTGTAGAAAAATACTGACTTGGTTATGGTTTTAATTTACTTTCTTAGGGAATCATTACAAATATATAACAGACCCTGGGAAATATAAATTAGGAGTATGACAGACCTATCCTCTCAGCTGCATTTTTTTTCCCATCTTCAACAGCACATACTTTCTAAGAACTTACTTCATTCTAAAAGGGGGAATATATGCTCTTCACTGTTGGTGGTGATGACAATGATGATGGCAACAATGTACTTTTACCTACAATTATAGTTCCATTTAAAGACAGATGCAAGTATCACCATTTCAGAACCTAATAAACCAAGGCCTAGAGAATTAAAAATGTGCCAAATGATACAATGAGCAACCAAAGAAATGAGTTTTGAACCCACATCTCTATATGTCTCAAGTCCTTCTTTCCCCTACTATTCCATCCTCTCCAAGGGAAAGGATACCCTGTCATTTACTTAGACGCCTAAAATTTCTATCTGTGAAATCCAAAATGATTATACAGACATAACCCACAGCATAAAACATTGAAAGCCATGCATTTTTTGAGTCAGAAATCACTGCCCCACCTTCTAATAATACTATATTTTAAAGAGGAGTGTTTATTTATATACCTTCTAAGAGCTGGATGATGAGCTAAACTGCAGTATTAAAAAATTCAGATTTAATTCTTTATTACCCATATAAATTTCTGCTTTCTTTAAAAAAGTCACTTCTTAATTCAGGGAAACCACTTTCATTTACAATTTCCCTCCTACTCTATGACATCTCAAGACTTATACTTAGTTCCCATTTATAAAAGAATATCAGTGAATTTTTAGATGCCAATAACTCTCCCTTCCCAAAACATGAGTCATCCTAGACTATTAAATTAGCACAGGTAAAAGACTTGAGCTGATGTGCAGCTATTCTGTTTGATTTTGGCGCCCAGGTAGCACCTAAAAGAGGATCCTAAATATTCCTAGGAGGGGTAATCTTGGGGATGGATATAATTAGAATGTCTCTGAGTTTTTCAAAATTGAATGCTACATGTTGATAATAAATTAAGAAATCACCAAAGAAACCAAATATATCACTTTAGAAGCACATTTATTCTTTACAAGTTAAAATCAAGGTCTTCAACTGGGAGGCGGGGCAAGATGGCAGACTGGTGAGCTGTAAGTTTTAGTTACTCCTCCAGGAAAGTAGGTAAAAAGCCAGGAACTGCGTGGACTGGACACCACAGAGCAATCTGACTTTGGGCATACTTCATACAACACTCATGAAAACGTGGAACTGCTGAGATCAGCGAAATCTGTAAGTTTTTGCGGCCAGGGGACCCGCGCCCCTCCCTGCCAGGCTCAGTCCCAGGGGAGGAGGGGCTCTCAGCTCCGGGAAGGAGAAGGGAGAACTGCAGTGGCTGCTCTTATCGGAAACTCATTCTACTGATTCAAACTCCAACCATAGATAGACTGAGACCAGACACCAGAGACTCTGAGAGCAGCCAGCCCAGCAGAGAGGAGACAGGCATAGAAAAAAAACAACACGAAAAACTCCAAAATAAAAGCGGAAGATTTTTGGAGTTCTGGTGAACATAGAAGGGGGAAGGGCAGAGCTCAAGCCGGAGCTCAGGCCCTGAGGCGCATATGCAAATCCTGAAGAAAAGCTGATCTCTCTGCCCTGTGGACCTTTCCTTAATGACCCTGGTTGCTTTGTCTATTAGCATTTCAATAACCCATTAGATCTCTGAGGAGGGCCGTTTTTTTGTTTTTTTGTTTTTTTTAAATCCTTTTTTCTTTTTCTAAAACAATTACTCTAAGAAGCCCAATACAGAAAGCTTCAAAGAATTGCAATTTGGGCACGTCAAGTCAAGAGCAGAACTAAGAGAGCTCTGAGACAAAAGGCAATAATCCAGTGGCTGAGAAAATTCAATAAACAACACAACTTCCCAAGAAAAGGGGGGTGTCCACTCACAGCCACCATCCTGGTGGACAGGAAACACTCCTGCCCATCGCCAGCCCCATAGCCCAGAGCTGCCCCAGACAACCCAGTGTGACGGAAGTGCTTCAAATAACAGGCACACACCACAAAACTGGGCGTGGACATTAGCCTTCCCTGCAACCTCAGCTGATTGTCCCAGAGCTGGGAAGGTGGAGCAGTGTGAATTAACAAAGCCCCATTCAGCCATCATTTGAGCAGACTGGGAGCCTCCCTACACAGCCCAGCAGCCCAGAACTGCCCTGGGGGGACGGCACTCACCTGTGACATAGCACAGTCATCCCTCAACAGAGGACCCGGGGTGCACAGCCTGGAAGAGGGGCCCACTTGCAAGTCTCAGGAGCCATACGCCAATACCAAAGACTTGTGGGTCAGTGGCAGAGACAAACTGTGGCAGGACTGAACTGAAGGATTAGACTATTGCAGCAGCTTTAAAACTCTAGGATCATCAGGGAGATTTGATTGTTAGGGCCACCCCCCCTCCCCGACTGCCCAGAAACACGCCCCACATACAGGGCAGGCAACACCAACTACACACGCAAGCTTGGTACACCAATTGGGCCCCACAAGACTCACTCCCCCACTCACCAAAAAGGCTAAGCAGGGGAGAACTGGCTTGTGGAGAACAGGTGGCTCGTGGACGCCACCTGCTGGTTAGTTAGAGAAAGTGTACTCCACGAAGCTGTAGATCTGATAAATTAGAGATAAGGACTTCAGTAGGTCTACAAACCCTAAAAGAACCCTATCAAGTTCAGCAAATGCCACGAGGCCAAAAGCAACAGAAAATTATAAAGCATATGAAAAAACCAGACGATATGGATAACCTGCGGGACACTGATTACGTGCTTCAACTTGGCGGGCCTGGGCTGGGGGACCTGATCAGCCCCTGGGGAGGGTGGTGGGCACGGGCGACAGTGCCCTCCGCAGCCCCACGGGCCTGGGAATGTGAGGCCGGAGGCAGGCCCCATTTCCTCACCCAAAATAACACTGTTAGGGGAGGCTTGCCGGAGGGAACCGCCTTTTCCCCACCCCCTTATCTTGCCCGGACACTCCCCGTTGCCAGTGCAACACCCATTACCACCAGTGCGCATACATTGTTGCCAGACACCGTTACCGGAGCAACTCTCGCCCCTTTTCAATCAACCTCCGCGCCCTCTCAGAACCAATCCAAGCCTTTAACCTCTACAGCTACCCCGCCCTCTAAACGCCCGATATAAGCTTGTACTCTCCCCTAATAAAGCTCTCTCTCTCTTGGTTTCTTCACCCTAAAAAGAAACGTGTCCCGCCTGTTCCTTTCTCGCCGCCCTCCATACTTTGCACGCCACCCCGCCGGGGACCTGGCCAAGTCCCCCGCCTCGCCCTCGCCTCCGGGAAAGAGCCCCCGCCGCCGGTACCCTCCAAGCAATCCTGAGAGCCTAGTATTTAGCAACCGGCCGCCACCCCCCCCCCCCAGACGAATCAACTGCGACCGCATAACCCAAGCCCAAGCACCCAAATCAAAAGACCAGAAGAGACACAGCACCTAGAGCAGCTACTCAAAGAACTAAAGATGAACAATGAGACCATAGTACGGGATATGAAGGAAATCAAGAAGACCCTAGAAGAACATAAAGAAGACATTGCAAGACTAAATAAAAAAATGGATGATCTTATGGAAATTAAAGAAACTGTTGACCAAATTAAAAAGATTCTGGACACTCATAGTACAAGACTAGAGGAAGTTGAACAACGAATCAGTGACCTGGAAGATGACAGAATGGAAAATGAAAGCATAAAAGAAAGAATGGGGAAAAAAATTGAAAAAATCGAAATGGACCTCAGGGATATGATAGATAATATGAAACGTCCAAATATAAGACTCATTGGTGTCCCAGAAGGGGAAGAAAAGGGTAAAGGTCTAGGAAGAGTATTCAAAGAAATTGTTGGGGAAAACTTCCCAAATCTTCTAAACAACATAAATACACAAATCATAAATGCTCAGCGAACTCCAAATAGAATAAATCCAAAAAAACCCACTCCGAGACATATACTGATCACACTGTCAAACATAGAAGAGAAGGAGCAAGTTCTGAAAGCAGCAAGAGAAAAGCAATTCACCACATACAAAGGAAACAGCATAAGACTAAGTACTGACTACTCAGCAGCCACCATGGAGGCGAGAAGGCAGTGGCACGATATATTTAAAATTCTGAGTGAGAGGAATTTCCAGCCAAGAATACTTTATCCAGCAAAGCTCTCCTTCAAATTTGAGGGAGAGCTTAAATTTTTCACAGACAAAGAAATGCTGAGAGAATTTGCTAACAAGGGACCTGCCCTACTGGAGATACTAAAGGGAGCCCTACAGACAGAGAAACAAAGACAGGACAGAGAGACTTGGAGAAAGGTTCAGTACTAAAGAGATTCGGTATGGGTACAATAAAGGATATTAATAGAGAGAGGGAAAAATATGGCAAACATAAACCAAAGGATAAGATGGCCGATTCAAGAAACGCCTTCACGGTTATAACGTTGAATGTAAATGGATTAAACTCCCCAATTAAAAGATATAGATTCGCAGAATGGATCAAAAAAAATGAACCATCAATATGTTGCATACAAGAGACTCATCTTAGACACAGGGACACAAAGAAACTGAAACTGAAACGATGGAAAAAAATATTTCATGCAAGCTACAGCCAAAAGAAAGCAGGTGTAGCAATATTAATCTCAGATAAAATAGACTTCAAATGCAGGGATGTTTTGAGAGACAAAGAAGGCCACTACATACTAATAAAAGGGGCAATTCAGCAAGAAGAAATAACAATCGTAAATGCCTATGCACCCAATCAAGGTGCCACAAAATACATGAGAGAAACACTGGCAAAACTAAAGGAAGCAATTGATGTTTCCACAATAATTGTGGGAGACTTCAACACATCACTCTCTCCTATAGATAGATCAACCAGACAGAAGACCAATAAGGAAATTGAAAACCTAAACAATCTGATAAATGAATTAGATTTAACAGACATATACAGGACATTACATCCCAAATCACCAGGATACACATACTTTTCTAGTGCTCACGGAACTTTCTCCAGAATAGATCATATGCTGGGACATAAAACAAGCCTCAATAAATTTAAAAAGATTGAAATTATTCAAAGCACATCCTCTGACCACAATGGAATACAATTAGAAGTCAATAACCATCAGAGACTTAGAAAATTCACAAATACCTGGAGGTTAAACAACACACTCCTAAACAATCAGTGGGTTAAAGAAGAAATAGCAAGAGAAATTGCTAAATATATAGAGACGAATGAAAATGAGAACACAACATACCAAAACCTATGGGATGCAGCAAAAGCAGTGCTAAGGGGGAAATTTATAGCACTAAACGCATATATTAAAAAGGAAGAAAGAGCCAAAATCAAAGAACTAATGGATCAACTGAAGAAGCTAGAAAATGAACAGCAAACCAATCCCAAACCAAGTACAAGAAAAGAAATAACAAGGATTAAAGCAGAAATAAATGACATAGAGAACAAAAAAACAATAGAGAGGATAAATATCACCAAAAGTTGGTTCTTTGAGAAGATCAACAAGATTGACAAGCCCCTAGCTAGACTGACAAAATCAAAAAGAGAGAAGACCCATATAAACAAAATAATGAATGAAAAAGGTGACATAACGGCAGATCCTGAAGAAATTAAAAAAATTATAAGAGGATATTATGAACAACTGTATGGCAACAAACTGGATAACGTAGAAGAAATGGACAATTTCCTGGAAACATATGAACAACCTAGACTGACCAGAGAAGAAATAGAAGACCTCAACCAACCCATCACAAGCAAAGAGATCCAATCAGTCATCAAAAATCTTCCCACAAATAAATGCCCAGGGCCAGATGGCTTCACAGGGGAATTCTATCAAACTTTCCAGAAAGAACTGACACCAATCTTACTCAAACTCTTTCAAAACATTGAAAAAAATGGAACACTACCTAACTCATTTTATGAAGCTAACATCAATCTAATACCAAAACCAGGCAAAGATGCTACAAAAAAGGAAAACTACCGGCCAATCTCCCTAATGAATATAGATGCAAAAATCCTCAACAAAATACTTGCAAATCGAATCCAAAGACACATTAAAAAAATCATACACCATGACCAAGTGGGGTTCATTCCAGGCATGCAAGGATGGTTCAACATAAGAAAAACAATCAATGTATTACAACACATTAAAAACTCGAAAGGGAAAAATCAATTGATCATCTCAATAGATGCTGAAAAAGCATTTGATAAAATCCAACATCCCTTTTTGATAAAAACACTTCAAAAGGTAGGAATTGAAGGAAACTTCCTCAACATGATAAAGAGCATATATGAAAAACCCACAGCCAGCATAGTACTCAATGGTGAGAGACTGAAAGCCTTCCCTCTAAGATCAGGAACAAGACAAGGATGCCCGCTGTCACCACTGTTATTCAACATTGTGCTGGAAGTGCTAGCCAGGGCAATCCGGCAAGACAAAGAAATAAAAGGCATCCAAATTGGAAAAGAAGAAGTAAAACTGTCATTGTTTGCAGATGATATGATCTTATATCTAGAAAACACTGAGAAATCAACGATACACCTACTAGAGCTAATAAACAAATTTAGGAAAGTAGCGGGATACAAGATTAATGCACATAAGTCAGTAATGTTTCTATATGCTAGAAATGAACAAACGGAAGTGACACTCAAGAAAAAGATACCATTTTCAATAGCAACTAAAAAAATCAAGTACCTAGGAATAAACTTAACCAAAGATGTAAAAGACCTATACAAAGAAAACTACATAACTCTACTAAAAGAAATAGAAGGGGACCTTAAAAGATGGAAAAATATTCCATGTTCATGGATAGGAAGGCTAAATGTCATTAAGATGTCAATTCTACCCAAACTCATCTACAGATTCAATGCAATCCCAATCAAAATTCCAACAACCTACTTTGCAGACTTGGAAAAGCTAGTTATCAAATTTATTTGGAAAGGGAAGATGCCTCGAATTGCTAAAGACACTCTAAAAAAGAAAAACGAAGTGGGAGGACTTACACTCCCTGACTTTGAAGCTTATTATAAAGCCACAGTTGCCAAAACAGCATGGTACTGGCACAAAGATAGACATATAGATCAATGGAATCGAATTGAGAATTCAGAGATAGACCCTCAGATCTATGGCCGACTGATCTTTGATAAGGCCCCCAAAGTCACCGAACTGAGCCATAACGGTCTTTTCAACAAATGGGGCTGGGAGAGTTGGATATCCATATCCAAAAGAATGAAAGAGGACCCCTACCTCACCCCCTACACAAAAATTAACTCAAAATGGACCAAAGATCTCAATATAAAAGAAAGTACCATAAAACTCCTAGAAGATAATGTAGGAAAACATCTTCAAGACCTTGTATTAGGAGGCCACTTCCTAGACTTTACACCCAAAGCACAAGCAACAAAAGAGAAAATAGATAAATGGGAACTCCTCAAGCTTAGAAGTTTCTGCACGTCAAAGGAATTTCTCAAAAAGGTAAAGAGGCAGCCAACTCAATGGGAAAAAATTTTTGGAAACCATGTATCTGACAAAAGACTGATATCTTGCATATACAAAGAAATCCTACAACTCAATGACAATAGTACAGACAGCCCAATTATAAAATGGGCAAAAGATATGAAAAGACAGTTCTCTGAAGAGGAAATACAAATGGCCAAGAAACACATGAAAAAATGTTCAGCTTCACTAGCTATTAGAGAGATGCAAATTAAGACCACAATGAGATACCATCTAACACCGGTTAGAATGGCTGCCATTAAACAAACAGGAAACTACAAATGCTGGAGGGGATGTGGAGAAATTGGAACACTTATTCATTGTTGGTGGGACTGTATAATGGTTCAGCCACTCTGGAAGTCAGTCTGGCAGTTCCTTAGAAAACTAGATACAGAGCTACCATTCGATCCAGCGATTGCAATTCTCGGTATATACCCGGAAGATCGGAAAGCAGTGACACGAACAGATATCTGCATGCCAATGTTCATAGCAGCATTATTCACAATTGCCAAGAGATGGAAACAACCCAAATGTCCTTCAGCAGATGAGTGGATAAATAAAATGTGGTATTTACACACGATGGAATACTACGCGGCAGTAAGAAGGAACGATCTGGTGAAACATATGACAACATGGATGAACCTTGAAGACATAATGCTGAGCGAAATAAGCCAGGCACAAAAAGAGAAATATTATATGCTACCACTAATGTGAACTTTGAAAAATGTAAAACAAATGGTTTATAATGTAGAATGTAGGGGGAACTAGCAGTAGAGAGCAATTAAGGAAGGGGGAACAATAATCCAAGAAGAACAGATAAGCTATTTAACGTTCTGGGGATGCCCAGAAATGACTATGGTCTGTTAATTTCTGATGGATGTAGTAGGAACAAGTTCACTGAAATGTTGCTATATTATGTAACTTTCTTGGGGTAAAGTAGGAACATGTTGGAAGTTAAGCAGTTATCTTAGGTTAGTTGTCTTTTTCTTACTCCCTTGTTATGGTCTCTTTGAAATGTTCTTTTATTGTATGTTTGTTTTCTTTTTAACTTTTTTTTTCATACAGTTGATTTAAAAAAGAAGGGAAAGTTAAAAAAAAAAAAGAAAAGAAAAAAGACAAACAAGGAAAAAAAAAAAAAAAGATGTAGTGCCCCCTTGAGGAGCCTGTGGAGAATGCAGGGGTATTCGCCTACCCCACCTCCATGGTTGCTAACATGACCACAGACATAGGGGACTGGTGGTTTGATGGGTTGAGCCCTCTACCATAAGTTTTACCCTTCGGAAGACGGTTGCTGCAAAGGAGAGGCTAGGCCTCCCTATATTTGTGCCTAAGAGTCTCCTCCTGAATGCCTCTTTGTTGCTCAGATGTGGCCCTCTCTCTCTGGCTACGCCAACTTGAAAGGTGAAATCACTGCCCTCCCCCCTACGTTGGACCAGACACCCAGGGGAGTGAATCTCCCTGGCAACGTGGAATATGACTCCCGGAAAGGAATGTAGACCCGGCATCGTGGGATGGAGAACATCTTCTTGACCAAAAGGGGGATGTGAAAGGAAATGAAATAAGCTTCAGTGGCAGAGAGATTCCAAAACGAGCCGAGAGATCACTCTGGTGGGCACTCTTACGCACACTTTAGACAACCTTTTTTAGGTTCTAAAGAATTGGGGTAGCTGGTGGTGGATACCTGAAACTATTAAACTACAACCCAGAACCCATGAATCTCGAAGACAGTTGTATAAAAATGTAGCTTATGAGGGGTGACAATGGGATTGGGAATGCCATAAGGACCAAACTCCACTTTATCTAGTTTATGGATGGATGTGTAGAAAAGTAGGGGAAGGAAACAAACAGACAAAGGTACCCAGTGTTCTTTTTTACTTCAATTGCTCTTTTTCACTCTAATTATTATTCTTGTTATTTTTGTGTGTGTGCTAATGAAGGTGTCAGGGATTGATTTAGGTGATGAATGTACAACTATGTAATGGTACTGTAAACAATCGAAAGTACAATTTGTTTTGTATGACTGCGTGGTATGTGAATATATCTCAATAAAATGATGATTTAAAAAAAAAAAAAATCAAACAAAACCAAATTTCTTTTCTTTGTTCTGCCAAACATTAGAAAAAAACTGAAAGTGTCCTTGTTGAGTGGTGAATATATTGACAAAATTAAATATCACTTTTAAGTCTAGAATATTACATGTATGCTAGTACACAGAACTCGATCATTTTCAAACTGCTATAAACAGTGCTGAAATCCGTTCTTTCAGGGGGACAGAAAACATTTATAATAGCAATAGCCTCGACAGCCATAGCTTCTTGTAACTGACTCTAACAATGGAAAAAAAAAAATCCTATGACAATAGCAAGAAAATGAATTTTCATTTTAAAAGGCAGCCTCGATACAATCAGAGGCTTTCTTGCCACCCAGATCTTCTGTAGACATCCAAACATTTCACTGTAAGGTCTCAAAAATCAATAGCAATTTATTCTCTCTTTGGACCCCAAGCAACAGAAGTAAATAATACTGTCACCTCCAGCCTGCCTGCAGAACCGGGTCACAAAACAGCCTTGCCACTAAAATACAACCTTCAGCAACTCTTTATCTATGCTGGCTGCTGATTATATTGCTTCTCATAAGGGACACATACTTCAACAAAGCCACACAAGAGGGCAGGCTTTCGTGCCTTAGCTAGACAGAATGCTGGGGCCCGAATTAAAAAGTAGTCTTGACATCTATCTAAACTTCCTGCTTCAATGATATGGGTTTTATGGAAGAAAAACAAGCAAATTTATGTTTCAAAATTATTAAAGCTAAGGGGAAAATATGAGATCGAATATACTATATTTGCCATTTTTTTCTTCAGAATTTAAGAAAATCACTAGATCTCTGAAGCAACTCGCTGAGCTATATTTTACAGCTAAAAACCTCTAACTGGCCAATTTTTACCTTATCTGACTATACAAATATTAACATATAAGTAAATATATTGCTTATATATTGATCTATAAGCAAACCAAGATATAAAAATGAAAATTTTATTCTTAAATATGTTCAACTGAGTAGGTGATTTTGACATTACCTGATTATATAAGATGCCACCTGCATTTTGAAACAATGGAAGGAATCTTAGGAATAATCTAGCAGAATCCTATCCATTCACCGATAAAGAAAATCAGGCCCTATCTCTAACACCAGACAACTACTTAATGGAACAAACAGGACTAAAATCCAGTTTTGACAACTTTTTCACTGTGCTTTTTGTTGACAAAAAATTACTTACAGGCATAATAAAAAAGAGTCAAAGTGTTTTTTAAGACAGTGTATAGCCAGGCAGCTTCCCTCAGGGATATACATTATTGCTTGAGAGAAAAATCAAGCACTTTGGAAGCTTTATGCCATCATTAAAAATTTCAAATCACAAGAGAACTTATGTCATACTGGCAGTATTTATTGTCTATCTGTTGTGTACTTAGTAAGGACTAAGAGTAAAATATATACATGCTTAAGAACTGTTGGAGTATTAGAAAATAATCAAATGCCATATTGTGTGGTGGAAGAATTAATGGAGATCAGGCCAAGCAGGGGCGGGAAGAGAGGTTAGAAAGGAAAGGGGCGGTGGAGAGAGACAGTTCTGGAGAGCAGGAAGGAGTGGTAGTGAGGGTGGGAGACTGGTGTGGGAAGCCAGGGCTGGTGGGAGCAGAAGACGCCCATGAAGTGAAATGCAGGAGTCAGGCAGGACCAGACAATGAAAGGCCCCAAATAAAGTAGAGTTAAATATTTTGTTTTGGGAACATCACTGTGGCTCACTCTTGGCTCAAGAAAAAAAAAACAAATACTTTAAAGGTGCTATCTTATCGGTCAGAAAAAAATATGACAAAAAATATGACTGACTTTTTAAAATAATCATGCCTTTGAAATTTCATTTAATTAGAAAATACATAATTGTTAAAAATTCATTCACAATTATTTTGGTTTTCTGGTAAAGTTAACATCACTAAGCTCAGGGAAAAATCTCTGAATCCCTCATTTTTATTTTGTGACATTAACTATTTTAGCAAAAGAAAACAAAAACCGGGACAGGGAATTTTGATAAATCAGGTTTAAATTTTGGACTTTAGAAAAGATACATCAAATTGATATAGTCCACTTTCTATAAAAATATGAAGCATCTAAATGTTAGATGCTGAATCACTAAAGCTCATGCAAACTAAATTAAAAAACATCCTTTATTGTTTTGGCAGATTTAGCAGAAATTTTTGAAACTTTGCAGAAAACTTAGATTCTTTTTTGTTTTATGCATTTATTGTGGAAAGTTTGGGAAAATTATATATAAACAAAATAAAATTTATCATTTTAAAGTCCATCCACCAAAGATATTTACTGTGACATCTGGTGTAGTCCTCTTCTATGATTTAAAAACAATCTGCAGTTGAGATAGAAATATTTTACCCATAATTCAGTAATATATATCAAAAGTCTTGAAATAACTGTGTAAAATTTATCTTAAAGAAGAAATTGTGGATGTGGGCAACGTACTAGCTGCAATGCAATGTATTAGGAAAGAGTGAAGATTGGCAATAATTCTAATAGCCAACAGTAGGCATTCAATAAGTAAGTTATAAACATTCATTTTTTTGTTTTGTAATTTTTCTTTTCATATGTATTTAATATAGTCAAAACTCATCCATTTATTTCCCCAATTCTTTCAATTTGGAGAACTGCCCTTAGAACATTTACAAGTAAATTTGTAAAAACTAAATGATGGTAAGTTAAACTGAGCATTAAGTGTCTTTGAAGCAGGAACCATGCATTTGCTACCATTCATTCCTCAGGGCCTAGAATGGTGCCTGACCTAAAGGGCACCATCAATAAATATTTAACTGCATGAAAACATAAAGCTAACTGGTCATTTTTAACTCAAACCCACTTACTTTAAAAAATATATTTGAAGCAGCTTATAACGAAGCATAAGAATGTAGATAAAAAATAAATATTGATAAAAATAAGGAAAACAAGAGACATCTTAAGCACACAAAGGAAAGAGGAAAACACAAAAACAGGAACTTAAGGTCATGCCAATACTCAGCTATATCTGAATTTCATGTCAGGCAGGGCTATAGCAGAACTCCAAGTAAAGCAGTGGAAGATGATGATTAAAGGTTAAAACTCTGAATTAAAGCTAGCAGGATTCAAATTCTGATTTCACCAAACGTTAGCACTGTAGGACTCTATGTAAGTAATGGATCTCTCTGGGCCTCAGTTTCCCCACCTGGAAAATGGAGATATTAATGATGGTATTGCCATAGGGTTGTTGTGAGATCACCCTGAGCCAACTCACGTATGATGCTTATTGCACATGCTGGAGCACATTAAGAGCTCAATGTATACCAGATACCATTTTATCAATTATTATAGCTTGAACTATATGCAAAAGATACCACTCAGTTTTCATAGTTTTAATATTTATTGAGAACTATGTTAAAAACTCAGTTAATAGAAGTCTAGCCAAGGCTTTCTAAAGCCTCACATAGAAATGGAAGAAACAGACTTACTGACATATAACAGCGACATGTACCATAATAAAGGTATGCACTGCGTTCCTGGGGGTGAGAAGAGGAAATGATGAATTACTAAGGACAGTGGTGCAGTACCATACAAACAGATCTTACAGCGAGGGTGCTGAAGGAATTGGAACACCAGAAACAAGTCAGAGTGACCCAGGCAGACTGGGCAGCAGAAGAAAATAAACTGAGGCATGGGATACGCACAAAGCAGGCAGTGTTTAGAAGATGAATGGTAGGATGCTGATGGAAGTGCTGCAGGAAATAAAATAGTAAAATGATACTGCGATCAATATTTGAAAGCTCTAGTGTATAAACCTGGTTATTTGGGTGCCATCAAGCAAGCAAAGGACAGATATCATGGAGCAATAAAGACAACAGTGTTTTAGATACCTGAATTATTACAGAAAACAGACTGGGTTTAGAGAGTAGAAAGAAGAGACTAGAGGTCGGTAGACCAATAAGGAAGTTATCATAATAATCCCAGGCAAGGAACAATATAGACTGGAAATAAGACAAGATAGTGGGGTTAGAAAGAAAGACATAAAAAATACTGTGGAGGCAGAATCAAAGAATTAGTGGATACGATAGTCAAAGATGATTTCATGGTTTCTACTTTAAACGATTAGGACAGTGACAAAATTAATTCAGGAAGGTAACAGAAGGGAGGAAATTTGGAGTGGCAAAGAGAGAAGAGTTTAGTTTTAAATACACTGAATTTGAGATAGCTGTGGAACATGGGGTAATGTTCAACAGACAAATGGAAATAAGGTGCTGCAGCTTGGAATGTAGATTTGGAAATAATCTGTATACAAGTAATAGCAAAATTTATAAGACTAGGTGTAATCATATGTAGTGAGCATTTCAAGTCAAAAGAAAGCCAAGGGACTGTCACTTGTATCAAAAAAAGTAGAAAACATCTAAACTAATAACTGCTAAGCAGGCCTATCCAAAGAGAATGACAAGCTATCCTAAAGGACAGAAAAACTTTATAATAATTATAGAGACATATTACATGTCTGGATGGGGAGACTAATTTGCTTAAAATCATCAATTCTCTAATTAATCTGTGGATTTAATGTAAGTCAAATGAAAACTGCAATATAATTTGGAGAAGCTTAATGAAATTATTCTAAAATCATCTGGCGTAAGTATCTGAGAATAGCCATTTTTTTAAGAGGAATAATGAAAGGAGAACCTGTCCTGGTAGATATTAAAACGTATTATAAAAGCATAATTATATAGTACCAATTCATGTGCAGAAAGATTACTGGAATAGAAAGTCCAGAAAGAGACACAAGTACATGTAACAATTTACAAGATGAAAACCTGGTATTTCATATCAGCAGAGAAAGAGGTAACTTAAGAAGCAGCCACATGAGACAGACTTTTCTTCTGAGATAGGCTGGGAAAAATGGAGAAAGTTTGAGTTTTCCATAGGTAGAGAAGACCCCAGTGATAAAAATACAAAACAGGGGGTTTAATTATTGTAAAGTTATGGACATAAGGTAGTTGTGGATTCTAGTGAATGTCAAATGCTGGAAGGATCAAAATGAAATGACTGACCATAACGGTAAGAGAGGACAGCTCTTAAAAACAGAAGCCTTGGTCAATTTTAGTATCTGATTATCTGCTAGATATCACTAGCAGAAGTGAAAAGTAAAACATTATCATGAGAGACTGGGCTTGCCAAATTTAAGATTTCTGAGTTGTCTGTTCGGAGAAATGGCATAATAAATCAGACTGCAGCGGTAGAAATGTCTGAACAGGATTTTGGTAGGTCAGTAATGTAGACTGTGAAGTTCTCAAAAGAAGCGCCTCAGAATGAAGGCAGAGAGGAGAGGGGATGGGCAGTTGAATGATAAAATCCTCAATTTCTATGGAGGAGAGACCCAAGGGAAAACAGATGAAGAGAAAGGAAAGGAAGTGATTTAGCCAGATATTTTGAGCTTCAACTGGAACAGGAAGTTTCTGACAACCAGACTGTGAAGCAGAAGAGGTAGATTATTTATCTCTCTACAGTGCTTAGCACGAAGCATACATAGGTTACCTAAAAGTCAATGAATGTTAAAGGATATGCTGAAGAAGTACTGGAGAACCTAAAGCCCACCCTACACTCAGACAGCAAGGCATAGGAGCTAAAGGAGAAATGAACAGCAGCCAGTTGAGGGGGCAAGCAGTATCATCAGGGAAAGTCAGGGTCAGCCAAAGTCGGGGAGGTAGAAAAGCTTAAAAGGAAGGCCAGGGGTTTAAAGGAGAGTAACAATTAGGCTAGCTGGGTGCATTTCCTTCGGACCTTTGAAACAAAGCTCCTAAAATGGTCATGGAAATCAACATTCTTAAAATGGTAGACTTGACAGACTCTTGAAATCTTTGTACAAATAGGGAAAAAGAAAATATTTGACTATTTATTTCTGAATTTCAGAGTGTGTTCTCTCAAACATTCTCATCTAGAACTCTATCAGCCAGTGGAAAATATATAGACTCACTGGGACTGATTTACACTAAGATACCTGGCCAGGATTGGCATGTTGAAGTACAGCTGCCAAGCCAACCCATATGTGCACCCGCATCAACTCAAGGAGAGGTGGCTGGCTTGCCAATTTTCTTTGAAAAAGAGTTTACCTAGGTAAGTAGATTAAAAGGCCTATTTTTGAAAAAAGCTTTGTTGAGGTATAATTGACACACAATAAGCCACCCAAATTTAATGTGTACAATTTGATATTTGGGGGCAAGTATATAAACCCATGAAACCATCACCACAATCAAGATAAAGAACACTGTTCAGCACCCCAAAAGACTCCTCCTGCCCTTGTACTCCTTCTCCCCTGCCCTCCCAGACCTCCTTTCACCGACCCCAGTACTACCCATCTGCTGTCTGTAGAATAGTTGCATTTTCTAGACGATAAACGAATGAAATTATACAGCTTGTATTTTTTCCTGGCTTCCTTCCCACCACATACTGTGGAAATCATTCACATTGCTTCAGTATCAATACTTCACTCCTTTTATTGTTGAATACTATTTCTGCATATGGATGTGCCACAATTTGCTTATCCATTCACCTGTTAATACTCATTGGGTTATTTTCAGATTTTGGGCTATTGCAAATAAAGCTGCTGTGAACATACATGCACAAGTCTTTGTATGATTAATATGTGTTCATTTCTCTTGGCTAAATGTCTAGGGGTAGAATGGCTAGGTTATATGGTACCTGTATATGTAACTGTTTAAGAAATTGCCAAACTATTTTTCCCAAGCAGGTTTTTCCATTTTACATTCCCACCTTTGGTGTGTAAGAGTACCAGTTCTACACAACCTCGCCAACTTGATATGATCAGTCTTTTTAATTTTAGTAATTGTATAATAGTATCTCATTGTGGTTTTAATTTGCATTTCCTTAATGACTAATAATGTTGAGCATCTTTTCATGTCTTATTTGTCATCTGTATATCATCTTTTATGAAATATTTGTTCAAATCTTTTACATATGCTTTATTAGGCTATTTTCTTATTATTGAGGTTTTTTTTTTTTAATTAAATTCAGTTTTATTGAAATACATTGGCACACCATACAATCATCCATGGTATACAATCCACTGTCCACAGTATGATAACATAGTTATGCATCCATCACCACAATCTATCTCTGAACATTTTCCTTACATCAGAAAGAACCAGAACAAGAATAAAAATAAAGGTGAAAAAAGAACACCCAAATCATCCCCCCATCCCACCCCATTTGTCCTTTAGTTTTTATCCCCATTTTTCTACTCATCCATACACTAGATAAAGGGGGTGTGATCCACAAGGTCTTCACAATCACACTGTCACCCCTTGTAATCTGCATTATTATATAATTGTCTTCAGGAGTCCAGACTGCTGGGTTGGAGTTTGGTAGTTTCAGGTATTTACTTCTAGCTATTCCAATACATTAAAACCTAAGAGGTGTTATCTATATAGTGCATAAGAATGTCCACCAGAGTGACCTCTCAACTCCATTTGAAATCTCTCAGCCACTGAAACTATTTTGTCTCATTTTGCATCCCCTTTTTGGTCAAGAAGATACTCTCAGTCCCATGATGCCGGGTCCACATTCATCCCCGGGAGTCATATTCTGCATTGCCAGGGAGATTTACACCCCTGGGAGTCGGGTCCCACGTAGGGGGGAGGGCAGCGAGTTCACCTGTCTAGGTGGCTCAGTTAGAGAGAGAGAGGACCACATCGGAGCAACAAAGAGGTACTCAGGGGGAGACTCTTAGGCACAACTACATGCAAGTTTAGACTCTCCTTAGCGGTAACGAGCTTCATAAGGGCAAGTCCCATGATCGAGGGCTCAGCACATCAAACCGCCAGTCCCAATGTTTGTGACAACATCAACACCAGTCCAGGTGAGGAAGTCCAACACATCCGCACCTTCCCCCAGATCCTCGGGGCTGGGGAGGGGGAGGCTGTAAATATATTTTTTATTATCTGCCCAAATTACTCTGGGATGTGTCACTATTTCACTCCAGCCTATACTAACCTACTGTATCTCACTTCCTATTCAAAGTTCCATGCAATTGTGGTGTTTGAACAAATCGACTGTAGAGTTGTACCGTTTAGAAAATTTAGATCCTGTACCAAATAGATATCTCTTCCCTTGGTCTCACACGGAAGCTGAAGTTTTAAAACACAATCAGTTTCAACCTTTACCCTTTGGCTTGGCTTGCCCTGGTCTTAACCAAACCTGCTTCATTCATATCACTAATTGAAGTCTGGGCTCTTTTACAGCTTTTTTTTTTTTTTTTTTTTTTTGACAGTGGCTGCATGCACTAATACTGACATTCATATCTGCCGAGCTCTAGCTCTGAGTTTCAGGTGTCTCAGAGATATGCACTGTTCCAGAGACCAATCAGGTTATACAGTAGGGGATCAGCATCTCAAAGTTTAGAGATAGGCCTTACAATTCAGGGATAGAGTTAACTGCTGTAAGAGCTTACAATCTAGGGATTATTACAATTATTATGTCCATGTTAGGCTATGTTCTAAGATTCAATTCTGAGTTTACACATTGTAGTTAGTCCATATTGGTGAGGCATCATCCCTCTCACCATGTTTTCTCCAACACTTTTACTCCTATATATATATTTTTTTTTCCTACAATTTTATAGAGTTATATTCACATACCATACATTTATCCACAGTGTACAATCAGTTGTTCATGGTATCATCATAAAGTTGTACATTTATCACCACAATCAGGACTTGAACATATTGATTACTACAAGAAAAATTGTTTTTTTTTTTCAGCAATAAGAAAAAAATGATAAAAAGAAAAATAACATGTCATACAATACAATATACTAGTAAGGACAGCAAATAACACCACTACCAAGAATCCCATATTCCTCCCCTGTATCCCCCTCATATACATTTAGCATTGGCATATTGCCTTTGTTACATTTAATGGAGGTATATTACACTGTTACTGTTGACCATAGACTCCAGTTTGCTTTGATTATGTTTTTTCCTGAATACCATCCCCTTTTCAACTCTCTACATGGTCAACATTCATTTGCTTTCCCACATGCAAAAACATTTTTATATTTGTATATTTAGTAACAGTCATTGGCCACTCCAGTTTTTGCCACATTATACAGTCCCAGTCTTTATCATCTATCTTTACCTCTGGTGTCATACATTCTCCTATCCCACCTCTTTCAGCTTTACTCACAGACATCTTTGTTCAGTGTACTTACAATACTGTGCTACCATCACACAGTATTATGCTATCTATTTCTGGATCTATGCAATCAATCCTAAACATTCTGTAGTCCTTCAGCATCAAATGGCTGTTCTCTGCCCTCTTTCTATCTCCTGGTCGCCTGTGTTGTCAGCTTTTAACTCCCAAAGTTTGTTCATTAATGGCTGTTCATATTAGTGAGACCATACAGAATCTGTCCTTTTGTTTCCGGCTAACTTCACTCAACATAATGTCCTCAAGGTTCATCCACATTATTACATGATCCATGTCTTTGTTCTGTCTTACAGCTGCATAATATTCCATCATGTGTATATACCACAGTTTGTTTATCCACTCATCCTTTGATGGATATTTGGGCTGTTTCCATCTCTTGGCAACTGTGAATAATGCTGCAATAAACATCGGTTTACAAAGGTCTGTTTGTGTCTTAAGTTTCAGTTCCTCTGAGTATATACTTAGCAATGGAATAGCTGGGTCATATGGCAAATCTATATTTAGCTTCCTGAGGAACCTCCACACTGTCTTCCAGAGTGGTTGCACCATTCTACATTCCCACCAACAATGAATAAGTGTGCCTCTTTCTCCACATCCTCTCCAGCACTTGTCATTTTCCGTTTTTTGGATAATGGCCATTCTGGTAGGTGTGAGATGATATCTCATTGTGGTTTTGATTTGCATTTCCTTAATAGCCAATGAAGTTGAGCATTTTTTCATGTTTTTGAGCCATTTGTACTTCCTCTTCAGAAAAATGTCTGTTCATGTCCTTTGCCCATTTTTTAATTGGATTATTTGTCTTTCTGTTATTGAGATGCAGGATTCCTTTATATATTCGGGATATTAAACCCTTATCTGATATGTGGTTTCCAAATATCATCTCCCATTGTATAGGTTGCCTTTTTACTTTTCTGACAAAGTCCTTTGATGTACAAAAGTGTTTAATTTTGAGGAGATCCCATTTGTCTATTTGTTCTTTGGTTGCTCGTGCCTTGGGTGTGAGGTCTAAGAAACCACCTCCTTTCACAAGATCTTTAAGATATTGCCCTACATTTTCTTCTAAGAGTTTTATGGTCTTGGTGCTAATGTTTAGGTCTTTGATCCACTTTGAGTTAATTTTGGTATAAGGAGTGAGATGGACATCCTCTTTCATTCTTTTGGAAATGGATATCCAGTTCTCCAAACACCATTTATTGAACAGGCTGCTCTTTCCCAGTTGCTTCAGCTTCACTGCCTTATCAAAGATCAGTTGTCCGTAGATGCGAGGGTCTACTTCTGAACACTTAATTTGATTCCATTGATCAGTATATCTGTCCTTATGCCAGTACCATGCTGTTTTGAGCACTGTAGCTTTGTAATATGCTTCAAAGTCAGGTAGTGTGAGACCTCCCACTTCATTCCTCTTTCTCAAGATATTTTTGGCTATTCGGGGCACCTTACCCTTCCAAATAAATTTAGTTATTGGGTTTTCGATTTCTGTAAAGTAAGTTGTTGGGATTTGAATTGGTATTGCATTGAATCTGTAAATCAGTTTAGGTAAAATTGCCATCTTAACTATATTTAGTCTTCCAATTCATGAACATGGTATGTTCTTCCATTTTTTTAGGTCTTGTTCAATTTCTTTTAGCAGTTTCTTATGGTTTTCTATGTAAAGGTCTTTTGTGTCCTTGGTTAAGTTTATTCCTAAATACTTGATTCTTTTGGATGCTATTGTAAATGGCATTTTTTTCTTGATTTCCTCCTCTTGTTGCACATTACTTGTGTATAGGAACACTACAGATTTTTGCGTGTTGATCTTGTAGCCTGCTACTTTGCTGTATTCATTGATTAGTTCTAGTAGCTTTGCTGTAGATTTTTCTGGATTTCCTACATATAGAATCATGTCATCTGCAAATAGTGAAAGTTCTACTTCTTCCTCTCCAATTTGGATGCCTTTTATTTCTTTTTCTTGCCTAAATGCTCTAGCTAGAACTTCCAGCACAATGTTGAATAACAATGGTGATAGTGGGCATCCCTGTCTTGTTCCTGATCTTAGAGGAAAAGCTTTCAGTCTCTCCCTATTGAGTGTGATGTTAGCTGTGGGTTTTTCATATATTGCCTTTATCATATTGAAAAAGTTTCCTTCTATTCCAATCCTTTGAAGTGTTTTCATCAGGAAAGGATGTTGAATTTTGTCAAATGCCTTTTCTGCATCGATCGAGATGATCATGTGGTTCTTCTGCTTTGATTTATTGATGTGGTGTATTACATTAATTGATTTTCTTGTGTTGAACCAGCCTTGCATACCTGGAATAAATCCCACCTGGTCGTGGTGTGTAATTCTTTTAATGTGCTGCTGGATTCGATTTGCGAGTATTTTGTTGTGGATTTTTGCATCTATATTCATTAAAGAAATTGGTCTATAATTTTCTTTTTTTGTAGTATCTTTGTCTGGTTTTGGTATTAGGGTGATGTTGGTTTCACAGAAAGAGTTAGGTAGCTTTCCCTCTTCTTCAATTTTTTTGAAGAGTTTGAGCAGGACTGGTACTAATTCTTTCTTGAATGCTTGGTAGAATTCACATGTGAAACCATCTGGTCCTGGGCTTTTCCTTTTTGGGAGCTTTTTGATGACTGACTCAATCTCTTTACTTGTGATTGGTTTGTTGACGTCATCTATTTCTTCTTGAGTGAATGTTGGTTGTTTATGCTTTTCTAGGAAGTTGTCCATTTCATCTAAGTTGTCTAGTTTATTAGCATATAGTTGCTCCTAGTATCTTCTGATTATCTCCTTAATTTCTGCAGGGTTGGTAGTTATATTTCATTTCCCATTTCTGATCGCGTTTATTTGCATCTGCTTTCTCTTTTTTTTTTGTTAGCCTAGCCAGTGGTCCATCGATTTTATTGATTTTCTCAAAGAACCAACTTCTGGTTTTGTTGATTCTCTCTATTGTTTTCCTGTTCTTAATTGCATTTATTTCTGCTCTAATCTTTGTTATTTCTTCCCTTCTGCTTGCTTTGGGGTTAGTTATTATTGAGTTTTGAGGGTTCTTTATATATCCTTAATACGTTCTTTATCAGACACGTGATTTGCAAGTATTTTCTCCCAATCTTGCCTTCTCTTTTCATTCTCTTAACAAAGTCTTTTGAGGAAGAGAAGTTCTTAATGTTGATGATGTCCAGTTTAATATTTTTCTTTTACAGATCATGCTTTTGGTGTTGTATTCAAGGTCACAAAGATTTTCTCCTATGTTCTCTTCTAGAAGTTTTATGGTTTTAAGTTTTACATTTGGGTTTATAGTCCATTTTTTTGCTTTTTTTGTGTGTGTATGATAAAAGGTATAGATTGTAGTTAAATGACTATTTTTTATCTGAAAGACATCTGAAAGCCAATCTAACCCTTTTGTTTTATAGACGCATAAACTATAAGAAAGTTACACAATTGATATGGCTAAAATATCCACCTATTAAGCAGATCTGGGACCTAAACTCAGATCTAAAGATTGAATCCAAAGTTTCCAATATCATCTTTTTGTCCTCAGTGCAGGCTGATTACAGAAAACCCTGCCTTTGCACCACATGCTGACTTGAAGAACTATGTTTTAATTGTCTACCTCCAAAGTGCATGCTCTAGAAAATATGTAACAAACAGAAAAAGAAAATCTAGTGGAGAAAAAGGGTATTGTCTTATGTATAACTTACCTCATAGAGGTATGCATCTGTGACTACTGATAAAGTTGCAACATTACTCTGGATCAGTTTCTCAATTGTGAAGATGGTTTAGGACAAATCTTGCCTGACATTCACTTTACACTATTATTCTTTTTTCAAAATGGTAAATGCTTTGCTTCAGTGTCAACATCAAGCCAAGTACAAACTGTGGTTGTGAGAATTGTGCTCCCTGGTTCTACTTCCTACTTTGCCTCTGACCCAGGATGCATCACAAAAGAGGGGTTTGATAAGTGTGCCAATGAGGTCAAGGGACTGTCACCCCCTGATTGGGCTCAGTTTGGGAGGGTCTTCATTTTAAATTCTCCCGTCATTATTTCCTTGTCCACTGTTCGAATATATTTACTTTTCAATGTTAGTATCACTGCCATCGAGGTCTTTTCTTTTTCATTTTTGATCCTACATCCTTTCACATTACAAAGTTTCTATTTCCGCTTTCCCAAAATTATTAAATGCACTCAACTAGCCTTTTCTTTTCTTCCCCATATAGTATTTACCATATACATCTGTTGTTGTACTCTGTGTGTGTGTTAACACACCAAGAATACTGACAAACAAATCCAAAGCTAGCTAGCAAATGCAAAATTTGATAACCACTGCAAATTTTACTTGGCAGAACAGCCTTGATAAATGGATGAGAGAGCAATAAGTAGCTTATTTTGTAGGGGTTCCAAATGTGTTTCTAGTTATAGGGCTTTTCTATAAAATGTATTTTTCAATAAACACACTTAATGCAAAAGATAAGAACATAAACACTCATAAATCAATTTTTTCTATAAACTGAAACATAAATTCACAAGTGAAGCTCACTATTTAGGTAATAACACTACACTAAACCCTTCTATAGAGTTGATAATCATTTCTTATCCTTCTGCTAAAGTTTACACATATAGACTTTGTTTAAAGCAATCTTCAGTTTACATATATAGACTTTGGTTAAAGCCATCTTCAGCAAATTATTTTCTGATCACTGCGTCCAAAATAATTCCTTTAATAATGCATAACCAGAGATGTTTAATAGAAACTGTTTTCTGAAGAGGCTTTTTTTATTGTTTTCACAGTAACCACAATGTAATATATATTGAAAAGGGACTAAGATTCAAGCTTCACTTTCAAGGAGATAATATTCAAAAACATAGAATAGTCAAAGGCAAAACAACAAAAACTTATTGAAAAAAGAAGGAAAAAATAAAAATCTCTTATTTGACTTCTTGACTTCACAAGTGTTTCTGAACAATTCTAAAAACAGCCAGGAAGATTCCTCTTTGCTTAACAGCACAAAACAGCACATGGGACTCTCGTTTCCTTTTCTCCCCTCAAGAAAATAAGACTATGGAAGAAAAAGTAATACATCAGCAAAAAAAAGACAGAAATTTACCAAGGACAAATTCTGTAGTAAGATTTCTAGCTCTTCAGTTGTAAAAAATAAACTGTAACTCAGGAGAATTTTTATCATGATATAAAATTGTCATCAAAGAAATTAAAGAAAACTCAGAGGTGTATTAGATACCTATGTTGGCATTGGATGTGATGAAATCAATGTTTTTATATGTAACAACATTTTAGAAAAATAATCTGGTTATACATAGTCATCAGCCTTAAAATGTTCCTACTCTTTGACCCAGTAAAATCAATTTCTCTGAGTCTGCCAGAGATCCTAAGGAAATAATCCTAAATTTGGAAAAATCTTCACACACACAGGGATGCAATGTTATGTTTAATAGCAAAATACTGAAAACACCCAGCTATCTGAAATAGGGAACTGCTTAATTAAAATATGGTGTATTTTATTCACTGGATGGATCGTTACATGGATATTAAGATGACATTTACCAAAAAAAATAATAATAATAAATGAAAATTTCAGATATAGAACTGTACAAAAGAATATAATTACTAAAGTTAAATGAAAAATGACTTGTGAAATGAAAGACTGTGAGGAAATATACTATCACTAAAACTAGAGCAGTAGTTTTATCGAGATAATGTAATTACAAAATTTTATTTTTTTTCTTATTTCACTTTACTTTCCTATCTTTTACAAATGTTATTTAATGAGCATACATTAATTTAAAACATAAAACATTTGACATCTCTTATATGAGAGCCAAGAAATACAAACCTGTTTATGCTTTTCCCACATCTTAGAAAATAGCCACTAGTCACATTTGGCTATTTAAATTTAAATTAATTAAAAATCAGCAACATGTAAAAAATCAGTTCCTTGGTCACTGTAACTACATTTCAAGTGATCAGAAATCATATGTGACTAGTGGCTACCTTATGGAACAGCAGAGAGAACATTTCCATCACTGTAGAAAATGCTACTGAACAGCTGCCCTATACAATTGGCTTGAGTTCCTGGAGGAGAAACAACCCTAGGGAGAGAAAGGTAATTCATAAGGTACAACAAATATGCAAGTCTACCGAGATATTCTATGTTAAACAAGGGACCTCAGTCTGTGGAGGAGACTATGCAAGAGACAGGCTCCTGGGTTAGGAGCAAATTAATGATCAATCATACCTATATCTATGTTGGCTAGTTTTCTGAGAACTTTATTTCTGCTGTCTAATAAATTCAGTCAAAAGTCACATCCCGTGGAAGTATATGAACTTGAAAAAAAAAGAGAATTTCACCCTAAAATGGAACAACTCCACTAACATGTAGCCTTCCTAGAGAGTAGACAAACTTGCCTTTGCATTGTAAGAATCACTTGTCTTGGGGAAGTAGGGCAGTTTTAATAGGTCTCAGAAACAGGAACACAAAAAGGGAATTTTGAAAATAATATTTTTTAAAACTTTTTTTTCTTTTAAACATTGCTGCAAAAAAAAAAAAAAGACAAGAAAGAGCAAAGAAATTCCATTTTAAAAAACTAGCACCTATAAACAGTATCAAAATCACTTAACATGGAAAAATATTTAAGTGGGGAAAACATACATCTTTGAGAAAATGCAATAAACTGAAGCAATAAGAATGCAATTCTCTGTGTCACCATTAATGCAAGTTCTATCTATTACAATATTTTGTGCAGATGGTATTCCGTTACATACTACAATTTCCCATTAGAGTATGTAGCTAATTTTCTTGATTTACCCTCATCATTTCATGAAGATGTTCCAATCAATTGTAAATTAATAGGCTATCTTCCTCTCAAATATGTAGGCTGCATCTTACTGACATATTGTGAACACTACAAAAGGGTGACTGTGTTTGTTGAAGTACACCAAGCTCCTCTGAATTTTCACATTGTTTTCTACCCTTGATATTGAAAACTGAACTCCTCAGCCAAGAAAATCAAGTCTGCTTAAACTGTAACTATTAAGAACTAAGCTGGATTTTAAAATGTTTTGTATCCCCTTAGCTTTCTATACAATTCAGAAAGTATATTTATTTTTAAAAGTTACCAAATGCTCCTTAGAGGTGGGAATGTTATCCCCATATCAATTAATAACAGCAGATTACCCGAAGAAAGCATAAACTTAATAACTCTTTAAAATATCTCTATTTAAAGAGTCAGTATTATTAGAGAGAGAGAAAAAAAAACAAAATACAGTATTTGGAGTCAGAATGTCTGTATTTGGTTAATAATTCTGTTGCTTCTTTAACCCCCCTTTTCTTTATCTGGAAAATGGAGTTGGTGAGGATGTGTAATGCAGAGAGTTGCCACACTGATAGCATTGGGCAGCACACAAGGAGCAGGGTGGGTGACACATTTTAAATTCTGATAAATGCTAATAAGGTAAATTCTTTGAAATAAAACCAGAACAAAATGCATGATTAAAAAACAAATCACAAAAGGAAAACCCCTCTTTAAATATATTTAATAATATGAATAAACAGCTCTGTGAAATATACAAATAAGATAAAGATTCATTTCACCAAAAGGTGCCTTCAATTAGAACATCCTAGGACTTCTAAATGTAACTTAAAATGTAAATTAGATATAATTTTTCATAAGCCTGTTTGCTATATAAAATAAAATAAATAGGCTACAATTTATATAAATTACAACTAGCATATGGATTAAATAAGCAGGTCCTGACATCCTGCTGCCCTATTCAAATCAGCTCTGCCAGTTCCCAGCTGTGGACTTTGGGCAAATTACTTTATACCTCTAAGAATTAATTCTCTGTCCTGGAAATGGGGATGATGAGACCTACTTCACAGTGCTGCTGAGATGACTGAATTTTTTTGCCATAAAGCATGGAGCCAGAAGATGCACACTACAAAGGATCAGCGTGATTCTGCTGGAATCTCTGCAGTACTGTTGGTCATGAAGACTCGGCAAGTATACTTTTTAAAATTCAGTTTTATGAGATATATTCATATACCATACAATCATCCATGGTACAATAAACTGTTCACAGTACCATCACATAGTTGTACATTCATCACCCCAATCTATTTTTGAACATTTTCCTTACACCAGAAAGAATAAAAGTAGAAATAAAAATTAAAACTAAAACAGAACAGCCAAATCATCCTCCCACCTTATTTTTCATTTAGTTTTTGTCCCCATTTTTCCACCCCACCATCCATACACTGGATAAAGGGAGTGTGATCCAGAAGGTTTTCACAATCATGCGGTCACCCCTTGTAAGCTACATTGCTATACAATCGTCTTCAAGAGTCAAGGCTACTGGTTGCAGTTTGATAGTTTCAGGTATTTACTTCTAGGTATTCCGATACACTAAAACCTAAAAACGGATATCTGTATAGTGTGTAAGAGTGCCCACCAGAGTGACCTCTCGACTCCATCTGAAATCTCTCAGCCACTGAAACTTTATTTTGTTTCGTTTCACATCCCCCTTTTGATCAAGAAGATGTTCTCAATCTTACAATGTCAGGTCCAGATTCATCCCCAGGAGTCACATCTTGTGTTGCTATGGAGATTTACACCTCTAGGAGTCAGATCCTACACAATAGGGAGGGCAGTGAGTTCAGCTGCTGAGTTGGCTTAGGTAGAGAGGGAGAGCGCCACATCTGAGCAACAAAGAGGTACTCAAGGGGAGACTCTTAGGCACAATTATAAGCAGGTTTAGCCTCTCCTTTTCTGTGAGTACACTTTTGCTAGAAATATACCTCCTATAAACTTCCAGTTTTAATAAATGTGACCATTGAAAAGAAGAATCATGACTCTTCAATACTCTAAAGTGTACAAATATGTTTTTACATAAAAGCTAAAAGATAAATTACTCTTAATTTTACATTTAAAATATAAAAAACACTGCCAAGCCTAGAAAATTTCAGAGTGGGAAAAGGAATAATTAAGATAAAGAAAAGCTGGAGATATTCCTCGAAATTTTTTACAGCTTCCATTAAATAAGTGAAAAATTGGCTCCATTTTCACTTTCTTTCCTCTGGTAGAAGTAGGTAACAAACAGTAAATGGTTTAGCCAAGAAGGAAAGCAAAGGAAATACAATAACAAAAAGTTAAATCCAATGAGTAAAATTATCTTCTGTATACTCATGACTATGAAAATCTGCTTTTCTAGCTATGTTCTTTCCTGAGACACAAGATGATGGAATACTCCTAGTAAAATCAGATGCAACATTTCCCAAATGGAACTGAGCATATTTTTTGCAGTGGACCCTCCACCCACCATATTCTGTTTCCCCTGCTTTACTCCCCATCTCAGGGACTATCAGTGGCATGGAACAGTTTTGATCTCCACCTTACCCCCTATTTCTCTCTCAATCTCTTCTCTTCTTTCACAGATATGCAGTAAATATTACAAACAAGGGAACTTCCTCTTAGCATGCAATATGGAGTGAGTATGCTGACAACCCCAATTGTATGAATGTCCATTCTGAAAGATTGGTGTACACATTATTAATATTTTTATATGACCTAGGGGAGGAGACAGGCCCCCTTTTAGGCCTCTGAAGCAATGTCTGGGTTATGGCTGTTGTGACTACAACAATATAAACAGAAATTACTTTTAAAAATATTGAATAGAATTCGATATTTGTGATAAAATCTTTCTCTAAAATAGAGAACATGATCAATAAAATTAAAAATTATATTTACAGTACTACTCCACTATAAATATTATTATGATTTAGTGAGAGCTAAACCCCTCAAGAGTCAACTCAGGTCTAGCCGACATGACATCCTGACCATGTTCCAGTGCCCTCAAAGCACTGAATAAGAAACAATAAAATTAGAGGGGGTAGGGACAACGACAATTCATATCAGAATGCATGGATGGCTAGTGTGAGTGCTGATTTTGAAAGATTTTTTTCTTTTTGGCTTGGGGCAAGGTAGGAAAAGCAATTGAGGAGGCTGGAAATTTGATCTTTTATAAAAGAATCTTTTTGCATAGAAAAGAATTTCTTCAGAACATCATAAAGGAAGCCACAAATAATCAGAAGAAACAAATACTGGTGATGAGTTATATCAAAAGTGTATACCAAACTACCTCATACTTAATGGCAACTGACAACAGGCTGGTACTGAAAAAGGGCCCTGAACTTTTGACAGTTTACAGGAATTGTTTTATGAACCTGACTAATCAGAGTTAATTTGCATTCATTAAAAAATGATAAAATGAAAAGGGAGACTTGGGGGAGAAAGACCTAAGCTATACTACTCAGAGCATCTAAGAAGGAAGGCACAGACACTTAAAGAGTCCTTTCTGGAGGAACAGTTTTCTTCTACTTGTTCTGGTATGGGAAAGAGATGAGATGAAGCCAGATAAATTTGTTAAAAGTTCATAAATCGCTAAGCCTCTTTTTTTGGTGTTGTCATTTTATTGCAGAGGCTATATATATATACAGAAAATTCATCATCCTCTTGATTATGAACAATCTATATGAAACAGAAAAATTAACCTTTTGAAAAACTACAACAATTTGTTATTGAAGTTTTGTATGCAAATTTTCACACCTATGTTACTTTCTTATGCAGGCCAAAGCCAGCAGGGCTCTTTAATTATAGTATCAGTGGGATGGCTTAACAAGGGTGTCGCCATCCCACAAATGCAATTTGATTCTCAGCTTGACTGCAAGAATGGCAATTTACAACCTCCAGCAACAAGTGATTAGAAAAGTTAAGACCGTGCCAATTTACACAATGGAAAGCTCATTGTTCTTAGATTAGTCAGAACAACCGAAAAGGAATATTTTGAGGATCCTTGCATTAATACTATACTTATTGTCTAGTGTTAGATTTGCAGCACAAAAATTATGGCAATGATTCTCAGAGCTGTTGAGGCACTTACATATACCTGTGTGTCAGGGTATCTATTCTTACTCTGCTCACACCAGAGAAATAGTTTTTCTAAATAAGCAGTCTGAATTAAAAATCAAGCCATAACGTAAATGCCTAAAACACAAATGGTACTGCTTTCTGCATGGATGAATCTCATAGAAGTAGTATTTACTGAAAGAAACGAGATACAGAGGATAAAATATCATATAATTCCATTCATTTGAAGTTCAAAAATAGCAAAACTAATCTATGGTGATGTCAGAATGACGGTTTCTTTTGGTGGAAGTATTGACTGGGAGGGTGTATGAAGGAAGCTTCATGGGAGCTAGAAATACTCCTATTCTGTGTTTCGGTTTGCTAGTGCTACCCTTCGGCAAAAACACCAGAAATGGATTGGCTTTTATAAAGGGGGTTTATTGGGTTACAAAGTTATAGTCTTAAGGCCATAAAGTGTCCAAGGTAAGCCATCAACAAAGGGTACCTTCACTGGAGAAAGGCCATTGGCATCCGGAAAACCTCTGTTAGCTGGGAAGGCATGTGGTTGGTGTCTGCTTGCTACCAGGCTGTGTTTCAAAATGGTGTTCTCCAAACTGTTGCTCTTTGCACATTTTGTCCTCTTAGCTGCAGCTGCTCTTCAAAATGTCACTTTCAGTTGCTCTTGGGGTGTCTGTCCTCTCTTAGCTTCTCCAGAGCAAGTCTTCTTTCAACAGTAGTCTTCAAACTGTCTCTCATCTGCAGCAAGCATCTGGGCCTGTGTGGCTCTTTTTAAAAGTACTCCAGAGACCCAATTAAGATCCACCCTGAATGGGTGGGGCAACACCTCCATGGAAATAATCCAATGAAAGGTATAGTCCACAGTTGATTGAGTCAAATCTCCATGGAAACACTGAACTAATAGGTTCCAACCTAATCAACACTACCACGTGTGCCCCCACAAGACTGCATCAAAGATAATGGCATTTTGGGGGCCTAATATATCCAAACTGGTACATTCTGGATGGTGAGAACATGGAAAAATTCTTCAAGCCATATGTGTAAGATTGATGCATTTTACTATTTGCATGTTATACCTCAATGAAAATGAAAAAGTAGGTCAACAGTATTAGATAATTACCTAATAAAAATGAATAGAGCAATAGTACTAGATAACCATCTAATGAATACATACTATATTTTCTCTTTCCTAAAACAAAATTTTCAATTTTAACTTTACTTTAGTAAGTACCAAGAGTGTACCCAGTTAGAAGATCTTAAAACATATTCCCCTGTGTAGCACAGCATTACATATTTTACATTCCAATGTGGCTACAACTCCTAATCCTCCTGTCAAGATTCCCACAGAAGCTGGGATATTGATAAAACAATTGCTACTGCTGTAAAGAGTTTTATATGCTCTCATTGCCTATGAGCTTAATGCATAGGAGAAAATACACTCAAGAAGGCTCAAGTTCCATAAACAGGACTAAATGATTCTAGAGTAGGCATCTTTATAATTGTGTTTTTACTTTTTTTTTTCCAGTTGTTTCTCAAGGAGTACAGCAGAAATTGAACCATAAAGCTTAGCTTGACAGAAAAGTATTAGCCTATCACACTAAACCACAAAGATAGGAGAGACAGTTATTTATGAAGCAACACTGTTTCGTAGAATCCTTTTGAGATTCTACGAAAGGGCTAAATATTGATGTATTTCCAAGTCACCTTTCCCCCACTTCTTGTATTAACAAGCAGGAGTATGTTTTAGATGCTCCTAATTTGTCAAGATCAGGCAAAAAGCATTGTTGTACAGAGAGCGCTGCTCTCATTCCTACAAGGGCTCTGCAACCCTGCGGGTTATTAATAATTCATGGATCTTTCTTAGTTCGCAACAGGGGCATTGCTTGGAGGGCATCACTCTTACTGAAAGAAGTTAATGGGATGGGCAGATAAGCATTGCACAAGTCAAACAAGGAGCCTACAATGGATCTGTGGACATTTAAGATCTGTTAGCTCCAATTACTCCAGTTTAAAAAAAAAAAAAAAAAAAGCCAAGCATTCTTCACCTATGCTTATGCTGCCTGTTAGGGTGACTCTTACCATTTTTAGAATTATATCAGTTGTATTAACACAGAAATTATTTTAAAACCTTTTTATTCCCTTGTATCAAGGATCCCCCCACCCACCCACCCAAGGTGATAACTGAAAACAAACAAGTCTGCTGGAATAGGAGCACTTATTTTTTTTTTAATGGCCCTTTTCAATATGCATAAACACCCTGGGTGAAATTTAAGCCAAGTATTCCATAAATTACATCTCAAATAATAAGATTCCTGGTCTCAGAAGCCTACAGGGGCAGGAGTTTAAAATAGTGGAGCATAGTGAAGCCTCTGACCAATGAGTGCCTGCCTTGTTAAAATGCATTTCAAATAAAACAAAACTGAAAAACAAAATATGCTGGGCCAAACATACATATGTGGCATCAACAATTTCAGACCCATGGCATAAATCTCAAGCCTTTATTCTGAGTATATTAGGACTCAAAATAGGATGTACTCCTTTGTCTAAATGAAAAATATTCTTATTGGTAAAGATCAGAACATTTGTTTATTGTCTTCACAATGTAATTGAGGATTATTTACAATTCACTCCAAAACAATACAAATTAGCTCCAAGCGAAGTGTGAACTTGCTGTATATCAGCAAAAATTAACCATGCTCTAGTTAAAAATAATTAATATCTAATATATACTGAGCATTTACTACATACCAGGTGCCATTCTAAACACTTTACATGTATTAACACACTTATGCTCACAACAAATCTATTGAGTAAGTACAATTATTACCTCCATTTTGCAGACAGGAAAACCAAGCAGGCACAGAATGGTTAATTACTCTGCCCACAGACATACAGCTAATGGATAATGAAGCCAGGATTCAACCCAAACAACCTGCTTCTACACTGGATGCTCTCTGCCTTTGGTTAAGAGTGCTATGTTTATTCCACACGAAAGGATCATCAGGGAAAATGAGTGTCTTTCATTCATTAGCAAGACTGAAGTCAATTTCTGAGAGGACAGCTTATATTTATCCCAAAAAAATAAACAGAAAGAGGCGGGGCAAGATGGCAGACTGGTGAGCTGTATGTTTTAGTTACTCCTCCAGGAAAGTAGGTAAAAAGCCAGGAACTGCATGGACTGGACACCACAGAGCAATCTGTCTTTGGGCATACTTCATACAACACTCATGAAAACGTGGAACTGCTGAGATCAGCGAAATCTGTAAGTTTTTGCGGCCAGGGGACCCGCGCCCCTCCCTGCCAGGCTCAGTCCCGGGGGAGGAGGGGCTGTCAGCTCCAGGAAGGAGAAGGGAGAATTGCAGTGGCTGCTCTTACCGGAAACTCATTCTACTGATTCAAACTCCAACCATAGATAGACTGAGGCCAGACACCAGAGACTCTGAGAGCAGCCAGCCCAGCAGAGAGGAGACAGGCATAGAAAAAAAACAACACGAAAAACTCCAAAATAAAAGCAGAGGATTTTTGGAGTTCTGGTGAACACAGAAAGGGGAAGGGCGGAGATCAGGCCTTGAGGCGCATATGCAAATCCCGAAGCAAGGCTGATTTCTCTGCCCTGGGCACTTTTCCTTAATGGCCCTGGTTGCTTTGTCTATTAGCATTTCAATAACCCATTAGATCTCTGAGGAGGGCCGTTTTTTTTTTTTTTTTTTTTTTTTTAAATCCTTTTTGCTTTTTCTAAAACAATTACTCTAAGAAGCTCAATACAGAAAGCTTCAAAGAATTGAAATTTGGGCACGTCAAGTCAAGAGCAGAACTAAGAGAGCTCTGAGACAAAAGGCAATAATCCAGTGGCTGAGAAAATTCACTAAACAACACAACTTCCCAAGAAAAGGGGGGTGTCCGCTCACAGCCACCATCCTGGTGGACAGGAAACACTCCTGCCCATCGCCAGCCCCATAGCCCAGAGCTGCCCCAGACAACCCAGTGTGACGGAAGTGCTTCAAATAACAGGCACACACCACAAAACTGGGCGTGGACATTAGCCTTCCCTGCAACCTCAGCTGAATGTCCCAGAGCTGGGAAGGGGGAGCAGTGTGAATTAACAGAGCCCCATTCAGCCATCATTTGAGCAGACTGGGAGCCTCCCAACACAGCCCAGCAGCCCAGAACTGCCCTGGGGGGACGGCACTCACCTGCGACATAGCACAGTCATCCCTCAACAGAGGACCCGGGGTGCACAGCCTGGAAGAGGGGCCCACTTGCAAGTCTCAGGAGCCATACGCCAATACCAAAGACTTGTGGGTCAGTGGCAGAGACAAACTGTGGCAGGACTGAACTGAAGGATTAGACTATTGCAGTAGCTTTAAAACTCTAGGATCATCAGGGAGATTTGATTGTTAGGGCCACCCCCCCTACCCGACTGCCCAGAAACACGCCCCACATACAGGGCAGGCAACACCAACTACACACGCAAGCTTGGGACACCAATTGGGCCCCACAAGACTCACTCCCCCCACTCACCAAAAAGGCTAAGCAGGGGAGATCTGGCTTGTGGAGAACAGGTGGCTCGTGGACGCCACCTGCTGGTTACTTAGAGAAAGTGTACTCCACGAAGCTGTAGATCTGATAAATTAGAGATAAGGACTTCAACTGGTCTACAAACCCTAAAAGAACCCTATCAAGGTCAGCAAATGCCACGAGGCCAAAAACAACAGAAAATTATAAAGCATATGAAAAAACCAGACGATATGGATAACCCAAGCCCAAGCACCCAAATCAAAAGACCAGAAGAGACACACCTAGAGCAGCTACTCAAAGAACTAAAGATGAACAATGAGACCCTAGTACGGGATATGAAGGAAATCAAGAAGACCCTAGAAGAGCATAAAGAAGACATTGCAAGACTAAATAAAAAAATGGATGATCTTATGGAAATTAAAGAAACTGTTGACCAAATTAAAAAGATTCTGGACACTCATAGTACAAGACTAGAGGAAGTTGAACAACGAATCAGTGACCTGGAAGATGACAGAATGGAAAATGAAAACATAAAAGAAAGAATGGGGAAAAAAATTGAAAAACTCGAAATGGACCTCAGGGATATGATAGATAATATGAAACGTCCGAATATAAGACTCATTGGTGTCCCAGAAGGGGAAGAAAAGGGTAAAGGTCTAGGAAGAGTATTCAAAGAAATTGTTGGGGAAAACTTCCCAAATCTTCTAAACAACATAAATACACAAATCATAAATGCTCAGCGAACTCCAAATAGAATAAATCCAAAAAAACCCACTCCGAGACATATACTGATCACACTGTCAAACATAGAAGAGAAGGAGCAAGTTCTGAAAGCAGCAAGAGAAAAGCAATTCACCACATACAAAGGAAACAGCATAAGACTAAGTAGTGACTACTCAGCAGCCACCATGGAGGCGAGAAGGCAGTGGCACGATATATTTAAAATTCTGAGTGAGAGGAATTTCCAGCCAAGAATACTTTATCCAGCAAAGCTCTCCTTCAAATTTGAGGGAGAGCTTAAATTTTTCACAGACAAAGAAATGCTGAGAGAATTTGCTAACAAGAGACCTGCCCTACTGGAGATACTAAAGGGAGCCCTACAGACAGAGAAACAAAGACAGGACAGAGAGACTTGGAGAAAGGTTCAGTACTAAAGAGATTCGGTATGGGTACAATAAAGGATATTAATAGAGAGAGGGAAAAATATGGCAAACATAATCCAAAGGATAAGATGGCCGATTCAAGAAATGCCTTCACGGTTTTAACGTTGAATCTAAATGGATTAAACTCCCCAATTAAAAGATATAGATTCGCAGAATGGATCAAAAAAAATGAACCATCAATATGTTGCATACAAGAGACTCATCTTAGACACAGGGACACAAAGAAACTGAAAGTGAAAGGATGGAAAAAAATATTTCATGCAAGCTACAGCCAAAAGAAAGCAGGTGTAGCAATATTAATCTCAGATAAAATAGACTTCAAATGCAGGGATGTTTTGAGAGACAAAGAAGGCCACTACATACTAATAAAAGGGGCAATTCAGCAAGAAGAAATAACAATCGTAAATGTCTATGCACCCAATCAAGGTGCCACAAAATACATGAGAGAAACATTGGCAAAACTAAAGGAAGCAATTGATGTTTCCACAATAATTGTGGGAGACTTCAACACATCACTCTCTCCTATAGATAGATCAACCAGACAGAAGACCAATAAGGAAATTGAAAACCTAAACAATCTGATAAATGAATTAGATTTAACAGACATCTACAGGACATTACATCCCAAATCAACAGGATACACATACTTTTCTAGTGCTCACGGAACTTTCTCCAGAATAGATCATATGCTGGGACATAAAACAAGCCTCAATAAATTTAAAAAGATTGAAATTATTCAAAGCACATTCTCTGACCACAATGGAATACAATTAGAAGTCAATAACCATCAGAGACTTAGAAAATTCACAAATACTTGGAGGTTAAACAACACACTCCTAAACAATCAGTGGGTTAAAGAAGAAATAGCAAGAGAAATTGCTAAATATATAGAGACGAATGAAAATGAGAACACAACATACCAAAACCTATGGGATGCAGCAAAAGCAGTGCTAAGGGGGAAATTTATAGCACTAAACGCATATATTAAAAAGGAAGAAAGAGCCAAAATCAAAGAACTAATGGATCAACTGAAGAAGCTAGAAAATGAACAGCAAACCAATCCTAAACCAAGTACAAGAAAAGAAATAACAAGGATTAAAGCAGAAATAAATGACATAGAGAACAAAAAAACAATAGAAAGGATAAATATCACCAAAAGTTGGTTCTTTGAGAAGATCAACAAGATTGACAAGCCCCTAGCTAGACTGACAAAATCAAAAAGAGAGAAGACCCATATAAACAAAATAATGAATGAAAAAGGTGACATAACTGCAGATCCTGAAGAAATTAAAAAAATTATAAGAGGATATTATGAACAACTGTATGGCAACAAACTGGATAATGTAGAAGAAATGGACAATTTCCTGGAAACATATGAACAACCTAGACTGACCAGAGAAGAAACAGAAGACCTCAACCAACCCATCACAAGCAAAGAGATCCAATCAGTCATCAAAAATCTTCCCACAAATAAATGCCCAGGGCCAGATGGCTTCACAGGGGAATTCTACCAAACTTTCCAGAAAGAACTGACACCAATCTTACTCAAACTCTTTCAAAACATTGAAAAAAATGGAACACTACCTAACTCATTTTATGAAGCTAACATCAATCTAATACCAAAACCAGGCAAAGATGCTACAAAAAAGGAAAACTACCGGCCAATCTCCCTAATGAATATAGATGCAAAAATCCTCAACAAAATACTTGCAAATCGAATCCAAAGACACATTAAAAAAATCATACACCATGACCAAGTGGGGTTCATTCCAGGCATGCAAGGATGGTTCAACATAAGAAAAACAATCAATGTATTACAACACATTAAAAACTCGAAAGGGAAAAATCAATTGATCATCTCAATAGATGCTGAAAAAGCATTTGACAAAATCCAACATCCGTTTTTGATAAAAACACTTCAAAAGGTAGGAATTGAAGGAAACTTCCTCAACATGATAAAGAGCATATATGAAAAACCCACAGCCAGCATAGTACTCAATGGTGAGAGACTGAAAGCCTTCCCTCTAAGATCAGGAACAAGACAAGGATGCCCGCTGTCACCACTGTTATTCAACATTGTGCTGGAAGTGCTAGCCAGGGCAATCCGGCAAGACAAAGAAATAAAAGGCATCCAAATTGGAAAAGAAGAAGTAAAACTGTCATTGTTTGCAGATGATATGATCTTATATCTAGAAAACCCTGAGAAATCAACGATACACCTACTAGAGCTAATAAACAAATTTAGCAAAGTAGCGGGATACAAGATTAATGCACATAAGTCAGTAATGTTTCTATATGCTAGAAATGAACAAACTGAAGAGACACTCAAGAAAAAGATACCATTTTCAATAGCAACTAAAAAAATCAAGTACCTAGGAATAAACTTAACCAAAGATGTAAAAGACCTATACTAAGAAAACTACATAACTCTACTAAAAGAAATAGAAGGGGACCTTAAAAGATGGAAAAATATTCCATGTTCATGGATAGGAAGGCTAAATGTCATTAAGATGTCAATTCTACCCAAACTCATCTACAGATTCAATGCAATCCCAATCAAAATTCCAACAACCTACTTTGCAGACTTGGAAAAGCTAGTTATCAAATTTATTTGGAAAGGGAAGATGCCTCGAATTGCTAAAGACACTCTAAAAAAGAAAAACGAAGTGGGAGGACTTACACTCCCTGACTTTGAAGCTTATTATAAAGCCACAGTTGCCAAAACAGCATGGTACTGGCACAAAGATAGACATAAAGATCAATGGAATCGAATTGAGAATTCAGAGATAGACCCTCAGATCTATGGCCGACTGATCTTTGATAAGGCCCCCAAAGTCACCGAACTGAGCCATAATGGTCTTTTCAACAAATGGGGCTGGGAGAGTTGGATATCCATATCCAAAAGAATGAAAGAGGACCCCTACCTCACCCCCTACACAAAAATTAACTCAAAATGGACCAAAGATCTCAATATAAAAGAAAGTACCATTAAACTCCTAGAAGATAATGTAGGAAAACATCTTCAAGACCTTGTATTAGGAGGCCACTTCCTAGACTTTACACCCAAAGCACAAGCAACAAAAGAGAAAATAGATAAATGGGAACTCCTCAAGCTTAGAAGTTTCTGCACCTCAAAGGAATTTCTCAAAAAGGTAAAGAGGCAGCCAACTCAATGGGAAAAAATTTTTGGAAACCATGTATCTGACAAAAGACTGATATCTTGCATATACAAAGAAATCCTACAACTCAATGACAATAGTACAGACAGCCCAATTATAAAATGGGCAAAAGATATGAAAAGACAGTTCTCTGAAGAGGAAATACAAATGGCCAAGAAACACATGAAAAAATGTTCAGCTTCACTAGCTATTAGAGAGATGCAAATTAAGACCACAATGAGATACCATCTAACACCGGTTAGAATGGCTGCCATTAAACAAACAGGAAACTACAAATGCTGGAGGGGATGTGGAGAAATTGGAACTCTTATTCATTGTTGGTGGGACTGTATAATGGTTCAGCCACTCTGGAAGTCAGTCTGGCAGTTCCTTAGAAAACTAGAGATAGAGCTACCATTCAATCCAGCGATTGCACTTCTCGGGATATACCCGGAAGATCGGAAAGCAGTGACACGAACAGATATCTGCACGCCAATGTTCATAGCAGCATTATTCACAATTGCCAAGAGATGGAAACAACCCAAATGTCCATCAACAGATGAGTGGACAAATAAAATGTGGTATATACACACGATGGAATACTACGCGGCAGTAAGAAGGAACGATCTGGTGAAACATATGACAACATGGATGAACCTTGAAGACATAATGCTGAGCGAAATAAGCCAGGCACAAAAAGAGAAATATTATATGCTACCACTAATGTGAACTTTGAAAAATGTAAAACAAATGGTTTATAATGTAGAATGTAGGGGAACTAGCAGTAGAGAGCAATTAAGGAAGGGGGAACAATAATCCAAGAAGAACAGATAAGCTATTTAACGTTCTGGGGATGCCCAGAAATGACTATGGTCTGTTAATTTCTGATGGATGTAGTAGGAACAAGTTCACTGAAATGTTGCTATAGTATGTAACTTTCTTGGGGTAAAGTAGGAACATGTTGGAAGTTAAGCAGTTATCTTAGGTTAGTTGTCTTTTTCTTACTCCCTTGCTATGGTCTCTTTGAAATGTTCTTTTATTGTATGTTTGTTTTCTTTTTAACTTTTTTTTTCATACAGTTGATTTGAAAAAAGAAGGGAAAGTTAAAAAAAAAAAAAAAGAAAAAAGACAAACAAGGAAAAAAAAAAAAAAAAAAAAAAACGATGTAGTGCCCCCTTGAGGAGCCTGTGGAGAATGCAGTGGTATTCGCCTACCCCACCTCCATGGTTGCTAACATGACCACAGACTTAGGGGACTGGTGGTTTGATGGGTTGAGCCCTCTACCATAAGTTTTACCCTTGGGAAGACGGTTGCTGCAAAGGAGAGGCTAGGCCTCCCTGTATTTGTGCCTAAGAGTCTCCTCCTGAATGCCTCTTTGTTGCTCAGATGTGGCCCTCTCTCTCTGGCTAAGCCAACTTGAAAGGTGAAATCACTGCCCTCCCCCCTACGTGGGATCAGACACCCAGGGAAGTGAATCTCCCTGGCAACGTGGAATATGACTCCCGGGGAGGAATGTAGACCCGGCATCGTGGGATGGAGAACATCTTCTTGACCAAAAGGGGGATGTGAAAGGAAATGAAATAAGCTTCAGTGGCAGAGAGATTCCAAAATGAGCCGAGAGATCACTCTGGTGGGCACTCTTACGCACACTTTAGACAACCTTTTTTAGGTTCTAAAGAATTGGGGTAGCTGGTGGTGGATACCTGAAACTATTAAATTACAACCCAGAACCCATGAATCTCGAAGACAGTTGTATAAAAATGTAGCTTATGAGGGGTGACAGTGGGATTGGGAATGCCATAAGGACCAAACTCCACTTTGTCTAGTTTATGGATCGATGTGTAGAAAAGTAGGGGAAGCAAACAAACAGACAAAGGTACCTAGTGTTCTTTTTTACTTCAATTGCTCTTTTTCACTCTAATTATTATTCTTGTTATTTTTGTGTGTGTGCTAATGAAGGTGTCAGGGATTGATTTAGGTGATGAATGTACAACTATGTAATGGTACTGTAAACAATCGAAAGTACAATTTGTTTTGTATGACTGCGTGGTATGTGAATGTATCTCAATAAAATGATGATTAAAAAAAAAAAAAAAAAAGTTAAAAAAAAAAAAAAAAAAATAAACAGAAAGCCAACACCAGAATCACCACATAAATTACAAACTACTTCTGCTACTAGGAAGAGGAGTTTCAAAGACTAAGAAAGACAACCTAGGAGATAATAGATTATCACTAGGGTGATGAGGGTTAGCAGGTCAAATAGGGGAAAAGATGATTCCATAACAAAATATCACTTTCATCACTTACTTGAAATTGATTTCATTGGAGTCTCTGGTTTCTTTAAGATTCTAACTACGCTGAATCAGATGATTATTTCTTCTTTAATGGGAATGGCCCAAGACAAAGTAAGTATAGAAACTAAGAGTTCTTTGGAAACTCCTTGGTTTTTCCTTTATTGATAATTCCAAATTTTAAATGCTACTGATATGCTGGTTACAGAAAATAACCATTTAAGACACTTACCTGCTGGCACTGAATGTTATGCCTTCATGCTGGAATAGTTTTGGCCAGGAAGGATATGATGTCCTATAAAAAATGCAGTCTTCAGTTGCAATATTGAAATCATTTACCCAAGTTATCTCCTGTAGATCTCTTTCAAAATAAACAGAACTTCACCATAATGAAAGAGTACATCATTTTTTCCATATATAATAAGCACCAGACTATAAATAAGGAATCTTTTCACAAATATATGAAAGACTTTTTCAATAAAGGAATCTTTTCACAAATATATGAAAGACTTTCAATAAATGCCCTTACTATATCTAAAGCTAGAGTATTTCAATTAGATAATGACAAAAGTAAAAATATTTTTCTCTATGTGAACACACTTAAAATAAATATAATGAAATGTTATAGCTCCAAATATTTACTTTTTTTCAGTGAATTAAAAATTTGTCACTATCTCATAATAGAGACAACTATATATCATGTTGCATAATATGTTAGTGTCAGAAAATGTCAACTTCTTACATAATTTCAAGACTATGTTCCAAAGAAAGAAATCTTGGGCTCTAGATTCGAATAACAGACAATATGGTTTAAATTCACCTCTTATTCTGTGTTCCTCCCAACACTCATCTCATTAGATGTCCCAAGAAAAAAAGGTTCTATGGTAAAAGAAATAAGGAAAACACTTGGAGAAAAACAATGCCCTTTACCTTATGAAAGACTCCTGAGAAGTCCTGCTTTAAAAAACAAACAAAAACATTAACTTTATTTAACCCAGTGTTTCTCAAGCTCAGTTGACCCAAAACCTTCTTATCAAACCACTAAAAGTTTTGGAAACTAGTGGTTCATGGAACAATTTGGGGAAATGTATTGAGTATTTTCCAGTTTATAAAGTACTTCCACATGTATTAATCTCATTTAATTCCTGTACTTTCAAAAAAAGTATTTATTAGGGGAAAAAGTCTACCAAATAACCAAAGAGAAACGAATTTGATCTAAATCTCTACACTTAGCACCATTTGTGGGAAATGGGAAAGAAGAAAGCCATCCCTTGTTGAAGCAGCAGTAGCACTCCAGATTGCACGAGAGGGAGTTGATAAATGTCAAGCAAATCCTTTGGACAATTCTCAATTTTACTCTTGCTAGTTCTTTCCATTATTGGGCTTTTGAGTATGTAGGTAGTAAGATTTTCATAAAAGGCCATGTCTATATGCACAGATAAAATTCTACTGTTTCCTTAGAGGTAGGTAAGATACCATGAGTTATGAACACATACTCAGACTGCTGTGGCTTCTTCAATTTAACTCATTCACTTTGTTCATTTTAACTAAAAATGCATTAACAGATTCTATACAGAAATTAAATTAATGACAACTGGCAGCCAGGAAAGATGACTGCACAACTACTGCAATGACAGATGTCAGTAGTAAGTACAGGAAGACTGGGCACAGACACTGACAAATCAATAGACAAGGCCTACTCATCTGAAGCAGTAACCTTAGAATTGACATAATAGATCTGCATTTTACAAAAGGGAAAACTGAAGCCCTGAGATTTTAAAATTGCTCACATTAAAATAAACAGTTATTGCAGAAATATTTTGTACGGTGGGGTAGAAGCCAGAGGAACTTTCTCAAAGGCATCAGAGAGTGCTTATTTGGCTATCCTTTTGATTTGATAGAAGCTGTTAAACGACATTTATTAAAACTCCTTGAGCCCTTCTTTCACTGCAACATCACTCTGTCCTACTCCAATTCTGGATGTCAGTTGACAGCCTAGTAGGATGCAGGTACCCTGATTAGGAAATGAGAGTCCAGTTACAAAGATTTTATCGTTACCGGTTTCCTGGTACCATATGCCAAGACTAGGGCTAGGAAGCTGTATTATACAGGCTCTTATACCCATATCCTTGGCTCCAACTACACATCTGCCCTGTTAGTCATCCTGCTATGCCTGCGGATCTGCCCCCAGTACTTGATTACTCCCAGGTTTCTATCCCAGTTATGTGATCACTGCTACTTTATTTCCAAGACCCTCACCCTGACAGTCCAACTGAGATTTCACTGTCCTGTGCATTAGTATAGGCTAGATTCTGAATTCTTTTTTCCACATGCATCTCTGGTATTCAGTCAGCTTTATTATTTGACTCTTCAGTCACTATCACTTTCTGTTCAGATCTCTAATATCTATTGGGCCCCTTAACTATAATTGCCAGGTCTCAGCTGAAATAAATAAATGCACTGAAAAGATAAACTCTGTATACAATTTGTGCCCTGAAACACAAAAAATAGCAACATAGGAAATTTAAGCTAATTATAGGAATCAACATAAAGTGAATGAAACTAACCAACTGCAAACTGATCATTTTCAGCCTGTTGTTGATGATTATTTCTTTTCCAGGTAAGAGATCAAGGTGCCTCACAAATTCAACCATGGAAGATTCAGGTGCCCCACCAGATCCTGCCTGATGCAGCCATCTTTCATTTTGACCCATCTTATCCCATTTATCACCTTATACAACCTGGCACAAATGCTTCAGCCTCAGTGGAGATTAAGTGATGATTCATGCAAATATTCATCATGAAAGTATAAGAATAAAGGAAGTGCTCAGCGCCCCAGTCAAGACAGCAGAGTGAGATGCTTCGGGGTTCTGTCCCCCACAAATATTTGAAGAACCAGAGAGAACTTGCAGAAAAATCTTTCTCAAAGTTCCAGAAAACAGAGAACTTCAGTAACAGGGCAAGTGCTGAATCAAGAAAAAGGCTACTTAAAAGCAGCAGGATCTCGGGGCACATTGGCTGGCTCCTCCCTCACCCCTCACCCACTCGGTACCTCAACCCATGCTCCCAGTGGGATCCCTGGTCAAGGTTCCAAAAGGAGCAGAGTAACCCTCATGCACATACTGGAACATGTATGGCTGGCCCAATCTGTCTGGCAATCGCCTGAGGATCTGTCATCCCAGAACATGCCCTGTGTGTAGAGGGCTTCTCACTGAGCTCTACTCCAAAAGAGAGAGTCAAGTTATGCTGCCTGGGGCAAGAGATTGCTGGCTGTAGCATACAGGATATACAGTGCCCAGGACCATGGGGAAACTTTCCAAAGAAGAGGAGACATTCCTATCCACTTTAAACGGGGAATTACTAGGGCCAAACATGCATATCCAAGATGAGAGCCATGTGCAGAAAGGACTAGGGAGGCCCCCATACTTTGGCCTAGCACTATTCTCTAAACTCATTGTATGGATAAGCCCTGAAGGAGAGTATTTGCACAGGCCAATCTGGAAAGACTAAAAAAGGTATTTTCCATTTTTCCTTCTTTTTTTTCCCTTAGCTCCTGGCATTCAAGGAAAAGCTCTGTCATTAACACTAATTGGAAACAAGATTAAGGAATGGATGCTCTCAAGTTTAACTTTCAGCAATAAAAAAACTGAAATACCAAAATGTCTGGATTTCAACAAAAGATTACAAAACATACAAAGAAATAGGAAGCAACGGCCCAGTCAAAGGAGAAGATAAAAGCATAGAAACCATCAGTGAGGAGAAGACTTGGGACATTCTAGAAAAACACTTTCAAAAATGGTCCTAAATACACTCAAAGAGCTAAAGAAAAACATGGACAAAGAACTAAAGGATGTTAGGAAAATGATAGATAAACACAGAATATCAAGAGAGAGACGAAAATTCTGAGAAGGAACACAGAATTTCAAGAGAGAGATGGAAATTATGAAAAGGAACCAAACAGACAAGAAGACCACAGTAATAGAAATTAAAAAATTCCCTAGAGGGTTTGGTTCAACAGCAGATTGAAGCTGGCAGAAACAAGAATCAATGAACTTGTAGATGTGTCAATTGAAATCATCCAGTCTGAGGAGCAGAAAGAAGAAAGAATAAACAAAAATGAACAGAGCCTGAGGTACCTGTGGGACACCATCACTTGCACCATTTGGGGAGTCCCAGAAGAAAGAGAGAATATTCAAAGAAATAATGGCTGAAAACTTTTTGTGTTTAATGAAAGACATGAATATATACATCCAAGATGCTCAACAAACTCCAAACAAGATAAGCCCAAGTAGACCTACATTGTGCCATGCTGTAATCAAACTGTTGAAGGCCAAAGCTAGAGAACTCAGAAAGCTGCAAGAGAGAAGCAATGTGTCACATACAAGGGAACCTCAGTAAGATTAAATCCTATTTTTTTAATCAGAAACCAGAGAGACAAGAAAGCAGTGGGATGACATATTTAAAGTATTGATTGAATGCAAAATGTTGCCAACCAAGAATTCCAAAGCCAACAAAACTGTCCTTCAAGAATGGAGAAACTGAGACATTCCCAGATAAACAAAAGCTGAGGGACTTTGTCACCACTATACCAGCCTTACAAGAAAAGCTGAAGGTAGTTCTGGTGGTTGAAAGGACAGTAGACAACTGAGTGAAACCGCATGAAAAAATAAAGATCTCCAATAAAGATAATGATGTGAACATAAATGCTCATACTACTGTAATTTGGGTTTGTAACTCTGATTTTTACTTCCTACAGACTGCAAAGGCAAAAGTACAAGATGTAATGTTAAATCAGTGGCTTTGGACTCATAGTGTATAAATATGTAATTGTGACAAGAACTACATAAAGGTAGGGAGATGGAGGTATATATGAACACAATTTATATATGCTATTAAAGTTGTTACGGTGGTATCAAAGCAAACAAGATGTTACAGATTTAGGATGTTAAAGCCCCATGGTAACCACAGAAAAAAATATCCAAGAATATGCAAACTTGTAGAATACAGGTTACCTGGGGTGGGCAGCAGGGGCAATGCGAAGTTAATGCAAAATGAGCGTAGGGCTTCCGTTTGGTATAAAGGGAAAGTTCTAGAAATGGATGGTGGTGTGGGTACTGCAAAACTGTGAATATGATTAATCCCAATGAATGGTATGCTTGGGAGAGGCTGGAATGGGAAGGTTTATGTTGTATATATGCTCCCACAATTTAATAAAGAGAAACTGAAGAGATAATGACAATTAAATGCAATACATGAAACTGGATGTGATCTAAGAATGGAAGAAAAAAGGCTCAAAAGGACATTATCAGGACATAAGAAAAAATTGGAATATAGACTATAACCTTATATCAACATTAAATTTCTTGAACTTGATAATTGCACTTAGGGTGATTACATAAGTGATATCCTCACTTGTTAGTAATATTCATGGGAATATTATGTGTTCAAGGAGTATGATGTGTACAACCTGCTCTCAAATGTTCAGATGATGGGATGGATGAAAGGAAGGAAGGAAGGAAGGAAGGGAGAGAGGGAGGAAGGAAGGAAGAAAAAGAACGTTATGGCAAAGATGGCAAAATGTTAAAATTGGTGAATCTGGTTATCTTGGTGAATGGGTAGATTCTGGAGTTCTTTGTATGGGGTTTACATTATCTTTGCAGCTGTCCTCTAAGTTTGCCTTTTTTTTTTTTTCCAAAATAAAAAGTTAAAAAAAAAGTGCTCAGCACAAGTGGCAAAAAAAAAAAAAAAAAAAAAGGAAAAAACAAAGCCTGAAGTCAGTTCTGCTTTTAGAAATAAAGGATAATGAAAGTTTATCTTCAGGGTTTCCTCTAATGTGGTTTTCAGCCAACAGTGAGTAGGGGCACCAAGAACTGTCAATAACAGAAGTGAAGATGGTGACAGCACTGAATGCAATCAGCATTTCTCATGGTCCCTTCCCCAAATGTATGCATGGGGACCCAATTTGGAAAAGGAGAATTACCATCCTTTAGACTTCATTCTTCTAGTACCAAAATGACGCACCAATACTATTTTTAATGCAATTTTATTGGGATATATTCACATACCATAGAATCATCCAAAGAGAACAATCAATTGTTCACAGTATCATCATATAGTTGTGCATTCATCACAATTTTTTTAACATTTTCATTACTCTAAGAGATAAAAATGAAAATAAAAATAAAAATAAAAGTACGAAAGAAGACCCAAAACATCTCATACTCCTTTCCCCCACTATTATTCATTTACTTTTGGTCCCCTTTTTTCTACTCATCTGTCCGTACACTGGATAAAGAGAGTGTGAGCCACAATGTTTTCACAATCACAGTTACACTGTATAAACTATATATCGTCTTCAAGAATCAAGGATACTGGATTGCACTTCAACAGTTTCAGGTATTTCCTTCTAGATCTTCTAATACATTAATAACTAAAAAGGGATGTCTATAAAATACCTAAGAATAGCCTCCAGAATGACCTCTTGTCTCCATTTGAAATCTCTCAGCCGCTGAAACTTTGTTTCATTTCTCTTCCCCCTTTTCAAGAAGGCTTTCTCAATCCCATGACACCAGGTCCAGGCTCATCCCTGGGAGTCCTGTCCCATGTTGCCAGGAAGATTTACACCCCTGGGAGTCATGACCCCCCATAGTGGGGAGGGCAGTGAGTTTAACCTTCAGTGTTGGCTTAGAGAGAGAGGCCATATTTAGGCATTTTGTCTTTTGGATTTTATATGTCATATCTTATTTTTTTATTTTTTCCTCTCTCTCTCTCTTTTTACCCTTACTGATATTCTTCATTTCTACAGTCGTCTCCAAATCTCTCTCTCCTGTCCAATGTCTTCTTTATATCCTTCGTCTCTTTTGCCATATCTTCCCTTAACTCATTGATTTGATTTTTGAATTGATTTAGCATATTTGTTTGAGATCTTTATTTATGCATTTTTTCTTCCCATCAGCTCCGCCTCCTCCCTGCTGGGAGAAACCTCCAGATTCCTTTCCTGCTTGCTCCAGGTTTATCTGCGCTCGTAGCCTGTATTCAGTAGTCCAAATCCGTTAACTAAAACAGCAGTTGAAGCTTGGTTGGGCTACCTTCCCTTCCACCTAGTAGAATGCTTCTTTATCCCACAGGGAAGTGTTTCAGCTCAGCCTGCCACGCCGGCAGGAGAGGGGCACCAGTGCTGACGTTTGGGGAGCTTTACTTAATGGTTCTTAAGCTGCGATCTCAGCCGTTCCACCCATTCCAGACTGGTGTACGATGTTTGTCCAGTCACAGATCCTCCAAATGTTGTTCCAGACTATTTACTAGTTGTCCCTGGCTATATGCTAGTTGTTCTAGAGAACTAACTAAATTCCACACCTCCCTATGCTGCCATCCTGCCCCGCTTCCAGGAGTGGCTATTACAATGGGGATTTATTAAGTTACAACTTTATAGTTCTAAGGCCATGGAAATATCCAAATCAAGGCATCAAGAGGAAGATATCTTCTCTAACGAAAGGCTGCTGGCATCGGGGTTCCTCTGTCAGACAGCAAGGCACATGGCTGGTATCTACTGGTCCTCCGCTCGAGTTTCATCATTTTCAGCTTCTGATTCCATTGGTTTTCTCTCTCAATCCTACCCATTTTGCTTTCAAGAAAATTAGGTTACTGACACACAGACCTCTCAAAATATCCAAATTAACCATCCTGAATATCAGACAACTCTTGGTGCATAATAAAATTTTAATTGCAGCCTCTTTTAAAGAGCCACTCGAAGAGGTACATGGTGACTGAAGGAATCATTCAAATAGCAGGCAAATTCAGGAATAAGCCAACTAACGTGTACATGAAGTATTAACATGATACACAAGTGTTAATGAATACACTAAAAACAAATTTGAGTTTATTGACCTTGTGCAGCTCCAGGGATAAATAACGGAAGAATCCGGTGTTTTTCAACACAGAAGAGGAAATACGGAGTGCTGGTAGGTATTTCTGTCAGTGGCTACAACCCGTAGCTTAATCATGATCACTTCTCTCACTCTACATGCCAGAGATAAGGACGATAGTCATGACATTCTGGCAGAATAAGACACCTTCAGCAGCACAACTAAATGTGAAGAATAAGCCTATGTAACGTACATGTATTTATGTTAGCCCTTAGGTAACCTGTCCATTTGCACAGGTACATTTGAAGCAAAAGAGCATTTGGGTGCCTTCCAAGTTTAGAGACTCATTTAAGGTTATTCAAACTTAAGTTGTGTCACTCCTAAATAGAGGTTAGAGCCCTGGAAAAATTCAGTTACCTGTGAGTAACCTAAGAACATTGAGCATATTTGAAAATTGTATACAAGACACAATTAAGTTAAATTTTTACCCTTTCATCATTAAAAAAAAAATCAGTATCTGATATAGAATTATTTAACTCAATTTGAATTTAATTTCATTTAATGATACATTTACTTAAATTATTCATCTGGATTACAGGTTGAATATTTTAAGCTTTCCAAAATAGTTCTAAATCAGGTTTTATGTTGTCTTTATATTAAATGTGAGGTTTTTATCCAAAAGGAATTGTCCTCGTCTGGATTCTCTATTCAGGCCTACATTCATGTTTAAAACTAACAAACTTCAGCATCATAAAAATTATTTGAACACAATTCTTGTTGAATTTGTCACTATTCTTTTCCTCTCTAAAGCTCTGAAGTCAAATCCCAGTAACTGTCAATATTCTCCTATCTTGTCCACACCTTATCATCTGTAGCACAAGTCAGTGTAATCTGCAGACAGAAATGAGAAGAAATTGAACATATTTTATGGCTTTTCTGCTTGAGGGAATAAGAATAAGGTAAATCAATACTTCTTGTCATTTCTTGAAAGTACTGTAGTCTCCAAGACATTTATCCAGCATTTGCCCATTTAAGCAAGGACAGAAACATAAAAGGAAAGTTTTTAACTCAGAAAATTAGCACGTCAATATTTCTGGATCACAGAATTTGAAGTCATATCAAGCAGTACTTCAAAATCAAAGTTAAATACACTTTCAAGGTTGGCTGCAGTCCCTAATGGCAAATGTCATTAAGAAAACCCAAAACTTCAGAAATGAAGTCATATTTAACATCCTATTATTGCCACTGAAATATTACTGAATTTATAGACCCACTTAAAATTGTCAAGACATGACTTATCTGTAAAATTAGAAATGCAAAAACATTTTATACTCACTATTACAGTCTATTTTTCCCATTCATTTTTCCATCAATTCAACAGGAATTTTTTTTCTAAGTACCCTATATACTTTATGCTCAATATTATTTCTGACCTTTGGAAATAGACATGTCTTGATTACCTAGGCACATCTTACATACATTCAAATAGAAGAATGTAACAGTTAAGCTCAGAGAGACTCACCAATGATCTTTCATAATTTAGGAAATAATTTCTGAATACGAGCAAAATTAGATGGGAAAAGACAAGTTGTAAATATTTAACTTTCAGAAGCTTCAAGTAATATTTAGAAATAGGAACAGTGTTAACAGTAAAACATGTTAGAGTTCAAAGTACATAAAGTTTGGAGTCAGAGAAACCAGAATCCAAATTTTGCCTACATTCCTAACTTTGGGGAGGTTTTCACCTGACTTTGTCTAAGATTAACTTTTTGCACAACAGTAAAGCACAGAATGTATGAGTGCTTTGAAGATTAAATGAATAGCTACACAGAGTGTCTGGCACAGATATTCCATAAGTATTCTTTTCTCTCCTTTCTATAAACATATTGATTACAGAAAACATAAAGTAAAAGGAAGAAAAAGAAAAAACAATGGATGGAGGTCAAAAAAAAAGATAAGAAAAAATAGACAAAAAAAGTTGTGGTAGCAATAATTGCTAAATATTATGAAAAAATTAAGAAAATATAATTCAAGTGATAAATCTTTAAAATTTCTATTTTTAAGATAAAGGAATTCAGAATGTGTCTTAAGAAAGATATGATTCTGCCTACAAGAGGAAATGCCATTTTCAGGAGAATAGCAAGTTCAAACAAGGGTTTTCTCTTGCAAATGTTGATTTAGAAATTGGTAGATTTGTTCCTGCCCCCCCAATCAGGCTTCAAGGATTGAGAATAGAAAATCCACTTGTAAGAGCATTTATACATTCACGAGGAAATCAGACACTGGAATTCACTGTATTGTTCATTCAAATGATTTGTGACAAGAAACACTTTTAAGAAGCAAATTTCAAACAAATCCATATGATTACATACATTCTTTCATCCATCAATAGTTCAGAATGTGTCTCTAAAATATGAGGAATCTTAAATTATACCACAATACTATTAACACATTTAAAAATATTAACAGTGTTTCCTTAATATCAAACATCCAGCTAGTATACAAATATGTCCACTGTCTCATAATTACTTTTACAGTTTTTTATTCAGTTTCTGCATAATTTTCAGGTTTTGGTTAAAAAACTTTAATTTTTCCACATTAGAAAACTAAACAGAAAATAAAAAAAGATAACCTGAATATAATATATAGATTTTAGATTTAAAAAAATATAACAATGATGTTTTAGATTAACAACAAGTTGAAATCCAGATCTCCCTAACTGGGTGAACTAAGAATCATAAAATAACTGTGCAGGAAGAGTTACTTCACTGAAAGGTAAAAAAAAAAAAAATTTAGCTTAATAGCATCAAAATACCGGTTGAATAATTACTAAAAATCCTGAGTTAGCATGTATGCATGCATCCCTTTCCTTTGGCAGATCTCTTTTTCCCTTCCTCCTTACTAACACAACACTGATGTCACTGGGGATGGCAATATGCTCAGATGAAAGTAGCCTTTCCCAATTTCGCTCACAGCAGCAGGCTCACCGCCAGGGCTGGTTGTGTGGCACAGTCCTTGGTAATAAAATTTAAGTCACTGGATGGCACTGTGGAGGGGAAAGCCTGTTCCTTATAAGGGGACAGACAAGGCTCATTTGCGACTTTGTGCCTTTAGCCTTTTGCTCCTCTCTGGCTTCCTGCCTGTAAGTCATATGAACCTGAGGACCAGAAGCAACCCCTAAAGAGAGTGGTTTGCAAAGCCAAAGGGCTTCACTTTTCTGGTTCCCCTGGCCTGAAAGCCTATGAGGTTTTTGTTTCGTTTTGAATGTGTGCTCCAGCGCAGGACCTATACTGAGCCCCAGGTCAAGAGCCGCAGAGATGCAAACTTACTTTTATAGGATTCCTTACCTCCCCTCCTCCAAGCAAGCGTGCACACCCCATCAGAGTCCGTCTGCTTCTCTTCACTCTCAGTACCTTCAGGCAATTTCTTTTTATATTATGTTCAGGTTTTATAGCTGTTTTCTTTGGGGATGAGGGATGGGGTGGAGGGGATTCCATTAGGTTCTTAGTCCCTCAAAGTTGGAAGCAGAAGCCCTTGTATTTCACTCTTAACTAAACCCGCAAGGAACTGCTAGAATCTAAACTATAACTATAAATGGCTTCGTGATCAGAGTGTTACTCATAAAATCAGACCCAGTGATGGAGTTGGGAGAAACAACAATACTTCAAGAGGCCTTCATTTACTAAATAGTTGGCAACAGTCCATTAAAAGGGTTTTGTTAACCACTTCACAAATACCATTAAATTACTATCATGAATAGCTTTATGGATCAGGTGATGGTTGACACTGGCTATATATAGCCACTGGAATAAAAACAAGGCATTGTTTTTCATATCATGTTACTATTTTTCAGATCATTTATGGCAATTTAATTCAGCAGATACATATCCACTATTACGTACCTAGACTTACAATAATGAGAAAAGTGTAGAGAGAATATTGAGGAAGTAAATGAAATCATCCTTGCCTTCTTATAACCTTATTGGAGAGAAAAAAAAAGACTAACATGAAGCAAATAATTAATACAAAGCAATACATAATCAAAGGCTAAATTATGGAGAAAAATGTGTGCCAAAACACCCGTCAAATTATGACACAATATAAGACCAACATTAGATAACCAAAAGGACTCCTTCTACATGCTATATTGAAACCCTCAGTAGATAACATCTAGCAAATTGTGGAACATGATTAGCATACAGAGTACACTGGAGATCACCAAGATGTTAGGCTTACCATAGTAGCAGATAATTAAGAACAAGGCTTTTAATGTATGAACTATTTGTTGTCCATTTCTTCTTACATTTTTCATTTTAATGTCATAGATGAAACAAAAGTTAATTTTAAGAGTAAAAAATAACTCCAATGCCTTAATTTTGAATGACTGGAAGGATAATCAAATCATTAGAAAAAATAAATTTGGGAAAAACATTTGTTTGGGAAGAAATAAGAGGTGAGGAGTCACATTTTGAGCATGTTCAATTCACATGAACAGGACAATCTCCATTGTGCCTGTCTTTGTAGAAGGTGGAAGTGAATAAGCAGAGATTTTGAAAGCACAAAGATTTGAACATTCACATCTGCACTCCACTCATGTCCTAGTCTGGAGGTCTTCAGCAAGACTCTTAAGATTCAGCTTCTTTGATTACAAAATAGGGATCACAGCATCAAGCCACAAGATTATATTTTGAGAATTAAAGGATCTAATTCAATAAAAACACCCAATAAATAGTAGATATTAAACAAATATTGATATCTTCTCCTCCTGCTTTCTGGCTGGTCTGTCTTTCTGAAACCCAAATCTGATACTGTTATGAACCTCTACTTCAGATTAGCCCATTTCCCAACCATTCTTCAACATCACTGCTCAAACCAATCACACACCCTTCCCTCCTATGCTTTCTATTTCTCTCAATTAAAAACAAAATGTTACATATCTTTCAAGGTCCAATTCTAGACTCATCTCTTTTATAAGTAAACAATCACTTCATTGTCCACTGGATTTTCTCTGCTGAATGCCTCATGATGCACGTGGCTATTTATTACAGGTGCATGTGTTTTGTCTCCCCAAATAAAACACAAACTCCTAAACAGCAGGATCTATGCCTAAAATTGTTTCAATTTGTAAAGGCAGGGCTTGTGGGCTTCCTCAGAGATCAAGAAAAACCCAGTGGCAAAAAGGAATCTGTGATGCCGACCATAAAAATCTGAGGACTAATATTAATTCAGATATACCAAATGAAGTTAACCTTAAAAAAATGTGATTTTTTTTTTTTTTTTTGGCCAATCACTGAGAAATCTAAAATCTAATATGATTATAATTGCAATAAACAAGAAAAGAGCTTTTGTTTTGGCTTGAAAAGCAATGCTTAAATGAGATAGTATAAGGGATTTCCATCAAAGACCTTATTAAAATATCCATTTAACTGTTGCACAAGAAGGCACGAGTTAAGAATGGAAGTGGTCATTTATCACAATCTTTGTAGAATTATAAATGAGACTTTTAAGTAATTTCAAAATAATTGTTTAGTTTGAGTAGCATTCTAAAAAATATTGGCTCAATGGGCTGTTCAGCACTTGAATTAGCTCTACTACAAAGAGTAACCTATATCAAATAATAATCATTTTTAAATGTGACAAAAACAATCTACTTTTACAAATGTCCCGCATACCTAGTATGTCTGTCAATTTACCCAGGGCTTGAAACCAATTTACCCAGGGCTTCAAACAATGTGACAAGACAGCCCTGTAAAATCAGGGATCAACAAGCAAGAGTTTTGTGGGGTTTTTTTGGGTTTGTTTTTTTTTTTTTTCAGGTGAATGCACAACTAGACTCAACCTTTAACATGTCAGTTATAAAAACATCATTGACCTTTTGGGTTAGCAAAATTATAACTTTTTAAAAACTCTTGCTTCTTTATCTCCAGACATATGTTTGCATGTGCACGTACACATACACACACACCACAAAATAAAAATAAGAGAAGCACATTACTATGTTTAGGGAATAGTTTCATTTATAAAAAATCTGTTTTCAGGTATCTTCCAAAAAAAAAGTTATTTAAAAATCAAACCACATTACTATGTCTTTCTAAAATCTAAGTCTCTCCTGTAAACTGATGTCCTGAAAATAACAGCTGAAAACTCCCTTTGACAATTGTTGTACAAGGGCAATAAATCAGTAAAAATAGCTTAGAACCAAAATTGCATACATTAATGTTGATGTAAAGTCTGTATATTAATGATCTTCAAATACTAGAAACTTGGTAAGATGTTGAAACCAATGTTTCAAATACCTACCATGAAATATTGGTTCTCTGGTTTATTTAAAATTATTCCTTTAAAATCAAAAGCAACAAAAATCCTCTATTTTGAAAAAATCATATTGCTGGTTCCTCCACAGACAGTCATTGTAAAAAAAAGCTTAAACAGTTATGATTCTCAGCTAACAATATGCAGAGAGCAGTTATACACAAAAGCTTCATTTAGATAAAATGGAAAAAGAAAACTACCATTTCCAGATCTTCTAACTCAGTCAGCCCCACCCACTTCCTTGATCTTGCAAATGGCAGAATAAATTAAAGCTCTTTTCTTCTACATCAACTCTTTTGTCCTCTCAAGGTTGCCTAATCATATTCATCTCCTAAAATAAAGTAAGAAACATTTCAAAAGCTGTATTCACATTAAATCAACTTTCTGATTCGTGCAAGGAGGGAATAAAGCAATGTAATCACATCTTAAATTGGTTTACAGCAGGCTGTCTACCTTATCCTACTTCCCAGGATTGATGAAATGAATAGATTTAAAATAGCACTTTCTGAAATGACATGAGAATTAATAGTATATAATTATCTCAGTGTTGACAAGTGAGAGATGTTTAACTCCTTAAATGAGCTTTCCTAATGAATCAGTGTCAGAGAAAGGCTTCATTACACGTGCATTGTTGACTGATATCTAAGGGAATTGATTTAACCATAAAGGCATACCAAAAGCCAATTTTTAAAATTATTTAGGTAAAAATTAAATGAACCAACTTTCACAAAATATCTGAAATATTTAGTTAAGATTATACTGTAGGTTTCAATAGTATTGTAGGCATTGGATTACTAGGAAAATCTTTTTTTATGTTTTATTTGTCTACAAAGAGCCTTTCCCTAATGCTACATCAAAACAAATTTTAGCATTAGAATCCCAATTACTTACAAGAAAAAATAAAAATTACATCTTTGGATTTAAAAAGTAGTTAGAAAATATATTTGAAGACTCTAAAGAAAGACAACTACAAAACAATGAAATTTCAATTTTTTAATAAAAAACTTTCAATACTTGTGATGGTTAGGTTCATGTGTCAACTTGGATGGGTGATGGTACCCAGGTGTCTGGTCAAGCAAGCACTGGCCTAACTGTTACAGCAAGGACATTTGTGACTGGTTAATAAACCAGAAGGCTGGTTTATCAAATCATCAGTCAAATGACTGCATCTGTGGCTGATTACATCAACAAAGGACAAGCCTTCTGCAATGAGAGAATTCAATCAGATGGATTTAATCCAATCAATTAAAGACTTTTAAGGGAGAAGAGAAAAAAGTTTCACCACTTCTTCAGCCAGCCAGACTCTCCTGGGGAGATCACTGAAGACCTTCATTGAATTTGCCAGCTCACTGCTGCCTGCCCTATAGAATTTGGACTCATGCATCCCCACAGTTGCGTGAGACACTTTTATAAAATCTCATATTTAAGATATCTCCTGTTGGTTGTTTCCCTAGAGAACTCTAGCTAATACAATATATGTAAAGAAATTTAAAACTACATTATCTTTATCATGTTCAACTTTGATATCTGATATTCACCTAGTTTCTAATTTACGTAAATTAACACATATATATCATTCAAGTCTGTGTTTTAATTCCTGTGCATAAAACCAAAACATTTATATTTCTAAATAACTGGAATACAGAAAAATTGACACATTCACAGCAGTATAGCTATTCAGATGAAATGTAACATCTGCTGGCACCTAAGTGACACTTAATTTTCCAAGTCTTTCACATGTAACAACAGCCTAACTTAAGGATGCGTTAACACAAGAACTCTGTATTAGATCCACATGACCTCCTAAGAGTTAGATAACACCATTCTGCAGATGAGGAACACTATGCTTATAAAAGTACTTCCCCTCAGTCACATGGATAGTATTGTTAGAGCCTAGAAACCAATACAGCTGGAATGCAGGGTCTACACACACCGTGGTTTGTGAATAGTTTTCCATCTAGGTTTTCATTACAGAATTGACAACTGTTTTAGCTGAAAGTAAAATGTGGATGTTTTAGGATGTGTTCAGGCATTCTTTCATTACTTCAAAACATTTGCCAGGCACTGTCCTAGATGCTGGGACTACAGTTGTGCACAATTCAGATGTGGCTCTTCTCCCTTGGGAGCCAAAGGCAGTGTGGGGAGGATGGGGAGCTTTGCTCTGAAATGAAACATTCATTCAAGAGACTGGCAGGGGCTGGAGAAGGATAATTTGGGACACAGACACATATCCTTGACCTGGGACTCTCTTCAGTTAGCATAAGAAGGGAGAACTGAAGAGTTTCTTAAAAGCTAACTCAGAAGGAGAAGAGAGGGATCCAAAACATGAGAGAAACTCGTTGCTGATTTGACGATGGAGGGGCCCACCTGAGAAGAATGTAGGCAACCTCTTAAGGATGGAGAGCAGAGCCCAGCTGACAGCCAGCAAGGAAATGGGGACCTCCAACCTCCAACTGCAAGGAATTGGAGGCCAATCATGTGAATGAGCTTAAAAACAGATTCTTCCCCCAGAGCTTCCAGATACGAACAAGGCTGGCCAACACCTTGACTTCAGTCTTGTGAGACCACAAGCAGAAAACCCAGCTAAGTCCACTGGACTTCTGACGTACAGAACTGTGAGGTAGTAAAAGGGTATTGATTTAAGCCACTAAGTTTGTAGTAATTTGTTACACAGCAGTAGAAAACCAACCAAGATGGTGGGCCTAACCAGGCAGGTAAACTTCCCTTGATGACTATCAAACCAGTAGCTGTGGACAAGCTGAAGCCCTGGGCTGGTATCCTGTCTCTGCAGGACCATTAGGACACATGGTCTCCGAACCTGTGCACAAACCTCACCAGGCCCCACATTTCCACCTCTGGAAGTTACCTTCTGTGGAAGTCTTTGTCACTATTTGGCAACTCTTCACGGACAAAGAAAGTTGAACAAATGTGTTCCATACACTCAGCAACTGAATGATAGTAATTCTGAGCCATGGTGAAAACAAAGAGATGAAAGCTCTGTTACAAGACTTTCTCTTTTACTAAAAGATTAGACAACAGCTGAGCTTTCATGACCATTATTCTCCTAAACTCTTCTTTGCCCACTACAAACTGAGAAGATCCTTCAGAGGCATCTTTCAAAGCAAAGAACAAAGAAGATGGTGGAGACCTTCATCTCTCTTCTGTATCTCTATCCTACTTGAAATAATAGCTACCAATTATTGACCAACTCATATGACCCAGGCTCTTTACAAACACTGACTCCTCCAATTCCTCCACCCACAGACCTCAGTAAGGAAGACTGGGATTCAGAGTCATTAATGAACTTTCTCAAGGTTGCACAGCCTAAAACTGATGGAGCAGGATTTCAACCCACTTCTGTACCACTGTGTGTGTTTTCTCCAGTTCCTTTCTAAGGGTGTACCCCATGTAGAGAGACCCACCAGGTCTGGTATGAGGGAAGCTAACTGAATAGCAGCAGGGGTTGCTAACCACCAGCGGAGATGTGGACATGTGGAAAACGTCACCAACTGCCAGTTAGCTGTTCACAGAACATTCTCTAGCACACAGGCCCCTGTCCTGATTTTTAGCCTACCGTCAAATGAGCCTAAAACCAATTACTTTCATTTGCTAAATGACTAAAGTACCCATTAGCAATTCTTGAAAACCAACCAGGATGAATACTTGGTAGAGTTGATATATTCTGAGTTTGAAATAACTTAAAAGAAGCATTTCCTCTGGGCAAAAGGGACCAAATTTAGGCACAGGTGGACTGCAAGGAGGTTGTGGCTAGAATGTCCACCCTGGAGGGCAGTGCTCTGGAGGAACAAACTGCCTTAACCATCACCACATTCCTTCAGGAAACCAAGGCGTGCTGAGCACCTGGACCTATATTCATTTCCTCCCCATGGACACACCATGCCACTTCCCCCCCCAAACTCCTTAGAAAATGGGACATCAGCGATAAAACTAGATCACCACCGACCAAATTCTCTGTTTCACTCTTCTATCTTGGGATTCCTATAAAATAATTAGAAACATGAATGCCTCAGTCCATTCTAGAGTCACTGGTTGTATTTAAAGTATACATCAACGTTAATTGGATTATTTTGCTAAACTGACACCTTAAAATGTTTTTAGGAAAGACGTAGATTTCCAGATGTACAACCTAAACATGACTTCTTAAAGCATAAGCAGTTAAGAAATTTTAGTAAATGTTTCAATATTTTATAAATATTTGTGAATGAATGAAAATGCATTCTAAATAGGAAAGAAAAAAAAAGCCCTAACTTCCTCATCTGCAAATTAGGGGTGATGACAGCTTTTTCTTGCTAGAATATTAAATTATTCTATATGAATGGGCCTACTGAAATCTAGCAAACAACAGGTACTCAAAAATTTGTAATGAAATTTGAATTGTAAAACAAAATGACTTCACATTTTATTTATATTACAAACATCTCCAAGAAAAACAGTCCCCTTATTAATCAGTTTTAAACTAAATCAAACAATTTTATGCATTTTCCAAATGTATAGAGATGTTTATTGAAAAATAAAAACATTGAGAAATGTAGTTTCGAAGGTAAAAATGTACTTTACATATTATTTTGCAGGTAATACCTCTTTGCTCTTTTTAAAATTTGCTATCTTTAACAAAAAAAAAAAAACGTTAAAAAAAGGAGACTTAAGTAACAACTCAGAGAACTTGGTTCTTCCCACCTTTTAAAATATTTATAATGGAAACTCCTCACACTGAATCCCATTTGCTGGCTCAACATATCAACACAGAACTGTCTATAGTGGGATTTATGGGGTGCAGAGGGAGGTGGGGAGCGACCAGCTCAGCCAGGCCCCTTCTTGAGCTGCCCCTCCTCTCCCTGCCTCTTCAAGCCATACCTTGAAGATTCCCTCATGCTCCCTCAGGGAAACGCTTTTTCAGAAACAGCTATATTACAACATCATTTATGTTTGTCACTCATTTCATAAATGTAAATTTAAGACAGCAGGGACAGTCCAAATATTCTGGACCTGGCATCCTGCTCTCTTGATCAGAAGTGTCCTATTTCTTTCAGAAGATATATTGCCACGTGTAAAATCTCGACAGCTCTATCTTTGAGCCAGCATTTTAGAGAACAGTATCAGGCCTCTATGAAGCAAAGAACTGACTTTTTTTTTAATTATACCCTCAAAGTAAGGAGATTTGGCAAATTGTAGTTGTCAGTTCAGACACCATATAATGACCTCTTGACACCTGGTTCCAAAAGAAAATTAGAAATTAAGATAAAACGTTTAACAGCTTATGAAGTTTAAAAGATTTTTAACTGCTCTACAGTTCAGAAAGAATCAAATTATTTTCTTGGCCAGGGAAAATTCAGGTTCAAATTTTAAGCCACTATTCTATAATCCTCAGTAAGCCCTGTAGGAAAGGAATTATCAGGACTAGAGGGAAAGTTCCTGCTGTTTCTTAGACGTAAACTCAGAGAGGTAAATTAAGATACTCAGAGGTAAACTCTCAGGTTGTGCAGAGCTTAGCTGTTTGACTCCCACGGATTCTAGAGCAGAACACTAAACACTTCTATTTATTCACAGAACAGGTACAGAATGGGGCAGCAGGAACACAGCTTTCTCAATCAGCCCTCCAGCTCCTGCTAATCAATGAAGTCACACAGCTAATAACTCCATGCAATGGTTTTAAAACGTAAGTTTTAATGTTATTTCATTGCAGTGTCCTTATACTGAAATGTGTTTATTATGTAGTTTCAATTTTACCTGTGTTAAAAAAAAAAAAAAAAAAAAAAAAGACCACAGCAGGAGAGCTGCCATTGTGAGAAAGGAGGGCATAGAATGCAAGCAATGAATTAAAGAGGCAAATGAAGGAACTCTTTTCCTTTATTAGAAATAGGAAAAACAGATTGTGCTCATCTTGCTTAGGGCCAACAGCCGCGCTGCATGGAATTCAGCCAGCGTCAGTCACAAAGCTCGCTTAGGAGCTCTGCTGTGTGAAAAGAGAGTAAGCCAGATGGGCTATTTACTTTCAACAAGATAATTCCAGAGGAAACTGTTATAAGTTAAAGAAACTTTTTAGCTTCATCTGCTATTTTACCCTCTAAACTGATTCAGGAGGCGGGGGCAGGGAAGGGTTCCATTAGGAAAGAAATAAGAGTCAAGGTAAGGAAATTGGAAAAATAAAAGAAAGCACAGCACAAAATCTTGGACCGCACTATTGTCTAAGCGCATAAGCTCTGAAGTCAGACAACTTGGGTTCATAGCCTTGCTCCATCAGTTACTCACTATAACCTTGAACAAGTTATTGCACCTCTCTGAGCCTCATTTTCCTCCAGAGACAACATGGGGATAACAATAGTTTCTCAAGAGGCCTGTAAAGATTTGATGACATAATGCAGGTATAGCACTTATAACACTTAAGAACTTAATAAACATCAGGCATTATTTTTATCCATCCATTTCATTTTCTTTTCCTTTTGCAAAATCTATAAGGAATCCATTATATATATATATATATATATATATATATATATATATATATATGACTAAACAATTCCTAAGAACATCTTAAGAGCTAAATGTTATATTAATCTACTAATCATACTTGATGGAATTTAGATATTTGCAAACAAAATTCTCTTTTATTTTGCTATCCCAGAGGAAGGGTAAAATAATCCAGATAACTTTAATCTTGTCTCAAAAATTTCAAAGAGATTTTTCTGCCTAAAAAATAAACTTCTTTAAGGAAAACAGCTGTAGAATGAATATAGGGAAGTTCATTCAATTCTGAGATAAGCTTCTGATAGATATAAATGAAGCTTCCTAACAAGAAGACAGAGTTTTCCTCATCAACTTGGAAATAATGACCACAGGGAAAAAAAATCAAGATAAATCCTTATATGCATATAACTGTGGAAAAGATACCAAGCTGCCTCACCTTTAGGATATACTACATATATAATATATATATATGTAACTTATTAAACAAAAACTACACGTTAAATTACGGAATTACTAGGTATCCAAGTTAATCACCTACTTTTCTTTTTATACTTAAAATGCTATTCAATAATAATTGATGATTCTAAGATAATCAGAGATATTTTCCAAACAAAGAGGAAAGAGTTATGACCAGTCTATTGTATTTACCATGGCAGGAGAGAGGACACACATTTTTAGAAATACTATCCAACACCAAAGACTAAGATAAAAATGATTGGCTGATTATCCTTGGCTCGATTTTGAGAATTTCACAAATATTTCATTTTACTGCAATATTAAAAGAAACAGGATCACTATTTTTCACATTACATTTCTTTTCTGAAGGAAAAAAAACACACAAAGAAATCATCAATTTAATTTGCAAAATTTAGTTATGGGCTCAGATAAGACAAACACAAAAGCAAATCACATATTTAACATTTAGAAAATCTAAGAAGAGAAATTGTTACTACATTTAATTTTTTACACTCCTGGACCCTCAATCCAAATGTATGCCAAGAAAACTGCATAAATGTTGATGGTAAGATTATTTGAAAACAAGTATGAGAAACATATTTTATGCTCTTATTAGGGCCAGCAAATAAACTGAGAGGAGGCTGCAAGAAACATTATAGAAGTAGAAATCTTATACTTATTATAAGTATAATTTATGAAGTTAATATGAGATAAAATTTCCCCAAGTACTACAGAGAAGCAAATATCAGAGCAAGACAATTTTACATTTTTAACAAATTGTAAATGGGCAAAAGGGTAAATTCCCTTAAAAAACTACCAAAGAGGACTTTTGTGACACTGATTCTAAACATAAATGAAACAGGAAATTGTCATCTTTCTCTTCTACATTCAGAATTTGCTCCCATTTGAAAATATCTATTATTTCACTAGCCCAAAGGCTAAAAATCCACCAGCTTTTGCTAGGCAGTTTCAACCACTGTTCCAACCCAATTAAATAACAGTGCCTTTCTGTTCTGATATAGACATGAGAGGAAGCTAAAAAGAGCAGCACCTTGTTGGGAGAGCAGTCTCAGACCTGTACACTTAGTAGGCATTAAGGTATGCCAAGACTGCAAGAGCTTGACTGCTTTTTTACCTGGGCCATTACTTAGGGTTGTTTTTGCAGATGCTAACCTTGAAATATGAGGCAGTTTCTTCCCCTGGCTTGCTTACTTCTTGTTATGAAAGCAGTGAATTGCCCAAACTCAGAGTTCCACAGTAGCAGTGCAAACTCACTGCATACATAACCTCCATCTGGGCCGTGGCGCTTGGGGACAGGGACCAAACATACCAATATGCAGAGGCTTGTGCTATTTGTTGTGCCACGAATAATAAAAATCCTTTGTCTCTGACTCAGGAGTCTCATTTCTTCTGCCAGCATCCAAGAAACAGTAACAGGCTAAATTATTAGCTTGTAAGTAGGGTAAAATCAAATCCCAGACCTGACAGTTTTGGCAAAGGGGTAGCAACAGAAATACAGCTTTCTGGAGGAGAAAAATGGCCCACAAGTCAGGTTCCAGATATGAAAACACCCCCTGGGATCTGGAGTGAATGTTCTCACCCATGGGGTGGGCAGCAGAGTGGAGAAGGAATGAGGGTCTCCGCTGTCAGGGCTGCTAATGACCCCAGAGGAGAGAGGCAGGACTGAAACTAGCTATACATGTGGCACGCTGGTTGCTGCTGGCTCCCTCTCCTCCAGGTGGGAGGAGGAAGGAGTGTGTCTGTGACAACAGGGCAGCCCAGCAGAAAGGCAATGTTGGTGTGGGTACTGAGCACAGAAGTCCCCAGGCTGAAACGACAGTGCCAGTAATGACGGCCTTCCTGCCTGTAATGTAAAGACAACATAAACACGAGCACTTCACTAAGTTGGGCCTCAAGTGGTCAGCAACTCGAAATGAAAGTAAGTGTGCCTTGTTAGATCTCTCTCCCATCACACTGCTTGATCCCTCCTCATGGCTTCTACTCTGCTTCAGCTGCCTTAAGGAAAAGGATTATTAGGAGTGGGTCCCCAAGGAAGACCAAAGGCCATAAATATCTGTGCTGGTATGATGAGGAAAGGACTCAAATTTTTATGGCTGTGTTGGATAGAGGATCCAAGTTACCATCCTACCTGGTCCCATAGAGAAAAGGGGCACCCAAAGTCAACTGATGGAGTTTGGTGCCTCTCAGTGGGGAAGGGAAGCTAAGTGACTTTGTGGGAGGAACCCTTTGGGCTTATTCAATGTGCTGCTGCTGTGGCTTCCGTATCTGATTGAAAGGTAAGAATTAATGTGCTACATGTTTGAACTTCCTATTCCCATAAATGTTAGAAGAGATTCTCCTGCTCAGGAGCTGCTACCTGTAGAGAGACATTTCCCAATACAAAAATGTTACCTTCTTGATAGAACTACAGAGTACACGCCTCTTTGAAAAAGCAGCCATTAACCCGCTACTAAGCTCTTGTGGAAAATCAATGCCTGGCATCCACATTTTTGGGTGGGTCAACTCGGACTCAATGACTAATGAGATGGGAATGGCCCCAAAGACCTTGCTGGCCAAATGGAAACAGCATATTCAAGAGTAAAGCTGGTCTAGCCCTAGCATAATCTCAGTTTTACATGAAAAAAAAAAAAAAAATGACACCTATTCCTTTGAGGGAAATTGTATTCCCCACTCTGCCACCTGAAACAAACCTGCTGGTTCAATGGGGCTCTTGATTCACTGAGGTTCCCTTGAATAACTAGGCCTGCTTCACTGATGGTGTCCTCTGGGCAGCACAGCCACCTAGCCCCAGTGACAACTCTGGAAGACCAGTGTAGTCAGGGCCAGTTAGCAAAATGGTCTGAATTTAAAGCTGTCACATTTGTTTTAGATACTACTACTAAGGACCAGCCATGTTACATTTTCAGACTGTGTGTTATTGCCAATGGCCAGCCATCTGTCTGGTCTGCCACTTGGAAGACTACAGACTAGCGGATTAAAGACAGCTCTCTAAAGCTGCAACCCTGGAAACAAATCATGGCTGCTGATCAGACAGTCTGGGTCCCTCATGTAGATGCCCATGGCAAGGGCCTAAGGCCCAACCAGCACGTACCAGGTCACTGGATGACTGGAAGATGGGAGAAAACAGCTCAAGGTCAAGCCTGCACTGACTAGATCACTGCCATCACCACCAGGACCTATTATCACACCAGACAAAGCAACACACCCATCCACCATGGATGGGGTACAAAGTGAAGGACTGTATGTTTATGATGCAGAAGCTACCACTGCATGGCAGACATGTGACTCCTGTCAAAAGCTGGCCCGTTAGGCTAGGGATGAAGGAGGCCATATTTCCCTTGCTGCACCTAGAAACTGACTACATCAGATCTCTGACCCCTGCTTTGGGCTCACCCTGATGCTTCACCACTGTTGACACTTTTTCAGGTTACTGTGACACTTACTGTTCCAGTCCAATCAGCTGGCTCTGGCTATGCCAGTGTGCCTCTTGAAACTAAACTGTGTCATGTTTTCACTTTCTAGACCATGTTTAATCTGACAATGGTATGTCTTTTGTCACAAAGACCACCCAACAATGGGCCAATAGTCAAAATGTTAGATGGACATTTTATGACCCTCTTCAAGTTGCTGCCGTATCAACATATAAAATGGACTTAAAATCAACTTAAAAAGATTTCTGACTCTGCCTCACTCACCACCACCTCTCCCACCACACCATCTCCATAAAAGGTTCCTCTCCTTTGGCTGCTTCCTGGATAATCATGGGGACAAAAAGCATAGGTGGTTACATAAATCTATTTTGAAAATCTGCCCTAACTATTCCTGGGCATAATACATTTTTCATTCACCTAACAGAAACCCTAACCAGGATGACTGGTATATCCTCCAAGTGGCATCCCAACCAAAAGGGGGCCTAGAAGATTCAAACCTAATTTTGGCTCAACTACCTGGATATTTTTCTTGGAATGACAAGATTCTAGATCATGAAGATAATGACCATTTGGATGAGTACACTGCTCACCAAATCCTTCCATAGTGGTCCAAAAAGTTCAAAGTGGTAGACATAATGATTTCTCTGCAAATTTCGAAAAGATGTCCATGTCCAACTTGCACCTGACCTTCCAGACAAAAGGTCTAGATGTGAGTAGGGGATGACTGGAGAAAATGTAAAGTTAGAGCTATTGGGATGGGCATACCAATTTCATGGCTCTAGAGGAAGAGCAATAACCTGGTAATTTGGGAGGGAATATTTCAAAGCCCAGGAGGTAGGACAGTGTGTGATTAATGCACTCTTAGTTCTCTATATCCAGCACCTCAGCCTCACGAAACAGTCATGTGATCCACAGGGCCATGCAGAAACTGTGACTAGCAGTGTGACCCACTGACCCACTGCTGAGTCTGTCATCCCCACCCATGGGTTTAAAAACAAAAGAAGTCACATGGGCATGGCTCATCCTGAATTGTTCTGTCAAGCCTGATTCCATCAACAAAAGTTCCCAAACACAGATTGCCCACTCACTCCCATACAAATTCACAGACTGGCACAACTTTGGTTTATTCTGAGTTATACAAATCCATATACTTCTCCTGACTCCCAACTATACCACGTATGGCAATCAAGGCTTAAATTAATCAGTGATACTGTCTATGTGGCTTAAAATACCAATCAATGGTAATTCAAATCAAGTATATCAACAAATTATGAATTAGTCACCTGTGCTCATGTACTCTAGTTCTATGTTGCACAGAGTGGGCTGTAGAATCTCTTTCTATTAGAAATTCTTACTGGACCTTCTACTGCCCCGTTTTTACCGGCAATGACAGTGGAGATGAGCAAGACATTCTAAACTTCTTTATGTGGGTCATATTAGATAACAGGCTTTACTTAGACTGTCTGAATTCAGACCTACTCGGCTCCGGCTGGGATTTATTCACAACGGCTGATCAAGGACACTGGTGGGAGGGGGGAAGGGCATGGATGAAGCCAATACTGAAGGTCTGCCTCATCCTGCTTCTTTGGATCCTATTAACAGTAGCTCTAATTAAATGCTGTATGAGAAAAACTGAATAGACTTGGTTCAAGCCTCTGTCCTTCTGATTAATCAGAGTGGCCATGGAATAACATACTCTTGTGAAAATTCCCCAGAAGCCAGGATGGCGTAAGACGATGCTGTGGGTTGCTGGCAGACACAGTTTTCCTTGGCCCTCTTACACTCCTTACATGTCTTGCTCGGTATACCAAGACAACAAGGTTCCGACTGCTCTTTAACCTGGGCCATTTCTCAGGGGTGTTTATGAATCTGATAACTTTAAAAAATGAGGTAACATCTCTGGACAAAGAGCAGGCTTACTTACTGATTGCTGTAAAAGTGTTGGATTCCCCAAGTTCAGTGCTCCTCATCCATGAGGTAAATGCACCCTGCACGCACAGCATCCATCTGAGCCATACCACTTGGCCCCTGCGAGACTTGGGGGCAAAGGAAGCTGGCGCAAATATGATGGTATCGCTCCTATGCTGTGAGGAATGAAGTCATTTGTCTATAACCAATGGGTCTTGTGTCTTCTGCCACATCCATGAAACAATAACAGTATAACTTGTTAGCTTGTAATAGGATAAAAATCAAATCCCAAACCCAGCACACCTATCTCTGGCTTGAACCACCGATAGCACCTGATATGAAGTCTAGTTGGAACAACCATTCCCATATTTATTGTTCAAATAGGAAGTACACAGATATCCTGAGGCTGAAGCTACTCATATTGGATTCTTTAATGCAAGCAAAAGGAAGCCATTAACACACGAATGTAAAAACCAGGATCACTTCCCTATCTTCTAGTTTTTGGGGCTTCCCTATAAAAACAAGGTTCTTCACCTCAGTTCCAGAGTACATATTATTACCTTCACTTTCCCCAAAGTAAAACCTCTATGAAGGGGCACTATTACCACCACTTCCCTACGGTGTGGTGTGGAGGAGAAATATTAACTATATGAGATATTGTGATGTTCTAGTTTGGAAGAAGTGGTGATTTAGGATTATGGCCATAGATGGGGAAGGAAGTGAATAAGGAGTCCTATTAGCAGTAGGCAATATATGCTTTTTAATTTCAAGCCTGCTTAAAAAAAAATGAAATCAAAGAAGCAAACAAACAATGACTTCACGGAGACAAACAAACGGCAAGAACACCATAATTTATAAAATTAGGTCTTTATCAAAGGGATTTAGGGAATAAAAAGAATTGAAAAATATCTTAATTTTAATCTCCATTATAAAAAAATCCTTCAAAAGCAAAGTATTTTTTTCACTTTTTTAAAATTTTATTTTGAAACAAATTCAAAGTTACAGGAACAGTTGCAAAAATAATACAAACCCCATACACAGAATTCCAGCATACCCTGACACCCCTCCCCCGACACCCCAATCCACCAACTTTAACATGCTGTCACACTGCCATTTATTTCTTTCCCTCCCTCCTTCCCTCCCTATCATCCGTCATCTATTGCTCTGTTTTCTGAATATATGACAGCAAGCTGCACACATCTTTGCACAAATACTATAATTCACATATACAATTCCTATAAACAGGAACATTCTTTATGCAATCCCATTAAGCACAGCTAAGAAGTTGATGAAATTCAACACTGATACAAAGTTTACATTCTATATTTCCTTTTTTTTTTTTCCCTTATGTCCCAACTGTGTCCCTTTAAGCCTCCTGTCCTCCATCCTCAGATCCCATCCAGGATCATCCTTGGCATTCAATTGTCATCTATTTAGACTTTTTTTTTTTTTTTTTTTCAATTGTGGAAACATATATACAGCCTAAATCTTCCCATTCCACTACCCCCCCCAGCATTCCATTAGTGGGATTAATCACATTTAGAATGTTGTACTGCTATCACCTTCCCACCATCCATTACTAGAAATTTTCCTTCACCTCAAACAGCAACCCTACACTCATTTCTTAACTCCCTATTGCCCCTTCCCCCATTTCTCTTAACCCATACTCTACTTTTCATCTCTATGGTCATATTCTCTGATAATTTCTTTGTGTTTATTGTGGGGCTTAAATTTAACCTCTTAAATCCATAACAATCTTGTTTTTCTTTGACACCAACTTAACTTCAATAGGACACGTAAACTATGTTCCTATACTCCTCCATTCCCCCACCTTTATATAGTTCTTGTCAAAAATTACATATTTTACATTGAGTCCAAAACCACTGATTTGCCATTAGAGTTTATGTATTTTATATCCTGTAGGAAGTAAACAGTGGGGTTACAAATCAAAAATTATTGACTTCTATTTGTATTCCATTGTGGTCAGAGAATGTGCTTTGAATATATTCAATTGTTCTTTTTTTGTTTTGTTTTGTTTCTTTAATTTATTGAGGCTTGTTTTATGTCCCAGCATATGGTCTATTCTGGAGAAAGATCCGTGATCACTAGAGAAAAATGTGTGTCCTGGTGATTTAGGATGCAAGGTTCTATATATGTCTGTTAAAATTCTCTATATCTCTCTCTCCTTACTTTGTTTCTCCATCGGTAGGGCTCCCTTTAGTATCTGAAGTAGGGCAGGTCTTTTATTGGCAAACTTTCTCACCATTTGTTTGTCTGTGAAAAATTTACGCTCTCCCTCAAATTTGAAGGAGAGTTTTGCTGGATAAAGTATTCTTGGTTGGAAATTTTTCTCAGAATTTTAAATGTCATGCCACTGCCTTCTTGCCTCCATGGTGGCCGCTGAGTAGTCACTACTTAGTCTCATGTTGTTTCCTTTGCAGGTGAATTGCTTTTCTCTTGCTGCTTTCAGAACTTGCTCCTTCTCTTCAGTATTTGACAGTCTGATCAGAATATGTCTTGGAGTGGGTTTATTTGGATTTATTCTATTTGGAGTTTGCTGGGCATTTATGCTTTGTGTATTCATATTGTGTAGAAGGTTTGGGAAGTTTTCCCCAACAATTTCTTTGAATACTCTTTCTAGATCTTTACCCTTCTCTTCCCCTTCTGGGACACCAATGAGTCTTAAATTTGGACGTTTTATTTTATCAATCATATCCCTGAGATCCATTTCAATTTTTTTTATTTTTTTTCTCCATTCTTTCTTTTGTTCTTTCATTTTCTGTTCTGTGGTCCTCTAGGACACTGAGTCATTGTTCAACTTTTTCTAATCTTGTATTATGAGTATCCAGAGTCTTTTTAATTTGGCCAACAGTTTCTTTTATTTCCATAAGATCTTCTATTTTTTTATTTATTCTTGCAATTTCTTCTTTGTGCTCTTCTAGGGTCTTCTTTATGTCCTTTATATCCTGTGCCATGTTCTTCTTCATGTCCTTTATATTCTGTGCCATGCTCTTGTTCTTTGATTGTAGTTCTTTGATTAACTGCACCAAGTACTATGACTCTTCTGATATTTTGATTTGGGTGTTTGGGATTGGGTTCTCCATACTGTCTGGTTTTATCATATGCTTTAAGATTTTCTGTTGTTTTTGGCCTCTTGGCATTTGCTTTGCTTGATACGGTTCTTTCAAGTTATAAAAAAATACCAATCTAATTTTTCAAATCTACATTTGGTGGCGTACACTTTCTCTAACTAACCAGCAGATGGCATCTGCAAGTCACCTATTCCCCTCAAGTCAGTTCTCCTCAACTATGTCTTTGTGATGTGTGGGGAAATGATTCTTGTGGGGTTCAATTGGTGCACTCAGTTTGGGTGTGTTGTTGGTGCTGTCCGCCCTGAATGTGGAGCATGTGTCTGGGTGGTTAGGGAGGCAGGGCAGCTTTAATAATCAAACCTCCCGGTGTTCCCGGAGATTCAAGGCTGTCGCAAGAGTTTAAGCCTTCATTTCAGTTTTGCCACAGATTGTCTCTGCCGCTGACCCACAAGTCCCCAGCATTGACGTAGGGTCCCTGGGTTCTCCAAGCGGGACCCCTTCTCAGCTGTGATCTTCCAGGACCTCTGCTGAGGGAAGGCTGTGCTACATCACAAGTGCACGCTGTCCCTCAAGGGAAACCCCAGGGCACTGGGCCGTGCAGGGGCGCTCCCAGCATGATGCAAAGATGGCTGAATTGGGCCTCTCAACCTCCCCCCGCCTTTTTGCACAGCTCCGCCCAGCTCTGGACAACTAGCTGTGTGCGCACCCAAAGCCACTGTCTACGGCCAATATTGTGGCGTGTGCACGGTGCCATGGGATACACTCCCCGTCACACTGGGTTTCCTGGCGCAGCCCTGGGCTGTGGGTTTGGCCCCAGGCAGCAGTGTCCCCAGCCCGCCGCGGAGCCGGCTGCAAGTGGCACAGTTTCTTTCTCCTTTTGCCTCTCCCCTCTGGCCCCCTGGCCCTGAGGGTATCAGCAGTGGGCTATCCTCCACACCAGACACCAAGAGGTTGGCAGAGCCCACTCCTCCCATGCTTCACTGCGCGGTTCTCACCGTCGTAACCGCAGCCGCTCCTGGTTTTTTTTTTCTTTTTTTAAAGAACTAGTCTGTCTCCAAACACCAACCCACAGTTTCCCCATACCACAGCACGGCCGCAGGACTTTCAGCCAGCTTACTCACTCATTTCAGAATGCAGACTCCTGGTTTCACCAAGTGCCCAGTCCCTGTGGTTTCAGCAGACCTTGTCCAGCTAGTGCATCGCTGGAACTGGTGTTCTGGGTCACTTTCTGGTTTTTATCTAGTATTTTGCATGGAGGTGTTTTTTTTGCCCTGTCTCACCTAGCCACCATCTTAGGTTCTCCAAAAGCAAGGTATTTAAGACCCAAAACTCACCTTCAGAAATTAAAAGGCACATCTGTAAAAGATTTGTCTGTCAACTATTACATACTCACTGTTAAAAAAACAAATCAAGACAGAACTTAAGAAGAGGATGAAATACAATGTAAAAACAGAATTATAAAAGGCAGTTATTAAACTACTTCAGTATTGTGTCCAGATTTCTGAATAGATATCAAATGTGAATCTAGCAAATATTCTAGATTTCTTGCTTTGTAAAGTATATGATTAAAACAAACTGTGCTAAAACTCAGTAAAATCCAAATTGCTTTATAGAGTAATTTCATATTCACTTGTCTCCATAATTCATTAAAAATAAAAATAAATGGTGTTTCAGAACCACCACAGACTTGAATTTGATGGATGATCATTTCTCCTCCCCCATGTGAGCAATAAGGAAAAGGTAGATATGTGTATTCATAATGCTTTATCCTCATGGATAAGTTATGCTGTTGGCATGTCATGACAAGTCAGTGTTGCCTGTTATTTAATTATATGGAGGCAGAATAAATGATGCAAAGACACTGCTGGATGTGTGCTTGCTTACTTTAAACAGATAAAAAGATTTCAAACTACCCATAATTTTCAAGGAAAACTTTGAAATTCAAGACTATCCCTTAAATAAAATGAAAGAACATCTTCAGAACCATTTGGAACAAAAAAAATCAGACTTCAGCGCTTTGTATTAGAAACGGGGTTTTATATTTAGAGCTTTGTCTTTCAGGGACTGGGAAGGAGGTACGTGAACATCCAAGGCGGAAGGCTGCATGGATGATATCAGAACCAGTCAAACACTGAGAGCTTAATGCCAAATCTCCTTTTCCCATTAAAAAAGTAGAATTCAGAACAATTAAAATGCATTACTACCCCAAATTAAATTGCCTTGAAGTTTTCTGCACAGGGCTTTTAGCGTTATAAACACTTCTTGACTTTGTCCTGTCATGTTTCCTCAATCAATCATGCAGTAGCCTAAAATTAAATTGAAATGACTGGATCAAGGAAAATCAAATTTTTTAACATTTAGTTTCAGTAATGAGATTATGAAGCTTTTAGTGATATTGTAATTACTCTGAAGCTTTGAGCACATGTTTCTACTAAAAGTATTCTATAGAGAAAAACTGCATTAGGGAACCAAGTAAACACAGACCACTATGAACCAAAAATACATTTGTTATAAAGTTAAACATTAAAGGTAGAAAAGAAACAAAGCATGCATGTGATCTGTACTTTAGAATATCCTGTATTAAGTGACCACTTGAAAACACCAGATCGCTCCAGCATTAAAATAATTTAATAGCTTCCCACCAAGGGCAATCATAAGAGAAGTAACAAGGAGAAACAACAGTAAAGGAGAGGAAAGAAATTTTAAAAATGCTTCATTCTTGTGCTGGCTCCAATTTTTGGACAGGAAAACGTGACAGACTAAAATCTTTCTCCTAAAATTAATGACTTATTTCTCAGAATATAAAAATGTTTAAATAGACTTACTATTTACCCAAATCAAATCATATAGCTACTTCCCCTACTTATTAATTAATTCTTTCATCCATTTCAAACCTTACTGGGATTATGCTGGACTTGGGGGCCACAAAAATAACTGAAATGAGATCCCCAGCCCCTAGACAAATGCAAATGGAACAGAGAGGAACCCAGGAGATTGCATTCTTCTATCTTGGTACTTCAACTTCAGCAACTGTGAGGGAGACTGGAGAAGATAAGCAAGAGATGATGACAATGGTCTCCTCTCCTTTCATTCATACTTTATTCATTCAACAATAATGTACTGTGTAGAAGCACTATTTCTTTCTTCAAGAATGAGACAGGTAAATAAACACACAAAGTTAAAATGGAATGAGATTATGTCTTTGAAAGCTGTAATCAGCACAGAGAAGGGGCATTTCTGCAGGACAGGAAAGAGCAGGCTGAGAGGGGAAATGATAACTGACTCCTGGAGGACACAGTGGGATGTGCCACACTAAGGTGGGATGGAATCATCCATCTAGACAAACAGTGTTGGGTGCTGTCTAGTGTTTACAGGTGTTGGGTAGCAAAGGATCTTTCTGGAAAGAATATCCTGACTTTTCTTGTGGTCCACTGCCAGGGGCACCTTTAGCTTCCAGAGGCCAGTGCATTACGTTCCTCATGCCATAATAACTGGGCAAAATGCTCACTTCTAAATCCATCACTAGTAATGAATTAAACTTCTATGACTTTTGTGGAGAGAAAGAAAAACTTCTTCAGCTGGGATTGCTAAGAGAAGATCGCTGGCAGACACGCTGTCACCATTAGGAGATAATTTTCCTGAAATGGGGCCAACAGAAAAAGCAGAGTAGAAAGAAGAAGAAAAGACCAAGCCCCTGGAGCAAATTGCACCTCAAGTCATAGCTACACTTGGATTTAGTTACATGAGGAGAAAGATTTCTTGTTGTTGTTGTTCTTGCCAGGTTAAAATGGATCTCCAACACGTGGCACCAAAAACAAAAGTCATTACCAATATACAGAGGAGAAAATAGCATATGGAAAGACACTAAAATTTAAGAGTTAGGTGTATCTGAGCTACTTCAAGTAGTTGAGAGAGAAGTGGTAGTTACATCTGCTAGAGTCAGGAAACCATCTCATTTCTCAGACAGACATAAATACTGAGATTAGAAACCACCACTGTTAAAGATGTGATATTTATGATTTCCAATGATGTTAAGGAGAGGTAGGTGTCTTTCTCCCAAATGATACTTTCCACAAATTAATTAGTTATCCAGACTAATTTTTCTGTACAAAATTAAATCTGGCAATACTTGGTACATTTTTTTACTGTGTCTTAATTTATAATTCAATCATAAATCATCAGCCCCCAAATTATTAACTCCTGATGACTTAAAAAATAAAACAGTATATGCAGTCTATTTTCAGCAAAACAGAAAATGGTGATGTGCTGCTCAATTCTAAAGCCAAAATAATAAAGTTATAGTCACATATGGAAATCAGGCCATTGAAAGTTTAGCAGGAAAATGGTTCTGTCAAAATAATCTGAAGGACACAAAGCTTCTGAACAGTTTGCTTATTCTGATTATATCAAAATACAGCTAAATGCCCTAACAGCTTAATGATCCTAAATAGAAAGCAGTACAATAAACTTGTAGTATTTAATTTGGCTACTGTCAAGTTTAAATTTTTTAATTTGAATTTGCACTCCCTTTCAGCCACAAGTACTTCCACTGTCTACTGCCTAGGAGGAAACCTGATTCCACAGATGTTACAGTCCACTACTTGGATGGTTCTTAGATTCAACCCAGGATGTCCATTTGTTAAGAATATCCTGCTCTTCTTTTTGTCTGAATAATCTAGATTATCAGCCATAATTTCTATGTTAACCAAAAGTAAATGAGTGAAATTTAACATGACTTTGCTGCCAAAGTTACCTTTCTAAAAATAAATTGGACTGTGCCCATTCCTAGCCTTACAACCAAGTGGATCCTCGTTACTCATGGAATAAAACCCCAAATCTCCAGCAGGGCATGGAAAACACCCCCGGAGCTGGTCCCAAACTCTTTCTGCCCAATCCCTCATCACTTCCTCCTCCAAGCTCCTTATGCTCTATCTCTGTCAACTTCTCCTTCTTCACTAACACCCTGTATCCTCCAAGTCTTCCTGCCTCTGCTCCTTCTAGTTCCTCAGCTAAAATGCACTTTCCTTACTTGCCTGCTCAGAACACCTCTCAGCCCGCAAGATACAGCTGAAATACTAACTCTGTTTTGGGGTTCCCCCTACTTTATAGTTTTTCTTGATTATTATTATAGCTTTTCTTGATGCTTATAATTATTTTGCCTGTGTACATAGCATTCTCACAAAATTGTGACTTCTTAATTTAGCTGTGCAGGTTTGGTACTTGTCACAGATCTCATTGACTTAGGTCTAAATAAATTTCTGTTGAATTCCACTTTTATTTTCTTAGTACTTGTTTCCAATAAAAAGGAACTCTTTTTTTTTTTTTTACAAATCAAATTCTGTCATCTGTTTTTTAAATTTCTTCCCTATTTCAAGTTTCTCCTAACTGTGCTAACAATGTATAATGAAATGTTTTCTAAATATCGCATCTAAAACTGCCTCATGGAATCAAATTCTATACTGATATCTTTAATAACTGAAGCAAATTAAGCTACACAATTTTGTTCTTTTGTCCTTCCCAACTTTACTTGAATTTACTTAAAAATTCTAACTGTATAATTTTCTACCAAGCTAGATTAGTTATTTACAAAGGACAGAACAATGTTAAACTATTCCAAAGGCACATTAGATGTCTAACATTCATAGTGAACTCTCAAATCAGAAAGCAAAATGTACATAAAATGGTTATTTGTTCCTGCTTTGTCTGATTATCTGTTGTTATGGGAAGTCATATTTCCTGTCAAAAACATAACAAAGCTTTCCCTTCTCTACAGGATACAAATTAGCAACCTGGTACATCAAATCACCCAGCTGTAATTCACTATTTCAGTCCAGGAGTGTATCCACATGTTCATTTGCCACCTGGGAAAACTATCTTGAAAAATGAGTTATGTCCTTGGCAAGTTTGTCAACTAGTCCACACACACACACACACACACACACAAACACACACACGCACACACACACTAATAATGTTAGACTTCTCAAGTGTAACGTTACTGCATTACCTTAAAATGACCTCTGAAGAGGCGAAAATCAAATAGTATCACTGTCAATTCAATGTACTAGATATGCCATCCTCTCTTCATAATTAAGCACTTAAACCCAGGCATTCAGATGGAGAAAGGGTTAATGGTAACAATGGTAACTGAATAATGGCCGCCACCCCCCACCTACCCCCGAGATGTCCAAATCCTAATCTTCAGAACCTGTGAATGTCACCTCATATGACAAAAGAGACTTAGCAGATGTGATTCAGTTAAGGATTTTGAGGTAGGGAGATTATCCTGGATTATTTGGTGGGTCCTAAATGTAACGATGAGTGGTACAGGAAGGAGGCAGAAGGAGATCTGATAATAGAAGAGAAGAAGGCAGCATGGCCACGGAAGCAGAGACTGAAATGGTGCTGGTAGGAGCCAAGGAATGCCAGAAGCTGCTGGTAGTGGGAGTCTCCCCTGCAGCCTCCAGAAGAAACTCGGCTGGCTGACACCTTGGTTTTAGCCCTTTCAAAATTATTTTACACATCTGACCTCCAAAACTGTAAGAATAAATGTGTGTGTGTGTGTGTTTAACAGCAGCAAAAGGAAACTACACAGTCACTGAGTCATGCCTCAATAGAACAGCATACTCTTGAAAAAGCTCATGAAATTATGGCACTAAAGTTTGTTTTCCTGAAAATACTACTTCAATGGCCAGAATATGAAACTACTTGAAGTAGTCTGGTACTATCAGAAATTTACCTGATAAAATTTGTCACAAATGTATTATCAGTTTTATACATGTTACATATGGGGATGCATTTGTCCTATCCTGAAGTCTGGGTTTACAATATTTGTTGCTTTTCTGTATTTTCAAAAGTAGTATGGGCTTAATACTGAAAGTCAGAAAAACAAGGAAAATCAAAACAAAAAAGAAATTCACAAACCAAAGATAATCACTTTGGAATATACCTCTTGGATATTTTATGTATACAAATGGAACCTATTGCTATCTGGCTTTCAATTTAAAGGCAAATAAACTCTTACATTAATGCTTTGATTTTTTTTTCCAAATATTAAAGAAAACACACATATTTATCAGAGTTTTAGGTAATTAATGTTACTCACCCTGTTACTATCATTGCTTAAAGACGGAAAAGAAAAAAGTTTCTCCAGAAACCCGAAACTCAAGGCAACACCACTACCCCTTTCTCGCCTAACTTTACTTTCATAACTTGCATTTTATTGTGCATAAAATGGTTAAATTGGCTGCTGAAGCCAGAGGGATTTTTAATAAATTTAAATGCAAAGAACTGTGACAGCTATGGGACAATAGGGGAGTTTCTTAGAAGTCAGACTCCAAATTAAAATTATTCCAGTCCCTCCCACCAAAAAAAAAAAAAATTAAAAAGTAGAGAATTATAAAACTTACTGCAGAGCTGCAGTGCATAGTAATTGCCTGGATATAATGGTGAGCATACAGACCCAGTAAAAACTCTAGTATCATACATTTATAATAAGATTATCTAATGACTTCCTTTAAATGAAGCTGATGGAGAAAAAAAAAATACATTTTTGGAAACTCTGCATGCAGTGAGAAACTGCAGATGTTACACATACACAAAAAAAGAAAGAAAGAAAAAAAAAAAACCTCCCCAAAATGGCCACAGTAATTTCCTTACTGGTGTGGCATTTCACCAATTCCTAAATGAAGAAGAATGGGAAGCAAATATCAGACTTACACTATAGGGTACTCTGTTTGTATCAAATAATTATGTTTAAATTGAGTGCACAGTAAAATGTGTGCAATTCCTATGCAATTCAATAAATTCAAGCATCATCATTTAAAAACATCTTTAGATATTGTCACACACGTAAGTATCCAAACTTGCTGAATGCCAACTGACTTCCGTAGTCTAGATTTGTTCGTGGTCAGCAGCCCATATAAGCAGCACCTTTTATAGAAGGCTGCCTCAGTCAGGCTTAAATATACCTCTCACTCCCGGCAGATTCATCAGAAAGCTGGCAGTGACTCCAAGTCTGAGTTCAAGGCTAGAGGGAAGACTTAAAGCATGAATCATTACTCTTAAATCTTTAATTCTTCAGGCAGTAAACCTGTTATCCCATCCTCTACCTAGCCCACAGTTCATCACCCCTACACTCTCTGGATCAAGAGAAAAAATAAGTTGCAATCAAGACAAAACTCCTCTGGAAGTAAAATGCCAAGCCCTGGAGTTCCAAAATGAATTTGGATTGCAGACCATTCTGTTACAGCATATGTCTCAAGGAGAAGCCACGGAGATGGTGAGTCTATTTAGTCAAGCCATTTCTGTCTAACTCTTACACCTACAACCAACAGCCCTGTGGAAACTCCAAGGGGAAATAAAGAAAGAGCTTACCTCCTGATTGTACAGAAAACAGATGCCCCTGTTAACAAAGAACTAAAATTTAAAATTCCAGGTTCTGAGAAAATCAGAGACTGTGGAGAAGAAAAAAAAAAAAGAGTAGAGAAAGGGGACTGCAGGTAGTTACTAAAACCAAAGTTTCATCTTGGAACCATAGATATTACAAACTTCCAGTTCTATTTCTCTGTTAACACAGAGAGAGTCTCAGGTGTCTACTTCCTACCTTTCCATGTTCTGGAAAATGGATCTACTATGTAGGTACAATTAGCTTTAAAATTACCATGCAGTTCAAAAAGTCTTCATCTCAGGTCCTCTTATTTATGCACTGAAACTCCCAAAATATTTAATAATAGAAAAACTGTTACAGTCACCAATTACAGAGACAAATAATTCAAACGTCTCAACTGAAACACCAATATAAATTCCCTAACAATGAGATTTTTCCCAACTTGGTGTGGTAAGAACGAGGGACCTGGATTGAAAAAATCATCAAGAACACTGCGGCATCCCATGGCCTGAGCAAAACAGACCTGTAGATCTTGGTGTGCAGCGGTCCGCGTGACCTAGGCAGCTAATGTTTAACCTATTGTCTTTGTAAGCCAGTAAAGAGAAAAAGGGTAAATTGACCTTAAAATGTAACTTTAAAATGTGAAATGGGAAGGAGACAGGAGGTGAGAGGCTTCTGGGTTCACAAAAGGGCAACAATGTTAATCTAGTTTACCTGCTTCCTGGCCCCCAAGTGTTAACACTCTGGTGGTTATTTACAAAGCCCCATCCTATGATTCTTTCCTTCCTGCACCAGCCCCCAGGTCACAGCGACCCGTTCCTGCATCTATGCTCCCCCACCCTTAGGAATGCCTTTGTCTCAACCCTCATAACCTTAACCCTTATAAATGGCTTGCTGTCTTTGCAATGCACAGTTGACTTTCCTGCGAATGCAATGCCCGCCCGTCCTGAGAGAGCCATTATGATCTCTCCATGACTTCTCACCCTGTAAATAAGCCCTGAATAAAAGTTCATGTATCAGAAAATGCTCGTTGTCTTCTTTGGCCTCCGGACTGGCATGGCCCTCAAGGGCTATGACAAACCCATCAATAACTTTTTTAAAAAAACAAACATTTGTTCAAAGATGATCTCAAAACTTGGCCGGGTATGCATACATATCTAAGAGGAAAAAACTCAACTCTGCACTATTCTGGGTGACCAGAAGCCCAAGCTATTACAACACTACTCTTGCCATATGGAGAAGACAACATAAATAGATCCCTAAGCATCATGTGCTTCATATCAAAGGAGATACAGATCTTTTTTAAATTTAAAGATTTAATATCAAGAAAAACACAAAACTAATGCCTCTCAATGAGGAATATTTATATATTTTATAAAAATAATTTTTTTTTAAAGAAATATATCCATTGTCACTACCCTGAGAAAAGTCATTTACTATCCCACAACCGCCCTTTTACTCACAGAGGAAGATCATTTCCTACTTGAGATCAAACAGAAGCCATCCACAGATACCTGGACTTCTTGGCATTATACTTAAAACTTCCCATTGCTGCCATCGTCATCTTTCGAAAATGCAATCTGTTCACAATACGCCCACCATCAGATGAAAATGCACACTTCTGGCACTGCTTGCACACTATGGCCTCTCCAGTCCAGTCCCAGCCTACTTCTCCAGCTTCTGCCTTCCTGCAAGTGTTTCATTCTTTCCTCTTACATCCATGCCTCTGTACATGTCTCTCCCTCAAGCTGGAATGCCACCTGCACCAAGTTAATTCCTATTTGTCACTCAGGGCACAACCCAAATGGCTCCACTGGGAAACACAGCTGCATCCACTGAGCTCTATTAGGAGCCCTCTCTAGGGTATCCTTGGATACTCCTGTATCATGGCGCTTATTATTCAGGTGCAGATCTTTATTTTTCTGTACCCCTTCTAGTCTATGAGCACATATGTGACAAATGGTAGTTGTTAAAATCTTGGTTGACTGCAAAGGAGGAATTAATTGCTACAGATTGAGAAATGAGTGAGAGGTAGCAAAGAGGTGGAGATCTTAAAGGAAATTCCATAGCAGGTTGGTGCCATTTGAAACGGATTTCAAAGGATGAACAGTAGTTCCCTGATGGACAAAAGAGAGGAATGGCATTGAGAGCTGAGAGAATTACATGGGCAAAAGCAAAGACATGAAAAATCATGGTGTGATGGTAAGTGTGTGGGGGGAGGGGGGTGATATATACACATGTCTGCCTAATTTACTCTTTTCCTGTTGGGGAAGAGGATGGAATCCTTACCCAAAATAGTATTATCAACCCAATTAGCTCACCAACTCCTTGGGGAGAAATGGTCTTTTATATTTCTCTACGTCCTTTCCCCACAGGCTGCATGTGCACACACACACACAAATATACATCCACCACCCAGATATAACCATCCCTGCCTAATACAGTGCCTTATAAAAAAATGACAGTGAAATCATTATTGTGTATGGAAATACCTATGAATCCAAGGAAGAAAGTTTCCTATTTAGTGAAAAACGTATTTGAATTAACCCGGTCAAAATCTTGAATAATTAGGATATACATGGTACTAGGGGAAATAGTCATATGACTGAAATTCCTTTTAACAAAAGCTGCAACATAAATCAGCCAACTGTCATATAATTCTCGTTCTTTAATATTGCAAAACTTAGAGAGAACCATTCAGATTACTACAAAGAACCATTTAAAATGAGCTCATTAAATGCAAATTAAAACAGAAATACTGAATAAGCACTGGATCACAAAGCCCAAAGAAACAGCAGGTAAGAAACACTTTTCATTGATCAAAGAAGTAAAAGCTAACAGAATAAAGGATTCTGCACTGAAACTGCTTTCATGAATATGAAGCATTTCGAAGTGAAGAGAACCTTTTTTTTTTTATTTTTTCAAAGAAGCTTTAGAGGTAGAGATGGATTTGCATATCTCAATACAAAATACTTTCATTATATCATTTTCAAGCAATGAAGCTAAGGTTCCCAAAAAATTCAGTCTCTCTCTCCCTCTCTCTCTTTCTCTCTCTGTAGTCATTCCATTTATAAAGGACTCCACTAAGAGATTAAGTCCCATCCTAAATGAGGTGGCTCACACCTTAACTGATGTAACCTCATCAAAAGATCCTACTTAAAATGGGTTTACACCCAGGGGAATGGATTAGCTTTAACAACATGTTTTTCTGGGGTACAAAAGTTCTAATCCACTACAGAACCAAAGACGAACTATCCACAATTACATGAAAGCTTCTATGCAAAAATTTGGTAGGATCTATTTTGTGATACAATTGTACCTCATCATAAACAGAAGCTTTTAAAAGCCTGCCATGGGAACTTAGATATAGAGTTGCTTTTCATTTAAAATTATTGAAATGGTAGCACAAGTAGCAGTGCACAGTACACTCAACTAGAAATACAAATTCTGGAATTTAAAATTCATCACATACAAGCTCTAAAAGAAACGTAGATTTGTGGGAAAATAGTAAACTTAGGCTGTACACTCATGATGGTACAGCATTTTTTGCTTTGTTTTGTTTTATTCACTGTTCTATTACCAGCACCTAGAGTAATACTGACCACATAGTAGGTTGTCAGTTAGGTCTCCTTTCACGAAAATAAAGATTACAAACCGATGACTTATTTTTTTCTTTGGAAACTCATTTAGAACATAAAATTTAAAATATGCCACTCTCATCTATCAGGAAGGCAAAAATAGAAATGAAAATATTTAATGTCACACAGTGGCAGAAATGGGCAGTCTTACAAACACTGTTGAATTGGGAAGGACAAGGCCACCAAGCACAGTTGTGCAAATTATGCACTGCTCAAAAGCAGTAAACCAGGGAGTTAAGGGGGAGAGTGAAGTCCAGTAGAGAGTGTGGGGCAGGCTGAATCAGACCTGCAGGAGTGATGTCTTTTTGGAATTTTTCAGCCCTGAAGGCAAGGGCAGCTCTTTGCAATCTTGTTGCCATTAGTGGAGGTTTTAAGAAGGAGTGTAAAATAGGGCAACTTCTTTTAGAATAATTTGGAAATACCTATCAAATTTCAAAATTTAATAACTTTGACTAGCAAATCCACCCAGAGATTATACTAGGATTTTTACTTTTTGTATATGCTTACATAAGCAAGCAAAAGACATAGGTTCAAAAATGCTCATTCTAGCATTCCTGATGATTGCAATTGTTTGTAAATTTACTGAATGCTCATTTATCAGAAGTATTTGCATAATGATTGCACATCTTTACTGTATTAATGTGGGGTAGATCTGTACATACAGCTATGTAAGTTCTCTAAGAGATATTAAGTCAATGTGTAGATGAGATTATGTTCTAATTATTCTTTTCAAAAATTTATCAAAACATCTTTTAAAAGTATACATGCTGAATACAAATTTCAATACATACTTATATTTATTCTTAGACTTTAATATCTGATATTACTCAAATACCTAAATCCAGTTCTTCAGGACACAATGTATCATAAATATCACTTCTAAAATTCAGTTTTAAACACAGAGAGGTTTTAATCCCACATTTAAAACATAAACAAAAATGATCTAGCTAATTTTAAAAAAAGATAACAGTATTTTTAATAGAGGTAACAAAAATTACATTCTTCTAGGTTGTATTTTCTTAAGCTTTTCTATTCTGCTTTACATTATCTCGAAGCTCTTCTACATACTCTTCACAAAGTCTTAACTTTCCACTAGCTTCAATTAAATTTTGTATCTGTAATTGTCTGGTCAGGGCATTTAATATATCAATCATAATCCAAACGAAAATGTAAGTACTTTTGAAATAGTCTCAGTGCCAAGAAAGTAATCCTGGGTTTTGAAAAAGTAAAAGGAACATAATTTTATTGGTACTGAGGTAACAATCAAACCCATCTTTTTTATTTCCTTCCAAAGTGAGCCAGGATTTAAATAAAGTAGAAGTGTATTATTTGTATTAAGATGGTAAAGTGATTAAAGAGAGTATAGGCATAAAAGGGGCAAGTTCTGGTAGCAGACCTGTCTTTAACAAGAAAACAATCCCCAGCTGTACATTTATGTATCTCTTGACTTCCAGTTCATTGCTGGTAAAAGCCAAAATGCCTTTCCCAGCTCTGGAAGTTGGTCACAAAAACATGAAACTCATCTCTCTAGGCACTTTCCTTCAACTGCTTTCACTAACTTTCATGTACTTTCAGCACTCTTCAAAACACTCAAGCCTAAAACTGGCGATTAAGATTTTTATTAAAATGCATTAACCAACAGAATTAGATAATCCAACTTGCATAAAGTACTTGATTGAACATTGTCTTTTCAGGAATGCAAGGACATTTCAGCTTACAATTGTCATGTTGTGTGTTTTTTTCGTATGGAACTTTTAGAGGCATGGATTTAATTATTTCTGTCATAATACACACTTATTTGCACTATATAAAACAATACAATAGCTGGGGTATGAAAAATAATACCTTTTAAAATCCTACCTGTATTCTCCATATTACCATCTTGATAACTATTTAAACTTCAAATTCAAAGATAATACTTCTTCCCTGCTGTGTACCTAAATCCCAAATAAAAACTCAACTGCCTAGATACATTTCATTCTAATAAAGTTATTTGTATAATTATATATTAGATAAATAATTTACAGTGCTGAGTTTTAGATCTTAAGTTTCTGTCTTTATTACATAGTTTCACAATAAATTTGTTTCTTATTCCTACAGTAGATGAAGTTGAATTAAAATAATATAAATGTAAACACCTAAAAAAGCTCAATAAGATTCATAAAAATGTATGTATTTTTAAATTTTATAATTTTCAAAAAAAAAAGTTTTTAGAAGACAGTTGTACAAGGTTCACCTGGAAACACAAATCAGTTATCAGAACCAAGCGGAAGAGATTTCCAAAATTCATGCTGTCGGTATTTCACAGGGAAAAAAAAAAAAACACACACACACACACACACACACATACAGATATATACACACACTTTATTTTGAAGACAAGTATGCTTACTTGTCACCTGTCTGGACACACTACACCTGACTTGTTGAAATTAAGTGTTTTCTCCTCAGTAATAATCCTCAAACTCACCAATTTAACATGGAGCAAGTCTCTGTCACAACGAACCCTCAAAATAGCAATGCTTTCTAATCATAAGGTGCATTTCCACTAATTTTCAGGGATAACCCCTAAAATAACTCTTTAGGGATTATTTTGCTCTTCTGCTCCTCTACAAGATTACAATCCTAATATTCACTTCCAAAGTGTCATTCACAAAACCACACCTACGTCATCATGTGTTCAGAAATACTTTAATTAATTCATTTTGCCAAGAGCAGACGATAATTATTCTTTGATCTGAGACCATCGATTAAAGACTGAAAAGGGTAAACACGAGAGAGTAAGCCGTTTACATTCCTCTGAAGGAATTTCTCTGGCTCCCACCCATCATCATCATCATCATCAGGTCCCTTCCGGGAGAATTTTACTGTTTCGCTAAGTTTTCCCCTCGACAGTCCTACAGCGAGCAGGCTCCCAAGCGTCCTGGGCGGGAAGACAGCCAGCGCGGCTCTGGGGAGGAGGGACCCGGGAGGCGGCGTGGGCGCGAAGCCGCCCTCTGGACGGACACCACAGGTCCCGCGCCACAGGCCGCGAGCTGCCCGGCACTTGCTGGCAGGAAGGGGCGCCCGCCAGTGCCCTCTAGCTGCTGTCCCTAGCGAGGCTGTCCTCAGTGGGGTCCCTGCTCAGCCACGGGCGCGGTGAGGGGACTTTAAGCACACACACTTATTCTCCAGAACCCACACGACAGACCGGCGGCGCGGTCTTTAACGCCCTGTCAGGACAGTGAGCACCAGCGGGCTCCTTGGGATGACCTCGGCCCAAGCACGGTGCCACAACACTCCGTACCTGTCAAGCGCCCACATACCTATCATGGTCACTGGGCAGGTGGCGGCTGCTCGGCAAGCAGGGACTTAGGGCGCACTGAGGCCCGCCGCCTCCCCCCCCGGCGGCTCTCGGGGCTTTAGCGGCTCCTGGCCTCCCCGCCCCTGCGCCCGGCGAAGTCGCAACACGCATGCGCGGAAGACGCGAGGCCCGCGGCCTGCTGGGAGTCGTAGTTTGACGCGTAGCTTCTCCTTCACCCCGCCGCCTCTCCGCTGCCTTTTCCGGCTTCAAGGTCCAGGAAACGTGCGTCACGGCAAGGGGAGGCCATTGGGCCGCGATGTTGACGCGTCGCTTAGCAACCGCAAGGCATACCTTTGGAAGCTTGTTGCAGCTCTAACCACGGTCCTGCCCACTTCCCGCCCCTCCCCTCCCCCAAACTCCCTTCACCTAGGAGCTGCCAAACATCTGGATCAACCTGGGCATTACGAGGGGTTGAATTTCTAACATTATTGCGCCTTTTGACATTTTTTTCCCGAACTTCTTCTCACATCTGTAAACCCCACTGATTCTTAATACACTTTTTATGAGAACAAGACATTTTCTAGGAAGATGGTGGCTGAAAAAGAGACCCTGAGCTTAAACAAATGCCCAGACAAGATGCCGAAGAGGACCAAGTTGCTGGCACAACAGCCGCTCCCTGTACACCAGCCGCACTCCCTGATTTCTGAGGGCTTCACAGTCAAAGCCATGATGAAAAACTCAGTCGTAAGTGATTTTCCCGAATTGAATGCACTCGCTCTGAATCAGGGTACACGAGATTATTTATTATAAGCTGGCCGTGTGAGGGATTTTGAGCCATTGTCCTGGGTGGTTTTTACCAATTGCTCTGCTAATGGCAGATAGTGCCCCACAGTGTGTGGCGGTCAGACTAGGTTGGTTAGAAAGGATCTTGGCAAGAGATGTACTTTGTCCATTTATAAGCACCTTTCTAGTAACTCACAGTTTCTAGTAACCCCAAATTACTCTTAAGCTATTTACACAAAAAAAGACTCCCTTTGCTTTTGACTCCTAAATTAGCCACACCCAGCACAGGGCCTGATAGAGGGTGAGTTCTTATTATCTCCCTTGCAAAATTTAACATGAGCTGATGTACTACTGGAAACAAAAGCTCATGAAATCATCAGTAATAAAGACTTCATCTGTTTAACCTAGGGAAATTTAGAATATCCTACCATTCATTCTAATACTCCTTACTAAATGATAGCAGCTTGTTTGAGCACTGAGAGGCAACTTAATATTAAGTCCATTTCCTGATAAATCTTTTAAGCAACACTTTTTAACAATCCAATCTTTGATTCAAATCTCTGCCTATATGTGCAATTCATGTTTATACTATTTGTGGTAGTAAAAATAAAATATTCTTAATTTTATTAGAAAGAATAATTAAATGCATAGAAATGGTTTAGCTACGTGCATGACAGTTTATTTAAAAAAAATCCTATTTGTTAAATAGCTTTTAATTTGGTATGTTAAACAGATTTTACTCCTGAGTAAGCACCTGTCTGGGAATGAGACATTAAATAATAAATGCAACTTCCAAGTTTGTGTAATTTATATTCTGGGAGAATCTGACTTATTCTATCACATCTCATTATATGATAGGAATAATGTTGTTTTTCAGTATCACATTATTTATTTTACTTAAATTTTGCAAACTTAATACCTTATTCATAAACCCTATCTATAAAATACGTGAATGGAAGAGATTACCTCTAGCCCTCTCGGCCAGATTCCTAAATTACTACACAAAATGTTATTCTGCTTATTGGTATGTATGTCAGTTGCCCTACAGTAGTTAAAATTCTGGGAAATAGACTGAAATTCCTGTTTGTTGTAGCTGCAATATTTCATGTGAGGAGATTCTCATGGGAGCCCAAATGAGTCATTTATCAACCATACAGAATAACATAACCATTCAAGTTTATCATTTATCTTTGCTGCTACCCAATATTTTCAATAATAATTTTGGTGGTATTTTAAAATGTTAAATTTTAACATCATAAATAAAGAAAAATGATCATTCTCTTTTTTTCTAAACATACTTTCATACATTCTTTTATCATGTTTATTCTTAAATACAAACTTACACCTAAAGTCACAATTCAGGGAAATTGGATATTTCAATATGGCCAAATGTAATAAATATGTTTATAAGGCTCAAAAATGTTGATCTGGAAGTGGCTTTCTTTATAAAAAGTATTTGCGATAAATCATCTTCTTTTCATACATTTAAGGAAAATCTTTTAGTATAATATGTTTGTCTGCACTGGGATCCCCAAAACAGGATGAGTCATTATTCTACTCCACTTAGTGAAAATCATAATTCTTAGATAGTGAAAATCATAATTCTTAGTTGCAAGCATTATTTGTCCATTCATTCATTCTATCAATAGCCTATTTATTTATTTATTTATTATTTATTATTTATTTTTGGAGCACCTTCCACATGCTAAGCAGAGTTCTGGGAATTTGGGATCACAGTGAACAAAACAACGTTCCTGTCCTTAGTACTCCTAGGAAAACCACCACCAATAACAAAAGGAAAGTCTCGAAAAAACAAACATAGGCAATATTTTTTACGCAGACTAACTCCTGTGGCACAGGAAATAAAAAGTGTCTTCAATTTCCAATATTTACATTTCACCATTTCTGTCTTCAGCGGTGTAGACCTTTTGGGAAGACCTTGGCTATGGTATAATAAGCAGAAACCAGGAACCCAGTATTTTTTTTACTTCATCTGGGCACTTACCTGGTGCTTTATGTGTTAATCTACCTTGGATACGGACCCAAGGTTCTGGTGATCGAGAAGTTGTCTTTAATTTAAACTTTCTACTACAGCTTTACTTCTCAATAGACTACAAATGCTTTATGCTCAAAGCTTAGGGAATGGGAGAATAAGGCAGGAAGAAGTGGAGAGCAAGCAGCTTCATTATAAGGGCATGTTCCAGAATTTGCATTCATCATTTCTACTCTTAACTCACTGTGGAAACAGTCCCAAGGCCACAACAAGTTGCAGGTGAGGCTGGGACTCATGTAGCCTCTAACTGGTAGCTCTGTGCCCAGCTAAAACTTGAGTTTTATTACTATAATAAAGAGAAGAAGGGATATTGGGATAAATAGAAGTCTCTGCCACAGGAGTTAAACATGCTATGTTGCTGATGACGAAAAGAAGATAGACAAGTAAAATAATTCAATACAACTAAAAACAGATACTTGATAAGGGATTTCAAATACATCTTCAGTACATTCAATACAGTAGCAATACTAATGATGAAAGTAATAAGTGACAATAACCTGACTGAGGACCTCATCACCTTTTGTCTAGATTTTACAATATCATCCAAATTTATCTCTTGACTCTACTGGGTGTTTGCCTCAATCAATTATCAGTAATATCGCATTAACTCTTCCCGTATGAAGTTCTACTCATATCACTACTCAAAATTTTTTGAGCTTCCTAATTCTTATAAAAAAAAAAATCAAAATACCTCCCTAGGGTCATCCAGGTCGTCTGTGTTTTTAATTTCTTCTATCACTCTTCTCATTTATTTCAACCAAATTGAACTTAGGAAATAAACTGTAATATATTCATTTTTGTGATTTTGCTTAGGTCGTTCCTTTTGCTTGAATATCCTTCTGCATACATACCGTCATATCTAAATCCATTTGATCATTTATTTACCAAACATCCTCATTGACCACTGACTATATGCTAAGTACTGTTTTGGATGTAAGAAATATAGCAGTGAATGACTATGGTTTGTTAATTTCTGATGGGTATGGTAGGAAGAAGTTCACAGAAGTGTTGCTATATTAGGTTATTTTCTTGGGGTATAGTAGGAACATATTGGAAGTAAAGTAGTTATTTTAGGTTCATTGTCTTTTTCTTACTCCCTTGTTATGGTTTGTTTGAAATGTTTTTTTAATTGTTTTTTTTTAAATTTTTTTGATATAGTTAATAGTTAATTTTAAAAAGTTAATTTAAAAAAACAATAAAAAATGCAATACATGAAAGAAAAAGAAAATAAATATAGCAGTCAGCAAGAGACAAAACACATGATGTCAAGGAGCGTATGTTTTTGTGGCCAGCGAAAATGGCAACTACTGCAAGAAGACTTCCCTATTTGTCATTTCCTGTGATCCAGGATGGAAGTAGTTATTCTTTACTTCTTGTTTTCTACTTTGCTTTATAGTTATTGATGTTTATGTTTTATCTCCATATTTCAATACCCTGTGTAGGCAGAATCCATGTCTGTGGTGGACTGAATTATATAACCCGATTTAGACATATGTTTGTTCTTGATCCACATTCCTGTGGGTGTGAACTCATTGTGAATAGAATTTCTTGGCTATGCTAATTTTAGTTACAGTTTGGCCCCAATGAATGAGATTTGGCCTTAATCTGGATTTCTGGAGTCCTCTAGAAGCAGACAAAATTCAGACATAGTTAGAGAAATCCACAGGAGACGCCAGAATCCAGAAGTCAGCGAAAACCCAGAAGAGAAACGAGAGGACGTTGCCATGAGACAGTAAAGCCAAGAAATCCTAAGGACCACAGCCAGCACCAGAAGGCTTCATATTTTGGGGAGAAAGCAAGCCTTCCAGCCTCCGAAACCATGAGACAATAAATTCCCATTATTTAATCCAGCCCACCATGTGGCATTTGTCATAGCAGCCCTGGAAAACTAAGAAAGTTCTAACTCATATTTTCATCCTAATCAACACCTAATATTTAATACTATCCAGCACCTAATTCATTACTAATCAGCAACTAATAAGGAGTAGTCAATATTTGATGAATGAAGGAAAGCAATTACACTCTTCCTTCTTATCTCATTTCCTTCTTTATTATGGCTATAATTGTCCCTAGTTTGGATGTTTTCAACCACCCTTCCCTAATTTAGGAGCACAGGAGATGTCTTTAAAACTAAGTCAGGTCCTAGCACTCTTCATCTCAAACTTTCTGGAGGCTTCCCATCTCATGCAGGGTAAAGGCCTTAGTTTTTACATTCCTGTAAGGTCCTATATGATTTGGCTTCCTCTGCTGCTTCTTATGTCTTAACTGCTTTCTCTCTCTCTCATCTGTTCCAGCTACACTGGCCTCCCTGCTATTCTTTGAACACACCAGTTGTATGGTTGCTCCGTGCCTTTGCCCTTCCTTGTTCCCACAGCCTTAAATAACATTTTTCCACTACATATCACTACTTCTTGCCCTTATACCATCTGCAAATGTTTTTCAAAAATTAACTTTTAGTAAGGTCTTCCCTGACTACTCTCTTTGAAATTTCAAACTCTTAACAACCTTCTTCATCCCTTCTTTACCATGCCCATCCACCTTCCTTGATTTATATTTTTCTATAGCTACTTATCAACCTGTAATTTTAACATAGTTTATTCTATGGCTTCTTTCGCTAGACAGTAAGTTACTTGAGAACAGGGAATTTTTACTGTTTCACTCACTCTGCATCCCCAGCTCTAGAAAGGTTCCTGTCAAATGAATAAATGGATGATCGTATTTTATGCATAATTAGCCAATCATCTTTGAATTAGCAGCTTCAATAAAATGCTAATGTAGTTATATAGATTTTAAATTTAGGTAAAGAATAACAAATGTGATATGCTGTATTTTAATCAGCTTATTATAAAAGTAATACATGCTCATTATAAAAAGGTTAAATGGTTAGACTTAGAAAAGCTTTCTCTGTCTAAGATTATGGGGAAAATTTTACCCTTTTTTTTTTTTTACTGGTTCTATGATTTCCATTTTTTATTTTATATATTTTCTTCATCTTAAATCATTTTTGTTTAGGAAGTGAGATGGACATTCTGATTTATTTTCTTTTCAAATAGCTAGAGGGTATTTATATGACATTTTACATGTAGTTAAACTAAGGTCCATCAAAAAATCTTCCTATTCAATTCAGAACTTCCTATTTAATTTAAATGATCTATCAATATAATAAAGGTAGTTTTATATATGCTTTAATTTCTGAGAGTTATCTCTATTCCATTTTTTTTTTTTTTTTTTTTAACCAACAAATCCAGTGAGAAGGCAGGGCAGACTTTTTTTTTTTTTACTTTTGATTTTGAAGTACTTTAAAACATGCAGGATAGTTAAAAAAATAATACAAGCCCTTACAGAGAACTGCAACACATTCCATTCCCTCAGCTATTCACATCCATCATTTTTAATACTTTGCCACATTTGCCATATCATTCAGTTTTTCTATCCATCAATTCACCAATACTTCTATCTCTCTAAACATCTGTCTATTTATCAATTCATTTTCTTGATTGTAGACTGTATACAGCATGCTCCTTGAACTCTTAATTCTGCCATGTACATTTCCTATAAACAATGATATTCTCTTAGGTAACCACTCTAATTGTAGTTATCAAGTTCAAGAAATTTAACGTTTATATAAAGCTTACATACTATTATATTCCAATATTTTTATATGTCCTACAATGTCCCTTTGAGCCTTTTCTCCTCCCTTGCTAGATCTATCCAGTATCACAAATTGTGTTTAATTATCACTGTCTCTTTAATTGTTCTTTCTTTTTTTAAAAAATATGGGAAGATAGATTCAAAATGAAATTTGCCATTTCAACCACTCCCAAGTATACCATCCAGTGGGATAATTCATGTTTACACTGTTCTGTTACCCTCTCCACTTTCCATTACTAAAACTTTCCCATCTCCCCAAAATGAAACCCTACACCCACTATGGATTAACTCCCCGTTCCCCTTCAACCCTGCCTTTTACCTGTATTCTAATTTTTGTCTCTGTGAGCTTGCACATTCTCTGATATTTTCTTTTGAGTTACCATGGGGCTTAAATTTAACATCCTAAATCTATAATACTCTCATTTCTTAGATACCAACTTAACTTCTGTGGTATACACATACTATGTTCCTGTACTCCTCCACCCCAAACCTTACATAGATTTTGTCACAAATTACATATTTATACATTATGATTCCAAAACCACTGCTTTATCATATTTGAATCCTGGAGGAAGTAAAAAGTGGAGTTACAAACCAAAAGAATAGTAGCACTGGCATTTATATTGACCCATATCATTAACCTTACTGGGGATCCTTATTTCTTCATGTGGCTTTGATCTATTGTCAACTGTCCTTTCTTTTTAATCTTCAGAACTCTCATTAGCATTTCTTACAGGCCTAGTCTAGTGGTGACAAACTCCCCCAGCTTTTGTTTATCTGGGAATGTCTTAATCTCTCCCCCATTTTTGAAAGACAGTTTTGCTGGAAATAGAATTTTTGATTGGCAGTTGTTTGCTTTTAGCACTTTAAATATGCCATCCCACTGCCTTCCTGCCTCCATGGTTTCCAATGGGAAATTAGCATTTAATCTTGTTGAGGTTCTGTTGTATGTGACACATTGCTTCTCTCCTATGGCTTTCAGAATTGTCTTTTTGTCTTTGGTATTCAACAGTTTGATTATAAAATGACACTGTCTATTTGGATGTATCCTGTTTGGGGTTCAGTGAGCATCTTAGATGTGTAAATTCATGTCTTCTATTAAATTGGGGAAGATTTCAGCCCTTACTTTTTGAATATTCTCTTTCTTCTCCTTCTGGGACTCCCACCATGTATATATTGTTGCACTTGATGGCGTCTCACAGTTTCCTCAGGCTCTGTTTACTTTTCTTCATTCTTTTTTCTTTCTGCTCCACAGGCTGAATGATTTCAATTTCTTATCTTCAAGTTCACTGATGCTTGCTTCTAACTGATCAAATCTGCTATTGGAGCCCTCTGGGGAATTTTTCGTTTCTGTTACTGTGATCTTCATCTCTGTTTGGTTCCTTTTCATAATTTCCATCTCTATTGATATTCTCTTTGTGTTCATCTCTCATATTTCTGATTTCCTTTAGTTCTCTGGCCATGTTTTCCTTTAGCTCTTTGAGCATATTTACGCACATTTTTAAAAAGTCTTTGTCTGGTATGTTCTAGGTCTGGTCCTCCTCCTTTATATTTTCTTATGTGTTAATTTTCTCCTTTGGGCAATTGCTTCCTGTTTCTTTTTATGTTTTGTAATCTTTTTTTGAAACCTGGGTATTTTGACACTTTAATGTGTTATTGCTGGAACTTAAACCATGAGGTGTCTGTTCCCTCTGCATGTAACCAGCTAGTGTTATGATAGAGCTTTTCTTGAATGCCAGGGACTAAAAAAACAAAAGGAAAAAAAGAAAATACCTTTCCAGCCTTTGCAAATTAACCTGTGCACACACTGTCCTTCAAAGCTTATCCATACAATGGATTTAGAGAATAGTTCCAAGCCAAAGTATAGGGCCCAACCCAATCCTTTCTGTATATGCAGCTTGTCTTGGGCATGTAAGAATTCCCGCTTTCACAAGGTTACAAATGTTTCATCATCCATAGTAAACAGTTTCCTTGTGATTTGCGCCTGGCAGCCACTTGACTGCTCTTCTACAGTGTTCTGTAGGAAAGCTTTGTGAGCTGCCTTGTACATGCAAGGCAAGTTCAGGGATGGTGAGTCCCTCAGGCCATCACCCGACAGATTAGGACAGATACACACGGTCCCAGTATGTGCATGAGAATTGCTCTGCTCCCCCTGGAGCTGGGACCAGAGCTCTGTGCTGGGAGTGTGGGCTGGCTCTCACTGACACAGTGAGGGGCAGGGAGGAGTCAGCCAGTCCACCATAAGATCCTACCGCTTTTTAAATGCCTTTTTCTTGATTTAGCACTTGCATTGATACCTCAGTCCTTTAATTGTCTTGATTTAGCACTTGCATTGATACCTCAGTCCTTTAATTGTTTTCTGGAGCTTTGAGAAAGTTATTTCTGCCAGTTCTTGCTTGTTCTTCAAAGCTTCTGTGGGGCGACCTGACTCTGAAGCATCTCATTCTGCCTTCTTGATCATGGCAGGGACTAGACACTTTATATTTCCCATTTAATTTATAAGTTTCTGACAACTTATTTTTTTGTTGTTCACAGTGCTTAGTAAATGCAGAGCAAGGAATAGAAGCTGGATTTCTAGATTTTTCTGACTCAAACCAGTCCTGTCCCATTCATTTTTTTTTAACTTTTGTTGATGCATAACATGTATACCGAGAATGCATATATCATAAGTGTGTTCTTAATGAATATTAAACCCAAAGCACTGGTGTAAACGGTACCAAAATCAAGAAACATTAACAACAGAAACCACCTGAGACCCTTTCCAGTCACTACCCAAACACACTCCTAAGGTAACGTATGACATCTATAAACAGAGATTAATTTTGCCTCTTTTTGTCCTTACATAAATGGAATCATACAGTAATTGTTTTGCATCTGGTTTATTAAAATAAACTGTGATATGTATCCATATTGTTGTATGCAATTGTAGATCTTCATACTTATTGCTGTATAGTAATTTATGTGAATATACCACAATTTTTAAAAATCTATTCTTCTGTTTATGGGTATTTAAGTGACTGTAGTTTAGGGCTATTACAAATACCATCACTAGGAAAATTGTAGTGCAGTTTTTTTTTTAAGAGCATATGTATGAATGTTTAAGGATATATGCCTGGGAGTGGAATTGCTGGATCACAGAAGAAGATTGTGATTGCCTTTAGTAAATACATCAAAACAGTCTTCAAAATTGACTTTCAAATTTAAATGTCTGGCAGCTATTTATGACAGTAACATTTGCACTATTTTCTCACCAACAATTAATATTTTTCCTTATTTTGCATTTTAGACATTCTTGTGGGTATGTAATTTATCTCATTGTGGATTTAATATTCATTTTCTTGACTAATGAATGTTTAATATATTTATTGGCCATTTGGATATCCTCTTTTATGAAGTATCTTTTCAAGACTTTTTCCTGGTTTTCTCTTGGCTTAATCTGGCTTAATGATTTGTAAGACTTTTTAACTCATATACTATTGTAAAATGATAGAGGCATTTGTCAAACCTATATATTACAAATATCTTTTCCCATTCTGCAATATGCCTTTCCATTCTCTTAATGGTGACTTTCATCTCTCTTTTTATAAAGAATATACTTTTTGTAAAAGGAAATTATCTTAGACATATTTTATTAGTTTGTTTATAATATGTTCCTCAGCCATTCCAATTGGCTCATAATGAAATACAAAATATATTAAGACACAAAGCTTTTAAATTAAATTGGACTGCTCAGAAACAAAATAGAGCAAACAAAAGTGAAATATTGAAATTAAATGTAATTAAAGTCAACAGTCTTTCCCAAAGAAAAGGAGAATCAATTTTGCCATTCATAAGGGTCAGTGTATTTATTGACTGATGTTCAAACTTAATGCTGAGCTTCTTGTCATCTATTGCTGGAAGCAAAACATTATACACTTCTCATTACCACAAAGGAAGATGCCTATCAATCCCGATAGGAAACTGAAGTTCTCTACACTGAATTCTCAGAGCAATGGATCATTTAGCATTTTAAATATCTGCAACATATCATCTCATATCATTCTGTGTCTTACAAAAAATATAGTAGCAAACTGCATCCATAAAAGATTCCAAAAATTGCCAAGTGGATGATATTGAAATGGATCTTGGTGAATGCTGTTTTGCATGAGACTAAATTGATATGTTATGTGTGAAGGCTTTGAGTGGTCCAATTTGACCCAAGGATAGAATTCACAATGCTTACCAGAGTGTGTAGTTTGTATATATATTTAACTCTGGATGTCATATCTCTTAGAGTTCATTTTATGATAGCAAGAAGACAGCTGTCGTTTTCATTATTTGTGAGATAGGAAATATGGGATGTCATGAGAGCACAGAGCAGGACAACCAGAAGGCATCTAGGTCTGAGAAGCCTTCCCGGAGGGAATCATGTCTGGTGAACTACGGAAGGCAAGGATCTAGTGGAAGAGTCAGGGAAGGTATGCAAGGGCTTGGAGACAAGAGAGATCAGGCCCTAGTCATTTGGTTTTCAATCTTTATTTTCTTCTGTTCCAAATTGGTTCAGTTGGATTTTATATTTGAGTCTGGGTGGAGATCAGCTGCAACACAATGGGAAACCAAGGCCAGAATGCATGAGAGAAGATGGTTTGTTACTCACAGGTCCCAGAGATAGGGTTTGTCGTGAAAGTTCGAGGGGAAGCACCATCTGCTCAGGTGGCTCAACCAGCAGGAGGGGAGCCCACAGGAAGAGCGAGAGGGGCCTGAGGGCTTGTGCCTTTAGAGGAATACCTGGAAATATTGCAGGTTTAGTTCCATAACACCACAATAAAGTGAATATAGCAAAAAAGTGAATCATGCAAATTTCATGGTTTCCCAGTGCCTATAAAAGTTATGCATATGTTAAACTATAGTCTATTAAGTGCACGATAGTACTATGTTTAAAAAAGCATGTATCTTCCTTAATTAAAAAAAAATACTTTATTGCTAAAAAATGCTAACCATCACCTGAGTCTTCAGCAACTCAAAAATCTTCTTGCTGTTGGAGAATCTTGCCTTGACATTTATACCTGGTGGTTGTGGTAGTGGTTGCTGAAGGTTGGGGTGGCTGTGGCAATTTCTCAAATCAGGACAGCAATGAAGTTTTTCTCATCAATTGGCTTTTCCTTTTATGAAAGATTTCTCTGTAGCTTGTGATGCCGTTTGATAGCATTTTACCCACAGTAGAACTTCTTTAAAAATTGGAGTCAGTCCTCTCAAACCCTGCCACTGCTTTATCAACTAAGTTTATGTAATAGTTTAAATCCTTTGTTGTCATTTCAACAATGTTCACAGCATCTTTGCCAGGAGTAGATTCTGTCTCAAGAAACCACTTTCTTTGCTCATCCATAAGAAGCAACTCCTCATCTCGTAAAGTTTTATCATGAAATTGCAGCGATTCAGTCATATCTTCATGCTTTACCTCTAATTCTAGTTCTCTTGGTGTGTCCACCACATGTGCAGTTACTTCCTCCACTGAAGACTTGAACCTCTCAAAGTCATCCTAAGGGTTGGAATCAACCTCTTCCAAACTTCTGTTAATGTTGAAATTTTGACCTCCTTTCATGAATCATGAATGTTCTTAAAGGCATCTAGAATGATGAATCCTTTCCAGGTTTTCAATTTACTTTGCCCAGATTCATCAGAATAATCACCACCTATGGCAGTTATAGACTTATGAAATGTGTTTCTTAAATAATAAGACTTGAAAGATGAAATTACTCCTTGATCCATGGGCTTCAGAATCGATGTCATGTTAGCTGGCATGAAAACATCATTCACCCCCTTGTACATCTCCATCAGAGCTCTTGAATGACCAGGTGCATTGTCAATGAGCAGTAATATTTTGAAGTCTCAAGAACGGGCTTAAAATATTTAGTAAACCGTGTCGTGAACATATGTGCTGTCATCCAGGCTTTGTTTTTCCATTTATAGAACACAGGCACAGTAGATTTGCAATACTTTTTAAGGGACATAGGATTTTCAGAATTGTGAATGAGCACTGGCTTCAACTTCAAGTCACCAGCTGCATTAACCCCTAACAAGGGAGACAGCCTGTCCTTTGAAGCTTTGAAGCCAGGAACTGAATTTTCCTCTCTAGCTATGAAGGTCGTAGATGGCTTCTTCTTCCAATAGAAGGCTGTTTTTTCTACATTGGAAATCTATTATTTAGTTTAATCACCTTCATCAATTATTTTAGCATGATCTGGATAACTTGCTGCACTTTCTATGTTAGCACGTGCTTTACCTTGTACTTTTATGTTATGGAGATGGCTTTTTTTCCCTTAAATCTCTTGAACCAACCTCTGCTAGCTTCATATCTTTCTTCTGCAACTTACTCACCTCTCTCAGCCTGCATAGAATTGAAGAGAATTGGGGCCTTGCTCTGGATTAGGCTTTGACTTAAAGGAATGTTGTGGCTGGTTTGATCTTCCATCCAGACCACTCAGACTTTCTCCATATCAGCAATAAAGCTGTTTTGCTTTCCTGTCATTTACATGTTCACTGGAGTAGCACTTTTAATTTTCTTCAAGAACTTTTCCTTTGCATTTGCAATTTGGCTAACGATTTGTTAGCACTCAGCCTGTCTTGGCTTTGGACATGCCTTCCTCACTAAGCTTAATCATTTCTAGCTTTTGATTTGAAGTGAGAGATGTCTGACTCCTCCTTTCACTTGAATACTTAGAGGACATCTTAAGGTTATTAATTGGCTTAATTTCAGAATTGTTGTGTCTCAGAGAATAGGGAGGCCAGAGAGAGGGAGAGAGCCAGGGGAATAGCCAGTCGGAGGAGCAGTCAAAACACACACGGCATTAATCAGTGAGGTTCACTGTCTTATATGGGCCTGGTTCATGGTGCCCCCAGTTGTAAGTGTAACATCAAAGACCCCAGATCACCATAGCAGATATAATAATGAGGAAAAAAGTGTGAAATATTGTGAGAATTACCGAAATATGACACAGACATGAAGTGAGCACATGCTGACAGCTAGCTGATCGCAGGTTGTCACAAACATCAATTTGTAAAAAAAATGCAGTATCTATGAATTGCAATAAAGTGAAACAAAATAAAACAAAGTATGTCTGTACTGTGGTTCAGGGATAGAAGTTGGTAGATTTCCTGTGGGAGTCAAGTATTTGTTAGTTTAAAGCCAATGTGTTGAGAAAGGGAAAGGGGCTAGCAGGGGCGGGGGAGGGTCCAAGGGCAGTGGGGCTGGTTAGTTTATCATTTGAAACCAGCTGTGGTTTGTGGGTGGGGTGTGTGGGTGGTGTGGGTGTGGTGTGGGTGGGGCCACAAATGCCCGTTTTGGCTCTGGGAGTGTTTATGCCCCAGGTCCGGAGATGATGTGCTTATTAATTAGGCCAGAGGTCACAAGTGGCTCAGCAAAAAATTTGATAGTTATGACAATCCATCTGTTGATGCCTCAACACCATTTATTTGGAGAATTGTAGCAGTTTGGGTGGTTAATATATTTACTGCCAAGAGCACTGCATTATCGAGCTAGCACATAAGGCACTTGAGGATATTGATTATTATAAAAATGCCAATAAACAGTAAAACCAAGAACTGGAAGCCGTTGTGTAGCCATTCACCACAGCCTTCAGGGGACAGCTAAAAGGAAATGTCAGGGGTTTTTTAGGGTTTAAGATATTTGTTGATAAACCTTGGTTATATTGTGAAAAACCTTGATCTCTTAGGCAATCTTTTGTAAGTTGATTTGACCTGCTGTGAATTATTAATATACATGCAGCAAGAGAGGTTTCTTATGGCACACAGATACCCCCTTTCTGGCCAAGAGGTAGAATAAGGCTAGGCAGTTATCCAAGAAGACCTGGGCTAAGGAATCTATTGTTGTGGTATTAGCTCTTATTAGCATGTAGAAAGAGGGGAGCTTTGGCTGAAGAACTGAAACATGGGCTTGTAGATGGAAGGTTGTCCCTGCCCGTTGACATTAAAGATAAAATATTTAGATTGCCAGTAGGGGGCGGCAGAGAGCAAGGCAGTTTTACAGGTGCAGGGGGCATGTCTCACAGGACAAGCATTGCATGAGGAAGAGGGGTCCATGGTTAAAGCCTGTCACTTTAGCCAGAGGGTAGTCCTATGTTTCCTTTTCCCATTTCTCAAGGCAGCATCTGGATATATCTGCTGGCTCGTGCATACAGGTGGCTCTGATTGGTCAAGATGATAGGCGCAATTGTGGTGACCCTCAGTGGTGATCTTGGGCAGTTTCCTCTCCATCAGCAAACTCGTGGGCAGAGGCGATATTATCTGAGCTAGTGATTGCCAGGGGCAGTAGGTATCCTTCCCAAGCAGTAATCCATAAAAGGATGGGCTTTTAAATACTACTGGGCAGCTCTTGTCAGGACATCTCTCTAAGTTTTTCTAAAATGGTCACCATCACAGAACTCCATTTCTTTTAGGGATTGTCTAGGATGCACCAAGCAAAGGCTTTGACTTCATGTTCCCATATGTCCCTCCATAGGGAGGATATATTTTGTCCACACATATGCCAATTGGATGTTAATTCTTTGTAGGCCTTCTTTGCAATGCAAATTCTTGACTCGGGATATGTCCCACAGGCTGGGGTAGAGGACAATTAGTCATGCAAGTTTGATGTGATTACTCTTGGGAGGCCATTGGTGCTGTATGAGAATCTTAGGTTATGCCTGGCTTGAGAATCACTTATGATTGATGCCAGTGGCCCATCTGATGTATAGGTGGAATGGTTTGGGGTCCTCAGCCATTGCTCGGTGGCATGCCAGACACAGTGGTTTGAGGAGCGACAGCCAGCAATCTCCTCTGGCCCATCCCTGGGTACAATTTTGGAATTAACGGAGTGTTGTTTGAGCATTCCTGGGCTCCATGACGAAGTCTTTTGGATCAGTAAGACTATTACCCATGCAGTCAACAAAAATACTTAAAACCTAGAGCCAGGATGGACACTGACCTGGGACCAGTTGGTGAAGACTGGCTCCTGGGGCTGCTACATGTGTCACAACAGCCGGATGTGGTGCTATTTCTTCCATGCTGAGAAATTGTGTAATGCTTTCTCTCTGGGCTTGCTTGGTGTCCTTTTGCCAGCCCAGGTATTATGCCTTGTGGAGGTAATGGGAACTCATGGCAGGATAAAAAGAAGTCATTTTTTTTTATGTGACAGGCGTCTACCAGACGTAGCTTTCCTTCACCTCTAAAGGTGAGCCAGACCATTCCACTGCTTGGTTTGGGAGCTGTATTTTCCATGGTAGATCCAGCAGTGATGGGAAGTGGTTCTTTGTAATTAATATGGCATTGGGCAAAGGGTTTATCCCCAGCTCATGGAACATGACAACATCTACGAGATGCCAACACTTAGTTTTGGAGCTTAAGTCAAAGCTATTAGTGACTATTTTTGCCAGTGATGGGCCTAAAGGCATCCCTTTTCATGTGCCCACTCCACCAGGGCAGAGAAGCCTCTGAGGCCTGAGGTGCTTTGGGCCCAGACTGCCAGTTGGTAGGGGAAGCTTGGATGGCCTGCGTGGGCAGTCTCCTAAGGACCCTCTGGCTATGCTGTGTAGGAATGAATTTAGGTAGTCTATTGGCAGTGTCTTTGAACAGTGACTCCGGTGTGGTGGGCAAAGCTTGTGTGGAAATGGGTGAGACTGCAAGCTGTTTCCAAACATGGCCACGTGGCAGCCTTTTTTGTATGAGAAAATTATTTTGTTTCCATTGGTCTGACCACCCCGCCAGCCCTTTAGCCACCACCCAAGAATCAATGAAGACTTGGAGATTGGGCAAAGCAATGAAAATTGGAGTATTTGAGACTGGGTGGCATGCTGTGGCCCTCCGGGGAGCTGTGCTGCACTCAGTAGTGTTGCCTTCAGTGAGATTCATTGACTCCCTTTCCATGTCGGATACCTGGTCCCTAAGGGATCCCTGCTTGGCTGGAGGAGGGGACAATGGGAATGCCATTGCCAGCATCTCAAGATCTCTGACCAAGGGGCTGAGCATGGGGGAAGCCACATCCTTCTGCAATTTGAAAAGGCCCCATTGTCAAGATTCACCCTCTCCTATAGGTACCATCTGCTGAGCTCCTGCTGGGAATTTTCTCTCACCCATGCCATGATAGGAATCTGTGCACAGGCTGATCAGTGGTGGCCCTGTAAGCACTTCCAGTTATAGAAGAGCCCATTAACAGCTAGGATTTGCCATGCCTATTCCAGGGACTCCAAAAGGCATATTTGGAGGTAGCCAAGGCCTCTAATTTAAAATCTGTTCTGGTGGGACAAGGAATGTGGCTTGGAAAATGGCCTATTGTGCCAATTTCTAAGACACATTGTTCCTTTGCCCTCCCCAGTGGAAACAGCAGATGTAGGTGTGATTTTGTATATGGGCTGTTATGAGAGGGAGAAATGTGGGATGTGTTACCTTCAGGATATGAATAATCCCAATAAGTATCGTGCCTGTCTTCATGCCTGAGGTGGGCTTGTGTTTGATGGCGGTGGGAATCTGGCAGCCCTTAAAGGACCAGATGATGCCCAGGAATTTGACAGCATTTGATGGCTCTTGTATTTTATGAGGTGCTATTGCCCAGCCTCATTTCTGCAAATGATGTGTGAGTGTGGTTAGGTTCTCCCGGAGACCCTTTTTAAAGTCACCCCTTTATCAGATGTCAGCTATATATTGACAGTATTATGCAGTTTTTTTAAAGACCATTTGTTAAGGTCTTGGTCATAGCAGTTAGGAAATTATTATTATTTTTTAGGTGTGGGCACCGAGTAGAACATGTTGACCAAGTCAATCACAGCAAAGCAATTGCTCCTACTCCTGTGTGTATCTTTATTAATTAGATGATGTTAGGAATAAGGCTTTGATATCAATTTGATATAATTGATGGTTAATCACCCTTCATTGGTGGAGGCTTTAAGAACTGGCCAGATGGAACTATGGTATGGGAAGATGGTAGATATAATGACTCCCTATTTGAGAAGCTCTTGATTTACAGGATGGAACTCCGCATTACCCTGTTACAGGCATCATTGTGGTGTTTAACACCTTGACTAGCAGGGGCAGTTCCACTGGGGTCCCATTTGGCATGGACCACCAAGGGATCCCAAAGATTTGATCTTATTCCAGGTGACGTGTTAAAGCATCAATGCCTAGAGCAGGGAAAAGTAAGAGATAAAAGTGCCACCATTCGGGGTAGCTTTTTAATAAGAATTGTTCCAATAATGACCATTTCTAGGCAGTCAGGGGACTGGGCCCTTGACATATAGGAGGAAGAGGGAGGGTAGAGCCATATGGCCCCTGTAGGGTGGTCACCTGATCTGATAAACTGGGATCTATGACTTGGATGTGGGTTCCCCTCATGACCTGCCAAAGCTCCATCCCATCCATGGCCTCAAGGATAGAATGAGCCAGGCAGATAAGGTTGAGCAAAGCTGCCAGGTAAGGTGGGGGTTGGAGAGGGGGAGAGCTGCCTATAAGAAAATTTTCCTTCATTCGATGTCAGAGGGACCTCAACAGGGCTGAAGGCAAACCTTGAGTCTCTTTGTCCATTGCATCATCTCAATCTTTTTAAGTAACGATCTGACCTCATGAATTGTTTGCCGGTGTGCATCTGCCTTGGAGATATTACACGCTGTAGGCGGGTGTTTGTTTGTTTGTTTGTTTGTTTGTTTGAAGTCAGTAATAGAGAGGCTCCTTGTCTTCAGAGATAACTGGCTGATTGTTTCATTTTTGGGGAATGAGAGTGTTAAGTTAGACACTATATTAAAGATTCTCAGCAACCGATCCGTCCCTTTCTCGTCTCCTTGAACAAAATCTGTAAGTAGGTTTGAATCTCCAATCAAGTAAAATTTTGAGTTTTATTTTCCTTTCACTTCACCTTGCACTTGGTGACAGAAGATTTGTGGTTTCCAGCAACAGGACTCACAGGCAACCATCCCTCTCTGTCGGGTGTACCAGTCGACCTCATGGGGGTTGGAGTTTGTTTGCACTAGCGTGATAGATAGTGGCAGGATCATCAGACACCCCCCAAAACCATGGGAGCCCAACACCCAGGCTTTGGACGACTGATAAGCTACAACACTGAGTGGGGTCCATGCACATTGCAGGGGAGTCCTAACATTTCTTAAGCAACTTAGAAACTTAGAAACTTCCTCTGGTGTCTTAGGGGGTGCTGTCATAATATGCTCAGCACCCCATGCCCCTTTTGTTTTGTCCAGTAGTTCCTTTGTCACCGCACAACTGGGGTTAGAATTTTTTTTTTAATTCAGTTTTATTGAGATATATTCACATACCGTACAGTCATCCATGGTGTACAATCAACTGTTCACAGCACCATCACAGAGTTGTGCATTCATCACCCCAATCCGTTTTTTTTCAGTTTTGTCCTTGAGAATATGTAGAACAAAGCCTGGGTGAATATGAAAAGTTGGGGAAGGTTTGTGGAAGTGAATTTTGTTTGTCATGATCAATGCTGACTAAAATTTAATAAGCTTGTTTATAATATTTTAAGAGTTTTTGTATCAAACTGTGTATTTATACAAAACTGGAGTATAATTTTCTCTCTTAAAATAATGCAGGTTGTTGGTCTGTTCTTTTTTTTTTTATTTTAAATTCAGTTTTATTGAGATATATTCACATATCATATAATCATCCATGGTGTACAATCAACTGTTCACAGTACCATCATATAGTTGTGCATTCATCACCCCAATCCATTTTTTAACATTTCTTTATACCAGAAAGAATGAAAAATAAGAATAAAAATCAGAAGTAAAAAAGAACACCCAAATCACTCCCCCCATCCCACCCTATTTTTCATTTAATTTTTTGTCCCCATTTTTCTACTCATCCATCCATACACAAGGTTAAGGGAGTGTGATTCACAAGGTTTTCACCATCACACTGTCATGGGGTTAGATTTTTACATCCCATGGGTCAGGGGACAAAGAACAATGGGAGTGGAGACAGCAGCAACATAAGGATTGCAGAACCCTGGCAGCACCATTGCTTGCGAGGTGCCGTTGTGCTTCCTGTGGAGGGGGCGCTGCTCAAGTGATAGGTGACTGTAAGCGCCAGAAGCTCGCTTCACAGACACAGTGTTGCAGTTTCCCACAGCAGTGGACCAGGCACCGGGAGGCCTACACTCTCCCTTCCAAGCCATGCCTTTAGTCCTGGCTGCCTCACTTGTGAGTCACAGCTCAAGGCAGGGGATGCCCATCTCTGGCTTGGCAGGCTCCTACGATTGGAGCCATGACAAGACCTTCTTATGTAGTCAGTGTTACTTAGTGTGGTGTCACCCGATGCCAGTCATTCCCATTTGGGGGAGCACTAGCATCCAGAAGGTTTCCCCACTTGCTGGCAGTTCCTGGGGAGGTCTCAGATCTACAGGACCGCCAATTTGGGGTGGGAAGTTTAGCCAACACATGGCAGGGGCAACATGCAGCAGTGCAAAGGAGCGCAGATGTACATCCGCAAGCCACAGACCTTCCCTGAGAGCATCAGCTGTCTGGGAGAGAGAGTTAGTAAGTAGCCAGCAGCCAGAAGACACCACCGTTCCTCATTTCTCATGGTTGTGACCAACACGCTCTGTTCACTGAAACACTTGTTCCAAATTAGTTAAGTTGGATTTTAAATCTGGGTCCGAGGGAAGTCAGGTGCAACACAGTGGGAAGCTGAGTCTACACCTTTGAACAGAGAGTTTGTTACAGGTTCCAGAGAGAGAGAGAGAGGTGCCATTAGGGGTCAACAAGAAGTAGGATCAGTTCGGGTGGCTCCACCACAGGAGAGGAGCACACAAGCAGGACAAGAGGGACCATGGGCTGGTGCCCTTATTGTGTCCAGGGATGGAGGTTAGTAGACTTCCCGCATTAGCCTAGGATTCATTAGTTTAAAGCAAATGCATGTGAAAAGGGAAAAGGACTGGGGGATCCAAGGTCAGTGGGGATGGTCAGCTTATCATTTGGGACCAGCTCTGGGTTTTGAGGGAGGTGTGTGGATAAAGTGGGTGATGGCCTCAAAGGCTGATTTGGGCTCTCAGGGCTGGAGATGTGCTTATTAACTAAGCCAAAGGTCAGTGTTGCAGTAAGCGGCTTAGCCAAAGTGAGATGGGTGCTGAAGGAGCACATACAAATTTTTATAGTTATAGCATCTTAGGACATGTGAATTGCCTAATTTCTGCTCTCTTTATGAAAAACAGTTAAATTCTACTTATTTTATATATAAACATTTCAAAATTTTCAAATTGTATATTTTATAAAAACTATATATAAAGAGTACATATATATACTTTTTTTTTTAATCATCATTTTATTGAGATATATTCACATACCACGCAGTCATACAAAACAAATTGTACTTTCGATTGTTTACAGTACCATTACATAGTTGTACATTCATCACCTAAATCAATCCCTGACACCTTCATTAGCACACACACAAAAATAACAAGAATAATAATTAGAGTGAAAAAGAGCAATTGAAGTAAAAACGAACACTGGGTACCTTTGTCTGTTTGTTTCCTTCCCCTACTTTTTTACACATCCATCCATAAACTAGACAAAGTGGAGTTTGGTCCTTATGGCATTCCCAATCCCACTGTCACCCCTCATAAGCTACATTTTTATACAACTGTCTTTGAGATTCATGGGTTCTGGGTTGTAGTTTAATAGTTTCAGGTATCCACCACCAGCTACCCCAATTCTTTAGAACCTAAAAAAGGTTGTCTAAAGTGTCCATAGGAGTGCCCACCAGAGTGATCTCTCGGCTCGTTTTGGAATCTCTCTGCCACTGAAGCTTATTTCATTTCCTTTCACATCCCCCTTTTGGTCAAGAAGATGTTCTCCATCCCACGATGCCGGGTCTACATTCCTCCCCGGGAGTCATATTCCACGTTGCCAGGGAGATTCACTTCCCTGGGTGTCTGATCCCACGTAGGGGGGAGGGCAGGGATTTCACCTTTCAAGTTGGCTTAGCCAGAGAGAGAGGGCCACATCTGAGCAACAAAGAGGCATTCAGGAGGAGACTCTTAGGCACAAATACAGGGAGGCCTAGCCTCTCCTTTGCAGCAACCGTCTTCCCAAGGGTAAAACTTATGGTAGAGGGCTCAACCCATCAAACCACCAGTCCCCTATGTCTGTGGTCATGTTAGCAACCATGGAGGTGGGGTAGGCTAATACCCCTGCATTCTCCACAGGCTCCTCAAGGGGGCACTACATCTTTTTTTTTTTTTTCTTGTTTGTCTTTTTTCTTTTTCTTTTTTTTTTTTTAACTTTCCCTTCTTTTTTAAATCAACTGTATGAAAAAAAAAGTTAAAAAGAAAACAAACATACAATAAAAGAACAGTTCAAAGAGACCATAACAAGGGAGTAAGAAAAAGACAACTAACCTAAGATAACTGCTTAACTTCCAACATGTTCCTACTTTACCCCAAGAAAGTTACATAATATAGCAACATTTCAGTGAACTTGTTCCTACTACATCCATCAGAAATTAACAGACCATAGTCATTTCTGGGCATCCCCAGAACGTTAAATAGCTTATCTGTTCTTCTTGGATTATTGTTCCCCCTTCCTTAATTGCTCTCTACTGCTAGTTCCCCTACATTCTACATTATAAACCATCTGTTTTACATTTTTCAAAGTTCACATTAGTGGTAGCATATAATATTTCTCTTTTTGTGCCTGGCTTATTTCGCTCAGCATTATGTCTTCAAGGTTCATCCATGTTGTCATATGTTTCACCAGATCGTTCCTTCTTACTGCCGCGTAGTATTCCATCGTGTGTAAATACCACATTTTATTTATCCACTCATCTGTTGAAGGACATTTGGGTTGTTTCCATCTCTTGGCAATTGTGAATAATGCTGCTATGAACATTGGCGTGCAGATATCTGTTCGTGTCACTGCTTTCCGATCTTTCGGGTATATACCGAGAAGTGCAATCGCTGGATCGAATGGTAGCTCTATATCTAGTTTTCTAAGGAACCACCAGACTGACTTCCAGAGTGGCTGAACCATTATACAGTCCCACCAACAATGAATAAGAGTTCCAATTTCTCCACATCCCCTCCAGCATTTGTAGTTTCCTGTTTGTTTAATGGCAGCCATTCTAACCGGTGTTAGATGGTATCTCATTGTGGTCTTAATTTGCATCTCTCTAATAGCTAGTGAAGCTGAACATTTTTTCATGTGTTTCTTGGCCATTTGTATTTCCTCTTCAGAGAACTGTCTTTTCATATCTTTTGCCCATTTTATAATTGGGCTGTCTGTACTATTGTCATTGAGTTGTAGGATTTCTTTGTATATGCAAGATATCAGTCTTTTGTCAGATACATGGTTTCCAAAAATTTTTTCCCATTGAGTTGGCTGCCTCTTTACCTTTTTGAGAAATTCCTTTGAGGTGCAGAAACTTCTAAGCTTGAGGAGTTCCCATTTATCTATTTTCTCTTTTGTTGCTTGTGCTTTGGGTGTAAAGTCTAGGAAGTGGCCTCCTAATACAAGGTCTTGAAGATGTTTTCCTACATTATCTTCTAGGAGTTTTATGGTACTTTCTTTTATATTGAGATCTTTGGTCCATTTTGAGTTAATTTTTGTGTAGGGGGTGAGGTAGGGGTCCTCTTTCATTCTTTTGGATATGGATATCCAACTCTCCCGGCCCCATTTGTTGAAAAGACCATTATGGCTCACTTCGGTGACTTTGGGGGCCTTATCAAAGATCAGTCGGCCATAGATCTGAGGGTCTATCTCTGAATTCTCAATTCGATTCCATTGATCTATATGTCTATCTTTGAGCCAGTACCATGCTGTTTTGGCAACTGTGGCTTTATAATAAGCTTCAAAGTCAGGGAGTGTAAGTCCTCCCACTTCGTTTTTCTTTTTTAGAGTGTCTTTAGCAATTCGAGGCATCTTCCCTTTCCAAATAAATTTGATAACTAGCTTTTCCAAGTCTGCAAAGTAGGTTGTTGGAATTTTGATTGGGATTGCATTGAATCTGTAGATGAGTTTGGGTAGAATTGACATCTTAATGACATTTAGCCTTCCTATCCATGAACATGGAATATTTTTCCATCTTTTAAGGTCCCCTTCTATTTCTTTTAGTAAAGTTATGTAGTTTTCTTTGTATAGGTCTTTTACATCTTTGGTTAAGTTTATTCCTAGGTACTTGATTTTTTTAGTTGCTATTGAAAATGGTATCTTTTTCTTGAGTGTCTCTTCAGTTTGTTCATTTCTAGCATATAGAAACATTACTGACTTGTGTGCATTAATCTTGTATCCCGCTAATTTGCTAAATTTGTTTATTAGCTCTAGTACCTGTATCGTCGATTTCTCGGGGTGTTCCAGATATAAGATCATATCATCTGCAAACAATGACAGTTTTACTTCTTCTTTTCCAATTTGGATGCCTTTTATTTCTTTGTCTTGCCGGATTGCCCTGGCTAGCACTTCCAGCACAATGTTGAATAACAGTGGTGACAGCGGGCATCCTTGTCTTGTTCCTGATCTTAGAGGGAAGACTTTCAGTCTCTCACCATTGAGTACTATGCTGGCTGTGGGTTTTTCATATATGCTCTTTATCATGTTGAGGAAGTTTCCTTCAATTCCTACCTTTTGAAGTGTTTTTATCAAAAAGGGATGTTGGATTTTGTCAAATGCTTTTTCAGCATCTATTGAGATGATCAATTGATTTTTCCCTTTTGACTTGTTAATGTGTTGTAATACATTGATTGTTTATCTTATGTTGAACCATCCTTGCATTCCTGGAATGAACCCCACTTGGTCATGGTGTATGATTTTTTTAATGTGTCTTTGGATTCGATTTGCAAGTATTTTGTTGAGGATTTTTGCATCTATATTCATTAGGGAGATTGGCCGGTAGTTTTCCTTTTTTGTAGCATCTTTGCCTGGTTTTGGTATTAGATTGATGTTAGCTTCATAAAATGAGTTAGGTAGTGTTCTATTTTCTTCAATGTTTTGAAAGAGTTTGAGTAAGATTGGTGTCAGTTGTTTCTGGAAAGTTTGGTAGAATTCCCCTGTGAAGCCATCTGGCCCTGGGCATTTATTTGTGGGAAGATTTTTGATGACTGATTGGATCTCTTTGCTTGTGATGGGTTGGTTGAGGTCTTCTATTTCTTCTCTGGTCAGTCTAGGTTGTTCATATGTTTCCAGGAAATTGTCCATTTCTTCTACATTGTCCAGTTTATTGCCATACAGTTGTTCATAATATCCTCTTATAATTTTTTTAATTTCTTCAGGATCTGCAGTTATGTCACCTTTTTCATTCATTATTTTGTTTATATGGGTCTTCTCTCTTTTTGATTTTGTCAGTCTAGCTAGGGGCTTGTCAATCTTGTTGATCTTCTCAAAGAACCAACTTTTGGTGATATTTATCTTCTCTATTGTTTTTTTGTTCTCTATGTCATTTATTTCTGCTTTAATCCTTGTTATTTCTTTTCTTGTACTTGGTTTAGGATTGGTTTGCTGTTCATTTTCTAGCTTCTTCAGTTGATCCATTAGTTCTTTGATTTTGGCTCTTTCTTCCTTTTTAATATATGCGTTTAGTGCTATAAATTTCCCCCTTAGCACTGCTTTTGCTGCATCCCATAGGTTTTGGTATGTTGTGTTCTCATTTTCATTCGTCTCTATATATTTAGCAATTTCTCTTGCTATTTCTTCTTTAACCCACTGATTGTTTAGGAGTGTGTTGTTTAACCTCCAGGTATTTGTGAATTTTCTAAGTCTCTGATGGTTATTGACTTCTAATTGTATTCCATTGTGGTCAGAGGATGTGCTTTGAATAATTTCAATCTTTTTAAATTTATTGAGGCTTGTTTTATGTCCCAGCATATGATCTATTCTGGAGAAAGTTCCGTGAGCACTAGAAAAGTATGTGTATCCTGGTGATTTGGGATGTAATGTCCTGTAGATGTCTGTTAAATCTAATTCATTTATCAGATTGTTTAGGTTTTCAATTTCCTTATTGGTCTTCTGTCTGGTTGATCTATCTATAGGAGAGAGTGATGTGTTGAAGTTTCCCACAATTATTGTGGAAACATCAATTGCTTCCTTTAGTTTTGCCAGTGTTTCTCTCATGTATTTTGTGGCACCTTGATTGGGTGCATAGACATTTACGATTGTTATTTCTTCTTGCTGAATTGCCCCTTTTATTAGTACGTAGTGGCCTTCTTTGTCTCTCAAAACATCCCTGCATTTGAAGTCTATTTTATCTGAGATTAATATTGCTACACCTGCTTTCTTTTGGCTGTAGCTTGCATGAAATATTTTTTTCCATCCTTTCACTTTCAGTTTCTTTGTGTCCCTGTGTCTAAGATGAGTCTCTTGTATGCAACATATTGATGGTTCATTTTTTTTGATCCATTCTGCGAATCTATATCTTTTAATTGGGGAGTTTAATCCATTTACATTCAACGTTAAAACCGTGAAGGCATTTCTTGAATCGGCCATTTTATCCTTTGGTTTATGTTTGCCATATTTTTCCCTCTCTCTATTAATATCCTTTATTGTACCCATACCGAATCTCTTTAGTACTGAACCTTTCTCCAAGTCTCTCTGTCCTGTCTTTGTTTCTCTGTCTGTAGGGCTCCCTTGAGTATCTCCAGTAGGGCAGGTCTCTTGTTAGCAAATTCTCTCAGCATTTCTTTGTCTGTGAAAAATTTAAGCTCTCCCTCAAATTTAAAGGAGAGCTTTGCTGGATAAAGTATTCTTGGCTGGAAATTCCTCTCACTCAGAATTTTAAATATATCGTGCCACTGCCTTCTTGCCTCCATGGTGGCTGCTGAGTAGTCACTACTTGGTCTTATGCTGTTTCCTTTGTATGTGGTGAATTGCTTTTCTCTTGCTGCTTTCAGAACTTGCTCCTTCTCTTCTATGTTTGACAGTGTGATCAGTATATGTCTTGGAGTGGGTTTTTTTGGATTTATTCTATTTGGAGTTCGCTGAGCATTTATGATTTGTGTATTTATGTTGTTTAGAAGATTTGGGAAGTTTTCCCCAACAATTTCTTTGAATACTCTTCCTAGACCTTTACCCTTTTCTTCCCCTTCTGGGACACCAATGAGTCTTATATTCGGACGTTTCATATTATCTATCATATCCCTGAGGTCCATTTCGAGTTTTTCAATTTTTTTCCCCATTCTTTCTTTTATGCTTTCATTTTCCATTCTGTCATCTTCCAGGTCACTGATTCGTTGTTGAACTTCCTCTAGTCTTGTACTATGAGTGTCCAGAATCTTTTTAATTTGGTCAACAGTTTCTTTAATTTCCATAAGATCATCCATTTTTTTATTTAGTCTTGCAATGTCTTCTTTATGCTCTTCTAGGGTCTTCTTGATTTCCTTCATATCCCATACTATGGTCTCATTGTTCATCTTTAGTTCTTTGAGTAGCTGCTCTAGGTGCTGTGTCTCTTCTGGTCTTTTGATTTGGGTGCTTGGGCTTGGGTTATCCATATCGTCTGGTTTTTTCATATGCTTTATAATTTTCTGTTGTTTTTGGCCTCGTGGCATTTGCTGAACTTGATAGGGTTCTTTTAGGGTTTGTAGACCTATTGAAGTCCTTATCTCTAATTTATCAGATCTACAGCTTCGTGGAGTACACTTTCTCTAACTAACCAGCAGGTGGCGTCCACGAGCCACCTGTTCTCCACAAGCCAGTTCTCCCCTGCTTAGCCTTTTTGGTGAGTGGGGGAGTGAGTCTTGTGGGGCCCAATTGGTGTACCAAGCTTGCGGGTGTAGTTGGTGTTGCCTGCCCTGTATGTGGGGCGTGTTTCTGGGCAGTCGGGGAGGGGGGGTGGCCCTAACAATCAAATCTCCCTGATGATCCTAGAGTTTTAAAGCTGCTGCAATAGTCTAATCCTTCAGTTCAGTCCTGCCACAGTTTGCCTCTGCCACTGACCCACAAGTCTTTGGTATTGGCGTATGGCTCCTGAGACTTGCAAGTGGGCCCCTCTTCCAGGCTGTGCACCCCGGGTCCTCTGTTGAGGGATGACTGTGCTATGTCACAGGTGAGTGCCGTCCCCCCAGGGCAGTTCTGGGCTGCTGGGCTGTGTAGGGAGGCTCCCAGTCTGCTCAAATGATGGCTGAATGGGGCTTTGTTAATTCACACTGCTCCACCTTCCCAGCTCTGGGACATTCAGCTGAGGTTGCAGGGAAGGCTAATGTCCACGCCCAGTTTTGTGGTGTGTGCCTGTTATTTGAAGCACTTCCGTCACACTGGGTTGTCTGGGGCAGCTCTGGGCTATGGGGCTGGCGATGGGCAGGAGTGTTTCCTGTCCACCAGGATGGTGGCTGTGAGCGGACACCCCCCTTTTCTTGGGAAGTTGTGTTGTTTAGTGAATTTTCTCAGCCACTGGATTATTGCCTTTTGTCTCAGAGCTCTCTTAGTTCTGCTCTTGACTTGACGTGCCCAAATTGCAATTCTTTGAAGCTTTCTGTATTGGGCTTCTTAGAGTAATTGTTTTAGAAAAAGAAAAAAGGATTTAAAAAAAAAAAAAAACGGTCCTCCTCAGAGATCTAATGGGTTATTGAAATGCTAATAGACAAAGCAACCAGGGCCATTAAGGAAAGGTCCACAGGGCAGAGAGATCAGCTTTGCTTCAGGTTTTGCATATGCGCCTCAAGGCCTGAGCTCCGCCCTTCCCCTTTCTGTGTTCACCAGAACTCCAAAAATCCTCTGCTTTTATTTTGGAGTTTTTCGTGTTGTTTTTTTTCTATGCCTGTCTCCTCTCTGCTGGGCTGGCTGCTCTCAGAGTCTCTGGTGTCTGGTCTCAGTCTATCTATGGTTGGAGTTTGAATCAGTAGAATGAGTTTCCGATAAGAGCAGCCACTGCAGTTCTCCCTTCTCCTTCCCGGAGCTGACAGCCCCTCCTCCCCCGGGACTGAGCCTGGCAGGGAGGGGCGCGGGTCCCCTGGCCGCAAAAACTTACAGATTTCGCTGATCTCAGCAGTTCCACGTTTTCATGAGTGTTGTATGAAGTATGCCCAAAGACAGATTGCTCTGTGGTGTCCAGTCCACGCAGTTCCTGGCTTTTTACCTACTTTCCTGGAGGAGTAACTAAAACTTACAGCTCACCAGTCTGCCATCTTGCCCCGCCTCTCCATATATATACTTTTAGAAGAGTATATGTGCATATGTACAAGTTTGTATAGTTTGCATATTTATTTTTTTCTTGTGTGCAATTATAATCATCCCATACATACCATTTCATGAATTTCTTCTAACATCGTATTTTACATGTTGTTCTCTTCGTAAGCATTAAACTCTTCGTAAGCATTTAAAAGATTTCATAATATTCCATCCTCTGAATATGCCATCATTTACTTAGTCATTCACCCTTATTTTAGACTTTTATGTTGATTTTAAGTTTATTGCTATTATGCATGATGTTGCAATGAATACCTTTATATAAAAAGCTTTTCTGTATTTTGAATTATTTCCTTGAGATACACTATCTGAAGTGGAATTACTGGATCACAGGGTATGAAAATCTTCAGATTCCCCTTGCATTGATTTATACTACTAGCTGCACCACTTGAATATGCCCGTTCTACTCTCTCTCTCTCTCTCTTATTTTTCAGTTGGCTATGGAATTTATTTATTTTAATTTTTATTGTTGCAACATATAACACAAAATTTCCCATTTTAACTATTTTAAGTGCAAACTTCAAGAGTATTAATTGCATTCACAATGTTGTCACTGTTGGCGGAGCTCACTTTTGCTAAGAAAGATGTTACCCGAGCTCCGTAAGCAAGAAGGAATTCAAGGATGAGCAAGGGAGAAAAGTTTATTGAGGAAAGTGAAAGTATATGCTCTAAGGGTAAGGACCCAGAGAGAAACATGCCACATGTGGTTTGGCGCAAGGGCTTTTTATCAAATCGAACAAAGGGAGGTGGGGTTTGAGACGTTGGTACACTTAGCACAGCATGACTGGTGAGTAATTATTCCAATTTAGTGTAAGTAGGCTATTGTGATTGGTTGTCTATACGTTCTTGTGACTGGTTAATAGACATGCAACCCAAGCTTTGTAAGTAAGCTATTGCAGTAGGCTGAATACACATTCAAATCAAGGATTGTGAACGGGTTATTGTGATTCATCACCATCCGTTACCAAAACGTTTTCATCACCCCAAACAGAAATTCTGTACCCATGAAGCAATAACTCATCATTCCTCCCTCCCCCTGTCTCCTGGTAATTATCTCTAACCTCCTTTCTGTCTCTTTGAATTTGCTTATTCCAGACATTTCATGTAAGTGAAATCATACAATATTTTGTACTTTTCTGTTTGACATACTTCACTCAAAACAATGATTTTAAGTTTCATCCATGTTGTTGCATGCATAAGGACTTCATTCCTTTTTATGGCTGAATAATATTCCACTGTGTATATTTACCACATTTTGTGTATCCATTCATCTGAGAATGGACACTTGGGTTGTTTCCATCTTTTTGACTATTGTGAATAATGCTGCTGTAAACACTGATGTACAAGTATCTCTTTCTCTTTTTTTAATTAAGTATTCTAATTTTTTTGTCATCCTTGCTAATTTAGGTAGGAACAAAATTAATTTGCAATCTGTTGATTCCAAATAGGAGTAATAATTTTGGTTTGATAACTAATAAATGTATGCTTTGGTAAATGATGTATTCATATATTTTTCCACTGGGATTGTCTATTTGGGATCTCTTTATATATTAAAATAACAATCCTTTCTCTGTCGTATTTGCTGCTAAAATATCCCCTGCTGGCTTGTCTGTTAATTTTTGATATTTTTCAAATACTGAAGTTTCCAAGTTTTCCATTTTTCTACCTTTAAAAATGTTCCACTTTTTTCACTCAAAAATAGTTAACTTTTCCTTTCATATTGCTTCACCACTTAAAACCAGTAAGTTCTTATCCATTCAAGGAGTTAATATTCACTTACATTACTTCTAATTTTGGTTTGTTGCCTGACTGTCTTATATTTAACTCTCTAATCCAGGATTTCCCCAACCTTTTTAATATTAGGTAAACAGATGAGTCTCCTTTTGGCTTGAAGCAGTAGGCCTGGGAGTCTTGACTATTTCAGTCCCTACCTGCCATCCGCTGCCCTCCCACCCTCCAGCACAGTGTGGTGGGATCATTATCACAAGACCTGTCAAACCCATTCATGATACATATTAGGATTGGGTTGCAAATATCTAAATCTATGTTTTTCAAGTGTAAATTGGAATCAGCTGAAAAACTTAAAACACACACACACACACAAAACCCTGATTCCTGAGTCCGCCCGCTAAGATTCTGATTTAATTGGCCAGGATTGATTTAATTAATCTCTGGATAAGAATATTTGGGAACACAGGACGATGGTGTGCTGGGGTCCTCAAGGCCACCATCAGTCTTGATGATTTTCTGGAAGGACTCACAGAACTCAGAAAATCTGGTTGTAGTTATGGTTTATTACAGCAAAAGGATACAGATTAAAATTGGCAAAGGGAAAAGGCACACAGGGCAAAGTCCAGAAGATACCATTTGTCCTCTCCAGTGGATTACTACAGACAGCACTTAATTCTCCCGCTGGTGATGTGTTATAACTTTTTCAAAGTGATGCCAACCAAGGTAGCTCACCGGAGCCTTGGGCCAGAGTTTTCTTGGGGGTCAGTCATGTTGGCATGCAGTGCCTTCATGACTCTTAGCTACTTCGTCTCCAGTCCCCCAGATGTCAGACTGATACAGCATGGCCCAAAGTCTTAGGCATACAAAAATAGGTGTTCACCGTAATTCACATTGTCAGCATAAAGTAGCTGGCATGGCCCAAGGCATCAGGCCTGCAGCAACATTGTGAGGCAGGATATTTCAAGGTCTTGGAGGTCATCTCCCAGGAGAGGGTCAAATGCCGGTGATGAAGACTTTCCTAATGTGTAGGGTTTGGACAACCCAGACCTGCTGAGTTAACCCTTTCCTGCACAGAAGGGAAGTTCTTTAAAAAAAAAAAAAAATGATTTTCCAAATAGCTACTTGAGTTTTCCGAAAACATTTATTAATAATGTTCTATACCCGACTGATTTGTGTTATTATCCCTCTTTTGTATCATAATTATACACAATACTCAGAGATATTTGAAAGGAATTTTTAACCAATGCCACACTATTTCAATTACTGTAATTTGGTCATCTGTTTTAAAAACTTGAGGCTAATACCTCTTATTTATTCATACCCAGAATATCCATTTTAAATTTTACCATTTTATCAGTTTAATCTTCCATATGACCCTATAGTAATATCTCAAGCTGAAACATTTTTTTAATTGCAATGATCACATGAATTAATCACTTGGAACATACTGTCATCTTGTATCTTATGGTTATATAGTTTATCATTCCATGTTTATATGTGTATATATTTCCTAATAAGTATTTTTATATTTATTTATAGCCAGCCACCTCACTAACCCCTCTTTGTAATCTAAGAATATTCCCATTGAATCTTGTGTTTTATTTTAATCCCTTTTTTCTACACTTTGAAAAATTTAAATATACAAATAACCAAAAATAATAAAATAGGCATGTATTCTTTATCTAGATTTAATAGATAATGTTTTACCATATGTACTTTATATTCTTTTCTTTAAAGTTTTTTTAATTAAGGAAGTTATAGATTTACAGAAAAATCATGCATGTAATACAGAGTTCCCATATATCACCATATTATTAACATCTTGCATTACTGTGGTGCATTTGTTACAATAGATGAAAGAACATTTTTATAATTGTACTATTAACTATAGTCCATGGTTTACCTTAGGACTACTGTTTGTGTTGTACAGTCCTATGGCATATTCTTTTAAATAAGACTCTTAGCTATATAGGAAAAAAAAAACTTTAAATAGGAGCTACAGCCTCATCTGTATTTCAACCCTCCATCCCACAGGTAACCTGAAGTCTGTATATATCATTCCCAAGTATGTGTAATTCATGGGCATACATCTACACATTTTGTAAAAGTGTGTATATATATATATATATTGAAATTTAGGAATCGCTTTCCAGGTTGCCTTTTCAACCAGGCTGTTCTGTTACGGTGCATTACTTCTGTAAAGCCATTCAGCTCATATTCAATTCATAAACAGGGGGATGATATCATTATAACTAGGAGATTCATATTTGATATATTTGATTTTCCTCATCTTTTTAATATTTTTTGCCAACAAATAACAGCAGCTGAATTCGAAAGAACTCTGACACAGCTGAATGTTGCATTGACAGAACAATACAAAGAAATAGAGACAATATCTACTTACCACAGTGTCATTCCTGGTTCAGTTGATTTGCTGATTGTGAGGCAAGCCCCATCTCTGTACATCCTTGCAGTTCCTTCTGCCATCTCTTTTTTTTTTAAAAAGGTATAGCTCAATATAGCTGCTCCTATAGCTCAGTATTTACTCAAGTATTTTTTTAAAGGCTAGGAATTTAATATTTTTAACCATGCTAGTTAATTTTTATCAGAATGATTATTAGTGCTCTGGTTACAAAGTTGCAAGTTCTCTAGGCCCCTTAAACTTATCTTTCTCCTTATTTTTGCCAGTTATTTCTAGTGAGCGATTTTGCAGAACAGGTTGTTTATCAGGAATGCATATCCTTTTAAAGCAAAACACTTGTAGGCAATTTGTTTACCTACTGTATCATATTCCCTAGTGTAAAATAAGCTATTATGTTTATTTATTCCCTTATTGAATGTTGCGAATTGAATCATGTTCCCCACAAAAGGCATGTTATTTAAGTCTGATTGTATTTTGATAATGATTTTTTTTTCTTTGTTGCTTAGTGGTTAGGTAATTTGGTTTTTACAGTTATTAAATTTACCTCTTGGTCTAGAATAGGATTGATCATTTTCTATAAATATTCTATGGAAACTTGAAACAAAGGCATATTTTCTGTATATAGATATTCTGTATATAGATATTCTGGATAATTAATTTCAGATAGCTCTCTTAAAAGCAAAAGATTAGAGGCCCTGTATTTAAAATATTGTTACTATTTAATAATATAAATCATATGTATTAAGGATTTGGTCATTCTTAGGCAAATCTGAGATCTGAAGTTTTGATATTTCCTCCTGTTTCTTCTCTATATTCCTGTTTAAAAGTTTGTGAAACAGTAAATGTGTTCTGGTTGTCTAAATTGTTTGAAGATTTTTAAAAAATAAACTAATTGCTAAAAATCCACTTAGGTTATTAAATGTTTACGGCCCTTGTCATTTTGATCAGTAAGGAGAAAATGCATAAGAAAATCAGGTACAAATAAGAATCTGAAAACAGTGGAAAACACTACATCAAGATGTATTCTTTTGCTTCTCGTTCACTATAATCAGGGCACCTAATTTCTGTTCTATAATTTCTGAAAATGACCTAACAATAGGTAACAATCTTTAATCAAAGATTGAGGGGCCCAAAAATACTAGAATTTATTGTCTGTGTTATCCCAATTATTTTATTTTCTGAAGAGATATATTTATATTTTTAAGGTGTCTCATCATATTTAATACCTAAACATGAAATTTCAAAAGAGGATTTAGGAAGTCCTTTGTTTTTGCTTCTGCTTCCTGACTATGAATTGACCTAAAAATACGGATTGGAAAGATTGTGAGGACACCAAACTGACTAGACAGTACCATGTGTTGTTGAAACACACATCAAAGTTTAAGCTGATTTTGTAGGATCTAGAAAGTGGAGCAAGAGACATTTCGATTTATTGTTTGGGATTCAAGAATTGAAATTTGGAAGTATGTGTAAGGTAATATAATTAATCTGTGGTAGTGAAGAAGAGTTATGTTCAGGGAGAGATTTTTTTTTCCCTATAAATGTGAGAATTACTGTCTAAACAAAATTCAAAGATATCTTTACCCATGAATTTGTTATTTACCCATTATATTGTCATTTAGGTAAAGACCATGCAAATTGATTGCATTATAGGGAATAATTATGTTATAAAAATAATGATTTATATTTTAGAAATATCCCCCTAAACCAATTTAACTTTAAAGTAATTGGTGTTAGCATAGTTTAGAAAAAGTAAGAGTAGAAAAAATATGATTATACATAAATGCCTAATAAAATAATGAATACTAGTTAGATCCTGGCTTAACAACTTTCGTTTGTGTTTTTAATTTAGAAAAGAATCCACAGAGAAATATATTTCACAGATTGTATATTCTAAAATAAAGTAATTATGAAAAAATATTCCCTGTGACAAACAGTGACTCCTTTACCAAATCTTCTGTGTCCTGTACTTTGCATGTAAAGTACGACAGTCATTTTGCATGAATAAATAAAACTAACTTTATTTTAGAATTAAATAAAATGACACAATTAAACGTTTTCACATAAACATAAAGATTACTTGACTCTAAATACTGTATTGTATTTAAATATATTTTGTGATTTTTATATGATGTAGTGATTATAGATGCAGAAAAGGGACAATCATAAAATCCATATTACTAATTTTAAGCAATAAGAAGCTGTGCCTCTATGCTTTATTTCCCATTGAAATTTCTAGAATAAATATCACATATCATATTTACTGAAAACGACAATAGAATATACATGCATTCACAGTGATTTACATTAAAAAAAATATCTTCTTTCCTTTTAGGAGTAAACATAAGAACTGTTTAGTTCTTCAAATATGGCTTTTATAAGATAAAATGTGTACTCCAAATGGCCAATGTCATTTATATACCCCCTCTCCCCTCAGTGCTCAATGCTTTGCACAGTATCGTAGACTTGAGATGCACAGTCAGTATTTCTTGGTTAGTCCTAGTTTATTGTGTGCAAGCAATTCAACTGTGAAGGTTCATCTACACCAGTTATACATTTCTTTTATATTTATCACTTGTGGAAAAAATATTGAAGATTAATTGACTAAGAATCAGATTATAGGTAAAAAAGACTCTATCACATCTAGTCTTCTATTTTTTTCTTTCTTCTTTTTTTACCATATTTTTTATTGTAGAAAATCACATATGTACATAAAAGTGATAACTTTCCAAGTGCAATTTAACAAGTAGTTAGAGAGCAAATTTAAAAGAATAGTATAGGTTACAATTCCACAGTTATTTCCTTATTATGAAATACAACAGATATACAAAAAGGTAATATCTTTCCAAGTATGATTTAACTAGTAGATATATAGGATATTTCCAAAGTGATTATGAGTTATAGTACCATAGTTTCAGTCATTTCTTTATTGTGAAATCTAACATATATATAGAAAGGTATAGCTTTCAAATTTCAATTTAACAAGTAGTTATAAAACAAATTTGAAAGTATGCTATGGGTTAGAGTTCCACCATTACAATTTTTTTTCCTGCTAACTATTCTAATACCCTAGCAACTAAGGAAAAGAAAATCATATAGAGATTCAGTATTCATAATCCTTTGTTATATTCCATCTTGTCTGTTGCTACCCCTTCCTCTAGTTTACTCACTTTCCTGATCTTGAGGGATGTCTAAACAGTGACCACCCCAACCTGTTCATGTTGAAAAGGGGTGTCAACTTTACGAGCAAAGGGGACATATCTGGTTGATGTTCTTGAAGAGTTTATTGCCTCTGGGTTTTGGGGCTTAGTTGGCATAGGGGCACTCTGAAGAATTTAAGTTTCTGACGAATAAACTTAGTGAGTGAAACTTTTATAGAGGTTGGTATTCCTATTAATTATAGTCCCTAGTAGGCATGATGTAGATATTTCCCATGTACCCTTCTGTTGTCAAATCTCTGTGCTGGTGTCATACCTTAGAAGTATATCATGCAAGCACCTGTCTGTATTTGTGCTACTGATCTGTGGGAAACATGTCTTTATAATCTTTTATTTTATAAGTAGAAGCTAATTTGATTGATTTGAAGCCTGCCAAGACTTGATGCTTTGATAAAAATCAGAGGAATGGTGTTTTAGGTTAGGGCCTGTAAAACCCAAGGAATCAAAATCCTGGGAGGATAGCAAAGGCATGAATCAGCGCCAGTGTATTGGGTATGTTGGATGTGATTGACAGGACTCGGTCACCTATGTGGTTCAAACACTAGGAATAGACCAGAGCTAAACTGGGAAACATGGAATCAACCAGATTGATCTAGTGAGAGAGAGGGTAGGACTTCAGGTGAGAGAAATATGGCAGACAACTTAAAGCCATTCAGCATAGGCAAATATTTGGGTAGGAGTCCAAAGCCATGTCCCCAAAGTGAACCAAGGTGCAGTCAAAAAAGATGGGTAGCATAAGGCAGGAGACTGGAAGAATATAGAAACCAATCTTCCACCAGAAAAATCCTTGAAAATCTTGAAACAGGGGCTGATATCACACCTTCTGGGAAGAGTCAGAGGGTATCCTGAAGTGCAGATACTAAGGAGATCAAGAAACTATGTCTACTGACAGGCTTATGTTGACAAGTTCAGTTCAATTTTAAGTCTTACTATTCTTCAAAATAATGAGTTCAGCTTGTTCACCAATTCAGTTAACTTTACTCTGTTTCATAACCATAGATCTCGTCTCTAATCCTGGTCAGTCATCCACAAAGAAGTGACACTGGCATTAAAGAAATCGGGTTGGAGTGAATCAGCTGAAATTTATTAAAATACTGGAAAATCAATTCAAAACGTATAATCAGTTTATAGTAGCAGACCTGTATAATCTTTTATTCATTGCCAGTGGCTTTACAAATTGAAAATTATTTTTTTCAATGTAGATACATATACAAGGTAATGGTAAAATAGTAGATAATAGGCCTTTCATTGCTTCTTAATCCCTATCTGAAGCCTGCCTCCTGTCCCCAGGTCTACATTCCTTCAGTTATATCTGGGAATATCAATTACTTTTAAGGTTTATTATTTTAAATATTTTAATACAGTTCCTTCCAAATCTGTAAGTAGTACACTTGTACTGCTGCTTCTTTTGTTAAAACAGGTTAATTGAGGTATACTGACAACTAACAAACCACACATGTTAAACTGTAATACCTGCTAAGTTTTGACATATGTATAAAACTCTGAAGCCATCACCACAATCAAGATAAGGAACATATACATCACCTCCCACAACTTCCTCATGCCTCTCTGTAATTCCTTCCTCTCACTCCTTCTTCCTCAACCCCAGTTACCCAATGAACTTGCTTTCCCTCTCTGTTGATTAGTTTGCATTTTCTAGAACTTTGTATAAATGGCAACATGCATCCATGTTGTTGCATATTTCATTCCTTTTTATTGCTGAATAGTGGTCCATGGTATGGATATGTCACAGTTTGTTTAGCCACTCACCTGCTGATTGATATTTGGGCTGTTTCCAGTAAATGACTGTTAAAAATTAAGCTTCTGTGAATATTCATGTTTGTATGTGTACAAAATACAACTGTTTGTATGGATGTATGTTTCATTTCTCTTGGGCATATACCTGAGAAAGTAGACTAGTTGGATCATATGGTAGAGGTATGTTTAACTTTTTAAAAACTTCCTTACTGCTCCCCAAAGTGGTTGTACCCATTTGGACTTTCCACAGCAGATTATGAGAGTTCTAGTCCTATACATACTTGCCAACACTTAGGTGGTCAATCTCTGTAAATTTTAGCCATTCTAATAGGTGCTTAGTGGAAGCTAACTGTGATTTTAATTTGCACTTCCCTAATGACTAATGATGTTAAATCTTTTCATGTACTTTTTTGCCATCCATGTATCTTCCTTGTTGATGTCCAAATCTTTTGCCCATTTATTATTATTTGTTTCCTTATTATTGAGTTTTGATATTTCTTTATATAATCTAAATTCAAGTCCTTTATGCTTACATGATTTGCAGTAGTTTCTCCCATTCTGTGGCTTGTGTTTTCATTGTTTTAACAGTATTTTTTGAAGAGAAGGAGATTTTATTTTGATGAAGCCCATTTTAAACTTTTTCCTTTGAGGAATGTGCTTTTGGTATCATAGCTTAGAAATCTTTGTTGAGCCCAAAGACACATTTTTTTCTTCTAGGAGTTTTGTAGTTGTACAGCTTACCTTGCAGTCGATGATCCATTTTGAGTTAATTTTTGCATATAAAGTATGAATTGAAGTTCATTTTTTTGCAAATGATTATCTAATTGTTTTAGTACCATTTGTTGGAAAGACTATCATTGCTCCATTGAATTACCTTTATACCTTTATTGAAAATCCGTCGTCCATATATGTATGGACTCTCTATTCTGTTCCATCCATCTTCTATCAATCTCCACGTCAATGCCACACTCTCTTGATTACTGTAGTTATAATAATAAGTCTTGAAGCCAAATGGCGTTAGTCTTCCAAATTAGTTCTTCATTTTTTTTTGGGGGGGGGGGTTTGCATTTCATGAGAATTTTAGAATAAGCTTGAAATTTTCTACAAAAAAAGCCAGCTGTGATTTTAATGGGATTGCATTGAATTTATAGATGAATTTAGGGAAAATTGACATCTTAGCAATACAATACCATCTGATCCATAAACACACTGTCTATTTATTTAGGTCCGCTTTCTTTCTTTCAAGAATGTTTTGAAGTTTCCAGGGTATTTGTCTTGTACATCTTTAGTTGTATTTATCTCTAAGTATTTTATATGTTTTATATTTTTTGGTCTATTGTCTATGGTGTACATAGTATTATTTAATATTCTTTTATTTGCTGGTTGTATTTGTTTCCTATGGCCACTGTAACAAATTACCACAAACTTGGTAATTGTTCAAACAGAAATTTATTCTCTCACTCTTCTGGAAGTCAGAAATCTGTAAGCAGTTTCACTGGGCTGAATTCAAGGGATTGGCAAGGCCATACTTCCTCCAGAAGCTCTAGGAGAAAAATCTGTTCTTTTTCTCTTCCAGCTTCTGGTTGTTGCCAGTATCCTTATCCCTTGCCTGGTAGCCCCAGTCCTCCAATAGCTGCTGCTGTCTTTACGTAACCTTCTCTGTGTATGTCAAGTCTCCCTCTGCCTCGCTCTCTCTCCCTCTTATAATTTCTTTGAATTATTTCATTGGGATGTTGGAATGTTTATTTCATGACATGTTGTAATTTTGTTGTGCTGTGTTTCTTTGGCTATGCTGAGTCTTGTATATATGCATTTGCACAGCTCTGTTGGTGTCTCCATGCTTAAATTTGCTATCTCCAAGAATGTGATTTTCTCCCTTGAGATTGCCGTATCAGAAGGATTATTTTTTTTTCTTTTTAAAAAAATTATTCTTTTATTAGAGCAGCTGTAGGTTTACGGAAAAATCATGCAGATAGTACAGCATTTCCATGTAACCTCCTTACACACGCAATTATCTCTACCATTAGCACTTCACATTAGTGTGGTACATTTGTTATTGCAATTAATGCAACAATGTTTTTATAATTGTACTATGAACTAAAGTCCCTAGTTTACATTAGTGTTCACTCTTAGTGTTGTACATTTCTATCTTTTTAAAAAAATTTTTTTCTGGTAACCTATATATAAACTAAAATTTCCCATTTTAACCACTTTGAAATACGCAATTTAGTTTTGCTAATTACGTTCACAATGTTGTGCTACCACCACCACCATCCATTACCAAAACTTTCCGTCACCCTAAACAGAAATTCTATACCAATTCAGCATTAACTCCCCACCCCTACCCCCACCCTGGCTCCTGGTAACCTGTATTCTAATTTCTGACTCTATGAATTTGCTTATTCTAATTCATGTACTTGAGATCATAGAGTCTTTGTCCTTTTGTGTCTGGCTTTCATGCAAATGATGTTTTCAAGTTTCATCCGTGTCGTAGCATGTACCAGTACTTTCTGCCCCTGTCTTATAAAAACCTTTGTGATGGCATTGAGGGCCCACTCAAATAATCCCGGATAATCCAGGATAATTTCTCCATCTCAAGATCCTTAATCACATCTGCAAAGAACCTTTTTCCAATAAGGTAACACTTACAGGTCCCAGTGATTATGAGCTTTTATCTTTGGTGGACCATCATTCTGTCTACCACACACATGTATATAGACATACAACTGATTTTTGGTATATTAAGCTTATATCCTACCACCTTGCTAAATTTAGTTTTAATAACATTTTATAAATTCCATAGGATTTCCTATATAGATAATCTTGTTGTCTATGAGTAAAACCAGGTACTTCATTTCCAATCTGGATGACTTTTAGTTCTTTTCTCTTGCCTTATTGTACTGGCTAGAATCTTTGGCACAAGTTTAAATAGTAATGGTGACAGCAGATATCCTTAGCTTGTTTCTGATATTAGGGGGAAAGCATTTTACCATTAACTATGGTATTAGTTGCAGACTTTTCATAGAAGCCTTTTATCTATCAAGTTGAATAATTTTCTTTCTGTTTCCTAGTTTGCTGAGAGTTTTTATCAGGACATGTTGGAATTTTTCAAATGCTTTTTCTGCAACTATAGAGTTTATCATACAGGTTCTCATTTTTAGAAATGATACACATTTCGACGAATAATTTAAGATGACTCTTCTGATCTTTGAAGTTCTTTTTCTTTCTGATACTCTGCTCTGAGAACACTAGCCACCTTTGTCTCATGAGACTTTTTTCTCCATCTCTTCAACTCAAAGAGTCTGCCAGGCTCCACCCAGATTTCCCCCTCCCTGCTTTGTGTCCTGAAAACTTTAAGGCCATGAGATGGAGTTTAACTGATTTGTTTCCTGTTTTCTTATTGTTTGATATCCAATACACTACTAGTCTTCGTGCATCAGTTTTAGTCATTATTTTTGAGTTTCTGTTGTGAGGGATGACAAACTAGCTGACTTCACTCCTTTCCCCACTTCTCATTCTTCCTTTTAATATAGTTATTATAATCACCTCCGCAATTTTAGGTATAATACTTAAACCATCGTTTTTATTGCATCTAATGTAGACCTCATCTCTTCATGCTATACTTTCTATGATGAAGATATTAGCCCTTCCTCTTGTTTTTGCACTTGGACTTTCTTCCACTTCTCAACCTTTATTTTTAAACTCAGGGGCTTGATATTTTCATTTTGTTCTGTAATTATAGATACATCATTCATAATTTGCATATGGATTGATTTTGAATGTCAAAGAGCCAATAGATAGAAATTACTTCATTATGACAATGCAAAATTTGCTCACTGAGCAACCTGGTAGTCAATTACAGATAATTTTCTTTCCCTAGGATTCCAATAGCAAAACAAATGGACCTTTCTACAGAGTATGGTTTTCCAAAGTTAAAATAAATTCTCTCTCACTAGCTTTCTTTCTCTAAGCCATGTTTTTCTTGTGTAGTTCTCCCCACCTCCAAACACACACACACACACATTGCACAAACATTCTCATCTCTCTTGCTTTGTTCCCCCCCACCCTCCATTTTGACTTTTGGTATTTCTTCTATGCAGTTCTGTTGTCTTTCACATACCCCCTATATGGAGCCCTCTATCTTTGCCTGAATGTGGAAATATGGGTAAGAAGAAAGTTATTTTGAGAATAAAGCTGTTGATCTGACATGCATCACTATTTTTGCCTTGCTATGCAATTGTCAAGAAGTAGGAAGGATCACACAAACACATAATGCCATCCCTTCTTCCCATCTGGAACATAAAGTTATTAATGATAGTGACAAGTTCAGCATTCTCATAATCTGAAAATGTCCTTATTCCAAATCTATGTGTAGTATTAAATATATGGTTACTATATGAGATTTATTAAAGTATTTTTGTATTAAATTATAAGAATGAAGTCTTCATATTTTTCTCCATTAAAATATATTCATATTTGCATTCACTTTCTCCATCATAGGTTTTTCAACATGTATTAAAGTTTAGAATTTAAAAACCATGTTATTTAGTACTTTAACATTTTGCTTCAATTGTTGAGATTTATTTATTGGTTCCTTGTTCATAAAACTTAAATTTATGTCCGCCTTCATTTATTTTCTTTCGAAGATATCTTAGGAATCCTTCGCATTTTATAAGGAGCCATAAATTTATTTCAGCCTAGGGCCAACAGCTAGTTTTTATGTTGACCCAAATGCATATATGCAATTTAGTCAGTGAATTTTGAAAATCTGAGCGATAGCACATTAAACTGGAATAATGAACCAATAAAAAATTTTATATCATTCAGAAAATCATTTCTCAGACATTCACACTGTCATTTCACTCATTAAAATTATTCTAGGATCATAAGTTAGACTGTCTATTCCTAAGGCTTAAAAACTCAACAGATCTTTTCTGGTGATCAAATGATTTGGCCTGACTACAAGATAATAAAATGTGCTCTGGTTTGGAAAGCTAGACCAGGCATTAATAACCATATTGTCCATTTTCAGCTACTAGAGTTAATTATTGGTAAATCTTTAATATTTTCTCTGTAATGGTTTTCACCTGTTAAATGCTATAAATTGTCACAAAATTATTACCTTCATATAGGCTCTGCTAGTGTGTGATGTTGGGTTTCACTTTTCAAAGCCTCAGATAATTCATCTGCACATGGAAATATCACTACAACTTCCTAGGGTTATCAGGGAGATTAAATGAAATATCATTGTGAAACACAAGGCACAGGTTAGCACATATTAAGTGCACTATATAGTGGCTTTATATTATTCACAAATCTGTTAACATGTAATTGGCCTGTCCTATAAACCAGACCTGTAAGGATTTTATTGGATTCTAATCTTCTTGATGCTTTAGCCACTCGTAGCAATGAGTTATGTGCTGGGGAAGGCATTTTAATGCTTACGAGTCACTAAGGTACTATTTCGTGTTTGCCTAATGACTTCATTGGCCTTTACCTTAGTTTACAAATGCACTTAACTCAGTAAGGAAGAGTTCGCCTCCTGAAATTTTTACACTACTGAAATGTGTTTGCAAGCCATAAATGTTATTTTTATTTGGGTTGATGTATGTGATTCAAACAATTTTGTAATTTTTTTGTTCATTTTAGAAAGTATCTTAAAATTATCATGATATCTAACCATATTGGTATTTCTGTTTTACATTATAGTTAATGAAGGTGATCCTTGTGTTTTAAGTAAATTATAAGAATCTAAAAAAATTTTAATATCTAGCATTTTAGACTGGAATTTGGAAACAATGCATTAATCCAACCATATAGAGATTATAGAGATTATTCAAATTTTCATTATTAATTCAGATGCTGGTTTCTAATTGACATTTGTTTCTGCTTTAATTCAGTCCAACTGCTACAATTAAATGACTTCATTCACCTAGCAGCAGTCCTGTATCTTTTGTATCTTTGCAAGAAATAACAAGAGAATGTTTTCTACAAAAGCTGGTTTGCTTTCAGTTAGAAATTCTTCTTTTAAGTTTTTAGACTCGATCTTAATTGTGAATATCAAAGAGAGCTTCTCAGATGAGTGATATAGGCTAATTTAGAATTTTCTCCAAATTTACAAATATACTCTTTGTTTTCCGTAGACTGGTCCTAAATTGCCCTGCTTGCATTTGTAATCAGAAATTGATTGTGTTGCTGTGGAAACTGGAAGAATGTGTGGCTGGGTTGAAGGAAAAAACATAGCAGAAGTACTGTTATCCTAATCTGTGAGCCTAATGCCTGTCATTCTGAACAGTATACTGATAAAATGTGCACACTCCAATCCCAAAATGTTTCTCTTCATATACTCGCCTGTGGTCAGTATTAATCCCCTTGATTGATTTGACACCAAATAATGCCTTTGTTGAATATTTAATTTGTTTCTACATTGAACCTTTTTTTTTTTCACAAAACAAAATTAATGTCCATTTTATTCATACTTACAAGGCACATCCTAGGACAAATATGGAGCACAGTAAAATATTAATTATCCAGAAGCCAGTCTTCTGAAACATGTCAACTGCTGACAAGAAGACATAAAAACAAGTGCAAAAAATTCAGTTGGAGAAGGGATTTTTTACAGCTTGTACTAAAGACAGCCTAGAAGATACGAAGGTCTATTTTATATACACACAAAAAAAGGTGCTAGTATATATTTTACCATGTGAATGCCAAAATGAACCCTAATTGGATAGCAGTCTCTTAGAAGGTTAGTCTTTCTTATTTGAGAGTTGAGAGTGTGAGGAAAGTAACTAAAATGAGGAGGAGGAAAAGCAAAACAACAAAAAGGAAAATGACCTTCAGCAGAGGCAAGAAGGGCAGGGATTAGGAGAGATGACAACCAGCACCTTTCACACTGACAACTTTTCTGAATATTTTTGGCTCCCTGATATCAAGAACAGGTGCAGAAACTGATCTGTGACTTCTAAAGTTTCATAAAAACATTTCAAGCCACCACAAGTCTTCACATACCAAAGGTTCACAAAAGAGAGAGACCACACTGCCGAAGAAAGTTAACAGAACGTAACATCTATATACATTAAAACCCTGGTTAAAAAAAGAATGAAAATGGTGGCATACTTTAGCTCTAGAGTATGGGGGTTGGAAAAATGTTATACTTAGTTCCATTTTTGTAAAGTAAATAGTACCAGACACAGAACAAAGTTTTAGTATGGAAATTTTAAAAAATCTGCTTTAGCAGAAAAGATATTAAAATATATAATATGTGTGATAATGATCTACCTATTTAATGCATTGTTGAGGTATTTGGATCTTAGTCTTGGTTCTTTGTTCCACCGTATACTTCGGAAAGAAGTCTGAAACCACAGAGCATGTTTTGTGCATGGGAAAACAGATTGTATCTTTAGAACTGAGTTCTTATTTTCCCTCAAAGAGCTGGGACATAAACAAAATACAGCAGTTTTCAAATACTGTTCATTCACCCTGATGCACAGTTATAATTGTTTTGACAAATTAGGATTTGTTAATAAGTTAAGCAGAAAGAAGAAAAAAATCTGTCTGGAAGAATGTACTGTACTATACTCTCTTTTAGTTTTTTTAATTAAAAAATTTTTTTTATTAGAGAAGCTGTGGGTTTGCAGAACAATCATGCATAGCGCAGGATTCCCACATTTTTGTATGTTGCATTGGTGGGGTACATCTGTCACAATTGATGAAAGCACATTTTTATAAATGTACCATTAACTAGAGGCTATGGTTTAACTCAGAGTTCCCTAGTGTGCTGTGCCGTTCCATGGATTTTTTTTTTTAGTAGCACATATACAACCTGAAATTTCCCCTTTTAACCACAATCAAATGTATAATTCAGTGCTGTTAATTATGTTCACAGTGTTGTGCTACCATCACCACCCTCCATTACCAAAACTTTTTCATCGTCCCAAATAGAAACTCCCTATTCCTTGCCCCGACCCCATCCCCTGATAGCTTATATTTTAGATTCTGACTCTATGAGTTTGCTTATTCTAATTATTTTCTACTGGTGAGAGCATACAATATTTTTTCCTTTTGTGTCTGGCTTATTCCACTCAGCATGATGATTTCAAGGCTCATCTATGCTGTTGCATGTATCAGAACTTTGTTCCTTTCTGTGGCTGAATGATATTCTATCATGTGTTTATTCCATATTTTGTTTATCCATTCATTGGTTGATGGATACTTGGGTTGCGTCCACCTTTTGACGACTGAATAATGCAGCTGTGAACATTGGTGTACAAATATGTTCATCCCTGCTTTCAATTCTTTGGGGTATATACCTACAAGTGGGATTAATGGAATATATGGTAATTTAATACTTTCTCCACTTCCTCACCAACACTTGTTATTGTCCGTTTTTTTAATCGTACCATTCTAGTGGATATGAAATAGTATCTCATTGTAATTCTGATTTGCATTTCACTAATGGCTAATGATATTGAGCATCTTTTCATGTGTTTATTGGCCATTTGAATATTTTCTTTGGAGAAATGTCTATTAGTCCTTTTAGGTGCCTATCTGTTAATTGTTGACTTGTGGGAGCTTTTTATGCTTTGTAAATATCTTCCTCTAATCTGAAGCTTGTCTTTTCACTCATTTAATGGAGTCTTTTGATAAACAGAAGTTATTCATTTGAACATTGTCAAAATTATCCATCTTTTCCTTACAGTTAGTGCCTTTTTTGCCTTGATTAAGAAATCATTCCTTATCCTGCAGTTACAAAGATATTCTTACCTTTCACATATAGATCTGCAAATCTGCAAACCACTTGGAACTGATTTTGACTAAGCTATGAGGGACAAGTCAAGTTTCTTTTTTTTTTTTTTTAATCTGTATTATCTTATGACCTGGCACCATTTTTTGAAAAGACATCCTTTTCCTCTGGCTTCTAGTACAAAGCTCTATCATAGACTAAATATTCACATATGTTTGGATCTGTGTCTGCACTCACTGTTCTTTTCTACTGCCTATTTTTCTCTTCTTACGACAGTGCCATTTTTTCTGACTTACTGTAATTTTACATTGTGTGTTGCTATCTGGAAGAGTCCTCCCACATTTTTCTTCCAGAATACCTTGGATATTCTTGCCCCTTGCTTTTCCATATAAATTTTAGAATGAGTTTGTCAAGTTAAATAAGTTTGTCAAATTAAAGAAAAAATAAGTTTGGATTCTGATTGGAATTGCATTGATATCCATGCATCAATGGAAAGAATTGGCATCTTTAATATATTGAGACATGGTATACCTCTCCATTTATTTAGGCATTCTTTAATGTTTTTTCTCTATAAAACATTATAGTATTCTCCATAGAGGTCCTATAAATACTTCTCGATGTTTATTCCTCAGTACTTGATTTTTTTTTTTAATGTCACCATAAATAATGTGGGTTTTGAGATTTATTTTTCTAATTTTTAAACATAAACGATTATTATTTTTTTATCCAGGAGACTTGTGAAATTCACGTATTAATTCTAAAAATTCATTTGTTGCCTATTTGGACTTTTTGCATATATATTCATATCATATGTGAATGAAAGATTTATTTATCCCTTTCCAATGCTTATAACATTTTTCCTGTCTTGCTTCATGGAAGCAGTTTATTTCTGAAGAGATGTAGTAATATTGAACATCCCTACCTTCCTGATCTCAGGAAAAAAGCCCTCAGTATTTCACTATAACATGTATTTCTTTAGATTCCCTTAACTAGATTAAGGCAGTTTTCTTCTCCTTCCAATTTGCTAAGCTTATATCATAAATTTATATTGATTTTATAGTTTTTTTAAGTTTCTATTTAAATGATCATATCCTTGGAATCATTTTGCTAATATTTTGTTTATGAATTTTATATTTATGTTTCACAAATGATATTCACCTGCAATTTCCCTTTCATATTTTCCTTTTTGAATCACTGTATATTGTGCAAAAAAAGACAAAATCAGTATAAGAGATTAGAGAACATATAGTTCAACATATAAATATGTATGTTTAAATGGGACAGTGAGACATAGTGGCTTAGGTGGCAACATAGTAGGGTTTTATTGCTAGCTTTATCGTCAGGCAGCTGTGTAATATTTTACAAGGCTTTTTCCCCTGGATCTCTCTTACCTTCTTTGTAAAATGAGGTATTTGAAATGTATTACTTTAAAAGCCTCTTCCTTCTCTAGAGTCCTGTGTGATATGTGAAGAGTTGAAACATGCTCGTGATTCTAAATATACATAAACTTATGTTAGCTGTGAATGAATGGCCTTTTTCTTAAGTTCTTTTCTCTTCATCCTAATATTGTCAGTCTATCTGTAAGATGAAAAAATCAGTTTCTCCTTTTGAATTTTTCAGTTTTCAACTAGTTATATGATTGATTTAGTTCATTGTTTATGGTACTCTATATAGATCCATTGATATTTTACCAGTGAATATGAGTTTGTTGAGCATATTTAGAAGCACTGTACTGTAATCATTAAGAGCATGGAAACAGAGCCAGACTCTTAGTTTGGCAATCCCAGCTGTACTAATAATAAGCTCAGCATGTTATTTAATTTTGTTCTACCACAGTTTCCTCATCCATAAGAAGAGGCTAAAACAAGTGCATACTCCATGTTCCAGTTTGCTAATGCTGCCATTATGCAAAATACCAGAAAAGGATTGGCTTTTACAAAGGGGGTTTATTCGGTTACAAAGCTATAGTCTTAAGGCCATAAGAGTGTCCAAGCTAAGTCGTCAACAATAGAGTACCTTCACAGAATGGCCAGTGGCATCTGGAACACCCCTGTTGTCTGGGAAGGCAGGTGGCTGGCGTCATCTTCCTTAGCTCCCAGGTTATGTTTCAAAACGGATTTCTCCCAGGATGTTTCTCTCTAGGCATCTGGGGGTATTTCCTTAGTTTCTCCCAGGCAAACTCCAGAGAAGCAAAAGTCTACTCCCAATGGCCGTCTCAGAATGTCTCTCTCTGCTGCAGCAGTGAGCTCCTTCTGTCTGTAAGCTTTTTTAATAGGATTCCAGTGATTAAATCAAGAACCATGCTGAATGGGTGGGGCCACACCTCCATGGAAATATTCAATCAGAATTATCACCCACAGTTGGGTGTGTCACATCTCCATGGAAATAACTTAATCCTAAGATTCCAACCTAATCAACACTAACACGTCTGCCCCCACAAGACTGCATTAAAGAACATGGCATTTTGGGGGACATAATACATCCAAAACGGCACACTCCATAAGGATGCAGGGATTAAATAAGCTAATATATACAAAACACTAAGACCATTGCCAATTAAACATTTGTTTGCTCTTTTTATAATTATAAGTGTGGAAATACAGATTAAGGTCCATAATATGACTTGAAAATAAGCCATTTTCTTAGTTTTAAGTAAATAAAAATAATTATGTATCAATACTATTAGAATCTATTTTCAAGAATTCTTTTCAAAAGAAAAATATTACACAGTTTTGAAGTCTTGACCATGAAATGCCCTTTGCTCAAAATATGCCATCTATTTTGACACTAACATATAGAAAAAATGTGAGCTTTAGGTAAGTTCTTCCCTTTTTAGTGTAAAAAGCTTTTGCGTTCCTAGTCTTTGACTAAAATTTGGATTACCTTGGCATAAATTGACATGGAATTTCTCTTTCTGAACAGAGTGGGTGGTGGAATATTCATATTATAAGGAAAAATATCTCATAGAATACAGAGATGTTCAGATGATTTTTAAGGCCAGATTTCACTGAAAAAAACAATAAATTGGTGCTACTAGGAGTAAGAATGTTTTTATTAGCCAAAGGACATGCCCTTCCATTGAGTATATGTTCTTTTCATGAGTAAAGTGTTACATTAGGATTTTATCATCTAAAAGAAATCTAATTATTATTACTAGTTTATATGAGCCATGACAATTTTCACTTTACCTCTGATTTCTGAGAATGTATTTGGTCATCTAGAAATATATATAGTCGCAAAAGTCCCAGATCCACGAGCTTTAAGAGGAGGAATGGTGGATAATGTTCACTGAAACAAATTTTACAATACAACTGCCCCATTCTTTCATTTCCTTAGGAGTTAAAAATTCTGCACATATTAAGCAACCACTCCACATTTCTCTAGCCTCATTCTACCTCCGAGAATCCTATATTCTAGATTCTGTGTCTGTGAGTTTACATATTAAACTTAGTTCATATTAGTGAGATCATACAATATTTGTCCTTTTGTGTCTGACTTATTTCACTCAACATAATGCCCTCAAGATTTACCCATGTTGTTGCGGGCTTCACGGCTTCATTCCTTCTTATTGCTGAATAATACTCCATTGTCTGTCTATACCACATTATATTATTATCTAGTCTTGGGTTGATGGGCAGTTGGGTTGCTGCCATATTTTGGCAATTGTGAATAATGCCACAGTGAACATCAGCGTGCATCCTTGCTTCCCTTTCTTTTGGGTCTTTGCCGACCAGAAGTGTTACTGAATGGTAAGGCAACTCTCTACTTAGCTTTCTGATGAACTGCCAAGCCATCTTCCACAGTAGGTGTACCATTTTACATTCCCACCAGCAGTGAATGCGTTCCTATTTCTTAACGGTGCTTAGTGTGGAAGGGATACCCACAGATTTTGACTTCATGTTCTTTTCATCATGAATCCTGGTTTGCATTATGAGAATAGGTTTTCTACTTGCATTTTGTTGCATACTAAAGATGTCAGGTTTTAAAATCAATTTTATGAATAGAGCAATGAGTAATCAATTTAGGAAGCAGATTAGTTTTGTGTTTTTTAAAGAATCTTTACTTTTCATTCTGATAGGAACTCTATTAATTTGATTCTAATATTGATTTACAGCAGAGCATAACCTTGATTTATGTTCTCATGTTAAGTATTTATACTAGTTTACCATGTATGTGCATTCTTTTATCTCTGTAATTACATTGAATGGGCCAGGTTTTCTTTTTAATGACATTTAAGAATAGCTACAAAAGTGCATTTTGGTTCTGTTTTAATGAAATTGATTAATGATCCTGGCAGGTTCTCTATTTTTCTAAATTTTAGGACTTGCCTCGCATAAATCAGAAGTATCCAGACTTAAATTTACAATATCCATTCAAACTTTAAATGCCCTTGATTAATACAAATACATGTGACAGCAAAGTATAGCTCTGCTTTTAAGCTGTTAGGAAGAACATAAAATGATTATGGCTTGCAGTAAATGTTATTATGGTCCTAGGATGTTTCCTGAGGGACTTGCCAATCTCCTGCACTTTCCTTAAGACTGACCCTATCTCCTTGAAAACAGACATGAAGGAGAGCTGCAGATGCAAGACAACTGTCAGGTCAACCTGTCGTGGTGCTGACAAGGCTCTGATATAAAACCTAATTTATAGTTTAAGAAGCACATCCATTATCCTTCTGATTTTCAAATAGAACATACATCAGCAAAATGATAAAAGAAAGTGCTTAAGAATTATTGAAGTCAAGGACTATTTCATATATAAAGTCACAACCCCTTTTTAGTATTACTTTAAATTATAGCAGAGTTTAATAATATTCATGTGTTCTGTTCTCTGAACATTAGTATCACAGTATTCCAACTATTTATCATCTAAGAATCATGTATTAACTATTGACTCCCTCTTACACTTAGGTGGATGGTGGTGTCGGTATTTAGAAATTTCATTATGAAATAGATGTGCACCAGAACATTGCTAGAAGGACTTAAATAATGATTTTTTTTCCTGTTGACTTACAGTGCTGTTTCATCTTAATTTCTAATCAAATATCAGTTGACAAAGTTCTTATTACTTCCTTTCTCACTCCAAATTTTCTTCTTCCATTTACTCTCAAATAACGAATTACATGTGAACAAACCCTGGAGCATATTTTTTAAAACCCTACTGTCCTCTTAAAATGCAAATTAACTCTTTTAAATTGCCTGTACAAAAAAACTGGATTTTTTTCAAGAAAGGGTACTCTATATACTATTGCAATCATAAATTTCATTGCAATAATTGTGTATTTTAGTAATTGGTGGTATGGATTAGATATTTTGAATATTTCTGATACTCTTAATATTTTCTTATACTTGAATCAATACTTAAGCATAAATTCTTTATAATGGGCTAATCATTAGAATAAGATTTGAGATTTGACACTTGCAAGCGGAAATGATGAAATACTTATTTTGTAGTTACTATATCTAGAAATCAGGGTTATCTTTTACTGACTCCATATCCAAACTTAGAGATGGAAGACTGAAACAGGCAGTAATTTACATTGCTTCATAAAATTTTATTATATATTTTCTATTTTTATAAGAAAAAAATTTATAAGAAAAATATTTGCTGGTATAAAAATATTTATTGGTTTTATAAGAAATTCTTCTCCCTGACTATCTCAAGGGTATTTTAATGGACTATGCTCAGTTTATCGCCTTTCTGCATGATAATTTTATATTTAAATATAAATTAATATGTAAGATACAAATAAGAACAAAAATTAGAAAAATATTGATAGGCTAAGTATGCAGGAATACCAAACAGATAAATTTATATTCATATATACATCACATTCTATCTCTATCTCTATATCTATTATTTACCTACCTCAATTTTAGACCTATTTGACCTAAAAAGATCTAGACACCTTTTGAGTTTGACACCCTGGATTTTTATCAGTCTGTCTCTTCCATAATAAAATTTCAATATGGTAACAGATTTTTATGAAATTCAGGACATTAAGGAACCATGAGTCTTCTGGTTCTGGCCAAGATGGAGTAGTCCCATTCTTCCGTAGTCCTCCCTCTTAGAACTAAAAATCCCTGGAGAGAATGCAACAAAGAAAGAAGGAAACTGAATGTTGGGAAGAAGAAGGTGAGCTGACTTGGGATAAAGGTAAAGATAAAGGTACCTAAAAGGTAGTAAGTTTTCTGCATTTCACTCAAAGTATAAAATGTTGATACCAGTAGATCTGAGAAGTTACACCTACATATTGTATTATTTAGAACAACCATTAAAAAACTGTATAAAGAGATATATTCGAACACACTTTGAATAAATAACAATAGAATTCTTTTTAAAAAAAAGTTCAAATAGCCCACATGAAGGCAAGGAAAGGAAAACAATGAATAGAAATAGATGGAAATAAACAAAAAACAAATGATTAAATTGCAGGCTTAATCCCTTGCAAATTCCTTTAAATGTAAATGTTCTAAATATGCTAGTTAAAAGACAGAGATTGACAGAGTGGATAAAAATGTACCCAACTATATTCTGGATGTAGAAACTCACTTCAAATATAGAGGAACTGAAACATATAACCAACACAATATAATTGATATTGATAGAATACTCCATGCAATAACAGCAAAAACCACATCCTTTCACACATCCATGGACTATCCCCCAAGAGAAATCATATCCTGGGTCATAAAACAAGCCTCAGTACACTTAAAAGAGTGTTAGTCAATCAAAGTATGTTCTCTGACTATTATGGAATCAAACTAGAATCAATAACAGATGAAAGTAACATCTCCAAACACTTAGACATTAAACAACATTCTTCTAAATAATCTATGAGTCAAAGAAGAACTCTTAGAGGAATTTAAAAATATATATTTAGAACTGAATGGGATGACAATACATCATTTCCAAATTTGTGAGATTCAGCTAAAGCAATGCCATGAGGGAAATTTACAGCACTGAGTGCATACATTAGAGGGTAGAAAAGGTCTCAAATCGATAATCTATGCTCCTACCTCAAGAAACTAAACAAAGAAGCACTATATAAACCAAAGCAATCAGAAAGAAGGAAATAATAACAGCAGTAATCAATAAAATTGAAAACAGGAACACAATAGATAAAACAATGAAACAGCTGGGTTTCTGAACAGATCAATACATTTGACTAACAATCTTGCAGGACTGACAAAAGAAAAGAAAAGTCACACATTACCAATATCAGGAACAAAACATAGATATAAACTACAAAATCTGCAATCATTAAGAGGATAATAAAGGAATACTACATCCAACTCTGTGCATAAATTCAACAACTTACATGAAATGGAACAATACCTTGAAAATCACAAACTACCAAAACTCACCCAATATGAAATAGATAATCTGAATAATCCTATAACCACTAAAGAAATTGAATTCATAATTAAAAGGCTTCTGAAAAAGAACTCTCCAGGCACATAAGGTTTCATTTGAGAATTCTACTACACAATGAATTAGCACTGATTCTACACAAATTTGTCCCAAAAAACAAGAGGAAAAAATCTTCCTAACTCATTTTATGAGTCCAGTGTTACCTTGATATCAAAGCCAGGCAAGGACAATGAATATAAAGAAAACTATAGGCCACCATCACTCATGAAATTTGATGTACAAATCCTCAATAAAATGCTAGCAAATTGAATTCAGCAATATATAAAAAGAAACCATGACAAGAAAAATATTAACTTTAATTTTTAGTTCTTTATCCAGTTTAGAATCAAATATATAAATTGAAATTTTCCATCCTAAGAACCAAAAAAGAACTCACATGAGTGGGTTTCAGTCAGAGTGCTCCCTTAAGAGTTGTAATATCTTGGCACTCTTTTGACTAACTCCTCTTTTAACCAGCACTTTTCTAGGTCTTTTTATGTTATGTTAACTTATGTAGAAATAAAATGTCTACACTTTTGCCGTCATTATTGATATTCTAAATGACATTATTTCTTAATTACATTTTCTAGCTGTTGCTGGTATATATAAATGCAATTTGTATTTGCATCTTGATCTTATAGTCAGTGATCTTGCTAAATTCTCTTGTTATTTCTAATAATTTGCTTGGAGGCTCATTTCAGTTTTCTATATTGATATCATGTCATTTTTGAATAATGAGTATTGTATTCCTTTCTTTCTTAATCTTTTTGATTTTTTCTTCCCTTTTCTGTGTTAGCAGCACCCTCTCCCCTGTAGATTATTGAATAGAAGTTGTGATACTGAACATCTTCTCTCGTATCTAATATTAAGGGAATGATTCTGTTTCATTGGTAAAAGATGATATTTTTATAGTTTTTTTAAAAATTGTTTTCTACTTTATTATATAATCAAATTTAAAATACAGTATTTTATATCCCTATGACAGCATAAATATATCATTTCCCATTTTGGCTTCTGTTTGAAGAAAATTACTGCCTAATCATTATTTCTAGGATACAGAAGTAGAGAAGTAATATAAGAAGGCATTTATATATAAGAAGAAATGCCCTTAACTGTAGAAACTGGTATATTTTCATATACCCTATATAAGGATCATTACAAAGAGAAGTGTTTGGGAAATGAAAGTGTGGAATGAATGGGTTAGTTATCTATTACTGTATAACAGATTATCTCCTAAACTTAGTGGCTTATCCCCGAATCTTAGTAGCATTTATAATCTCACAGTTATTCTGAGTCAGGAATCTGGTTCAGACTGGTCCTGGGTCTAGTACAAGGTTGAATCAAGGTGTCAGCCAATGCAGCCATCTTAAGGCTCGACTGGGGGTTGGTCTGTTCCAATTTCACTCAAGTGGTTGTTGCAAGGTTCAGACCTTCACCGTTTGTTGGACTGCGGGCTTCGTTTCCTCTCACTGTTGGTCAGATGCTTTTCTAAGTTCCTTGCTATTCTGGTTTGCTGAAGTTTCACTGAAGAAAGGCCCATGGTGTCTGGAACACCACTGTCGGCTGGGAAGGCACGTGGCTGGCGTCGGCTGATCCTTTGCTTTCAGGTTCTGATTACAGCGACTTCCTCTTTAAGCATCTGTGGGTTCTTACTTAGCTTCTCCAGGGCAAACTCTGGGCTTAACTCTTAGCCAAATGTCTTTCTGTCTGCATCTCCAAGCATCTGGGTCTGTGTCGCCTCTGAGCCCTCTCTGTCTCCCTGAGCTCTCTTATGGACTCCAGTAAACTAATCAAGACCCATCTTGAGGGGGCAGGATCCCAGCTCCATGGAAATAATCTAAACAAAGGGTCCCACCCACAATAGGTCTGCCCCCACAAGATTGGATTAAAAGAACATGGTTCTTTATGGAGTACATAACAGACCCAAACCAGCACACCTGTCATGTGGAGTACTCCCTAGAGCAGCTCAGAACATGGCATCTGGTTTGATCTGAGTGAGGAAGCCAGACAGCAAGAGAGAGTGGGAGAAAGTGGAAGAAAGATGAAGTCAATCCTGAAAGTGACGCTCCAAGGGGAGTGGATGACACTAACATATTACTACACGAGGCGGGGATCATTGAGAGACATCTTAGAAAACTTTGTACCACAAGGTTATTTCATAATTTTTTTCCAATAAATTATATGAGAGAAGGCAAGGTAGGGAATGAATTGAAGGGAACTCTCTTCTTATGGTGAAGAATTGCAATGGGTGGGGGAGAAAGAAAAGGGAAAAAGTTACTCAAAATAAAGAATAGTAGGAATAATAACTGCCACTTGTTAAGTAACAATTATATCTAGGCATTGTACTAGACTTTATATATGTTGCTTCTAACTCTTTAAAGAGCTTTGAAAGACAGCATTAGTCAAGTTTCACAGATGAAAAAAGTATAGTTCATAAAAGGAAAATGACTTGCTAACATCTCATAGCTAGCAAGTGGCAGTGGCACTACCAATATTAGAACACAATTCTGTTGATCTTCAAAAAACAAAAATTCAAAAAAAATTCCAAAATCAAGCTGCATTTTCCTTTTCTTTTCCTTTTTTTTCCCTTCCCCATAATTGAGATTCTTTTACAAATGTGTTTCTTCTGGAAAATGTAATACATTGAGCTGCCATTTGATTCAGTCCCATAATTGAGATTCTTTTACAAATGTGTTTCTTCTGGAAAATATAATACATTAAGCTGCCATTTGATTCGTTCTACTTTACTTTGAATGAGTTTTCAATCCTACCTTAAAAGCCAAGTTTGTTTGGAGAGAGACCACTGAAATTCTGCTTGGGATGTATCAGTTTGCTATGTGCTTGTGCGTGTATGTGTGAGTTTGAGTGTGTATACACATGCACACACTTGCTAGATCATGATTCTTATAAGGGGGGAAATATACAGATATGGGATTCCTGGTTCTAAATTACTCACTTCACTATTATTCTTTCACTGTTGATCTCTGTGTGCAGGGAAAATCTACGTACATGTGTCTATCTATGTATCTATCTAACTAGCCTCACCTGTCGTATCTATGTATCTATCTAATTAGCCTCACCTGTCATTCAAATGCTGCCTTATAGCCTATTGCTTTATTAATCTTAAATGTAAGAGAATATTGACCCTAACATCAATAGAATATATTATTTTCTAGGTTTGACTATTTTCAGGAATGGAGTAAACTTGCATATCATAATATCACTTGAGAACGTAATTAGACACATCTAGAGGAATGTATTGTGCAAGGTATTGTATTCATATAATTATGCTTGCATGTATCCAGTTATCGGCATGATTGGCCACTCACCCCATCAATGGCAAAAGTGGTTAGCCACATGTGCATTCGGAATGCTCAGTTGTCCCTTCATTCAATCTTCTTGAAACTGTGATGTTTTTAGACTAGGAGAAGTCCGAAGTCAAGACATCATCAAGGCAAGGCTTTCTCCCAGAAAATTGTGGCATTCTGGGGCTGGCTGCACAGATCCTTGGTCCTTGGCTTTTCTATCACATGGTTTGGTGGTTTGGAGCTGTTATGTACCCCATAAAAAGCCATGTTCTTTTAATCCATTCATGTGGGTGCAGATTGACAGGCGGTGATAGTCGCACAATTGTGGCCGGCCGTGGAAAGTGAACCACGCAAAGAAGAGCTGCTATAGGTTTTCGGTAGCTACTCTTTGTCATATAAAATCGTTTTTGCATCTAGCTAGCAATTTTTATGATGAATCCATCTTATTTATTTATTTATTTATTTATTTTTGGCTTTTATAAAAGGGGGTTTATTTGGTTACACAGTTACAGTCTTAAGGCCATAAAGTGTCCAAGGTAACACATCAGCAATTGGGTACCTTCACTGGAGGATGGCCAATGGTGTCTGGAAAACCTCTGTTAGCTGGGAAGGCACGTGGCTGGCATCTGCTCCAAAGTTCTAGTTTCAAAATGGCTTTCTCCCAGGACGTTCCTCTCTAGGTTGCAGTTCCTCAAAAATGTCACTCTTAGTTGCTCTTGGGGTGTTTGTCCTCTCTTAGCTTCTCCAGAGCAAGAGTCTGCTTTCAATGGCCATCTTCAAACTGTCTCTCATCTGCAGCTACTCTCTCAGCTTCTGTGCATTCTTCAAAGTGTCCCTCTTGGCTGTAGCAAAGCTTGTTCCTTCTGTCTGAGCTTATAATGCTGCAGTAAACTGATCAAGGCCCAGGCTGAATAGGGGGGGCCACACCTCCATGGAAATTATCCAGTCAAAGTTATCACCCACAGTTGGGTGGGGCACATTTCCATGGAAACAGCCTAATCCAAATGTTCCAACTTAATCCCCACTAATATGTCTGCCCCACAATATTGCATCAAAGAACATGGCTTTTTCTGGGGGACATAATACATTCAAACTGGCACTTTCCACCCCCTGGACCCCAGAAAAAAAACATATTCTTTCCAAATACAAAATACGTTCGTCCCTTCACAGTATCACAAAAACTTAAATCATTTCAGTAGCAATAGGTAGGTACAAGATCCCATCAAAATCAGTTACAGGCATGGTCTGTGCAAAAGCATAATTCCTCTCTAGTTGTGGACCTGTGAAATTTAGAATAACTTATGTACATCCAGTATACAAAGGAGGCACAGTCATAGGGTAAACTCCATGTTAAATTTTGTCAAATATTTTTACTCTGTCTTTTGAGGTGATTCTTTTCTTTTGTTCTATTACCTACTAAAATATGGAAAATGACATTTCTAGATTTTCTGATGTGAAACTCTCCTTGTATTCCTGGGATAAAATTCATCTGTTCACAGTGTGATAGATAGATAGATAGATAGATAGATAGATAGATAGACAGGCAGACAGAGAGATCGATAGTTAAACAGATTAGTCTACCAATACTTAATTATTTTTATATTATATTCATGAGAGAGGTTGGCTTATTATTTTCCTTCTTATATTATTTTTTGCGTGTGATTTTTGGTTTCTAAGTTAGAGTGGCCTCAGAGAATTAGTTGGGGTATATTCCATATTTTTCCCTTTCTGGAAGAGTTTGTGTAATATTAGAATAATCTTTTCTCTAAAACTTCGGTAAAACATTTCTGGGACATTTAGGTTTGTTTTATTTATATGAATATTTGTAACTATTCATTTAATTCTTGATATATAATGATTTATTTAATTCTTAAAATGCTGCAGGAGTATTCTATCTTGATACTTCCTGCATCGGTTTTCTATTATATTTTTCTAAGAATTTTCTATTTATTTGTGTTTTCAAATTTATTGGCATAAAATTTATATTGTAATAATATGTTTTTAATCTATAATTTATTTGTGGATAGGATAATATTTTCATTCCTGTTAAGTTTTGTCTTCTGTTTTTGTTGAACAGTCTCAAAGATCATTTGATATTTATTAATCTTTTCAAAGAATATTTTTATTTATTGATATTGTTTATCATATCTTTGTATTTTATATTTTTATCCTCTTATTTGTACTATCTTCTTAATTCTCATTTCTTTGGTTTTATTCTGTTATTTTTCTAACTTAATTGGGCACTTAACTCATTGTTATCTTTTTTCTAAAAGAAATTTATAAAACTGCATAAATTTTTCTGTAAGTACTGATTCTAAGACTTCTCATTTTTTTTGTAGTATTTATTGTTGAGTTGTCAGAATTTTCAAATTCTGACTTATTCTTTTATTCCTTGTTATTTTTATGTATGAAAATTTTTAATATTTAAATGATTTTCAAATTTATTTTTTATATTGAACTTTAACTTAATTGCATTATGGAAAGACGGCAGGGTTTATATGATGTTGTTGAGACTTGCTTTATTGCCCAATACATGATGATTTTTTGTAAAGTTTCCAGGGATAAGTAATTTATAATTTTTGTGTGCAGAGCTCTATATGTGTTCATAATATCAAGCCCATTAATTGAATTGTTCCAGTACTTTAAATTTGTCTGTGTGTGTATTTGTGTGTGTGTGTGGAGTGTGTGTGTACATATATATATTTGTATTTGTGGTTTTTGGTTAGATTGACTTATCAATAAGGGAGAGATGGTACCATGATGGTAGATTTGCCTATTTCTCTCAGTTGTATAAATATTTTGTTTATGTATTTCAGGTGATTTCATTAGGTACATAAAGTTTAGAATCATATCTTCCTGATGACTAAAATTTTTATCGGTATGTAGTGCCCCTTTCTTTTCCTAGAAATGTTTATTTCCTCAAAATCTATTTTGACTGTTATTAGTATAGCCACTCCAGCTTTCTTCTGTTTAATGTTTTCCTGTAATATGTTTCCCTTACTGTACATCAATATTTTCACATCCTTGTGTTTTTTTTTTTTTTTTTTTTCGCTTGTTTGTTTGATTTTGTGGACCTCTTGAAGACATCATATGAGCTGAATTTTGTTTATCTTACCCAACTGACAATTTTGGGAGAATTTAAATTCTATTTACCTTTATTGTGATCATTGATATATTTAGATTTGTTTCTACTTATTACTTAAGATTTTATTTTTTCTCTTATTTTATATCCATTTTTTCTTATTTATCCACATTTTTAATTGATTATTTTGTTACTTATACTATGTTTTTCTCTCTCTTTTTGAGAATGAATGTACTCCATATTTATTCTCTTCTTCATTATCCTTCAACTTTTTACCATGCATTTTTCCTTAATGAAATCTAAGAACTCTCTCACCAAGAGTGTAAGAACAGAACACTAAGATCACCATTCTCCTGATCTACATGCTTCTATTTTCCATTATTTTAGCCTATCCTTTTTTAAATGCCACAGAGAAGACTCTGTTTTTATCATTTCAAATAGGTAGTTGCATATCCATGTATGTTTGCCATTGCATTTTCTCACCATTCTTTTTTGCATCTCAGACCATTTTTCTGAAATCATGTTCCTTCTTCTTAAAGAACATGCTTTATTCCTGCTGTTAGTGAAGGTCTCCTAGTGGTAAGCTATTACATTCAGGTATATGTGTTTATTTTACTGTGATTCCTGAAAAATGAGTTTTCTGGGTATGCAATTAAAGAATAATAGTGATTGTCTCTCAAAACCTCAGAGATATTATTTGATGATCTTCCAGTTTCCATTGTTGATAAGTCTGCTGTTACTCTATTTACTGTTTATTTGTAGATGATCTTCCCTTTTTCTCTGGGTATTTTTATACTTTTTTTGGAGTCCTTTTATTTAAGCAGTTTTCCTCTGGTGTCTAGCAATAGATTTCTTGTTACTTGTGCTCCAGATGTATCATAAACACTGTTTTGTGCATCTGGGAGATTTGGGAAATGCACAGCCATTATGTTTTCAAATACTGTATCTCCTACATTCTTCCAGAACTTAGATACATGTTAGACTTTTTTATTTTCTCTTCGTATCTCTTAACTTTAAGACTTATTTTCACATCATTAATTCAGCTATATTTCCTATATCACTGATTCTCTCCTTGGCCTAGAAAGATTAAGTTAGAAGAAAGAATATGATCAAATTTTATATGGATTTATTCACTGAATTCTGAAATACTACTACAATGAGAATATTTCTTGACCTTCTAAACTTCATTTGAACCTATTTCCTATTCCCTTAAAGCAGTCAGATAGTCTAACGACAACCTAAATGCACACATTTGATAGACATTTTTCACTTTAAGTCAAACTCATTTTGGGATTTTTAACTCGGAGGTGAGCCTAAACATTGATTGTCATGGGACGCCTGTTCTGTATATCTTTCATGATTGTCATCTATCTATCTTTTCTGTTCTTAAAGCACTTGGCACTACTTATCCCTGTTGCTCAACTTCATACTCCCTTGTAATTGTCTGTATTAACACTAAACTGCAATCTCAAGAGATCCCTTTCCCTCCCATGGTAAAATGTATAGGTAGCATCTTGGAAGATGCTTTGAGGTAGAGTCAGAAAAATCGAAGCAGCCTGATTTCTGAGTCAACACATGGAGAATTTCCTTGGAGACAGGAGAGACTGAAGTTATGGTCCTCACATCTTTTGTTTAAAACCTCTCAGGAGATTAAGGTCCTGCAAGGAAAAGAGTTGTCCTAGTAAGTGGTCTGGACAAAGCAGACTTTCCTCAGTGAAAAATAAACCTTTATTTTGTTAAGCCACTGGGAGTTTGTTTCTTACTGCTACAAAACCTAACTTATCCTGACCAATATTGTTAGGTTCAAGACAAACATTATTACTCCTATTTTACAAGTGAGGGAACACTGTTATAGAGCTTACATTACTAGCTCAAGGCTAGTATGTGTTTTAGAGAGGACAAGATTTTTTTTTTTTAATTCAGGTTTATTGAAATACATTCGCACACCATACAATCATCCATGGTATACAATCAACTGTCCACAGTATGATAACATAGTTATGCGTTCATCATCACAATCTGTCTCTGAACATTTTCCTTACATCAGAAAGAACCAGGACAAGAATAAAAAAATAAAGTGGAAAAAGAACACCCAAATCATCCCCCCATCCCACCCCATTTGTCCTTTAGTTTTTATCCCCATTTTTCTACTCATCCATACACTAGATAAAGGGGGTGTGATCCACAAGGTCTTCACAATCACACTGTCACCCCTTGTAATCTACATTATTATATAATTGTCTTCAGGAGTCCAGACTGCTGGGTTGGAGTTTGGTAGTTTCAGGTATTTACTTCTAGCTACTCCAATACATTAAAACCTAAGAGGTGTTATCTATATAGTGCATAAGAATGTCCATCAGAGTGACCTCTCGACTCCATTTAAAATCTCTCAGCCACTGAAACTATTTGAGGACAAGATATTTTTAGTCATAGTCCTCTGTTCTGTAAACCTTTCTGTAAAGTTTTCCTCCTTTTTGGGGATAATACTTTCTACTCCAAAGGAGATGTCATGATGATTGAGAGAAGGCTGATAAGAAGAAAACTCTATGTAAATAAATGTTAGTGTAACTAACTTTAATAAATTTTTAATAGCTGTCTTCACTTTAGCTCTCACCTTCTGAATTTTACTTGGAATTATTCACTTAAGCCACTATATATTGAATCCAAATTTATCCTCTTTACAAATATGTTAAATTCAAAAAGTTAATCAAATGGTCATTTGTTTCTAAATCCAAAATGACAATCTACAAGTGTTCTATATTTGATATTAAAGAAGCTGTAGATGCTGACATCATTATGGCTGTCTTTTCTTGATTACATTAGATTGGTATTACATCTTTTGGATTTTTCAGATAATTTTTATTTTCTTTACTTAAGGGCTCACAGGTTTTTTATATGATAAACTTATTGCAAAAAATATCTAAGAGATTATCCTGATATCTATCCAGGGTTTTCCCAAATAAATGAAATATCTATGCAGTTTTATTACAAATCAATTAATGCCCCTTTCCATCTAAATTATCTTTATATTTCCTAGAGAGAAATTCTGTAGCACTGCTGAGGGGTTTTAAAGAGAATTCCACAGATGCAACTCTTTCAAGCTTTAAAATATTTATACATCTTACAGTTATATATTCCACCAGGTGCCCTTTTCCAAAATAATTTCATTTCAGTTGAAAATCTCTGGAAGTATGTACACTTCACCTTTAGTTTTTTCACAATTATAGTGGGAAGGTCTTAGTACAATTATACAAGTTTTATAGACCAATAACATTTGTGTATCAATTTCAACTGAGCTTTGAAACTATAGCATCTCTTTGTGGCTTGTGATAAAACTTTCATTGTCTACATTTTCACCATCCTTAATTGTTAAATTCTTGTACAATCTTCTAGCTTTCTCTTGAATTAATTTTAGGCTAATAGGCATCCAAACATAAGTCGATTTTTCTATCCACTTGCTATTTTTGTTCTTTTTCCATTTCATCAGGCCCTTTACCTTATCTTTTGCTATTGATGTTTGATTGCCAGAGCACTTGTCATATGTTACATGATTTGCTATGTCTCCTGCAGAGGATTGCAACACGCATCATTTCTCACCACTTTATTTCTTATGATACCCATGTTTGCTTCCATCGCAAGCATAAGCCTCTTCTAAATGGTGCTTTGATCTCACACTACTTCACATTTAATAGACATGACAGTTTTAGTGGGTTTAATAATTATCATAAAAGCTTGAAAAAACAAGCACAAATTCCAGACAATGAATACCTTATGATGATGATGGAACAATTTGACTACATGCAAAATTTTATGTGAAGTCACTTGGTAGGCTAAATTTTATAAATGCAGGAGTTTCTGTAGTCCTGGTTTTTAAGTAAAGTAAATTATTAACCCTATGGAAAAATCCCTACCCCAATAAGTTTATAACCAAGGAGCTTTTTTGATATTCCTTTCATATTTCAAACTAAAAGTAAAATAGAATAGAGAAGATTTTTTTGTATTAACAGATTATAAACTCTGCAACTAAGGTTAGAAATAGTTCCTCTTTATGAAATATACTTGTTATTTCCATTTTGGTTACTTTACTAATTCATAATTTGAAGTATTGGGTAGACTGTCCTTGACAGGATGCTCCAAATAAAGACTATTTAAACTATCTATGTACATACTGCTATGTAAACTTTGATAATCTTTTCACAATGGAGAAAAGTGGGCTCTGTCAGATAAACATCAACAGCAGAGATCCACCCTCCCTCTTACAGGCTTATATTTTATTGTTTCATGATTTTAAAGCAAATTAAAGTGCCTCATTTCCACCTTTTTCATTGATGTTACTAGGTCCTGGGTACTGTAATCACTGTTACAATAGAAGCAGAAAGCAGGATTGGTGGCATCTTCTACAGTATTCTGCAACACCCACTAGAGAGTAAATGGCATTTTAGAGAAATCCCAAAGAAGTCAGATTACTTTTGTATTAATTTTTGTGCACCTTTATCAAGTTATGTTAAAATAATTAATATCATCAAAGCGTACAATAATGTAAGGGAGAAACACTTGTTTAATGGATACTCATAGCTGCCAGTATCTTCATGAGATAAAGTGGGTAATAATTGGAAACTATAATATAAAGAGCAATTTCCTTTGAAATAATAAGAATAAATATCAGGGACATATTGACAACAAAATACTTCTAACTTTGTTCAATTTATTATTTTGTTAATTAAACATTTGTTGATCGTTATTATGCATAAGTCACTATCTCAGACAGAGATAAAGGAAACCCAGGATCCCCTTTCAGAGTCCAGCAGCAGAAGGGCCACAGCTATGCAAATAACCCCATATCAGGTTAGAATAAAATAAACTGCTGTGGGAGAGCAGGGGAAGGATAAATTACTTCCAGTGTGAGCTGATGTTAGAAATGATTTGTTAAAGGATTTTGAAGGTACTTGCATGATATTTTGGGTTTGGATACATAGATTAAATTAGTTAATTAGTTAAATTGAGTTGTTAAAAAATAATAGGACTAGGCCAGAGCAAGGTGGTAGCACAGGGAGGCGTGGAATTTAGTTAGTCCCCTAGAACATCTAACAAATAGCCAGGAACAACCAGTAAATAATCTGGAAAAAATGTTAGGGGGACTTCTGTGACTGGACAACATCGTACACCAGTCTGGAATGAGTGGAATGGCCGAGATCGCAGAATAGAGCTGCAAGTAAAGCTCCCAAACTGTGGTGCTGGCGCCCCTCCCCCACCATGGCATGGCAGGCTGATTTAGAATACATGGGAAAAAGAAGCAGTCCCTGCCTGGAGCATGGGACTGTAGCTTAACCAAGCTCCAATTGTGGCTTCAATTAACAAATTTGGGCTACTGAATACATGCTATTAGCCCAGATAAACCCAGAGCAAGCAGAAAAGAAACGTGGAGATTTCTCCTTGCAGAGAGGAGATGGGGCTGATGGAAAAAAAAACATAAATAAATAAAAACAGGCTTTTGGAGTCTGCTGAGCTCAGAATACTAGAAAAGAGCTGTGTCCCAAGAAAAGGGGGAACACAGAACTGGGTACCAACTCCGGTTCTTGTCTGGTGAACTGGAGGGCTGGGGACTGGCTTCTTTCTTTTTTCCTATTTTCTTGTATTCTAAGTAGCTCATTAGAGAAAGCCTCAGGCATTTTCAGTTGTTAGCACTCAACCAGGAAAGGGCGGAGTTAAGAAAGTCAGAGAGACAAAGGAAAAACTCAAGTGTAGGAGATAATTCCCTAAAGGGGTTATTTTCCCTAAGAAAAGGGGGGAGCAGGGCCCAGCTCAAGTGGCTACTGCGGGACACTGATTACGTGCTTTGACTTGGCGGGCCTGGGCTGGGGGACCTGATCAGCCCCTGGGGAGGGTGGTGGGCACGGGCGACAGCGCCCTCCACAGCCCCCCAGGCCTGGGAAAGTGGAGCCGGAGGCAGGCCCCATTTCCTCACCCAAAATACCACCGTAGGGGAGGCTTGCCGGAGGGAACCGCCTTTTCCCCACCCCCTTATCTTGCCCTGGACACTCCCCGTTGCCAAAGCAACTCCCCCACCGCCAGTGCGCATGCACCGTCACCGGAACTACTCCCGCCCCTTGTCTTTCAACCTCCGCGCCCTCTCTGAACCAATCCAAGCCTTTGACCTCTACAGCTACCCCGCCCCCTAAGCGCCCAATATAAGCTGGTGCTCTCCCCTAATAAAGCTCTCTCTCTTGGTTTCATCATCCTTAAAAGAACCGTGTCCTGCCTGTTCCTTCTCGCCGCCCTCCACACCTTGCACGCCCCCCCGCCGGGGACCTGGCCAAGCCCCCCGCCTCGCCTTCGCCTTCGGGAAAGAGCCCCCGCCGCCGGTACCTTCAGAGAAAGCCTGGGAGCCTAGGAATTAGCTACCGGCCGCCACCCCCCCCCCCAGACGAATCAACTGCGACCGCAGCTACCCTCCCTCAGATAACTCAGACCCCAGGACCTGGGGGAGGGGCATGCAAAACAGTTTAAGCTTCGTGTCTGGCACCCTCAGACCCTGGCCAGAACTGACAATAAAAGGCACTGTACTTCTTTATGCCAGTGGGGAGCTACAGGCTGACAAGTGCCACCTGCTGGGTGGAATAGGAAAAGCACAGAGTCTGGAGGCTTCACAGTAAAGTCTAACAACCTGCTGGGTCTAATCCTCAGGGAAACCTGATACAGATGGCACCTTCCTGATTCCAGGGCCCGTCCGGTCTGGGAAAATCTGATTGGGGTAATCAAGGAAACCAGATGCCTAGACAACAAAAAATTATGAATCACACTAGGAAAAACGAAGATATGGGCCAAAGGAACAAGCACTTTAAATGAAATACAGGAGTTAAAATGAAATACAGGAGTTGAAGCAACTAATTAAAAATCTTCAAACAAATATGCTAAATCAATTCAAAAATCAAATCTATGAGTTGAGGGAAGATATGGCAAAAGAGATGGAAAGATATAAAGAAGACATTGGGCAAACATAAGGAAGAACTTAGAAGTTTGAAAAAACAATTGGCAGACTTATGGGAATGAAAGGCATGATAGAAGAGATGAAAAACACAATGAAGAAATACAACAGCAGATTTGAAAAGGCAGAAGAAAGGACTCATGAATAGAGGACAGGACATCTGAAATCCTACCCACACACACACACACACGACAGGTAGGGAAAAGAATGGATAAATATGAGCAGGGTCTCAGTGAACTGAATTACAATATGAAGCACACGAATATATGTGTCATAAGTGTCCCAGAAGGAGAAGAGAAGGGGAAAGGGGCAGAAAGAATAATGGAGGGAATAATTACTTAAACTTTCCCATCTCTTGTAAAAGACAAAATTACAGAGCCAAGAAGCCCAATGTACCCTAAACAGAATAGATCCAAGTAGACCAACTCCAAGACACAATAATCAGATTATTAAATGTCAAAAACGAAGAGAATTCTGAAAGCAGCAAGGTAAAAGTGATCCATTACTTACAAAGGAAGCTCAATAAGACTCTGTGAGTATTTCTCAGTAGAAACCATGTAAGAAAGAAGGCAGTGGTATGATATATTTAAGATACTAAAAGAGAAAAACTGCCAACCAAGAATTCTATATCCAGCAAAACTCTCCTTCAAAATGAGGGAGAATTCAAAATATTTTCAGACAAAAAGACACTGAGAGAGTTTGTGAACAAGTTACATGCTCTACAGGAAATACTAAAGGGAGCTCTACAGGCAGATAGGAAAACACAGGAGAGAGAGGTTTGGAGAAGAGTGTAGAAATGAAGAACATCAGAAAGAATAAAAAGAGAGAGGGGAAAATATAAAAATAAAATAAGATATGACATTTAAAATCTGAAAGACAAAATTGTAGACAGTAGTCATTACATTGAGTGGAATTATTCAGAAACAAAAGGATGGATACTGTATGGTCCCACTAATATGAACTAATATTGATGTGTGAAGTTTGAGATTTGAGATCACAGGTTATCAGGAGATAGAAAGAATTTAGAGATCGGGCACTTGATGCTGAAGGAGAACAGACAGTTCAACAGGATTGACTGTACAGACCCAGAAATGGAATGGATAGCATAATATTGTGTGATGGTAGCACAATATTGTAAGTTCTCTGAGCAAAGAAGAGTGTGAGTATAGTTGAAAGAGGAAGGCTAGAGGCATGTGTGACACTAGAAGGAAAGATAGAAAATAAATGCTGGGATTGAATAACTTAGTGAAACCTAGAGTGGTCAATAGGTGATTAAATGAAAAAATATATGAATATTTTTCAGTGAGGGAGAATGAATGGATGTCAGCATTTCAAATGTTGAAACTTGGATGGTATGGGGAAAAAATATAATCAATGCAAACCAGAGTCTTTAGTTTAAACATTGTAAGATCCTTCCATGAATTGTAACAAAGGGAATATACCAAAGCCAAATGTCTGTAAGAGGGGGACATAAAGGAGTGATATGGGATTCTTGGTGCTGGTGGTGTTGTCTGGCCTTTTCATTGTATTTTTTTCATCTATATTTTATATTTTTACTATTCATTTCTTTCTCCTTTTCCTCTTTCTTTGTGGAGGAATGGAAATGTCCTCATATTGATTGTGGTGGTAAATACATAATTATGTGATTATACTGGGAATCATTGATTGTTTACTTAGGGTGGATTTATGGTGTGTGAATAACACTGTTTAAAAAATAAACAGGGATACAAGTGTTGGAGAAAATGTGGAGAGAGGGATGTACCTATTCCCTGTTGGTAGAGATGTAGAATGGTGCAGCCCAGCTGGAGGGCAGTGTGGTGGTTCCACAGAAGCTAAGTATGGGGTTGCAATGCCTTGTTGGGTATATACTTGAAAGAACTGAGAACAGGAATGTGAATGGACAATGCACACTGGTATTGTGGCGGCAGTATTCACAATTCACAATAGTTGGAGGTGGTGTAAGGGTACATCGACTGAGAAATAGAGTGGTGAACTGTGGTGTATACACACAATGGAATACTGAGTGGCGGCAAGAAGAAATGAAGTTGTGAGGTGTGCACCTAGGTGAATGGACCTTGAGGACAGTATATTGAGTGAAATAAGCCAGAATCAAAAAGACAAACATTATAATGTCTCACTAATATGGACTAACCGTAATGTGTAAACTCTGAGAATTGAATCTGAGGGCATAGGTTGTCAGGGGAAGGTTTATGGTAAAGATTCCTAGATTGTAAGCTCTTACAGCAGTCACATCTATTCATGAGTTGTAATGGTTATCTCTAAATTCTGGGATGCTGAGCTGTTTGTGTATAACCTGGTCTGTCCCTGGAAGTTTGGGTATCTGTGTGACAGCTGAGACTCAGAGCCAGAGTTCAGCAGCTATGAATACAGTATTACCCCATACAGCACATGTTAAAGAAGCTGAAAAAGAGATCAGACTTCAGAGATATGAATAAAATAGACTTGATTAGTGCTAAGGTAAACCAGACTAAAGGGAAAAGGATGATACTGACTATGTTCTAAAGCCTCAACTTCTGTGTGAGACCAAAGGAAGAGATGTTTATTTGGTGCAGAATCTATATTTTCTGTAGCACTCTATATAATTTAAATTGTATTGTCAGTTTATTCAGAGACCATAATTACATGGAACCTTGAAAAGGAAGCAAGATCTGGTTGGTTTGTACAGGTTAGTGTGAAACCCTGATACATCCCAGAGTAATTTGGGCAGGGAATAAAAAAAATTTGCAAAGACCCCTTGAGGAACTGGGGGAAAATGTGGAAATATTAAACTTCCTCACCTAGAGAATTCCTGATACTCTCACAAGCATTGGGAACTACCATTGTAGTAGGCCAAGCCTTCAATCCTGGGACTTGCCCTTATGAAGCTTGTTTTACTGCAAAGGAGAGGCTAAGCCTACTTATAATTGTGCCTAAGAGTCACCCTCAGGGAACCTCTTTTCTTGCTCAGATGTGGCTTGTCTCTCTCTAAGTCCACTCGGCAGGTGAACTTACTGCCCTACTCCCTACGTGGGACATGACTCCCAGGGGTGTAAATCTCCCTGGCAATATGGGACGTAACTCCCAGGGATGAGCCTGGACCCAGCATCGTGGGATTGACAAAGCCTTTCTGACCTAAAGGGGGAAGAGAAATGAAACAAAATAAAGTTTCAGTGGTTGAGAGATTTTAAATAGAGTCAAGAGGTCATTCTGGAGGTTATTCTTATACATTATATAGATGTCCCTTTTCAGTTTTTAGGGTTTTAGAATAGCTAGAAGGAAATACCTGAAGCTGTTGAACTGCATTCCAGTATTCTTGATTTTTGAAGATGATCATATAACTGTGTAGCTTATGTGGTGTGACTGTGTGATTGTGAAAACCTTTTGGCTCCAGTATATGGACAGATGAATAGAAAAAAGGGGGATAAAAAATAAATAAATAATAGGGTGGGGAGGGGAAGGAGTATAAGATGTTTTGAGTGTTCCTTTCTACTTTTATGTTTATTCTTATTGTTATTTTTATTTTTTTTTTGAGTAATGAAGATGTCCAGAAAATTGATTGTGATGATGAATGAACAACTTATGATGATACTGTGAACAACTGATTGTATATTTTGGATGATTGTATGGTAGCTGAATATATCTTAATAAAAGTACATTAAAGAAAAGTAATACTGCATCTGATTAGGCCAAGAGTACCTATCTCCATTTCATCATGAAGTCCCACTAGAATAACAGAAAAGGACTTTTTTTTTTCTTTTTTAAAAAGAGCATACATTCATAAAAGCATGGGAATGAAGATGAAAGCAACAAAATTTGAGGACCTCTAAAGATTCCAGGGCCACAAGTGAGTTGGCAGATCAAAGAAATCTAAAAAATAATGTACAGTCAAAGGTCACAAGATATTTGAGGAAAGCTTCTAAAAGAGACAGAAAAAAACAAAATTTAAAAATCCATGCAAACAGTAAAATAAAACCTGAAAACAATGTTCTTTGAGAAATTTTTAAAAATGTATCATCCTTGAAATAAGAAGGGAAGGACACAAAAAATTTTCTTAGCAACAAGAAATAGGCAGCAGAAATAAAATTTTTAATCCAAAGATGAGAATTTATGTTAATTTAAGTTTAGGGTTATCTCCCAGAATATTAAATGAAAGGGCAAGGACATGGAAAAGAAGAGAGAAAAGATTAGAAAATTAGAGTATTTAACCTCTAAAAATAGACTTCCAGAAACTGAACATACAAGAACGGATGAAATTATATTAAAATCATGAGTTTCCACATGGGTGGTTCCTGATCTCCAATACAGTGGATGGAAAAAGATAGTCATCTAGGAACAGCATCATAAGCTGTAATATACTGCAAACAAAAATAAGATCAGAAATGTTTCCAGAAAGAAGAGAGCAGAAGAAAGGAGAGAAACAACAAACAGAACACTTACAAATGATCAAGAATTAGAGTGGCTGCAAGTAGCTCAATGGCAGCACTGGAGACAGGAAGACAATGGACAGAGCAATGCCTGAAACATTTGAAAGGAAAATGTTTCTGACCTAGAATGCTATACCTAGCCCAACTAGCAATCTTGTGAGGGGTATAAACAAAAGTGTGTGTGTGTGTATCAACAAACTAATATTATGACTGCAAAAGGTGATAAATTACAGATAAAGCATAAATAAGTAGATAAAAGAAGAACAAACAACCCAATAGGTAATTATTACAACATACTTTCAATATTGCAAAAGATATGGGATATTTATTGATTAAAACAATTTTATCCGAATTGTATTTTCTTCAAGTGGAGCATTCTCAAAGCCATATTGAAGAGAGAAAATTTAAGTAACGTGAATCACTCAGGTATTATTTTAGGAAATTCAAATTCTAGATGATTTGCTTTTTGTAAAGCAAAGCATTTTCTCTAGAAGTCAATTTTCCAATGCCATGTGTTTTACTGGCACTGTTTATGCACGTCTATGATTTACTAAGATCATTTGGTTTGCAACTTTGTTGAATTACCTAGTTAAGGGGGATTTCAGGAAGAAAGATATTCTGGAAAAGTGGACCATATCAACTTGCTCAGACTTTTCTATCCTATATTTCTATCCCAAAGTTTGTGTAAACATAGAGAAAATTTATGTCAAATACTTTTATAAAAGCTAAAGTTTAGGAAAATAATTAAAAAAAAAACCCAATTTAATGGAAATGCTAATAGCTTTAAAATATTTATCTATTAATCCTGACTACTTTGTGAGATAGGCACTATCTCAATTTTACAGTTCAGAAAACTCAGGCTCATATGGTTAAACAACCTGTCTAAAGTCATACAATTACAAAGCAGCAGATATAAATACTCTGTATCTATGTACAAGAATTTTCCCCTAAACATATACTGAAAATTATATAAAATAAAAATCACCTAAATTCACACCCAGAAATAACCACTCGATATTTTTTGGTGATTGATGAAGTATTACTTTATTGGGAAATAATCTAGATAAAGTCTGATAACATAAAATGAACACTGAACACGTCAAGATGTTCGAAGGAAGGAATACATGTATTATTAAGAGAATATAGGTAAATTGAAATTTGCATATTTTTACCAGAATATATATTTACTGAAAATAAAATTGAGGTCGTCTGAGTCAATCTAATTCTCAATCTCAAAATAGCATGACCTCAGTAAGAGAAAATAAATCCAAATTCCTTCTAGCCAACTATTGATTGGAAAAGTAGATGATCTTTGGAGACTAGGTACACAACAAATAACTGAATATTTTGTGAGCACTCTTGCACAAGTTCTCTTTCTTCCTTTCCCTCTCTCACTCATACATACATGCTACTAGTAAAATGAAATCTTATTATGTCTGTTTATTTTCATTAATTTTGATGTATGGTGCCTCTTTCCATGCCAGTAATTAGTTTACATTATCATTTTAGTGGCTGTTTTGAATTCAGTTTTTAAGGACATAATTTATTTAACAAATCTTTACTCAAGAGGCAATTGATTATTTTTTCTATTTTAGAATGTGTTATGATAAATATTTGTGGACTTATATGTCTGTGAACTTTTCAATTATCTCATTAGTATAAATCCCTGGAAGTGTAATTGCTGGATCAAAAAATATTAACATTATAAATTTTGATACCTATAATCAAACTTCCCTCAAGAAGAATTGTATTCAATTTACTGACTCTCTATGAGAATGTTAGAGTTATATTAACAGTTTGACAATTAGTTAAGAGAAAATGGCATCTCCTTGTTTTCATATGTTTTATATTTTTTATATATTGTACATAAGGAAGCTATCTTTTTTATGTGCCTTGTTGCCATTTAAAAATATATATTTTACTCTTTATGCTGAATTTGAAATCATTTGGTCACATTCCTTAAAAATTTCATTAGTGTTGTTATAATTATGTAGTCTTTACAGATGAATTATGTGAACATAAAACCTTTAGAATATTTATTCTTCCCACAGAAGAGCAAGAGAGGAATCTTCCTTTCTTCAAGCCTTTTTTTATGTCCTTCAGTAGAGCTTCATTGTTTTCTTCATCTAACCAGCCACTTTTTTTAGATAACTTTAGGGTAGCAACATTTAAGTTGACAGAGAGATAGAGCTAGAGCTAGGAGAGAGAGAGAGAGAGGGAGAGAGAAAGGGAGAGAGAGAGAATGTGTGCAAGAATGGGAACAAGGAAGGAAGGAAGGAAATTAATCGGGCTTGAGAAACAGCACTAGGAAAGAACTTTGGATGTGGCTATTGGCAATAAAACTGATGGAAAACAATAGATAAATCCATAATATATTTTGGAGAAAAAAGAAGTTAAGAACTAAGACCATAAAAGCCTTAAGTCTATACACAAACCCTTAGATCTTTAAACTTGCAAAGCAAATCAATCATGCTCCCAAAGGAGGCCTAACTCCCCAACTTTCCCTAATACTGATGTGCCAAGTAGGATAAACAAGGAAGCACCTCTCTGAGGACAGTTCCAGAACCCATGGAGTACAAGGGAATTCCTTCTGGAGAGCTAGATTAGATCCTAATCAAAGGATTCCCTTCACTACCAGGGCACAGAGCCAGGAAGGCAGTAACTGCTACAGCTAGATGGAAGTGTACGGTGGTTTCCTTGTCCCGTTCCTACATTGTATATCGGTATGCAGAGGGGCAGATAAGTTGCCTTTTTAGTTTATGCATCACCAGAGTACACGTGAACTGATAGAGCAGATTACAAAGCACCCAGAGATCCTAAACTTTGAGCTTTATACAATGACTAGGTGGGACTTTGGGATGTCTGGAGGCAGTGACTATAGTCTATGAGTGAAAAGAAGAATACAATGGATATTTGGTGACCAGACAGGTAGACTTTGGCAAGGACTAACTAGAATCTTAAAAAAACCTGTTTTGTCTTGTTCCTAGGCACACAGCTAGACACTCTTACCAGCCTTTCATGTAGTTAGGTATAGCCATTTTATTGAATTTTGGCAAATGGTATTTTCTGGTATGGTCCATAAAACCACCTATAGACAAACATCCATTTTCTCTTTCCCATCAGCTGACTTAATGGGGAGAATTCTTAGGATAGAAGGATAAAGCCATAGTATATAGAAGGCTGGCTCCCGGAGTTACCAAGTAAAAGACAGGAATATCCACACTGGATTTTGATCAGCAGAATCAAATTTTTTTTTACATTTCATGCAGTAAAAAATAATTTGGGGTTTTTATTGTTGTGGCAAGTGTCATTTACCCTAATACAAACTTCTTGTTGTTGAATTTCTCCCTCTCACTTTTTTGATGTTTTGGAGGTTGCCATTGTGAATTGTTCAAGAATTTATTATGAACAGTCATAAATTCTTTCAGCTGCATTCTATCCCTTAGGTTAATTTAGACTTCATTTAAGAAACAAATTGAATGCATTGTTAGTGCAGCGTTCTCTTAAATCTAATGTAGAGCACAATGAACTATATATTGATCGTAATTCTCATATGATATTTTTAATGATACAAAAATATGGCTGTTTTGCTAGTAGAAACACAGAAATTTCTATTAGTAATAGGTTATCTTGAGAAGAAAAATGAATATGGAATCTGCCCTTAGCTTTTGCATGATAGCAGTAAAGAAGTGATTGATAATAGGTTACTCATTTATGGGTAGCTCATCTGTGTTTTATTTCTTATCCTGTCAGACTGAGGAGATCTACAAATTTTATTAGGGCTGCTGATGTACTCTGTACTTATAGTTTTATTACCTGTTGGAGAAGCTACAAAATATTGGCAGTCTTTAATAATGAGTCCTTTATGTTTCCTTGTGTCAGCAAATTTCTTAGATTAATACCCTATGTGTGATTGATGGAATTGTGCTGAGTTTTTTTTTTTTTTTTAAGATTCTAATTTCTCTAGATTCTTGTAAAAAAAAAAAAAAAACCAGCAGGAGGTCTAACATATACATGTCATTGTCTTTGCCAGAATGATGTATCATGTAATTTTCTTTTGTATCATGACTGGAGTCCTATTTCTATTCAAACATTCTTCAGTATCTGCTTAGTTTCTCTCAGGTTTTGATAGTTGTGCTAGCGCTTTCTCTTTTCTTAGGCAAACCTTGGTCTGAAGCTAATATTAAATAGTTCTTTATGTATAAATAATCAGCATACTGCTGTCCATGTTATTACTTTTGTATAATAGTTGAATAAACAGACAATGCAGTATTCGGAAAGAAAATAGAAACTTTATGTTCTGGAGTTCAAATTGGAAGGCATAAAGGAACTTTTCCTTCATAGTTTTGAAACTTACACTAGCTAGTTCAATATCAGTGTTGGACAAGGACCCTAGAGTTTGAAAACCTTGAGATGAGAATTTAGAATGATTAAATGAAGTAAATATGTGTAATCATTAATTTTGTTGTAAAACTTAAGATATGTCAGTTATTTGCAAGGTATCTAAAAGAATGGAAATTACATTTCTTCCCTCTTGATTATTGAATGAGGAGGAGGCAACGTAGCGACTCTTAAAAGCTTGGAACAATTTTCCGAATATTGAAACTTGACTGAACATCACTATAATCATCTTTATCATATTTCTATCACAAGTTTTTTTACTTCTTATAATACTAAGTTGGCAGAATCTTATTAAAATATGTACATTTATTTTATTTAGTGTTCATAGCATAACTATCTTGCTACATCAAATATTTGAACATACTTATTATTTATAGGGAACTTATGACTGATCTTTTGAAGGGAAAATTCAAAGAAAATTACCGTAAAAATTCATAATCATGTTACTTTTGAAGTATAAATTTCGCCAAGGAGCGTATTTTTCTTGATGGAGTTAAAAGGAATGGCTACTATCTCAAATTATTCTTGGTTAAGCTGTAGGATAAGATTTCTTATATCACTTTCTGTTTAGCTATTTGCAAAGAAAATAAATTCATTTCAAATCACATGAATATCATGAATTAATTTACTTAAAACTACTTTTACTTTAACAGAGATGCTGCTTTCCAATGATTCTTTTTAAAATAAAGTATACCAAAATTATGTTTAATGTCATCATATTTAACATGTGTCTTCTTTCCTTTGTATGTTATTGGCATGAACATGTGAATGGTTTGGCAGTTCTCTGTTACTACTGGAATCAATGTTAAAATATATGTATATTTAAACTAAATAATTCAGACAGGTGTGCTCATGGAATTTATAGGTTCTTGTATAATTAACTCTTTTCCAGTCCAGTTTTAAGCATCTATTGTTTTGTAGCAAATCATATTTTCTGCTTTATATTGTTATTTTATTCAGCCATTCCATACATAGTTAATTCTTTTAATATTACCTTATAAATCAGTCTTTCTGGATCATTAATCATCTGTACTGCCCTCTTAAAATCTTACCATTTATGTCCCTTCCCCAGTACCTTGTAAACCTGATTTTCCCTCTGCACAAAATTTATTACACATTCTTAAGTAGGCTGGAGATATAAATTGCTTTTTGGAAGAATGGTGCTTTAATAGTAAAGTGTCTCTAAGAGTGGTTTTATCTAGATCTGTGTTGATCCCTCTATGTATCAAAAGACAACTTAAAGCCATATGAAATTGAAAAGTCTTTTAAATTACTTTTTACTTCTTAAATATTGAGTTACATTTGACTAGATAGCTCTAATAAAATGACAAGATTTGTTACTTATAAAACTTGGTCCTGTATTACTGTGTATCATCCAGAAAAATTTCCTAAAGGAGAAACATATATATTTAAAGGAGAATTTTTTTATTAATGTAAATGAACATAAAATATTTCAACCAAATTTTTCCCCTAGAAAATACCTTACTTAAATAGAATTACCATGTTGTTTTCACTTACCATTTTACACAATTCAGTATTAGTTTTATAGTGAGTGTGAAATTTATTGAGAATCAATCACTTGTACAGATACTTAACTTAGATTATACAGTATATGTGTGTGCTTAGAAAAATTGGCAGTAAAACTGAAAATGGTCCTTGTGATGTGTATATTTGCTCTTTCCCCCTCATTCTGACTCCTAGTTTGTTTTGTGCCTCATCTTAACTTTCTTTCCCCTTTCAAAAGACCAGGATCCAGGTTCAAGATTTTAGCATGTCTTTAACCCTCTCCGTCTTTCCTCCCTCCACATATGTATTTTCAAATATGTTATGGCAACATCTTCTTATGACCCGTTATTTTATGTCATTTTAAACAATGTGTTTATTGTTTGCCTTATCCTTCTAAAATGTAGATTCCAGGAGAGTGGGAACCTTATCCGCCTTATCAACTCCCAAGTGACGAGAGCCTAGAACAGCAAATACTCAATAAATAGCTATTTAAAGAATTAATGAATGTCACTTAGTCTCTGTCTTCCTTTTCACTTCTGCCTAGCAACACCTTAGTGCTTTTTACCCCTGTTTGGATTATTTAAAAGAAATACGACTCCTTCAATTTAAATTTCACCACGTGTTCTAGAAGGAAGACAGGAAGTGCCTGGGGTGATATGTAGTTTTACATAGGGACAGCCGTGGAGAGCTTTACTGAAAGAGGTGAGCCATGAGAAGAAATGAGTTCTCAGGCACACCTTGAGAGGTGAGCCTTACCCGGAGACAGGATCAGGTCACCCATACGCACAGGCAGGAAGTAAGTTTTGCTTTACCTGCCTATTGAGTGCACAAAAGTATTGGGCATAGCTTATGGGAGTTCTTGTTATGTTATTTCTGTGAACAGGAGCAAGATCATCATTTGGGAATGAGGAGGGGGAAGACGGGCTGAAAGTTTGTGAAGAGAATTAAAGTTATGAAATAGCTGCCTTTGTGAATCGAAGAATGAATGGAATATGGAAGTGTGAAAAAAAAATAGTTATAATGAGCTTGCACCTATGTCAGCATGGATCCAGTAGAGGACTTGATTAGGCAACTGTGGGGTTTTGCCAAATACAACCAAAATGGGGTCCAGCGTGAGAGTGCAAAGGAGAGATTAAATGATTGACCATGTATTTTAATCTTATTAAAATATATAGGTAGGAAGTGAAGAAACAGATAAGGGACAGTGAAGAGGAGGGAGGATAATTGGATGTTTTAGATTTTTATAGTGAAGAGTTTTAGGGTTAGGGTTTCAGAAGGATTGAGCTAGAAAGAAAAGAAGTGGTATCCTTAGAGTAAGCTACTCTAAGTTGAAATTATGGAGGGACTGCAATTACTTGAAATAAACAGAGTAATTGGTTGAAAGCGATGCAGGTCAAGATCACTGAAGTAGAACAGTTCAAATAACTTGAGAGGTCAGGATATGCGATCAGATTGTCTACATAAATGTTGAATTCTTATAGAACTTCAGGAGCAAAGCAAACACTCCATCTCTAGGCCCAGTGTTACAAAATGGATCTTGGAGAGAAAACCAACCTTAGGCAAGGTTTCAGTTAGAATACAAAGGTGAAGAAAACATTTTGGGAGGAGGTAGCTGCTAAAGGATGTTTTGCTGAGGACTGACTATGCGTGTCAGAGATATAATGAAAGAAAGGGTTTTAGCAGTTGAGGAGTCAGAGGTGGGTTTCAAAAAAGGGATGTGTAGGACCAAATGGGGATTAGAGTGCAGAATGAGTGGTGACCGAGTAGTCCATGTGTTCTTTGGACTCCAGAGTATAGGATTAGTCCTGATAGTGGCTGGTGTGGAGGTGTTGGCTGGCCATGAGAGCAGGAGTGGAAGTGGGATTGAGGTTTGCCATATCTTGAACCTGCCAATAGAGAAAGGACAATCAGGGAAATTGATTTTTCTCCTAGCACTAGGGAATCCCCCTTAACGCATACTTACTGGTAAATGTGCAGTTAATTCCTTTCTACTACTACTACTACATTCCATCTTGTGCAAATGTTATCATTTATCTACCCATTCCACTTATTAAGGATTTTTGTGTTGTTTCCTTTTTTTCCTCCTTTATAAACAATACTGTGTGTTGATACTTATCTATACCGGTACAGTTTTTATGGAGAACATTAATCATGTGCAGGAGATTCTCTAGAGTAGATGCCTAAGAATGCAATTGCTTGGTCATGGGGGATATACATCTCTATATATGCAATTTTATTAGACAGTGCCCAGTGTTTTCCACAGTGACTGTCAACACTGTAGTCAGCAGGAATGAGACTTCCTCCTCCATAGCTTCTCTAACACTTGATATTATCAGAGTTTTTTGATATTTGGTAGCATAAAAATGTTTTCTTAATGTTTTATTTTGCATCTCTGTGATTATTAATAAAATCAAACATTTTTTATTTGATTATTGGCTACTTAGTTTTACTCTTCTGTTTCATTACTATTTACCTATTGCCTACTTTTCTGTTGAGTTGTTAATCTTTCTTATTGATTTGTTGGGGTACTTATATGATTTGGATACTGACTTTTCATCAATTATATGTGTTGGCTATGTCTCTTCCAATGGTGGCCTATTAATTTAAAATTTTTTTCCTCACAATGAACAATCAGTGTTAATTTTGACGTGGCCAAACGTATCAGTCTTTTCTTTTTGGTTTGTGCTTTTCATTATCTTCCACAAGATATCCTTCTTTACCCCAAGATCATAAAGAAATTTTTCTTTATTGTCATTAAAATTTGTATGGTTTTGTCTTCAGTATTTAAGTCTTAAATCCACATGAAATTGAATTTTGTATATGGTGTGAGGTAGAGAGATGCAATTGAATTTTTTTCTCATGAATATACAATTGTCCCTTTACTTTACATTGAATAGTACTATCTTTTCCTGTTCATCAGCATTGTCACCTCTACCATATTATCAAATCCATCATGCATTAATTCAACAAATATTTATATTTATTAAACACCTATTCTGTACCAGACACTATCTAACCAGGAACAAAACAAACAATGATCCTTTATGGAGTTTAAATTTTAGCTTGGAAAGAAAGCAGTAAAAAATAAACATAAATGTATTCTCTATTATGTTAGGAGGGAATGAATACTATGGACAAAAGGAAAGGTAGAGCTGGATAAGGGGGTGGTTTGGAACCCAAGGAGGGGAGGCTGTTGTTTTAAATAGGACCATTATGATAGGTCTCGGTGAGAAGGTGAGATTTGGGAAGACACTTAAAAGAGGCAAGGGGGGTTAGTCAGATAGGCTCTTGAGGAAGAATGTCCCGGGCAGAAGAAACAGCTCGAGCAAATTCCCTAAGAGAGGAACATGCCTGGTGTGTGCAGGGACAGCCTGGAAGTGACTGTGGCAAGAGCAGAGTGAATATAGGAAGAGTTGTAAGAGAGGTGGTGAGAGAGGAAATGGGGGCAGCAAGACATATAAGCTTTGTAGGCCAGTGTATTGACTCATTTTTAGGACACTTATTCTTTCTGTCTTTTCCTTTTTCATTTAACTGTTTGATCCCTTTGTAATTAATTCTGTTGTAATCCGTAAGAAATTGATCCAACTCTGTTTTTCTCTGGATGGCTACTCTGGTGTCCCAGTGCCAATTATTGAGTAGTCTTTGTTTTCCTCACTGATTCAAGGAGATGCCTTTGTACATAATTATTTGGGTCTTTTGCTAGATTGCTGTTCTAATGGTCTTCTAATTTTTTTGTGTTTACCAATCACAAAAACTAGAAACTAATTTTTTAAATCTTTTTGTGTTCCAGTGGTCTTCTATTTTTGTACCTGTATGTACTGTTTCTTTTGCAGAGATTTCCTGACTAATCTTATTTGTTTATTATAGCATGTAAACTTTAGAATCATCTTGGCTGTTTCTAAAAAGAGAAACCAGTTTGTATTCCTGTCGGGATTAAGTTTATAAATAAACTTCGTAAAACTGCCCATTTCATGAAGTGAAACAATGAATAATCTTCCCCTCCCAAAACATGGATGTGTTTTCTATTTTGGCAAGACTTGTTTGTATCTTCAGCTGTATTTTAAAATGTCTTCACATACATCTTGCACATTTTAAAAATTAAATTATTCCCTGGTATTTTATTTTTATTATAATTAGGACATTTTCTTTGGTTGTATCTGGTAATTGATTGTCGTTTTCCCATATGAAAATTATAGATTTCTGCATATTCATTTTGCACATGACTACCTGATTAAATTTCTAAATTACTTGCCATTTTTCAGTTGATTTTCTTGGGTTTTCAAGGTGGAGAATCATTTAAATTTCAAAGACTTCCTGTTTATCTCCTTCTTTCCAAAGTTTTTTACCTCATTTTTTTTTCCTCATGGCTGATTGTATCAGCTAGTAACTCCGTGGTAGGTCGAATTACGTACCCCAAACAAACACGTGTTCTTGCTTGTAATCCACATTACTGTGGGTGTGAATTCAATGTAAATAGGACCTCTTGAAATGTTATTTTTTTAGGGCATCACCAGCTGAATGAGGGTGGGTCTTAAACTGGATTAGTAGAGAGGCCTTGTAAGGAGAAGCCCACAGAGAGAAAGAAAACCTTGCCAACATCGAGATTTTGGACTTCTCCTAACCTCAACACCATGAGTCAATACACACCCATTGTTTTGAACCGACATGAGCTTGCAATATTTGTGATAGCAGCTCAGGCAAACCTAGACAACCTCCAACAAAATGTTAAATAATATGCTTAATAATCAAAGTAATAAATGACATTCTTATCTTTTCTTGACTTTAGCAGATGTATGTTGTGTTTTCCCATTAAGCATAGTTTTGGGTTTCAGTCTTTTCCTGGTAGATATTTGTCTAGCCTTTAATTTTCAATCTTTCTGAGACATTTTGTTTTAGCATAGAGGTGGGATTTCTTTTGTGATCCAATCTGAAAGTTTATTTAGTCCCTTTACATTTATTGATAACTAAGATATTTGGTTAGGGGCCTATGAAATTACTCTGTAATGTTTTCTTTTTTTTTTTAATATTTCTCCTTGTGGTATATTTTCCTTGCTCATATGTATGTGTTTTAAACAGTATCTTTATAATTATAACTATAGATAACATCCATAATCCTCTATTTTTACACAGTAATTAATTCCTTAAAATAAGGATTTAAAAAAAATGGTTTCCACTCACTCTCCCTTTACATCACCATCTGATTTTAGTTAATAATATTACTTTTCTTAGTTTTTATCTTGGTCCAGTTATATATAGTTATGTATTCTAGATGATATCCTTTGACTCCCAGGGATAATAGATTAAGTAAACTTTCTCTACCCCCCACTCCTTTCTCTTATCTCTCCCAATGGGTGTTAGTTTTGTCATTTGCATGTGATATATAATATTTGCATTCATACTGTCATGCTAATGCCTGTGCAAAAATATAAGTTCTATGATTAATTATATGAAATGCTTTACCATAATTTCCCCATTCATTTATTAATAGTCTCAAATTTATTCTCAAGGGGTTCCCACAAGAATGGTTTATAGTAATAATATTCTTTGAGTGACTGAATTTCAAAAATTATTGATCTACAGACTTTATATTTGAAGGACAGTTTTCCTGGGAATATATACCTTGGCTTGCCGTTTCTTATGACTCTTACATGTGTTTATCCATTGTCTTCTAGTATGAAATGTTGAAGTGGAAAAATCTGATTCTTACTTTTGTCCTTATAGTGACTTGTTCTTTTTAGTTAACTATAAAAAGAAATCTATTTTTTATTCTATAAGTTCATTACCATATGTCTTGGGAGTGAACTTTTATTTTTACCTGAATCACAGAGATAATTTTTCTGAAAACTTGTCTAGACTTCTATCTTTATATCAGGGAAATACTTCTTTAATTTCACAAAAGCTTTTTAAATAATATTTTTAAATATTTGTTTTTTGCCCCAATTGTTCTGATTTTCTTCTTTTTGAACTTCTATTATGCAAATATTTATATCCCCTTTGCCAGTACTTATTTCCCTTAACATTTTTTCTCATTTTAATGAAATCACTTATGTCCTCTTTGTAATTTTTTTTTTTTTTTTTTCAGTTTCTTTTCCCTATGGCTTCTTCCAGGTTCATTTTCACTTTTTGAATTTTCATTCCTTTTATCTTCAGAGTTTTGCAGCTTATATTCAATGTCCTATAACATCATCATCTCTTCCCTGATATACTTCTTCCATTATTACTTTTTGGTCTTCATTTATAGAAGTGGCTGCTTCATCAAGATTTTAAAATCCTTGCCAAAATATTTGGCCACAGTTTCTCTGCATAATATTTTTCATCAATTGGTAAGTTTTGCTGCTCTTGTCTAAATTTCTTCTTACAGTATCTTTGTTTTGATGCTGTGTTGGATACCATTTTAATACTCATAGTTGAACAACTTGTCTTTTCCTAGACCCTGTTTTGCAGTAGGCTTCTCTTAGGCTTTGTAATGCAAAATCTTTCTCCCCTGCTGTCAGAAAGAATGATGGTTGCAATGTTACTTGATATATTTGTTTCAGTAGCCTTCCTCCTCTGACTCTTTGAATCCAACTAGTCATGAAAGGACTTCTGCTATGAGCTATATTTACACCTATCTTTGCAAAGAAGAAACAGCTTTTGCCCTCTATAGGATCTTCCTCATCTGTGGGAAGTGATTTTTTTCTGGTGTTTTCTAGGGTCATTCATTCATTGTGCTCATCACTCACCATATTTCATCTCTTTCCTTTGCTGCTTTGGGTGGTCAACTTTTCTATGAATTTTATAGCAAATCAAGTTTATAGTTTGTTTTTATTTACCTTATTACATATGTATGATTTCCAGTATAAAAATAAGGGGGAAATATTTGTACTAGAAATAATTTTAACTTTTAAGATTTAGTAATTGTTAAATGCCAAGGAACTAAAGTTAGCTATGAAGGAGGGAATTTTCTTGACCAAGTCAGGCTGCTTGTCCATGGTTATCTCACATTTCATTTTATAGTAAAAACAAAGATACATTATCAAAGGAAAGACAGCTGAGGAAACCCCTCACTAACTCTGGTAGTGTGTGTGTGTGTGTAAATTACTTGTGCAAGCATATGTAACATTTGTGTAACATTCAATTAATAGTATCTAACATATTCCATATCATGCCTACAAATTTTATTCAAATACATACATTGAAAGTAAACTGTCACTATGCAAAAGGGAAAAATTCTGAACGTAAAGGATGCTGTTGATAAGAGCTTCTGGGTTGGTGAATTGCATTTAATTGGGACTGATTGGTAAGCCAAACTGCTTATTCAGGACTTATTTTTAATGGAGAAAAGGTGAGGAGTTTAACATCCACATTGACTAGTTTGCTTTATTCTGGTTACAAGCTGACATAACCTCAGTGAGGTTTCACAGATGATGAATCTTGGCTCAGGAAAAATGCACATTTACTAAAACAAACTAAACAAACAAACACATTCTATGTGAATGTTGAATGATTTCATACTATCATCACATAAGATAGAAAGCATGCTATTTAGGTGCATCTTCATTCCTTCTTTTTTTTCCTTTCACATTCTTAAAATTTCATTCATGGCTGAATCACTGGAAGAAACTCAGACTCTAAACTAGTGTTCCTTAATTGTATTATCCTCCAGTTAAGTTATAATGAGTGTGCTTTATATATGTGATAACACATACATTTTTGTCTACTTCTTTCTTCCTTTATCTGACCATTAGTGTTTCTAAACCATAACCAAGGTACTTAACATCTCTCTAAATTGTCTGAACTTTCAAAGTACTTTATTGTAAGGGATCTAGTGGACTGATGGGAAAGTAGAACTCTTTTCACTAATCTATGTGTCTTTTATTGTAAACAGTTCCAAAAGTTGTCTCCTATTAAATAGCTAGTTCTTTCTGGAGAATATACATTTGCATTGTTAGACACAAGGATTTTCCAAAATTTCTGTTAAAATATTCAAGTAATGGGAATGGTAATAGTATCTTCACATATACAAAGATTAACATTTTTACTCTAATTATTCAGTAAGAAATAACTCAGTTACAAGACACAGAAGAATCATTTTCAGGTATAAACCATATACCATGCTTTCAACATTCAAGGCATTAGAATATATTTTAAACTCTTACCAATTTATATTCTCCTTTTACATTTAGCTTGCTCATTTCTTTGGCCTTAGTGTTAGGTGTGATAGGGTATTAGCCAAGCTTTCTCAGCCATTAAGGCATTTTATCACTTCTACGGCAGATGCTGAACAGCATCGTCTAAATTGAAATCTCTGATGACTCTCTGGAGACAAATGATAGCAAGTACTCACTTGGGCACTTAAATGGGCCTTTTCCTATGGGCACTTAAATCTGTAGCCTTTTCCTACATTTAGTTCCAAGAAGAGGGCAACTTTTGAGAAAAGGTTTTTAGCCTTTAACCGTCAAGATTTCTTTTGATCATTTGATTATTGCACCTCATTTTGTTAACAGAGGCAATCATTCACTTTTGTTTTCCTACAGTGCAAAATTTAAAGGACCACTACTGCCTATAATTTTAAACAAACAATTTAAAAGAAAATGCATAATCTAACCATTGCTTTCAGGTCCGTTGTAGACTGTAGAGACAACATTTTGAAATACAAACTTAGTTCCAAGAGTGTTCCAGTTTACTTATAAGTTGAAAATAATGTTACTATAATTAACTCAGCAATCTTTGGATTTCTTTATGTTATACAGTTATTGCAGAAGCATTTTTCAAATGAACTATATATTTTGATATGTAGTTGGATCCTGAACTGAACGAAATCAGTGTCTAAGAAACTGGAGTAGACAGGATGCTAGAGTTGAGAAAAATAAGCCAGGAAATGTAAACTGGGATATCTGTTTGACAGCCCATTTGGATTTTAGTTTATCAAGATTAAAAGAAGGAGATTATGTAATCTTTAAAGGTCCTCTTGCTCTGAAAGTGTGAGTTTTGTGATAATGTATGAATTTTTTTGTAATCGACATATCGCTAAGCTTATTTAATATAATTTATTGCAGCATTCACAATGATTTTGGTTTTTATTTATGTGATCATATTTCAGCTAGTCTCTTCAGGCACTTTTGATTAATTTTAATAGTTTCATTTGTATTACACAAGCTTTAGGTTTTAAGCAAAATTTTCTCATTTCTACAAATGAATTTCAAAATAGAAAATTTGGAGTTTATTATGGAGATTTTATATAGAAAAAAAAGTATAGTCTTAACAGTAGTGGATTGTTGGTTATAAAGATGTGGTAATGGATAATTATTTAGATCTAAGAAAAATAAGTTAATTCTGATTTAGCTATTAATACTACAGGAGCTGGGAATAGACAAATTAGGAAACAGCAAACATAATTCTCTGATAAGTATTTCTAACTAAAAGTATGCAGAAATCAGGTTTATAGGAAATGGCAATATATTTCTGTCTGGATCCACTGAAAAGTACAGATACTTTGCAATGTTTAAGTAATATTTATTAATGACAGAAAACCATGCCTTCAAACATATCTTCTGAGTGTGCAGAATTCTATATAGCTTTCTGTGGCACATATCTGGTTCTTACTTCTATTGCAGATGCTGGGCGATATCCTTATCTCTTGTCTTGGATTTTATGTATCTTGAGGATAGATAATGTATTTGACTTATCTTTTTGTCCCCAGGAATATCAAGCCTAGTGATCTGCAAATATTAGGTCTTCAATACATTTTGAATGAAAGAATGATATAGGTAGAATCTCTTTTAGAGCCAATTTCTTATCTCTGTTCCTAAGAAATATTTTAGTTTATGACACCATAGGTCTTGATTTCAGATTTATGCATTTCTAACACTGCAAAACCTATACCATATTTCACAAGTTTCTCTGACCATTTTAGATAAATGTATTAGTTATTCAAGTATCGTTCTATTCAAAAATCCACTCCAGGTCTACATATTGAATAAAGAATTGATGGTTTTCAATTTTAAAGTCCATTGATAAAATATTCTCGTATTTTTCTATTTCCAATTACCTTTAACTTTGCCCTACTTATACAATCATACTTTGCTAGCAACTCCTATTTGGACATCCATAGGGTAGGATGGCTGTTAACAAAATATGCCTGATTCTCCTCTCTTATTCCCATTCATTCCTCAAAGCAGTACAATCTGACTTCCACCCCATCGTGCCACCAGGACCTTTTAATTTATGGATGGATACTTTTACTACTCTTTTTAATTGACCTTGTTGTCACCGAAAAAACCTTGACTCTCATTCCTTGATTTCTATGATGCTATCCTTTCCCCATCTTCTTCTATCATTCTGATTATTCTATTCTCCTTTGTAGAATCCATTTATTGTTAAATCTCTAGGTTCTGTCTGGGTCCTCAGACTTTTTCTCACCATATACTCTCCTTTTGAGAAAACTTATTAATTTCCATATTACAGCCAAACATTATCAATAGTCTAGGTCTCCTTGATATCTCCGTACAGATTGTTCAGATTGTCTGCTGACCAACTCTAGTTGTTTATCCCACAGGCATTTCAAACCTAATTCATTTCAAGTCCAATGTGAAGAAAGATCCATTACCAATCCAGGAAAGCATACGGATTGTTAGGAAAGATTTCTTAGAAGAGATGAAGTTTGTCCAGTGTCTTGAAGGATGATTAGTAGTTATTTAAGAAAAAAGGGAGGTAGAGGAAAAGGAGTGAGAACAGATGGGAGGGAATTATGGGCTGATGGAGCAGAAACACCCTGGAGACCAAAAAGAGTGGGACATATTTGAGAATTGCCTGTAGTTTGGTAGGACATATGATTTGGGTACGTATGAAAGAATGACTATGGAAGAATGACTAGAAAGATAAAGAGTTTGCAAATGTCTGCATATAGCAGGTCAATGGGAAGTCATTTATATATTTTAATCCGTATAATAGATATAGTCTATTAGAATACTCATTGTGCAACAAACAGAGAAATGATCTAAAGAAGGCAAAGCTGGAGACAACGGAGCAAGTAAAGAATAGGCAGACTTATCTACAAAAAAAAATTTGAAACCTTTAAAGGTTAAATCAATAACATGGGAAACAAGATTGTGAAGTGATATTTGCAGTAAAGGCAGTCAATAGTTAATATATTTCAATATGAAGACTTCATACCAATTGATGTTAACATGGAAAAGATTCAGACAGGTAGTAATGTCATCAACATGGTGACATAAGACATCCCCTGGAAAAGCACCTCCTTAGAGTCACCTAATAAAAGGACAGATCTCACTTGCGTGGAACTCTGGTGTATGACAGAAACTAGAGGAGGACTCCACAAATGCTGAATTGAAGAAAAAGAAAAGCCAATCCAGACCGCTCCCCCTCACTTGGCCCTGCACAGCTTAAGAGTCGCACTGAGGCAGTATGGTCCAGGTCTCTCCTGCTGCAGATGCAGATGATAGAGCCACTTGCAGCAGTGAGTTAGAACCCCATGCATATCCACGTACAGGGACGTACATCTGCAGAGACCCAGGGTGGAACTCAAGCAGCTGAAGACTGCCACGTACAAAAGCGCCCCCAGGGAAAAAGAGACTATGGCAAAACTGTTGTCAAGAGGTGCACACACTCAATCCAGTCTGTTGGCTGGACCACCTAAACACAAAATGAACCTTTCTGGATTGACCCCATCTGGCTCTCTGGAGTGGTACACTCTAACAGATAAGAAACCAGAGGCAGAAAAGCCACACACTGGGCGGGGGGGGGGGGGGGGGGGGAGGGAGGAGCAGGGGGAGGGTGGAAGGAGGGGGAACCAAAGTGCTGTAAGACAGAACAGGTCCCAGAATGGGGAGATTTAATGAACAGGGGAAACTGAGTGAGGGACAGAATTAAACAAATCACAGGAGCTGGAGAAAAAATTCTGCACAAAAACAGAGTAAATCAAAGAACAGAAGAAAGGAAGTTTTTCTTGGAGATGAAACAGTTGCACCAAAGGGCAATCTTAAAAATTGTACTGCATGTCCAGGTCAAGAGTCAAGTGCAGAAGAGCTGAGAAAATCTGATCATTTAAACACAGGCTATTCTAAAGCTCCAGAATAAGTTGGACCAAGTATCAAAGAAAAGCCTTCACACAACACTGGTCAACAGTAAAATGCTAGGCAAGAGGGAGAAACTAATCTTCAGAGTTAACACATTCAAAATAATCAGATGCCCAGACACCAACAAAAAATTATAAGACATGCTAAAAAACAGGGAGATATGGCTCAGTCAAGGGGACGAATAAATATCAGAGGAGACTCAGAATTTGGAACGACTGATCAAAGAAGTTCAAACAAATCCCCAAACCACTTCAAGGAGATGAAGGAAGATTGTGGATTGAAATAAACTAATGGTGGATATAGAGCTAATGGATATTAAGAAAACAATGTGTGAGCATAAATAAGAATTCAAAAGTTTAAAAAGAAATGTAACAGAAATTATGGGGATGAAAGGCACAATAATGCAGATTAAAAATACACCAGAGCCATACAAGAGCAGATTTGAAAGGCAAAGGAAAGAATCAGCAAATTGGAAGACAGAACAATTAAATTTGTATAGTCATAAGAAAAGATAGAGAAAAGAGTAGAAAAATTGAGCAGTGTCTCAGGGACTTAAGTGACAGCACGAAGTGCACAAACATACATCATGGGTGTTCCAGAAAGAAAAGAGAAGGGAAAGGGGCAGAAAAAATACTAGAGGTAAGATTGGCTGAAACTTTCCCAATTGTTACCAAAGATGTGCCTATATCTGTCCAAGAAGTACAACATACTCCACACAGAATAAACCTTCATAGACCTATTCCAAGGCATGTACTAATCAGAACAGTCCTTCAAAATGAGGGAGAGTTTAAAACATGGATGGATCAAGAGAAACTTAGTGAGTTCATTACCAAAAGACCTGCCCTCCAAGTCTTGCGAACTGGAGTTCTTTGGGTTGAAAGGAAAAGACAGGAGAGAGTGGCTTGGAGTAGTGTGAAGAAGTGAAGATCATCAGTAAATGTAATTAAAAATGTAAATGCAAAACCCAATAGTACTCTATACTCTTTAATTCCTAAAATGACCAGAATACAATCGAAGAAGAAAAAGGGCATATTTCCAGATAATGGACATGTAAAATATAAAGAGGTAATGTGGGACCTTAACGGCATATAGAGGAGGAACAGATGCATATGGGAGTGGGGAACAAATATGCTGTTAAAGCTAAGTTTATGTCTTTTCAAATTAGTAGGTTATAGACATAGATTGTGTAATTCAAACCCCAAGTAACCACAAAGAATTTTTTAAATGCATAGAAACAGAAATGAAAAAGGGATCAGTTAGATATATCACAATAGATCAACTACACAGAAAAGAAGTCTGCAATAAAGGAAAACTGAGACAAAGAAGAAATTGTATGTAAAAAACAAAGGATGATATGACTGAAGTAAGTACTGCCTTTACAGTAATAACACTGAACGTCAATAGATTGAACTTCCCAATCAAAAGACACAGATTGTCAGAATGGATAAAAAACATGACCCAACTATAGGCTGTTTACAAGAGACTCAACTTAGACCAAGACATAAACAGGTTGAAAATAAAAGGTTGGAAAATGATAATCCATGCATATAGTAACCAAAAAAGAGCTGGGGTAGCTATACAATTTCAGACAAAATAGACTTTTAGTCAAAAGCTGTTACAGGTGACAAAGAGGGACACTCTATATTAATAAAAGGGTCAATTCATCAAGAACAAATAAACATTTATGTGCCTAATCACGGTGTCCCTAAAAACATGAGGTAAAACTGAAAAGAGAAATAGACACTGCTACAATAACAGTTGGAGACATCAATATACCACTCTCAACTATAGATAAAATATCTAGACAGAAGATCAATAAGGAAACAGAACTTGAATAATCTGATAAATTAACTTGGCCTAACAGACATATACAAAACATTGCACCCCCAAACAGCAAGATACACATTCTTCTCAAGTTCATTTGGATTGTTCTCCAAGGTAGACTACATGCTGGGTCACAAAACAAGTCTCAATAAATTTAAAAAGATTGAAATTACCAAATCGTCTTCTCTGACCATAATGGAATCAAATTGGAAATCAATAACAGGCAGAGAACTGGAAAATTCACAAATATATGGAAGTTAAATAGCTCACTGTTAAACAGTCAGTGGTCAAAGAAGAAACTACAAGGGAGATTAGTAAATGTCCTAAGATTAATGAATATGAGAACACAACATATCAAAACTTATGGGATACAATGAAGGCAATGTTGAGAGAGAAATTTATACCCCTTAATGCTTACACTAAAAAGGAGAGTTCAAATCAAAGACCTTATGCACACCTGGAGGTACTAGAAAAAGAACAGCAAACTAAACCCAAAGCAAGCGGAAGGAAATAAATTACAAAGATTAGAGACAGGGAGCCTCCCTACACAGACCGGCAGCCCAGAACCACCCTGGGGGGATGGCACTCACCTGTGACATAGCACAGTCATCCCTCAACAGAGGACCAGGGGGTGCAAGGCCTGGAAGAGGGACCCATTCACAAGTCTCAGGGGCCACACACCAATACCAAGGACTTGTGGGTCAGTGGCAGAGACAAACTGTGGCAGGACTGAACTGAAGGATTAGACTATTGCAGCAGCTTTAAAACTCCAGGAACACCAGGGAGATTTGGTTGTTAGAGCCGGCCCCCTCCCTGACCGCCCAGACACACGCCCCTTATGCAGGGTGGGCAACACCAACTACACACGCAAGCTTGGTACACCAACTGGACCCCACAAGACTTACTCCACCACTCACCACAGAGGTAAAGCGGGGGAGAACTGCCTTGAGGGGAACAGGTGGCTCGCGGATGCCACCTGCTGGTTAGTCAGAGAAAGTGTACTCCACGAAGCTGTAGACCTGACAAATTAGAGATAAGGATTTCAATTGGTCTACAAATCCTAAAAGAACCCTACCAAGTTAAGCAAATGCCAAGAGGCCAAAAACAGAAAATTTAAAAGCATATGAAAAAAACAGAAGATATGGATAACCCAAGCCCAAGCACCCAAATCAAAAGATCAGAAGAAATACAGTACTTAGAGCAACTAATTAAAGAACTAAAGATGAACGATGAGACCATGGCATGGGATATAAAGGACATCAAGAAGAGCATGGAACAAGATATAAAGGACATCAAGAAGACCCTAGAAGACCATAAAGAACACATTGCAAGACTAAATAAAAAAATAGATGATCTTATGGAAATTAAAGAAACTGTTGACCAAATTAAAAAGATTCTGGATACTCATAGTACAAGACTAGAGGAAGTTGAACAACGAATCAGTGACCTGGAAGATGACAGAATGGAAAATGAAAGCACAAAAGAAAGAATGAGGAAAAAAATTGAAAAAATTGAAATGGACCTCAGGGATTTGATAGATAATATAAAACGTCCAAATATAAGACTCATTGGTGTTCCAGAAGGAGAAGAAAAGGGTAAAGGTCTAGGAAGAGTATTCAAAGAAATTGTTGGGGAAAACTTCCCAAATCTTCTAAACACCATAAATACACAAATCATAAATGCCCATCAAACTCCAAATAGAATAAATCCAAATAAACCCACTCCGAGACATATTCTGATCACACTGTCAAATACGGAAGAGAAGGAGCAAGTTCTGAAAGCAGCAAGAGAAAAGCAATTCACCACATACAAAGGAAACAGCATAAGACTAAGTAGTGACTACTCAGCAGCCACCATGGAGGCGAGAAGGCAGTGGCACGACATATTTAAAATTCTGAGTGAGAAAAATTTCCAACCAAGATTACTTTATCCAGCAAAGCTCTCCTTCAAATTTGAGGGAGAGCTTAAATTTTTCACAGACAAACAAATGCTGAGAGAATTTGCTAACAAGAGGCCTGCCCTACTGGAGATACTAAAGGGAGCCCTACAAACCGAGAAACCAAGAAAGGAGAGAGAGACATGGAGAAAGGTTCAGTACTAAAGAGATTCTGTGTGGGTACATTAAAGGATATTAATAGAGAGAGGGAAAAATATATACGACAAACATAAACCAAAGGATAAGATGGCTGATTCAAGAAATGCCTTCACAGTTATAACGTTGAATGTAAATGGATTAAACTCACCAACTAAAAGGTATAGATTCACAGAATGGATCAAAAAAAAATGAACCATCAATATGCTGCATACCAGAGACTCATCTTAGACACAAGGACACAAAGAAATTGAAAGTGAAAGGATGGAAGAAAATACTTCATGCCAGCTATAGCCAAAAGAAAGCAGGTGTAGCAATATTAATCTCAGATAAAATAGACTTTAAATACAGGGATGTTTTGAGAGACAAAGAAGGTCACTACATACTAATAAAAGGGGCAAATCAACAAGAAGAAATAACGATCATAAATGTTTATGCGCCCAATCAAGGTGCCACAAAATACATGAGAGAAACACTGGCAAAACTAAAGGAAGCAATTGATGTGTCCACAATAATTGTGGGAGACGTCAACACATCACTCTCTCCTATAGATAGATCAACCAGACAGAAGACCAATAAAGAAATTGAAAACCTAAACAATCTGATAAATGAATTGCATTTAACAGACATATATAGAACATTACATCCCAAATCACCAGGATACACATACTTCTCTAGTGCTCACAGAACTTTCTCCAGAATAGATCATATGCTGGGACATAAAACAAGGCTCAATAAATTTAAAAAGATTGAAATTATTCAAAGCACATTCTCTGACCACAATGGAATACAATTAGAAGTCAATAACCATCAGAGACTTAGAAAATTCACAAATACCTGGAAGTTAAACAACACACTCCTAAACAATCAGTGGGTTAAAGAAGAAATAGCAAGAGAAATTGCTAAATATATTGAGACGAATGAAAATGAGAACACAACATACTAAAACCTATGGGATGCAGCAAAAGCGGTACTGAGGGAGAAATTTATAGCACTAAACGCATATATTAAAAAGGAAGAAAGAGCCAAAATCAAAGAACTAATGGATCAACTGAAAAAGCTAGAAAATGAACAGCAAACCAATCATAAACCAAGTAGAAGAAAAGAAATAACAAGGATTAAAGCCAAAATAAATGACATAGAGAACAAAAAAACAATAGAGAGGATAAATAACACCAAATGTTGGTTCTTTGAGAAGATCAACAAGATTGACAAGCCCCTAGCTAGACTGACAAAATCAAAAAGAGAGAAGACCCATATAAACAAAATAATGAATGAGAAAGGTGACATTACTGCAGATCCTGAGGAAATTTAAAAAATTATAACAGGATACTATGAACAACTCTATGGCAGCAAACTGGATAATGTAGAGGAAATGGAAAATTTCCTGGAAACATATGAACAACCTAGACTGACCAGAGAAGAAACAGAAGACCTCAACCAACCAATCACAATCAAAGAGATCCAATCAGTCATCAAAAAGCTTCCCACAAATAAATGCCCAGGGCCAGATGGCTTCACGGGAGAATTCTACCAAACTTTCCAGAAAGAACTGACACAAATCTTACTTAAACTCTTTCAAAACATTGAAGAAAATGGAACACTACCTAACTCATTTTATGAAGCTAACATCAATCTAATACCAAAACCAGGCAAAGATGCTACAAAAAAGGAAAACTACCAGCCAGTCTCCCTAATGAATGTAGATGCAAAAATCCTCAACAAAATACTTGCAAATAGAATCCAAAGACACATTAAAAAAATCATACACCATGACCAAGTGGGGTTCATTCCACGCATGCAAGGATGGTTCAACATAAGAAAATCAATCAATGTATTACAACACATTAACAAATCAAAAGGGAAAAATCAAATGATCATCTCAATAGATGCTGAAAAAGCATTCAACAAAATCCAACATCCCTTTTTGATAAAAACACTTCAAAAGGTAGGAATTGAAGGAAACTTCCTCAATATGATAAAGAGCATATATGAAAGACCCACAGCCAGCATAGTACTCAATGGTGAGAGACTGAAAGCCTTCACCCTAAGATCAGGAACAAGACAAGGATGCCCGCTATCACCACTGTTATTGAACATTGTGCTAGAAGTGCTAGCCAGGGCAATCCGGCAAGACAAAGAAATAAAAGGCATCCAAATTGGAAAGGAAGAAGTAAAACTGTCATTGTTTGCAGATGATATGATCATATATCTGGAACACCCCGAGAAATCGACGATACAGGTACTAGAGCTAATAAACAAATTTAGCAAATTAGCGGGATACAAGATTAATGCACACAAGTCAGTAATGTTTCTATATGCTAGAAATGAACAAACTGAAGAGACACTCAAGAAAAAGATACCATTTTCAATAGCAACTAAACATTCAAGTACCTAGGAATAAACTTAACCAAAGATGTAAAAGACCTATACAAAGAAAACTACATAACTGTATTAAAAGAAATAGAAGGGGACCTTAAAAGATGGAAAAATATTCCATGTTCATGGATAGGAAGGCTAAATGTCATTAAGTTGTCAATTCTACCCAAACTCATCTACAAATTCAATGCAGTCCCAATCAAAATTCCAACAACCTACTTTGCAGACTTGGAAAAGCTAGTTATCAAATTTATTTGGAAAGGGAAGATGCCTCGAATTGCTATAGACACTCTAAAAAGGGAAAACCACGTGGGAGGACTTACACTCCCTGTCACTGAAGCTTATTATAAAGCCACAGTTTTCAAAACAGCATGGTACTGGCACAAAGATAGACATATAGATCAATGGAATCGAATTGAGAATTTGGAGATAGACCCCCATATCTATGGCTGACTGATCTTTGATAAGGCCCCTAAAGTCACTGAACTGGGTCATAATGGTCTTTTCAACAAATGGGGCTGGGAGAGTTGGATATCCATATCCAAAAGAATGAAACAGGACCCCTACCTCACCCCCTACACCAAAATTAACTCAAAATGGACCAAAGATCTCAATATAAAAGAAAGCACCATAAAACTCCTAGAAGATAATGTAGGAAAACATCTTCAAGACCTTGTATTAGGTGGCCACTTCCTAGACTTTACACCCAAAGCACAAGCAACAAAAGAAAAAATAGATAAATGGGAACTCCTCAAGCTTAGAAGTTTCTGCACCTCAAAGGAATTTCTCAAAAAGGTAAACAGGCAGCCAACTCATTGGGAAAAAAATTTTGGAAATCATGTATGTGACAAAAGACTGATATCTTGCATATATAAGAAATCCTACAACTCAATGACGATAGTACAGACAGTCCAATTATAAAATGGGCAAAAGATATGAAAAGACAGTTCTCTGAAGAGGAAATACAAATGGCCAAGAAACACATGAAAAAATGTTCAGCTTCACTAGCTATTAGAGAGATGCAAATTAAGACCACAATGAGATACCATCTCACACCAATTAGAATTGCTGCCATTAAACAAACAGGAAACTACAGATGCTGGGGGGATGTGGAGAAATTGGAACTCTTATTCATTGTTGTTTGCACTGTATAATGGTTCAGCCACTCTGGAAGTCAGTCTGGCAGTTCCTTAGAAAACTAGATATAGAGTTACCATTCGATCCAGCGATTGCACTTCTCGGTATATACCCGGAAGATCAGAGAGCAGTGACACGAACAGATATCTGCACGCCAATGTTCATAGCAGCATTATTCACAATTACGAAGAGATGGAAACAACCCAAATGTCCTTCAACAGATGAGTGGATAAATAAAATGTGGTATATACACACGATGGAATACTACACGGCAGTAAGAAGGAATGATGTTGTGAAACATATGACAACATGGATGAACCTTGAAGACATAATGCTGAGCGAAATAAGCCAGGCACAAGAAGACGAATATTATATGCTACCACTAATGTGAACTTTGAAAAATGTAAAACAAATGGTTTATTATGTAGAATGTAGGGGAACTAGTGATAGAGAGCAATTAAGGAAGGGGGAACAATAATCCAAGAAGAACAGATAAGCTATCATGGGTAAATTTAATGTTCTGGGAATGCCCAGGAATGACTATGGTCTGTTAATTTCTGATGGATATAGTAGGAGCAAGTTCACAGAAATGTTGCTATATTATGTAACTTTCTTGCGGTAAAGTAGGAACAGGTTGGAAATAAAGCAGTTATCTTAGGTTAGTTGTCTGTTTCTTACACCCTTGTTATGGTCTCTTTGAAATGTTCTTTTATTGTATGTTTTTCTTTTTTATTAAATTTTTTTCCGTACAGTTGATTTAAAAAGGAAAAAAATATGTAGTGCCCCCTTGAGGAGCCTGTGGAGAATGCAGGGGTATTCGCCTATCCCACCTCCATGGTTGCTAACATGCCCACAGACATAGGGGACTGGTGGTTTGATGGGTTGAGCCGTCTACCGTAGGTTTTACCCTTGGGAAGACTGTTGCTGCAAAGGAGAGGCTAGGCCTCCCTATGGTTGTGCCTAAGAGCCTCCTCCCAAATGCCTCTTTGTTGCTCAGATGTGGCCTCTCTCTCTAGCTAAGCCAACTTGAAAGGTGAAATCACTGCCCTCCCCCCTACGTGGGATCAGACACCCACGGGAGTGAATCTCCCTGGCAACGTGGAATATGAATCCCGAGGAGGAATGTAGACCCGGCATCGTGGGATGGAGAACATCTTCTTGACCTAAAGGGGGATGTGAAAGGAAATGAAATAAGCTACAGTGGCAGAGAGATTCCAAAAGGAGCCGAGAGGTCACTCTGGTGGGCACTCTTATGCACAATATAGACAACCCTTTTTAGGTTCTAATGAATTGGGGTAGCTGGTGGTGGATACCTGAAACTATCAAACTACAACCCAGAACCCATGAATCTTGAAGACAATTGTATAAAAATGTGGCTTATGAGGGGGGACAGTGGGATTGGGGGGGCCATAGGGATCACACTCCCGTTTGTCTAGTTTGTGGATGGATGAGTGGAAAGGTGGGGGAAGGAAACAAACAGACAAACAAACAGGCAAGGGCGTCCAGTGTTCTTTTTTACTTTAGTTGCTCCTTTTCACTTTAATTATTATTCTGGTTATTTTTGTGTGTGTGGTAATGAGGGTGTCGGGGATTGATTTTGGTGATGAATGTACAACTGCGTAATGGTACTGTGAACAATCAAATGTACGATTTGTTTTGTATGACTGCGTGGTATGTGAATATATCTCAAGAAAATGAATAATAATAAGAAAAATTAGATACAATGATGAGGAAAGGAAATAAGGGAGGAAAGAAGAAAGGAAAGAAGTGAAGGAGGGAAGGGGAATGGAAGGTATAGAAATCATTTTCATAGGGAAATTGAGCACACACATTTGATTCCATTAACATCAGAATCTAACCAACTGAACTAATTAGTCATGGAAAATTGTGGAGGTTTAAAAGTCAATTAAGAAATAAATCCTAAAGTGTTGCCCTGTATACATATGCATGTTTAAGAAAAGAAATTACAAAGATTAGATCCTAAATAAATGAAATTGAGAATAAAAAAAAACAAAAACAAAAAACAATAGAGATCATTTTAAAAAAAGTTGGTTCTTTGAGAAGATCAATAAAATTGACAAACCCTTAGGTAGACTGACAAAGAAAAAAAGCGAGAAGACACAAATAAAATCAGAAATGAAAGCGGGGATACATTACTAGTGATCCCACGGGCGTAAAAATGATCATAAGATGATACTATGAACAACTATATGAAAACAAATTAAATAACCTAGATGAAATGGACAAATTCATAGAAACACAGGAAGAACCTACATTGACTCTAGAAGAAGATGTCAACTGACCAATTACAAGACATTGAATCAGTCATCAAAAACCTCCCAACAAAGAAAAGCCCAGGACCATATAGCTTCACAGGTGAATTCTACCAAACATTCCAGGAAGAATTAACACCAAGTCATGCTCAGACTCTACCAAAAAATTGAAGAGGAGAGAATGCTACCTAAATCATTCTATGAAGCCAGCATTACCCTAATCCCAAAGCCAGATAAAGATAATACAAGAAAAGAATATTACAGACCAATTTATTGTGTGACTATAAATGCAAAAATCCTTAAGAAAATATTAGTAAATTGAAACCAATGGCATATTAAAATAATTATATACTGTGATCAGTGGCACTTATCCTAGGTATGCAAGGCTGGTTCAGCATAAGAAAATCAATTAAGGTAATGCACCACATTAACAAAATGAAGGCAAAAAACACATGATCATCTAAATTGATGTAGAAAAGACATTTGACAAACTCTGGCATACTTTATTGCTAAAAACACTTAGAAAAGTTGGAATAGAAGGAAACATCCTCAAGGTGATAAAGGACATATATGGAAACACACTGCTAACATCATACTCAATAGTGAAAATCAGAAAGCTTTCCCTCTAAGATCTGAAACAAGACAAGGATTTATGATAACAGTCATGAGCATCATGACTGTTATTCAACATTGTACTGGATGTACAGTACAGTACAGTACAGTAATATGTACTGGCAGACAGTAATATGTCTGCCCCTACAAGATTACATTAAAGAATATGGCTCATGTCTAGCCAGAGCAATGTTGCAATTTTGCAAGAAAAAGAAATAAAAGGCATCCAAATTAGAAAGTAAGAAGTTATACTTTCAGTAATTGCAGATGACATGATCCTGTATATATAAAAAGTCCCCAAAAATGTACAACAAAACTACTAGAGCTAATAAATTCAGCAAAGTGGCAGGGTACAAGATCAAAACAACAACAACAACAAAAAAAACAGTAGTGTTTCTATACTCCACTATTGAGCAATCTGAGGAGGAAATTAAGAAAAATATTCCATTTACAATAGTGTTCCAGTTTGCTAATGCTGCTGTTATGCAAAATACCAGAAATGGATTGACTTTTATAAAGGTGGTTATTTGGTTACAAAGTTATAGTCTGAAGGCCATGAAAAGTGTCCAAGGTAAGGCATCAACAAAGGGTACCTTCACTGGAGAAAGGCCGTTGGCATCTGGAAAACCTCTGTTGTCTGGGAAAGCACATTGCTGGTGTCTGCTGATCCCAGATTATATTCCAGCTCCTCTCTAACCTCCTGTGCTTTCTTCAAATGGTAATGGATGGTGGTGGTTGTAGCACAACATTGTGCATGTAATTAACAGCCATGAATTATATATGTGAATGGGGTTAAAGTGGATATTTTCAGTCATATATGTGTTACTAGAATAAAAAGAAAAATAAAAAGCATGTACAACTGTACAACCAGTGAACCCTAGTGTAAACTATGGACTATAGTTAATAGTACAATTATAAAAATGTTCTTTTGTGAATTAAAACAATTGTACCACACTAATGCAAGTTGTTAATAATAGGGTAGTATGTGGAAACTCTGAATTTTATATATTTTATGAATGATATTTCTCAATACCTGCAACTTCTCTAACAAAAATTATTAACAACAAAAATAAATAAAAAAAGAAAGAAAAGACATGAACACACATTCACAAAATATGCACATACAATTTATATTAAAGTGTAAAAATGTTCATCCTCATTTGTTGATCAAAGTAATCAAAATTGAACAATAAAGAAGACCTGTTCATCTTTTCACTTAGAGAACAATTTATCAAGAATCATAGAATATAAATAAATTTCAACCTCATTATCTAACACTGGGGACTCTTTTTGAAGGAAATAACATAAAATATGGAAAATTTGATAAGCCTAAAATATTATAGCAATGTAATCACAATAGGCAAAAAATGGAAAAACATTGATTCCAAGTTTATGCAGATTATTGGTGGCTATTGCTTAGCTACAAAAAGTACAATTTTGATGACACTAGCTACATCAAAATATATTGCACTAATAAAAAAGTATGCTGGACAGAAAGACATAAAACTATAAAAAGATTGTATTTGCAGTGCATATGTTTTTGGAAAACCCAGAAGGGAAATCACACAATTATTGATAGATGATAGAATTATATGTGATTTAATAATAGTTTCCTTCAAATATTTTGCACTTAGTTATTATTTACGTGATTTAGACATAAAAACTATTTACAGCTTTGTAGTCTTGACATGTAGGGCTTCTCTCTGTCTTCTTGTTCTTTTCATTAAATCAGTTATGTGTTCCATATAATTCCCCTTTAGATTTTTGCCGAAATCCTGCCATCTAAAATAGTGCCTCAGGACATATCCTTTAGCAACAAAGGTATTGGGGTTCAAATTTCTTTTATACTACTTACTAGCTCTGTAATTTCTGGCAAGTTATTTAACCTAAGTTTACATTTCTTTGTCTTAAAATGAATTCATGGTCCCAGGCACACGCTTGTACATGTAAGGACTTGTCAGCTCCTGATGACCTCCCTCCTCCCCTTCCTCCCCCAGTGGAATGCAGGATTAAGAGGCTTTCAGAGCAATTTTGGGCCAAAGGACAAGGCCGGTGAAAGTCACCGCGTTAGATGTGGACTCCAAGTGTTACTGATTAAAACCTTTTGCAACTCAGGCAAGATGGCGGCATAGAGAGGAGTAGAAGCTAAGTAGTCCCCCTGGAACAACTACAAAAAAACAGAAACAACTAGTAAATAATCCAGAATAACTGCGGGGGGACAAACGAGACCTTCCATTCATCATACACCAACCTGAATTGGGAGGAATGCCCGAGAACACAGTATAAAATCTGTAAGTAAAACCTGCGGAACCAGGTCGGGAGACCCCCTCCCCCATAGCCCGAGCTGCGGAGCCGCGTGGTGTCACAGAGAAGCTCTCTCCCAGCAAGTGAATACAGCTCAGCTGAGCTCCAACTGGGGTTTTAAGTAGCAAGTGTGAACTGCTCACTACAGGTATGCATCCCCAAAAACAGACAGAGGCTTTGGGTGACGACAGACCTGGGAGAGCCGGAGGGTCGCCTTGGACTGGGTCTGAAGGGGACTATCTGTTTCTTTTTTGGCTCAGTGGAGAAAGCCCCAGTCATTTTCAGTTTCCAGGGCTGTGACTCTGGGAAGGGTGGAGACACCACAAGCAGAGAGAGAGACCATTGAAATGCTAATGACCTCCACCTGAGGGGTCTGTCTTCTCTAGGAGGAAAGGGGTGGGGCCCTTTCCATTCAGAGCCAGACCCCAGAGCCTGGGGGAACACGGCCATACCTCCTCACACCAGTCAAGAATTATAGACTAACAGGCGTCACCTGCTGGGCAGAAAAGCACAGTGACCTGAGGCATCAAAGGGTGGAACAATTTTCTAAGACACACCCACAAGGAAACCAGATACTGAATATTTCTTCCCTCTGGGACCTGAGCCTGTTCTGGTCTGGGAAAACCTGATTTGGATAACCAAGGAAACCATGCCTAGACAACAGAAAATTACAACCTACACTAAGAAAAACAAAGTTATGGCCCAGTCAAAGGAACAAACGTACACTTCAACCGAGATACAGGAATTTAAACTAATGCTAATCAATTCAAAAAGTTTAGAGAAGATATTGCAAAAGAGATAGAGGCTGTAAAGGAAGCACTGGACATGTATACGGCAGAAATCAAAAGTTCAAAAAACCTACTAGTAGAATCTATGGAAATGAAAGGCACAACACAAGAGATGAAAGACACAATGGAAACATACAACAGCAGATCTCAAGAGGCAGAAGAAAACACTCAGGAACTGGAGAACAAAACACCTGAAAGCCTACACGCAAAGGAGAAGATGGAGAAAAGAATGAAAAAATATGAGCAACGTCTCCGGGAACTCAAGGATGAAACAAAGTTCAATAATGTACGTATCATTGGTGTCCCAGAAGGAGAAGAGAAGGGAAAGGGGGCAGAAGCGATAATAGAGGAAATAATTAATGCAAATTTCCCATCTCTTATGAAAGACATAAAATTACAGATCCAAGAAGAGCAGCATACTCCAAACAGAAGAGATATGAATAGACCTACGCCAAGACACTTAATAATCAGATTATCAAATGTCAAAGACAAAGAGAGAATCCTGAAAGCAGCAAGAGAAAAGCAATCCATTACATACAAAGGAAGCTTAATAAGACTATGTGCGGATCTCTCAGCAGAAACCATGGAGGCAAGAAGGAAGTGGTGTGATATATTTAAGATACTGAAAGAGAAAAACCACCAACCAAGAATCCTATATCCAGCAAAGCTGTCCTTCAAATATGAGGGAGAGCTCAAATATTTTCTGACAAACAGACAATGAGAGACTTTGTGAACAAGACACCTGCCCTACAGGAAATACTAAAGGGAGCACTACAGGGTGATAGAAGACAGGAGTGCGTGGTTTGGAACACAATTTTGGGAGATGGTAGCACAACAATGTAAGTACACTGAACAAAGGTAACTATGAATATGGTTGAGAGAGGAAGGTGGGGAGCATGTGAGACACCACAAGAAAGGAGGAAAGATAAAGACTGGGACTGTGTAACTTGGTGAAATCTAGAGTATTCAACAATTGTGATAAAATGTACAAATATGTTCTTTTACGAGGGAGAACAAGCAAATGTCAACCTTGCAAGGTGTTAAAAATGGGGAGGCATTGGGGGGAGGGATGCAATCAGCATAAACTAGAGACTGTAACTAATAGAATCATTGTATTATGCTTCCTTTAATGTAACAAAGGTGATATACCAAGGTGAATGCAGATAAGAGGGGGGGATAGGGGAGGCATGTTAGACACTTGACATTGGTTTTATTGTCTGATTCTTTATTCTACTTTGATTTAAGGTTATGTTTCCTTTTGCTGCTTCCTAGCTGTCTTTTTTTTTCCTCTTTCTTTTTCCTCTCTACCTTCTTTGACTCTCCCTCCTGCCTTGTGGAAGAAATGTAGATGCCCTCATATAGATAGTGGTGAAGGTAGTGAACACATAAATGTATGACCATGCAGAAAACCATCGATTATTTACTTGGGATGGAATGTATGGTGAGTGAACAAAACCATATTAAAAAAAAAAGGGTTGATGACAAAACCTCGAGGGCAATATACTGAGTGAAATAAGCCAGACACATTAGGACAATTATTGCAGGGTCTCACTGATAGGAACTAATTATAATATGTAAACTCATAGACATGAAATATAAGGTACCAGGATATAGGACAAGGCTTACGAATGGGGAGTGGTTGCTTAGTATGAGCAGAATTTTCAATTAGGATGAACTTAAATGTTTGGAAATGAACAGGGGTGTTGGTAGCAAGATGTGAGAATAACTAACAGCGCCGAATGGTGTGTGAATGAGGTGGAAAGGGGAAGCTCAGAGTCATATATGTCACCAGAAGGGAAGTTGGAGGTCAAAAGATGGGAATGTATAAAACTGAATCCTATGGTGGGCAATGGCCATGATCAACTGTACAAATACTAGAAATCACTTCATGAACCAGAACAAATGTATGACAATACAATTAGAAGTTAATAATAGAGGGGCATATAGGGAAGAACTATATACCTATTACAAACTGTATACTACAGTTAGTAGTATTTCAACATTTTTTCATAAACAGTAACAAACGTACTATATCAATACTAGGAGTCAACAATTGAGGGGGGTTGGTTAGGGATAGGGGAGATTTAGAGTTTCCTTTTCTTTTTTTCTTTTTTCATCTTTCACTTTATTTCTTGTCTGGAGTAATGAAAAGTTTCTAAAAATTGAACAAAAATTAAGTGTGGTGATGGATGCACAGCTGTATGAGGGTACCCAGGGGCAAGTGATTGTACACTTTGGATCTTTGGATAATTGTATGGTGTCTGAACAATCTCAATAAAAATGAAAAAAAAATGAATTCATGTGGTTTTGTTGAAAATCAAAACCAATAGTATTAGTAAAACAATGAACACAATATTTGGGGATTTTGTTATACTCTGAGGCCATCCTAATTTGAGACCTTTGCCATCTCATGCATGAATCACTGCAATAAAGTCCATATTGATTGTCTTGATTCCATATTCTCCTGATTCCCAGCTGTTCTGTTAGATCTCAGCAGAATTACCTTCCTCTTCCTAAAACAGGTCACCCATATCACTTGGAAGTTTTCCTTGCCACACTCTGTTACCTATAGGACTTGACTTTTAAGGGCTCTATAGTATGATGTGTCTGTGTGTGTTTGTGTGTGTGTGTAATCATATAGGGCTCATGTTTTCTTTATTGGGATTACTATCATAAAACCGTAATATCATAATATTTTGTTATATTGGTAATAGCCATAATTTAAAGCTTCTTATAAGTTTACTTGGTTAATACGAGTCCACTTTTGTTACTGTTGAGGTGCCCCACCTTCCATTACCAATCAGATTTGCTTACAGTAATAATTTTACAAGGATTTTCTTGATCATTTGGTGACCTTAGGTATTGAAAATTTTCTAATCTAATAAAACAGTTGCTATTGACAAATGAGGCAGGCACTGTAATTACGATACATCTCACTCAGAAGTCTAGCCTGATGCCAACAAGTTTGCCAGTCCTGGGAGTAACCATTCATTACCGGAACAACTGAGACAATACAACTCTTACTAACCAGTTGCCTAATGACAGTGTTTTCATGAATGAAAATTTGAGGTTGAAGCTGCTGAAAATAGGACAGTAATGTTTTGAACTTTATTGTTTTAATGTTAATGAGTTGGGTGAATGAGCAAATTAGAATAATTAGAATAATTTTGTAGGTTTCCCACTTGAGGTACAAGTTTTTTTTTTTTAATCAGATCCAGTTTATTCTAAAAAATGAAAATTTTAAAAAAGAAACCTTCAAACTATATAGTGGTGAATCTTAGAGAGCCTTTAATTGCTTCCTACTAATTATTATTCATTTTGTGACCATATGATGTACACTGTAATGTAAGTCCCAAATACATTATGGCACATTCAATAAATGGAGACATTTAAAGTACACTGTCATTTGTAGTCATTTCAAACTGCATTCAATATCTCTTGGTTCCCAAGAGCATTAGATTTTATTAAAAGCATTCTGCTGCAACATCCATTCTTCCTAATTGATTTACAGATTGCCCTCACCATTCAGGCAAATCTTAATTGCATTCTTCCACATATCTAATTTGATTTATGGTTCCTTATTGGTTTTACATTATTTACAATAAATTGGGGTAAAATTCATAAAACACAAAATAAAACACAGTAGTTTCTATTTCACAAATAGGGAATTTACCTAAGAATTCTTAACAGAATCTTTTCTTGTTTTAAAAGTTTAGTCAAGCTACAACCGTCATGTGATTTCCAGTACTAATAACTTTCTTGTTTTTCAGAGTTAATTATATTTCACTTGATATTTAATTTACAGAATTTTATAGTTATTTGGAATGAATTATATGTAGAATATTTAAATATGTCCCCCTACAATGGTTAGGTGGGTAAATAGGTATTTGGGACAGAAAATATCTTATGTGAGGACATAGCAATAAAGCATCCATGTAAAATTAGTAATACCACTAATACCACATGGACAGATCTTATTGAGAATGTTCTGTTTAGTTCTACAAAATACAAAATTGAAGATGTTTAGAGTTTAATGTAGACGGCATCTATGGAAGAATCCAAAAATGTATGTATAAAGTTTTCTAAGATAAAGAGTGGGCAGAAATATAAAGACAGAAGATAAAAGACACTCAAGAAAGAATTTCTTTGCTTTTTGGGTTATTAAATACAGCCATGGATAATTCTGTAAAATCCCCTTGTAAAGAAAGTCTTCCTATGGAACTATATGCATGAAATCATTTCTGTACAGACTCCTTGAAAATTTATGGGAATAAAGATGGTGTGTAAGTTATCTGTAATAATTTATAAAGCCACCTTCTAGTTTTTCTTAGATAGTAGAGATATTAGCTAATTCCTTGAAAGGTTAGGGCCAATAAGAATTTCGAGTTCAGAATCAGAAATTTCAGAGTGGTTTAGTATGAGACTAAAGGAAAAGAAAAATTGGTTCAAAGAGAATTACTAAAAAAGAGAGGATTTATAATGTCAAGCAAATTTTAGGTCAATTAAGAAATGTAAAGATTTCAGTCAGAAGGATAAATAAGAAAATAGAAAAGGATGGTTAGCAGATGATAAGCAGACACAAGATTAAATATGACTATAGGTGAACTTTTAAAATGAGGCAGTGAGGTGGCCATCAAAACTAGGGAGGTAACAAGGCCCCATTTCCCATGTGTCAAGGGAGAACACATGGGGAACCTGGACTTCTACGCACAAACAGTAGTAATGTGACACTCCTCTACATTCCTGCAGGAGTGATATTAGGTGATGCCTAGTGGTGAGTCAGGAGTTTTATCCAACAATTATATGGCCATTCCATCTGTGGTGTCAGTGGAAGTCATGTGGGGAGAAGTAATCAGGCACCCCTACCTTCTCAGCTAGGGATGTATTAGGGGATGCCCAAGTGGGAAGCCAGTATCTCCACCCTCACCCAACAGTAAGTAGGGGCTCACCCTCCAGCGTCAGCAGAGACCAGTTGGTGTACTGGGACTTCTACCCCAATCTGGAATAATGAGGTGCTGGCCCCAACCCTGCCAGAAGGCTACCAGAAGAAGTCAGCTAAAACAAAAGGTTTAAGATCCAGAGTCTTATAATACCCCCAAATGTCCAGGTTTCAATGGAAAAGCACTCATCTTACCAAAAACCAGAAAAATCTTAAACTGAATGGAAAAAGCAATCAATCAACATGGAGATGATAGAAATCTTAGAATTACCTGACAAAGATTTCTAAATGCCATCACCAAAAATGCTTCAATGAGCAATTGTGAACTCACTTGAAAGAACAGAGAGTAGGAAGTCTCAGCAAAGAAATGGAAAATATAAAGAAAAACCAAATCAAAATTTTGAACTGAAAAATATGATAACTGAAATACAAAACTGAATGGTTGGATTCAATAGCAGAATGGAAGGGGCCAAAAAAAGAATCAGTAAACTTGAAGGTAAAGCAATAGAAATTACCCAATCTGAACTACAAGAGAAAATAGACTGAAAAAAAACAAAAACAAACAAAGAAAAAAACATGGAAAGAGCTTCAGGGACCTGTGGGACAATATAAAAAAATGATCTAACATTCTGTAATTGAATCCTAGAAGAAGAGGAAAAAGAGAGCAAGTCTGAAAAAGTGCTGAAAGAAATAGTGGATGAGAACTACCCAAAGTTTGCAAGAGACTAGACCTATATGCAATAAGTTGAGCAAACCTCAAATATGATAAACCCAAGGAATTAATACCAACACACATCATAATTAAAATTTTGGAAATTAAACAGAAAGAAAAAATCTTGAAGCAATTAGAGAAAGGCAAAACCATATATCCAAGGGAAGAACAATTTGAATAACAGTGGATTTCTCATCAGAATCCACAGAGGCAAGAAAGAAGTGGCACAATAGTTTTCAAGTGCTAAAAGAGAAGAACTGTGACCCTAGAGTCCTATTTCCAGTTAAAATGTTCTTCAGGAATGAAGGGGAAATCAGGATGTTCTCAGATGAAGGAGGGCTAAGAATTTGTCAGCAGCAGACCATACCCTAAGGAAAAATGGCTAAACGAAGTTCTCTAATCATAAAGGCAATGATAAAAGAAGGAATTTGGAGCACCAAGAAGAAAGAACATGGTAAAAAATACGAGTAAATGCAATAGGTCTTTCTTCTCCCATTGAGTTTTCTAAATTATGTTTGATGGTAGAAGCAACAATGATAAAACTGCCTCATGTGGTTTTAAATGTATGTAGAGAAAATATTTAAGGCAATTATAAAACAAATAGTGGAGGATTGTGGTACATGAAGATAAAGTTTCTACATTTCATTTGAACTGGTAAAATAACATGATCAGTAGTCAAAGATGAGTTAAATATATACATATAGTCATACCTGGACCAAACACTAAAAACTATATGAAGAGATACACTCAAAAACATTATAGATAAGTCAAAATGGAATTTTAAATATATTCAAGTAATCCACAGGAAGGCAGGAAAAAAAAACAGAGAAATGAAAAACAGAGAACAGTAAGAAAACAAATGGCATGTTTAAGCTGAAAGTATCAATAATTATATTAATGATAGGTAAGCTAAATACACCAATTAAAAACATAGATTGACAGAGTGGATTAAAACAATGATCTATTTATAGGCTATTTATAAGAAATTCATTTCAAATAAAATGATATAGGCAGGTTGAAAGTAAAAGTATAGAAAAAGAAATATCTAGCAGACACTAAACAAAAGCAAGCAGGAGTGACTATAATACAATCAGATAAAGTAGATTTCACCAAAAAAATTTCCAGAGACAGGGGAAGGGCAATACATAATGAAAAAGATTCAATCCGTGAAGAAGGCAGAACAATCCTAAATATATCTGCACCAAACAATAGTATCTACTAAATGTGAAGCAAAAACTGACAGAACTGAAAGGAGATGTAGTCATGTCCAAAATTATTGTTGAAGATTTTGACTGTCCTGTTTCAACAATTGATAGAACAACTATACAGAAAATCAGCAAATACATAGAAAAACTCAACAACAATATCTAATCAACATTTATAGAACTCCACCCAAAAGTAGAATGCACATTTGTTGCAAGTGCCCATGGAACACATACCAAGATAGACTACATTCTGGGCAATAAAACAAACTCAACAAATTTAAAACAATTTATATCATACACAGTGAGTCATCTGACCACAATGGAATCAAACTAGAAACCCATAACAGAAGGATAACAGCAAAATCTCCATACATTGGGCACTAAACAACACACTTATAAATAAACCATGGGTCATAGAGGAATCCTCAAAAGAAATTAAAAAATACATTGGACTGAATGAAGATGAAACTACCTATCAAAATTTGTGAGACATAGCTGAAGCAGTGCTGAGGGGGAAGTTTGTAGAGGAACCATCTCGAGTCAATAATCTAAGCTCCCACTTTAAAATACTGGAAAAAGAAGAGCAAAATAAATAGAAAGCAAGCAGAGAAAGGAAATAATAGAGATCAGAAATCAAAGAAATTGAAAATAAAAGAACAGAGAAAATCAATGAATAAAAGCTGGTTCTCTGAAGATATCAATAAAATTGACAAACCTCTAGCAAGATTGACAAAGAACAAAAGTGAGAAAATACAAATTTAAATATCAGGCACGAATAGGGGATATTGTTACAGACTCTCCAGACACCAAACGGATAATAGGGGAATACCACAAACAACTCTACATCCATAAATTTGATAACATATGAAATGGACTAAATTCCTCAAAAAAAAAAAAAAAACCCACAAACTACCATAAGTCACCCAATATGAAGATGATAATTTGAATAAACCTGTAAGTATTCAGGGAACTGAATTTTTAATTGCAAAATTCACAAAAACAGAAATCTCCAGGCCTAGAGGGTTTCACTGGACAATTCTATCAAATGTTTGAAGAAGAATTAACACCAATTCTGTACAACGTCTTCCAGAAAATGGAAGAAGAGGGAAAACAACCCATTCATTTTATGAAAAACAAGCTATTAGTACATAGAATACAGCAATGTATGAAAAGAATTATACATCATGCCCAAATGGGGCTTATTTCACAGATGCAAAGCTGTTCCAATATTTGAAAAATGAATCAATGTAATCCACCAAATCAGCAGGCTAAAGAAGAAGAATTACATGATCTAATCAACTGATGCAGAAAAGCATTTAACAAAATTGAACACCCATTCATGAAAAAAAAACTGTTACTAAATAGCAATAAAGGGGTACTTCCTTAACTTGGTGAAGAACATCTACAAAAACCTGCAGCTGTATTCATAATAGCTGAAAACAGGAACAACTCAGGTAGCCTTCAGAGGGTTAAAAATGTGATACATCCATACAGTGGAAATACTATTCAGCAATAAAAAGAGTGAAATATATGAACCTCCAGAGATTAATGCCGAGAGAAAAAAGGCAATTCCAAACATTGCATGCTGTATGATTCTTGAAATAACAAAATTATAGAAATGGAGATCAGATTAGTGGTTTCCAGGGAGTGGTTGGGTTGGATGGGGAAGAGAAGGAATAGGTGTGGCTATAAAAGGTCAAGTTGAGGCATCTTTGTGATGATGGAAATACTCTGTATCTTTACTGTAGTCAGTGTCAATACCCTGACTGTGATATTGTGCTGTAGTTTCACAAGATATTACAATTGGAAGAAACTGGGTAAAGGATGCATGAGATCTCTCTGTGTTATTTCTTACAACTGTAAGTGGATCTACAATTATCTCAAACTAAAAATCTAATTTAATTAAAAACGCACACACAAATGACGCATCTGCTGACCAGAACCTGTATTCTAGAATAACAACATGCACACACGTACACACATGTACAATTTTACTATAAATCTCCATAAATATATGTACATGTTGGTTTAATGTGGGCAAGTGTTCTTGCTTTAGATTATGATTTTATCACTTTTTTTGGGTGTTAAGATTATGCCATGATAGTAGATGGTAATTTTTTTTAATGTAACTCTTGGCAAAATAAAAAGATGTCAATCCTTTATCCCGTCTCAAAAATGTGGTTCAAGTTTACTGCTCCATGAATTGCAAAAGTCCAAGAATCACAGCCATACAATATGAAAATTACTGTCTTTCTGCAAAACTTCTCCTTTAAATTTCCTAATGATCATGTTTCCTTTATAATAAGTTAGTTGAAAATCATCCCCTTTGTATATAGCATGGAGCCTAGAACTCCAAACAAAAAAGGGGCCTTTATTTAGCAGAGGTGTTTATTTAACAGTTGAATGAATTTGGTTGACAGTAGCTAAATAATTCTAATACTAGAACAAATTTCAAATCTTTAATAAGAGAAATCTTGCTTACCTATTGCCCAGTGTGATCTCAATTACTCATGTAATTTTATACTAGGGATAATATGCTATGTAGTGAAGTAAATTCTAATAAATGCCTTGTGTATTATCTCACTCTTAACTCTACTTCAGCATTTTAATCATCTTAATATTTCTTAATATCCCACTCAATATCAAATATTAGTCTTTATATGTGTATTAGATGTAATTTGTCATTTCTAACACATTTATTGTTATATTAGATATATGTCACATATTTCTTTGTTTAAGTTAAACGTTTTCACAAAAATATTTAAAATGATCATATTAAATTATTTAAAGTATTTAGGTATTTATTTATTTGCTATCTTGTCCATTTTAAGTAACATAATAATTATTTTATTAAACTAATAAATGAGAGTTATTTACCATTTTTATAAGTGAGGAAAGATAACCTGTTTAAGCAGTATATAAAAAACATTACAGTGTACTATAATGTTTTAAATATTTCACTAAACATCTTGAATTTTGTAACCTAATGAATTAGTCCATATACAAATAACACTGACATAAAAGATGTACCCAATATGAATTATTAAACATGAAGTATTTCTTCTTTAATGAATATTTATTTTGGGGTGAAAGATTCTCATGTAATCAATTCTAGTGTTATTTTTTTAGGAATTCATATTGCTAAATGTATGCCACACTTATAGTAGACCACCATTTTTCTTTTTAAGCTCTACCATGTATCCCTATTTAATTTTATATCACATTTTTTATATTTTGTTGTTAATATTTATAACAAGACCATATCCCCCATTTTATACACAGAAGGACTGAAATGACATATTTTAAATGTATTACTCTGTATTCCACAAAGTATGTCAGACCTGAGATTAGAATTTGCAGTTAATAGGAATTTTAGAAGTTTTAACATTCTGAACTTGATACCTATATTAAAATGTTTTTCTTAAACAAAAGTTCAGGCTTCTTCTCATTATAAAGTGGTGTTTTTTTAAGTGACATTTTCTAGGAATACTTTCTAAAGTAACTTGAAATAAAGTAGCCCCATAATAGTGATAATAAAATAATTTTCTTTCCCAAATGTTTGAGTTAGTGAGATTTGTATTGTCCATTAATAGATATTTTGGTCTTCATCTTCCAGTATATTTTATACAAACTGAAAGAGATCTAAAAACAAAAAGTCTTTTCTTCGGGGATTTTTAGTATATTTTTTAAAATCTGATTTCTATATGTGTATATTTTTTAAGGTGAGAGGCCCTCCAGCTGCAGGGGCATTTAAAGAAAGACCAACAAAGCCCACAGCATTTCGAAAATTTTATGAGCGAGGTGACTTCCCCATTGCCCTTGAGCATGATTCGAAAGGCAACAAAATAGCCTGGAAGGTAAGTCAGGGCACAGCTGTGACAGCCAGCTGTGCTTATTAAAGTGACATCTCCCAATGCCAAACAAACTTGGCTGGTAAGTAAATAAACTAGAGTAATTTCTCCGCACATGGAAGATGGAGCGTAAGCTCTTAGAAAAAGTCCCCCTGTGTCAGCCATCCACCTTGACTAACAATTAAATTACAGCCTACAAAAAAGAAAATGACAGCGTTGCTTTGCCTTGGAGAATTGTCTGCTGTGCAGTGCATCTCGATTTTTATGAGAAACTGGCAGCCCGGCCTGTTTCAGGCAGTCCATCAAATGATGGAACTGGTGGCTGGATACAGGGAGTGACAGCCATTTATCTCCCCCAAATTTCACCTTCCTGCAGGACACTTCCAAATGGAAGCTTTAATTACCTAAATGGATAGGTCAGGATTGCCTGCCCCCTGGAAATGCAGAGTGGAATACGAAAGACCACTGATCCCCATTCCTCTGCTGTCGTCTCCTTCTGCAGCGTATGTCAGCCGGCGCAGTGGCTGTCACACGTGGCCCTGTTAGAGACTGACCTCCACTGCTGAAGCCCTTACAGCACAGACATTTCTCTGACAAAAGGTTAATTGGCTTCAAAATAAATGCATTGCCTAATGGCTCCAGTCTCATGTGGCTGCGTTTCTTTCTGAAAGGCTCACTGATGTTATTTGTAAAAACTTGCCAATCTCTTAACTAGAGAAGGCTTTTACATTTCATTTGAAAAATGAATGCTGATCTGTAAGCCACTTCTGCTGTTTAATTATTTTTGTTATCAAAGATTTGGCTTTGGGGTGACATTTATCAGCTAAAAAGGCTTTTCTGCCCAGAGACAGCAAAGCATTTGTCCACGTGTGAGTATTGCATCAAGTTAATGAAAATAAAACATTTTTGTCAAATATTGTCTAGGTTAAGCAATTGACTCATTTAACTAAAAAGTCCGGCAGCAATGTGTGAAGGTGAACTTAGGAAGTGCTTTTATTTATTAAAGATAAGTTTACGTTAAACAAGAAAATTATTGAATGGAAAGATTCATCAAAGTAAAGAGTTTAGCAAGATTTGTTAATATTAACCTGTTCCCAGCTCCGTGGAAAGACTGAAAAAAATGTTGTATTATTTCTATTGTGTCTTTTAAAAGTGTTTTCATATTGTTGTCAAGTTTTTCTAAATCTCAAGCAGTCATCTGATGCTCAATTATTGAATTTAGAATTATTCCAAATTAGTTGGCAAGAAAAACCTGATTATATCCTCATTTTTAAATGTTGCCATAGCTTTATTTTGTAGGGTGGGGTGGATGAGAGACATTATTATCTGGCTTTTAATCTTTTCTATTAAAATGTTAATTTGTTAAGTGAAAATTTCCATGTCATGAGAAAAAAATGTATAGCAAATATAACTAATTTAGATACTTTTAGTCTTAACATAAATACATATTCCCAAAGATTTATTGTGAGTTTTGGGTCCATTTATACTTAATTAAATTACATGGGTTTCATGTTTGCTTGTTTATGTACTGGTTCACACAAAATAACATAGTGAAGGTTCTTAAAAACCTGAATTCTGTTAGGTTAAAAAAAAATTTGATTCTTCATATAATCTGAGGTTTTTTTTGATGTTTTAAATAATTATAACATATATAAATTATTTTAATTCATTTAGATTTATCTTGACCTGTTGAAATAATTTTATGAGTAACTTTCAGAACAGTCGAGAGTCTAGAAAAAAATTATCTTTGTAATAAATTAAGAAAAATATGGGATGAACCATGTTGCTCTATCTTTGATAATCCAATAGTCAGTAGAGACATAAACTGCTGTTCTTTTTGATAGCTATATTAATTCTTTTAAGCTGCTGTTGACTGTAGTACTGATTCAGCAAGCTAAAAAAGTAATAATCAAGAGGAAGCAATTTATTCGCTGTTACTGGTAGGGTAAAAGCATAAATTTAAAGACACATCTTATTCCATAGCCTGTAGATTTCTATCTTTTTTTAGCTTTGCTAACCACATTTCAATATTACTGTAACAATGAAAATAAGACATTAACGTTATTAAACATAGGCTTGTGAACAATCTCTCAATATATTCATATTTATTTCTTGGCTCATTTACTATGGGGATAACCTGGTACCAGGTAGGGGCTTTGTTAGGATGCTTTTCCCAAGGAAGAAGGATTAAGTGTTGAAGGAAGCAGGGACACCCCCTAACCCCCCAAAAAGAAAAACAAAAACACAATTCCCTGCACAGTAATTCTCTGGGCCCCTGACCAAACAATAGTTTGCCCCTCATGGAAGGCTCCCAAGTAGCAGTGCTTCCCCAGGAAAAGACTTGTGCTCCCTCAACACTTCCTGCAACATTCTAGGGCCTCCAAGGGGTTTTTGTGAGTGCTTGAAATGGTGTGTTTAATTATGTGGTAAGAAGATTCATTTTTAAAATTGGAATCTGAAACAGACCTTTGACCCTAAAATAGTTCGGAGTCACGCTCAAAAACATGAGTCTTTCCCGGCATCCCACGCCTCATGCCAGTCAGTAAAGTCATCTTACCCCTTCTATCTATTCCATATTCACTGACCAGATCTTTGCTTTATTAGACATCCCCAAATATTCTTGTGATAGCTAAGGCACTGTAAGGTGATATCTTATAAAGGACCTAATTAAATGAGAAAAATAGAAGGAAAAGTCAGGGATAGGCAAATGTCTACATGTTTAGGCTTCTCAGCTCACATCCTGAACTGACATGATGGTTTTGTATACATGGAAATGGTCGTTTGTTCCATATGGCAGACAGAAGATCATAACCAATCCAATTTAGATACCTTATGGAAACCCTAAAGTTCAGCACCATCAGATACAACTGTCTGCAATGGAAGCAAATGTTCTGTATCTGAACTGCCTCATACAGAAGGAACTCACCATATGTGGCCATTAATTACTTGAAATGTGTCTACTGCAACCAAGGAACTAGATTTTTAATTTTATTTAATTTTAATTAATTTAAATTTAAATAGCTGTATGATTGCCGTAATGGATGATACAGCTCTAGATGAAAATTCACAGCAGTCAAAAGTAAATGCATGGACCTGCTAGCCAGATAGAAGGCTATAACTATGTAAGAATTGTTATTATTATTATTATTATTAGGATTTTATAGGCATTTTTGTCATGGTTGTCTTTGTACATCATACATTCCTTGGTAAATATGAAAAGAGATTGTGCAAAATACTTGTAGTGAAAATTCTGTAAATTTACTGGTTGGCAAGTTGATTATCTATGAAAGATGAATAGATCTGACCTAGAAAACGAAATTTATCAGGCAAGCTCTGAAATACTTTATCTTTAAATATGCATTTTTTAAAAATATAGGCCATGAACTCTTGATTTTAAGTGGTTGAGCCATAATAAACACAATGATTATTTAAACAAAAATTTCAATCTGCTTCTTTTTCTACATTTTTCTTGAACTCTACTAATGTTCAGGAAACATGACTTTTTACTTTGTTGCTGCAGAATGGGCAACAGAAGTGAAAAAGAGAACTAAGCCCAGGCTGGATAAATCAAAATGCGTGTAATCAGCATGAAAAATGAACATTTAAAAAACGTAGTTGAGTTTCTTCACCTTAAACTTCCATGCTTCTATTTCCTGTACCTTTGCAATATGAGCCACACTCCTTGCAAGAGAGTGATGGGGGGTGGGAACAGAGTTCTCCCTAAAGGTCTTCCATGTGCACATGCTGGAGAGAGAAGAAATGTTACATAAACTTGCAAAATATTCAGCCCAATAGTTCTAGTTCCACCTTGGCTGCTTAACCGAGGAGTGAAAGAGGCATAAATGTAGGAGGTGGGCTTTTGGTGGAGCAGGGTTTCAAATTGAACCAAAACCAAATATTAAAGTGTTGCGGTGCCCGCGAGTTAAATTCGAGACAGCCAAATAGAATTTGAAAGAGCCTTTATTAGCCGGCCGGCGACTGCTTACTGTCCCTCCGCACAGGGAATCCAGCAAGCAGCCCCGACGTGTGTGCTGGTGCCTTATGTAGGCAGAAACCACATCCTAGAAATGCAAGCAAGCTATTTTAACAGAAGCAGAGTTGGCAGTTAGCTATTGGTTACAAACGACAATTTAGCAAGGTTGGCATTTAGAAATCTTACAAAAAGTTTCACTTGGTTACAAAAGGTTTCACTTGGAAACGGTGCAATTGTTGATTGTTATAATGGTTATGCTTGGCTAATGCGTACAACTGCAAGTTTCACTCCCTAAAACGGTACAGTTTCACTCCCTCCTCCTCATGGCTTAATGCTGCTTACACAACATTTTTACTTTGCAGAGGTTACAGACTGAGGGGACCCACAGGTTACAGATTACGGGGAGGGGGCCCACTTCAAAAGCACGAGTTATAGGAGAATATAAAATTATGTGGAAATTTACCCAGCTTTTCTGTGAATCAGTCTCTCACTTTTCCCTCCAGGCACCCACCATCCACCCCTTCACCCCCATCCCCCCACCCTCCATCAGTTTAAGACAAATTTCAGGTCTCCTAAGCAGCTGTTTCTTCCTCCACTTCCTCTTCCTCTTCTTTTTCCTCTGCTGCCCCTTCCCCTTCCCCCTCCTCTCTTCCCTCTCCTCTTTTTTTGCACCTTTGTTTGTTTGCTCCCTGGAATCCATGCTAGTTCTCTATTTTGTCAGGATTCTGAAGCCATTGTCAGTGTTCACCCAAATGAACTTGAAATAATAATTATTACTTATACGCTTACCGAGAACCACAAATCTGAATTGCAGGTAGCACTATGAAATTAATCATTTTATTATAAGCTCTGATTGATTCCAAGACATTGTTCCTATAATCTGGGAATGCAAATTATATTTAAATGAACACTTCCATAAAGAACTTGGGAAAAAGAGTTTGGAAAAATATCATAGATACATTGGATTTTTAAAAATAACTACATGATATTACTAACCATACACTAATATGGGTG